>NC_133324.1:936067363-937267363 GCF_042186555.1 Aquarana catesbeiana
GGAGAAATATTTAAATATAATTCTATTTTGCAAAATTATTAAGAGATCATTATATTTTTGTCTATGAACATTTTATACTAAATGCAGAACTGAATGCATAACAACCATTAATAAAAACATCTCCTTATAGGAATTAAATAAATGTGTGGTTTGTTATTTCAATGCTCAGTATCAGTTTGGTTATAATTGTAAAAAAGTTGTTTACAGTGGCAATGGAGCTTATTTAGACATTTAAAATTAAAATACAGTTGGCACTACAACTGCTCGACCATAACCTAGGAGACAGCCCAAAAGAAAGGCAAGCAATAAATATAATGCAAGATTTCATCAATATTTTTTTTATTGTAAAAAATTAAATATCCTGGCCCATTGCAATGGCCCCCCTACCCATAAAATAATTAACATATTGCTGTCTAACTTGACGGGCACTTTGGGGGGCCAAGCCAGTACGGACAGTATCCAGGCCCGTAAGGTTGGCATCTATTTGTCCGGCCTCAGGCCCAACTGTGCCTATATAATTCTGAGAATGTTTGTTTAAAAAGTTGTGCAGAATGCAGCAGGATAAAATTATAAAATTAAGTTTGTATTCCGCCAAATTAATGGCTGTTTGAAACAGGCGGAACCGGCTGGCCAGAATTCCAAACGCATTCTCAACCACTCTTCTAGCTCTGGCCAGCCGGAAATTAAAAACCCTCCTCTCCGGGGTGAGGGTTCTTTGGGGGAATGGCCTCATGAGGTGCTTGCTGAGAGCGAAGGCTTCATCGGCAATGAAGACAAAGGGGAGTCCTTCCACGTTATCCGCATCAGGTGGCAATCCCAGGCCACCACTCTGGAGACGCTGGCAGAACTCCGTCTGGGCAAATACTCCTCCATCCGACATCCGGCCATTCTTCCACACGTCCACATATAAAAATTCATAGTGTGCCGACACCACCGCCATTAAAACAATACTGTGGAACCCCTTATAATTAAAATAGTATGACCCCGAATGGGGTGGTGGCACGATGTGGACATGTTTCCCATCTATAGCCCCTCCACAATTGGGAAAGTCCCAACGGCTGGCAAAATGGGATGCCACAGTCTGCCATTCCTGTGGCGTTGAAGGAAACTGGGGAATCAAACAAGAAAACCAAAATCAATTAATTTGTAAGCTAACATTGCAAGAAAATTAGACAATTAAAAACATTAGTCCCCAGCATCAGTATAACATTAAATAATTTAATTCTTCTGGAATAACTAATATGGAAAGGCACACTTATCAGATTGCTCACCCCCTCTGATGGAACATTGATTACATTTTAGGGGGTTGTGAAATCCCTAAAAAAGATTACTTTTAGGACACGCAGGAATTTAGGGACTAAAAAGGCTACAAGACTGCAGTTGTCGCACTCTGCAGGTGCAGTTGCTAACCAGCTTACAGTAAATGAGGTAATGTAAAAAGGCATTCATGTTGCAAGGAGTACACAATCACATGCAAGGGCAATTAATGAAAACACTTTGAGGCTTGCATATGATTTGATGATGGAAATCAGCAGAGCTTCTGCTCATTTACTAAAGCACTGGAACAAATGCACTTGTAGAGTGCACATGCATTTAGCAAAGCGCAACATATATTTGCTTTAGACAAATCAACACCACAGAACATTCAAGCAAATTTTTACGAGGGTGGGGGGGGGGGGGTTGTGAAATCTAGCTAATTGCTAATTAGCAGCACACTATTTGGAGTGAGTTTAGGTGGGGGGGGGGTTGTGAAATCTAGCTAATTGCTAATTATAAGCACACTAAATACACTCAAACAAAATACATTCAAAATGAGTAGACTAGGTGGATATGTTCACATCACTGCATGCTGGGGAGGTTATTGAAGGAAAATATACATGCATGACAAAAAATAACAGGAAAAAAATCCAGCATGTGTGAGGATAAAAAGGGGACATTCACACTATATTGCAATGATGGTAAGTAGTGTTTGAAGCAAGAAATACATTACATTATCAAAGATTACATAAAAGAACATGTGATGCTAATAAAAGAAAAATATCTTACCTTAATATAGTCCTTCTGCAGGACCTGGATGATGGCAGAACAGGTCTCTGGGATAATGATACCCAGAGCCTGGGGGGAGATGCCTGTCGAGAACTTAAGGTCCTGCAGGCTTCTCCCTGTGGCCAAATACCGCAAGGTAGCGACCAGCCTCTGCTCCGGAGTGATGGCTTGCCTCATGCAGGTATCCTGCCTGCTGATATAGGGGGTCAGCAAAGCCAACAAACGGTCAAAAACGGGGTCCGTCATCCGGAGAAAGTTCCTGAAATCCTCAGGATTATTCTCATGGATCTCACGGAGCAAAGGCATGTGACAGAACTGGTCACGCTGAAGCAACCAATTCTTGGTCCATGAACACCTCCTCGCCCTGTTCATGGACTGGTCTTGGGCTGAAGAATAAACTACAGCACCAAACACATACAATGCACGAGTTCGACGACGAGTACGTACAGGTAACATGGTTTCAAAACGGTCGGCTGGTCAGAACGCACTTAACAGAACGCACTGAAGAACAGCAAGGCCTGTGAAGAACGACCTGAAAATCAGGAACGAGCGGCCAATAAAACAAAGATTTCTCAATGCCAACTGACCAAACGCACTGAAAAGCAGATACAAACCTCACAAGCACAGACTGAACAACAGTTAAAACGAACTGAAAAATACGAGTCTCACAAGCGCGAATCGTCTCTCACCAAACTTCTACTAACACGAGATAAACACGAGATTAGCAGAAGGAGCCCAAAGGGTGTCGTACGGGCTATTGAACTTCCGTTTTATAGTCTCGTCGGACTTGGTGTACGTCACCGCGTACTAGGCTGTCGTACTTTTGTGTGGTCGTGTGTAGGCAAGTCCGTTCGTAAGAAAGTCTGCCGCAAGTCCGCCGAAGGTACGCCGGAAGTATGTTGGACAGGCTGTCGGACTTTTGTAGGTGAAAAGTCCGACCGTGTGTACGCGGCATTAGAGTTGGAGCTCATCTATAAACGAATCTCGGTTTTTCTGCGAGTATATTTGCCAAAGTAGTGTCAGTTTTTAAAATAGACCAATGTCTTTTTATAATCCTCTCCATCCTCCTGTGTTGTATACTGAAGTCCATTATCAGAGGTATGTCATCTGTTTTGTCATTTACCTTGATTTTATCTTGGATCAGCGCTTCTCTTGAGGTTTGATTGACTTCTGTTATTTTTTCTTCTATAAAACATTTATTGTACCCTTTTTCTTCAAACCTCTTACCTATCCACTGAGCTTGTTTAAGATAGTCATTATTTTCTGAACAATTTCTCCGTAAGCGAATAAACTGGCCCTTCGGAATGTTGATTAACCATGGCTCATAGTGGCAACTCGTTACTGGTATATAGCTGTTCCTTTCCACCGGTTTGAAGAAAGTTTTTGTGCTGATGATATTGGCTGTTAGTTCTATTTCAAGATCAAGGAACTGGATTTTAGTCTCACTAATTTGATGTTCAAGTTTAATATTTTTTTGGTTCATATTCAAACGTTGGAAAAAGGATCTTAAACTCAGTTCATCACCCTTCCAAATAATAATACAATCGTCTATGAATCTTTTGAATAGAACCAGTTCCTTCGGAGTATTTAAAAAGATGGCATCCTCCTCCCATTTTGCCATGAATATGTTGGCTACACTTGGGGCATATTTAGCTCCCATCCCAATACCCGTTAGTTGTCGAAAATAATTGTCATTATACCAGAAGTAGTTATGTTGAATACCAAAGGCCAGGCTTCTAAGAAGAAATCTTTTCTGTTTAGAAATGAGATGGCTGAATGAATCCATAGCCCATTTAGATGCTTCTATTGCATCGCTATGTTCAATTATTGTGTACAGTGAAGCAACATCAGCAGTTGCTAACAGATATCTTCCATTAGGGTCCAGGGTCAGAGATTTTAATATTTGTAATAAATATTTGGTATCATGTAGATAAGCTTTAGTGTTAGGTACTAGGGGTTGCAAGAATTTGTCCACATATTCCCCTAGTCTTGCATTGATCGATTGAATCCCATTAATGATGGGTCTTCCTGGTGGTGCCTCAGCATTCTTATGGATCTTCGGGATGGTGTAAATGATTGGAACTCTACATGTATCCGGTACTAAATATCTAGATTCTTTTTTGGATAAAATATTTTTGTTGATTCCTTTTTGAATCAAAGAGGACAGATCTCGTTTGTATTCTCTAGTAGGATTGCTACTGAGTTTCAGATATGTGTTATTATCGTTAAGTTGTCCCTTCAGTTCCTGGTGGTAGTATTCCTTAGTTAGTACTACAATGGCGCCCCCTTTGTTGGCCGGTCTAATTATAATATCTTTATTTGCTTCCAATTGTTTTATACCTTGTTGTATATGCTGGGATTCCGAGATTCTACTGAACTTGAGTTGTTCCAGGTCTTTGATCACCATTTTTTTAAACACCTCAATATGTTCATTATTTGTAGAGGGTGGATTGAATAGTGACTTATTTCTTAAATCACTATGCTGTACTCCTCTGCCAAGTTCCACTCCTTTGTTCAATGTAGATGGTGGTCTGGATAATAAGTATTTCTTGATATTCAATTTCCTGGTGTATTTTTGTATGTCAATATACATCTGGAATTTGTCCAGATTCTTTTTTGGTGCATATTTAAGGCCTTTGTCCAGTGTGATTAATTCCGCTCATGTGAGCTCTTTGCCGCTGAGGTTGTAGATGCCTTCCCCTAGTACTCTGTTTTTCTTTTGGGTTTGCCATCCTGCTCTGCATCCCCTTTTATGGTGTTTGGACTTCTTTCTCTGTTTGTATATTCCTGTAGGGGTGGGGAATCTTCGTTTCTGCGGAAATCAAAAAAAGATCTTGACTGTTCTTCCTCTATGTAATTTCTAAGAGGCTCGTATCTATTGGTGGTAGGCAATGGGCTCCTCCTATCAGGATATCTGTATTGGTCGTATTCTCTGGTCCCATTCCTATTACCATTGGACTGGTGGTCTCGAGATTCACCATTGCTCTGTTGATAGTCCCTATGATCTCTCCTATCCTGATCATACCGATAATCCCTTGGCTGATCCCTATGAGGTTGTTGGTAGGAGTTTCTGGGGTCATTTCTGGAATTATATTGATTTTCTCTTGGTTCAGTTCTAGTTGAATGTTGATAGTATCCTTGTTCCCCATACCTGGGGTACCTGCCATTTTCCACCTGATCATATTGCGATTCATTACCTGATTGATGCAATCTTGATTGATTGTAGGGTGGATAGTGGGGTTTGTTTGGTCTTTTATTGGCATTATTTTTCCAGTAAGGTCTTCTTGGTGATTTATTTTTTGTTTTGTTCCTCCACCAAGGTTTTGGTGTTCTTGATCCATTGTCATGTGTGTTACTTTGTTCCCATTGTTTCTGTTGGTTATATCTTGGGGTTTCTGGTGTCCTGGATCTCCTTTCTGGAGTCCTATAATATGTATTTCTCCTGGGGCTAACTATCCTCACCTCTCTATCTGGTGATGAGGCTATAGACCCAGTTTTACCTTGTTTGGCATTGATTTGCCAATTGAAAACCTGTTCTAACTGATAATCATTGGTATCTCTGAGGTATTTTCTCTTTTTCCTTTGTTTCAATTCAACATCTTTCTGTTCTAACACTTTATTCAGTTGTTGAGTTAGTGATGAAAAAGGTGCTGTCTCTTTAAAAGGGTCCAGTGTGGTTTTGCATTCAGCAATTTGCTGGTTAATCATGTTTAATTTCCTTTGTTTCCTTTTTAAGGCAAAATGTACTAGATCCAGACCTTTATCGCTAAAAAATTTATACCACTCATTAGTTGCGTCTTGATCTGTCAAACCATCACAGATAGGTACATCCCATCTCAATCTTCTCGGGACAATTTTATCTTTAATGTATTGTTCATGAGCAGCTATGTCCCACCATAGGCTCACCTTTTTTTCCATTAGGTGGCCGAATTTCCTAAAATTGGTGTCTAGATCACCCTTATCGGTGCTAGGTGCACCTGTGAGATGTTATACCAATTGTGACCACTGGAGGGAGTTGAAGAAGTAAACGTGATTAGAGATATCAATATATATATTTTTTACTTTTTACACACTGCGTTTTTTACACATGGAATCGTGGTTTTGATAAACCAACGATATTCATATGAATTACATGTCTAATAAAAGTAGGTTTTAACAGGATTGAAGTTTATGCAGGAAGCAGGATGATGTTAAACTCATGCTGTAGCCATGGCAACCACTCTGCTGTTGTGCTATAAAGCTGAGTCCGTCAGAGCTTGTATTATCCTTGAAAAAGTCACGTGACTGTGATGTAATGCGTGGGAGGAGCCAAGGACGCTCTGTGCAGATCAGCAGTACCACACAGTGTACTGCACTGAATCTGCTCCTGTCTAAGGCGGCTGACTGCTATAGTAAAACCTGCATATGCCTTATCATTATAAGGCACACGTGAGTGGATTGAAGTTTGCCTGTGTACCTTGGTATCCTAACTATTGCACAATGATTGTTTTTTTCTCTTATCTGCCTGTTTATGATTCTCACATTGGTTGTGAATAGAAGCAAAAAGCACATTGTTACTATGAAGGTCAATGAGCACCTTAATTAAGCAAGTGTTTTTAAACAGCTTTGCTAGTGATCAAAAGCTCTATACCAATCAGGATTCTACACCTGTATAATTGAACCTTCTGAATACATCCCTATATATTTATTGTTATGTGGATTTTTTATGTGAATTTTTTTACACATTTGGTGTCACTAATTTTTTATAATTTTACACTATTTTGATTGCTGGATTTTTTAGGAATTTTTACTCACCGCTGGATTTATTTGACTATTTATATTTATTCTTATATATTCATTTTCATGCACATTGTGAAACGCTTCAAATATCATTATTTATTTATGTACAATCTTTGGACTGGGGGATCAGGGAGGAGACTGTTGTGACTACTGCGCAGTGGTCTGACCAAGTTATTGGGTGTATGTGTGAGTGGAGCAGGGTTGGCGAGGAAGAAACTGGTATGAAGATGTGGTCAATCCTTGAAAAAGATTTGTGCGGATAAGAATAGAAAGTAAAATTTTTCTTAGCAGGATTGCATTCTCGCCAAGTATCCAGTAGGGAGGCCTGTTGGAAAAGTTTGCGGAATACTATGGAAGAGGAATATTGTTCAGGGGAGTAAGGAGATTTATCAAGATGTGGGTGCAGTACTTGGTTGGAGTCGCCACATAGAAAAAGGGCGCCTCTACAGTGTGAACGTATCACTTGTAGCAGGTGGGTAAAGAAGGGGTTGGGATTAGTATTGGGGGCATAATAGGAGACTATAGTGGTCGTCACATCTTGTACATGTCCAACTAGAATAATATAACGACCCTCAGGGTCTTTGATTTCATTAGTTAAGATAAACGGGAGAGTGTGGTGGAACGCAATAAGAACACCTCGTTGCTTAGTGGCAGCCAAGGCAGTGAACACTTGGGGGTAATTGGAACTAAAGTATTTGGGAGTTGCTTTAGCAGAAAAGTGGGTTTCTTGTAGGGCTATTATACTAGCCTTCAAGGATGAGAAAGTACGGAAGGCCTTAACCCTTTTGTTAGGGGAGTTAAGTCCCTTAACGTTTAGGGAGAGTATGTTCAAGGGGGCCATTTAAGTGTTTTGGGAGAGCTGTGTGTGGTTCACACGATCTCCCCGACCAAGAGGGGAAGGACAAAGAGAAAGGCAGTGGGAACAGTGGAAGGGAAAGCAGAAAAAGAAATCAAGGAACAGTAGATAGGTTTTACAAGGAGAATAAGAAAGTGTAATAACACTTGGTACGTTGGACTTTTTAGCCCAACAGGTCGATGTCTGCACCTCCAAACCAGCCAGCTGGCAAGGGAGCGCATGCATCTTACAGGGGGGAGCAGTGACAGTTCCCCACCGCAGACTGGGAGAAAAAAAAACAGAAAAAACTGTAAATTTCTAACAATATAAACAGTAAATGTTAAGGATTTGTCATTGTACACACTTATAGCATATAGGTAATAACCGGTTATGTACATATTTAAGGAAGGTCATCCTAGCAATATTCTTTACATTTCTATGGTTATCATTTTGCCAAATCCCAACTTAAAAAAATTAAGGGATAAAACGAGCGGTAGAAAAAATATAACACAACATTTATCAACATCAGAGCCTTAAGATTCCGTTTAAGGATATGTGTGAACCAAAATAAAAGGTAAAAGCAAGATTGAATGGAGCATATCAAAAAGTATATATCCATAACATGTGCGCCCCCACTTAAAAAAAAAAAAAAAAAGGGGGGGGGACAAAAAAGTGGAAAAGTAAGGGGGTCATATTCAGTATGTTCCATACCGACGTGTGTTCTTCAGGCACACAAAGTCCTATAGGACTGTAACAGGGTGAAACCACATCTGTCTCTGATCAATAGTATAAAAAATATGTGGTCAAAAGTTCTCATGTGGTGTCAAAGAGGGCCCATGAGCGATCGCATTTTAATCAGCGGGATGTGTGAGATTTTGGGTCAAAGGCTTGCTTGGCGAGATGGAGTTCCTTTTCGGATCGAGGAGGGGCCTTGTTGGTCCCTCTTTGGTGTGGTGCTGATCGTGCTGGTGTACGTGGTAGCGAAGTCTCAGGTTGGTGTAGAGGGGGAGACAGATGAAGCGATTCAAGAAGGCGTTGCAACGATTCTGGAGAAGTGGAGGAGTCTTGCTGCCCCAGATACGTGAACTGAAAGGAGAAAGGGAATCCCCAGGTATATTTTATCTGATGCTGTATCAGGATTTGCAACTGCGGCTTCATGGCACGCTGTTTAGCAATGGTGAGGGGTGCCAGGTCAGAGAAAAGTTGGTAATTGTGGTCTTGGAACTGGAGAGCGTCTTTGTTCCGGGCAGCTGAGAGTAGTTGCTCTTTAGTACGGAAGAAGTGTAGCTTGATTATTATGTCCTGTGGAGGACCGTCTTGCTGACGACGAGTAAGGGCCCTGTGGATTCTATCGAATTCCAGGAGTTCAATGGGTATAGAGGGGCAAAGTTCTTGAAAGAGGGCTGTAGTGAAGGATTGAATGTCTTCGAACATTTCAGGGATACCCCAGAGGCGCAAATTGGACCTGTGTGAGCGATTCTCAGCGTCCTCCAGGAGTGAGAGTAATGTGGCATTTTCCTCACGGAGGGCCGCCTGTTCCTGGGCATGCTCTTGTAGAGTGAGCTCTATGTCATCTACCCTTGTTTCCAAGTCAGATGTGCGCTGTCCTAGCTCTCTTATCTCCCGTGACAATCTATTGGTGATTTGGTCAGATGTAACTTTTAGGGCCCTGTTTAGCATTTTTTCCATATGCTTCAGGAAATCAGGCTGAGACATACCTGATTGTGGATGAGTGGGAGAACCGCTGTATACTGGATCTGTGACCTCATCTGCCCGTTCAGACTGTCTGACTGTCTGCCCGTTCAGATCTGGCTGGGGATGCAGTGTGCTGTGCGAGAGTCTTCGCCGCCATCTTGGACGAGGTGCGGGCCAGGGCCTCCTTGATCGGCTTGGGTTTGCTATTACCCCTGTGTCCTGTAAGAACAATCCTGGATGTGGCTTGGGAGATGTGGGAGAGGATCGCCGGGTTTCTGGCTCGTTTAGACTGTCCGGGTGCCATACGGAGTCCCGCGGGGAGTGCGGAGCTTTAAGAGGAAACGTCCTCCATGCTAAGCCTCGCGCATGCGCCCTCCTTCTTTTGTTTTCATTTTTAAAGGAAAAAAAAGTCATTTAAAACTGCTTGCGGCTTTAATGTCGGGTCCTGGCAATATGGATGAAAATCAGTGACCCAAACAGCATGGGTACCCCCCAGTCCATTACCAGGCCCTTTAGGTCTTGTATGGATATTAAGGGGAACCCCGCACCTAAATTAAAAAAAGGAAAGGTGTGGGGCCACCAGGCCCTATATACTCTGAACAGCAGTATACAGGCAGTGCAAACAAGACAGGGACTGTAGGTTTGTTGTTAAGTAGAATCTGTTTGTAATTTTGAACTGGTACATTTTTAACGTGTTTAGCTATCACCCCTGTGACATTTGTTTTGCTGTCTGTGCTCCTCTTCAGAAAATTTCACCTAATTTTTTTGTCCCAATGACAAATGTTTTTTGAAAATTTGGTTTTTTTTGTGAAACAAGGATTGGTGATAAAGCATCAGTGGAAAGGAGAAACGTTTCCCCATATTAACTCTTACAGGAGAGAATTTCCCTTCCTAGCGGTAGATTTCATCTCACTTCCTGTTGTCTCCTTCCGTTTGCAAGTAGGAGTCGTTTGTAAGTTGGATGTTTGAAAGTAGGGGCCTGCCCTATATACTCAGCAGAAATTTGGGCCTTAGGTGTTGTTGTGGCCACAACACTGTAAGCCCTCACAGAGCCCTGCTGTGAAATATTAGATCAAGAATTGTAATTACATGCCCCTGTTGAACAGGGGCAGAAAAATTGGGCCTTAGGCACTGGTGCTGGTGCTACAACAATGCAACCCCTCACAGATACTCTAGTTGGAACGCAGAAACGAGCCCTGCTGCAAAGTATTGCATCAAAAATTGTAATTACATGCCCCTGTTAAACAGGGGCTGAAAAATTGGGCCTTAAGCACTGGTGGTGGCTCCCAGAACCAAAAATGTTCTTACAAGCTATCAGCGTGATCATTGAGGAGGAAGAGAATAATTACTCAGGATTAGGGATGAGCTTCGTGTTCGAGTCGAACCCATGTTCGACTCGAACATCGGCTGTTCGATCGTTCGCCGAATTGCGAACGTTATGGGCCGTTCGCGCTAAATTCGTGTGGCGCGTCACGGCCCATAATTCACTGCGGCATCGCAGTGCATTGCTGGCTGATGATTGGCCAAGCATGCACTATGACCCGCATGCTTGGCCAATCACAGCGCCGTCAGTAGAGAGAGCTGTAATTGGCCAAAGCCAGGGTGGCTTTGGCCAATTATGGCTCAGGGGATTTAGTACACACCCCACACTATATAAGGCCGCCTGCACGGCGGCCCTGTGTAGTGTGTGTTCCGGTGTGCTGAGAGATAGAGAGAGAGAGAGACAGTGTCATTTGGTTTGAGTTAGATAGATTAGGCAGAACAGTCAGTCAGTTAGCTGCACTTACAGTGTATTGTGTATATATATGCATCCCAGGTGTTGCATATATATATATATACACTGTATTCAGTTTAGCTAGATCCGTTCCTGTTATCTTCTATCTAGACTATTTACATTTAATGCAGTGCGTCCTGCTCACAGTGTTCAGCTAGATCCGTTCCTGCTATTTACATTTAGTGCAGTGCGTCCTGCTCACAGTGTTCAGCTAGATCCGTTCCTGTTAAATTCCTACTGACAGGCAGGCTTGTCTGGTTACAGTATATAAAGCTACCTGAAGAAAATTACAGGTGTTCTATTTGATCCTATTAGTACCACGGTCAGGCAGCTAGACTATTTACATTTAGTACAGTGCGTCCTGCTCACAGTGTTCAGCTAGATCCGTTCCTGTTATCTTCCTACTGACAGGCAGGCTTGTCTGGTTACAGTATATAAAGCTACCTGAAGAAAATTACAGGTGTTCTATTTGATCCTATTAGTACCACGGTCAGGCAGCTAGACTATTTACATTTAGTACAGTGCGTCCTGCTCACAGTGTACAGCTAGATCCGTTCCTGTTATCTTCCTACTGACAGGCAGGCTTGTCTGGTTACAGTATATAAAGCTACCTGAAGAAAATTACAGGTGTTCTATTTGATCCTATTAGTACCACGGTCAGGCAGCTAGACTATTTACATTTAGTACAGTGCGTCCTGCTCACAGTGTTCAGCTAGATCCGTTCCTGTTATCTTCCTACTGACAGGCAGGCTTGTCTGGTTACAGTATATAAAGCTACCTGAAGAAAATTACAGGTGTTCTATTTGATCCTATTAGTACCACGGTCAGGCAGCTAGACTATTTACATTTAGTACAGTGCGTCCTGCTCACAGTGTTCAGCTAGATCCGTTCCTGTTATCTTCCTACTGACAGGCAGGCTTGTCTGGTTACAGTATATAAAGCTACCTGAAGAAAATTACAGGTGTTCTATTTGATCCTATTAGTACCACGGTCAGGCAGCTAGACTATTTACATTTAGTACAGTGCGTCCTGCTCACAGTGTACAGCTAGATCCGTTCCTGTTATCTTCCTACTGACAGGCAGGCTTGTCTGGTTACAGTATATAAAGCTACCTGAAGAAAATTACAGGTGTTCTATTTGATCCTATTAGTACCACGGTCAGGCAGCTAGACTATTTACATTTAGTACAGTGCGTCCTGCTCACAGTGTTCAGCTAGATCCGTTCCTGTTATCTTCCTACTGACAGGCAGGCTTGTCTGGTTACAGTATATAAAGCTACTTGAAGAAAATTACAGGTGTTCTATCCCAGCTTAGTGCAGCTACAGGCCATTAGTATGTCTGGAAGGCCAAGAAGGAGAGGCAGACAGTCACAAGCCAATAAGAGAGGGCAAGCAGGCTCTGTGTCTAGTGCTGGTCGTGGAGACGGTGCATCCTCATCAGCACGTGGCCATGGGACACGCTTGGCCTTTTTTTCGGCAGCTGGCCGCGTTGAGCCGCAACATGCGGAAGACTTGGTCGAGTGGATGACCAAGCCGTCCTCATCCTCCTCATCCTCTCTCACCCATGCCCAGGGTGCTTTGTCTGGCAAAGCAGCGGCCTCTTCCCTCAGCTCAATGTCATCAGTGACTCCTTCCCTAGCTCCACCATGTCCTCATGAGGATTCCCTCGAACTGTTTGACCACAGTGTTGGGTACATGCTCCAGGAGGATGCCCAGCGTTTGGAAGGCTCTGATGACGATACTGAGCTCGATGAAGGCAGTAACATGAGCGCGGACAGAGGGGGTGCCCAAGAAGGACAGCAATCTGGCAGTCATGCTCCCCCTGCTGCAGCATACTGCCAGGTTTGCTCCAGTGATGAGGAGGGAGGGGATGATGAGGTCACTGACTCAACGTGGGTGCCTGATAGGAGAGAGGAGGAGGAGGAGGAGGAGGAGGAGGAGGAGGAGGCGGCAGCACATCACCAACGAGGCAGGATGCCCTCCAGGGGCCAGCCTAAGGGCAGCACATTGACTGCATCACACCCCAAAGCTCCACATGTGCAGGGCGCTGCAGTCTCTGCGCGTTATTCAAAAAGTTCTTTGGTGTGGGCCTTTTTTGAGACGAGTGCATCAGATCGCACCGCTGCTATTTGCAACATATGTCTCAAGCGTATCTCGCGTGGCCAAAACATCTCCCGCTTGGGTACCACATGCTTGACCAGACATATGTTGACCTGCCATGCAGTTCGTTGGCAAGCGTATCTAAAAGACCCACACCAAAGAACAAAGAGGATCTCTCCTTGCTCCTCATCAGCTGAGATTTCCAACCCCACTAGACCTTCAGTCCTCTCTGAGACCTGCAGTGAGAGGAATGAAGGTGTAGAATTAGGTGTGTCACAGCCAAGTACTTGTGGGCAATCTGCTTTTGGTACACCGACGTCAGATTGTACCAGGCAAATTTCCCTGCCCCAGCTGCTGCACCGCCGAAAGAAGTTTGCTCCCAGCCATCCACATGCCCAGCGGTTGAATGCTAGCTTGGCAAAATTGCTAGCACTTCAACTGCTGCCTTTTCAGTTGGTAGACTCTGCCCCCTTCCGTGAGTTTGTGGAATGTGCGGTTCCTCAGTGGCAGGTACCCAAACGCCACTTTTTCTCACGGAAGGCGATTCCGGCTCTCTACCGGCATGTGGAAGGCAATGTCCATGCCTCGCTGGACAGGGCGGTCAGCGGTAAGGTGCATATTACCGCTGACTCATGGTCCAGCAGGCATGGACAGGGACGTTACCTAAGTTTCACGGCGCATTGGGTGACTCTGCTGGCAGCTGGGAAGGATGCAGGACAAGGTGCAGTAGTGTTGGAGGTTGTTCCGCCACCACGCCTCCAAAATGCTGATTGTGACACACCTCTCTCCTCCACCCCCTCCTCTTCTTCTTCCTCCATGGCCTCTTCCTCGGAACCAGCGGTGCTCCGTAGGCGTTCAAGGGGCTACGCAAGTACGCAGGCCAAAAGATGCCATGCGGTGCTTGAGCTGGTGTGCTTGGGGGACAGGAGCCACACTGGGGCAGAGGTTCTGTCAGCTCTGCAGGGGCAGGTTCAGAGGTGGTTGACGCCACGCCAACTTAAGGCAGGAATGGTGGTTTGCGACAATGGCACCAACCTCCTCTCTGCCCTCCGACAGGGACAAATGACCCATGTGCCCTGTTTGGCTCACGTCCTTAACTTGGTGGTGCAGCGGTTCTTGGGCAGGTACCCGGGCTTACAGGATGTCCTGAGGCAGGCCAGGAAAGTCTGTGTGCATTTCCGCCGGTCATATAATGCCAGTGCTCGGCTGACGGACCTCCAAAAGGAGTTTAACCTGCCCAAGAACCGCCTAATCTGTGACATGCCCACCAGGTGGAACTCAACGTTGGCCATGCTGCAGCGGCTGCACACGCAGCAGAGGGCCATCAATGAGTACCTGTGCGACTATGGCACCAGGACAGGGTCAGGGGAGCTTGGTTTTTTTTCCCCACGCCAGTGGGCCATGATCAGGGATGCATGCACTGTCCTGTCACCATTCGAGGAGGCCACAAGGATGGTGAGCAGTGACAGTGCATGCATCAGTGACACTGTCCCCCTTGTCCACCTGTTGGAGCACACGCTGCGTGGAATAATGGACAGGGCACTTGAGGCAGAACAGAGGCAGGAAGAGGAGGACTTCCTTAGCTCTCAAGGCCCCCTTTATCCAGACAGTGTTCCTGCGTGCCCGCCGATCACACAGGAAGAGGACGAGGAGGAAGAGGAGGAGGAGGAAGATTGTGTCAGTATGGAGGTGGAGCCTGGCACTCAGCATCAGCAGCAGTCTTTAAGGGATCAGTCCCAAGAAACACATGGACTTGTACGTGGCTGGGAGGAGGTGGCTGCGGACCATGTCGTTCTTAGTGACCCAGAGGACTCCGGACCGAATGCCTCAGCAAACCTACGCTGCATGGCCTCCCTGATCCTGCAAAGCCTGCGTAAGGATCCTCGTATTCGTGGTATCAAGGAGAAGGACCAATACTGGCTGGCAACCCTCCTTGATCCACGTTACAAGGGTAAGGTTGCGGACCTTATCTTGCCATCGCAGAGGGAGCAGAGGATGAAACATCTTCGGGAGGCCTTGCAGAAAGGTCTGTGCAACGCGTTCCCAGAGACTGGGAGGTTACAAACTCCTGTTTCTGGACAACGTGTTGCTGAGGCTTCGGTCAGTCAAAGAAGGAGCGGTGGAGAAGGTGGCCGTCTGACCGATGCGTTCAGACAATTTTTTGGTCCGCAGCCCCAAGGTATGATCGGTTCCAGCAACCATCGCCAGCGTCTGTTTTACATGGTGCAGGAATACCTAGGGGCAAGATCAGACTTGGACACCTTTCCCACCGAAAATCCTCTGGGTTACTGGGTCTTGAGGATGGATCACTGGCCAGAGCTTGCACAGTATGCAATTGAGCTACTGGCCTGTCCTGCATCCAGCGTTCTTTCGGAACGCACATTCAGTGCTGCTGGAGGCGTGGTAACCGATCACAGGGTGCGTCTGTCCACCGACTCGGTCGATCGGCTGACCTTCATAAAAATGAATGAGTCTTGGATCACCACCAGCTACCAAGCACCTGATGCTGATGTAACCGAATAATTTTTTTTGAAATCTCAGATCCCTTCAAAGACTGCCTATGCTGATGCTGAGTGACTATCCCTGAGTAATTATCCTCTTCCTCCTCAATCATCACGCTGATAGCTTGTAAGAACATTTTTGGTTCTGGGCGCCACCACCAGTGCCTAAGGCACAATTTTTCAGCCCCTGTTTAACAGGGGCGTGTAATTACAATTTTTGATGTAATACTTTGCAGCAGGGCTCGTTCCTGCATTCCAACTAGAGTGTCTGTGAGGGGTTGCAGTGTTGTGGCACCAGCACCAGTGCCTAGGGCCCAATTTTTCTGCCCCTGTCTAACAGGGGCGTGTAATTACAATTTTTGATGCAATACTTTGCAGCAGGGCTCGTTCCTGCGTTCCAACTAGAGTGTCTGTGAGGGGTTGCAGTGTTGTGGCACCAGCACCAGTGCCTAAGGCCCAATTTTTCTGCCCCGTCTAACAGGGGCGTGTAATTACAATTTTTGATGCAATACTTTGCAGCAGGGCTCGTTCCTGCGTTCCAACTAGAGTGTCTGTGAGGGGTTGCAGTGTTGTGGCACCAGCACCAGTGCCTAAGGCCCAATTTTTCTGCCCCTGTCTAACAGGGGCGTGTAATTACAATTTTTGATGCAATACTTTGCAGCAGGGCTCGTTCCTGCGTTCCAACTAGAGTGTCTGTGAGGGGTTGCAGTGTTGTGGCACCAGCACCAGTGCCTAAGGCCCAATTTTTCTGCCCCTGTCTAACAGGGGCGTGTAATTACAATTTTTGATGCAATACTTTGCAGCAGGGCTCGTTCCTGCGTTCCAACTAGAGTGTCTGTGAGGGGTTGCAGTGTTGTGGCACCAGCACCAGTGCCTAAGGCCCAATTTTTCTGCCCCTGTCTAACAGGGGCGTGTAATTACAATTTTTGAAGCAATAATTTGCAGCAGGGCTCGTTCCTGCGTTCCAACTAGAGTGTCTGTGAGGGGTTGCAGTGTTGTGGCACCAGCACCAGTGCCTAAGGCCTAATTTTTCAGCTCCTGTTCAACAGGGGCATGTAATTACAATTCTTGATCTAATATTTCACAGCAGGGCCCTGTGAGGGCTTACAGTGTTGTGGCCACAGCAACACCTAAGGCCCAAATTTCTGCTGAGTATATAGGGCAGGACCCTACTTTCAAACATCTAACTTACAAACGACTCCTACTTGCAAACGGAAGGAGACAACAGGAAGTGAGATGAAATCTACCCCTAGGAAGGGAAATTCTCTCCTGTAAGATTTAATATGGGAAAACAATTTCTCCTTTCCACTGATGCTTTCCAATCCTTGTTCCACAAAAAAACCCAAATTTTCAAAAAACATTTTTCATTGGGACAAAAAAGTGAGGTGAAATCTTCTGAAGAGGAGGAAAGACAGCAAAATAAATGTCACAGGGGTGATAACCCTTCCCTATGTTTTCCAAAAAGCTTAGAAAAGATTTTTTGGCTGGAGCTAAACACGTTAAAAATGTTCAAAATTACAAACAGATTCTACTTAACAACAAACCTACAGTCCCTGTCTTGTTTGCACCGCCTGTATACTGCTGTTCAGAGTATATAGGGCCTGGTGGCCCCACACCTTTCCTTATTTTAATTTGGGTGCGGGGTTCCCCTTAATATCCATACAAGACCCAAAGGGCCTGGTAATGGACTGGGGGGTACCCATGCCGTTTGTCTCACTGATTTTCATCCATATTGCCATGACCCGACATGACATTAAACCCGCAAGCAGTTTTAAATGAGATTTTTTCCTTTAAAAATGACATTTGGTGCAGGGACTGTTCTAAACATGGGAAACATGCGTCACTTTACAGGCATACTATAGACACCCCCCAGGTACGATATTTAAAGGAATATTTCACTTTTTTTTTTTTACTTTAAGCATCATTAAAATCACTGCTCCCGAAAAAACGGCCGTTTTTAAAAGTTTTTTTTGCATTGATACATGTCCCCTGGGGTAGGACCCGGGTCCCCAAACCCTTTTTAGGACAATACCATGCAAATTAGCCTTTAAAATGAGCACTTTTGATTTCGAACGTTCGAGTCCCATAGACGTCAATGGGGTTCTAACGTTCGTGCGAACTTTCGGTCCGTTCGCGGGTTCTGGTGCGAACCGAACCGGGGGGTGTTCGGCTCATCCCTACTCAGGATAGTCACTCAGCATAGGCAGTCTTTGAAGGGATCTGAGATTTCAAAAAAAATTATTCGGTTACATCAGCATCAGGTGCTTGGTAGCTGGTGGTGATCCAAGACTGATTCATTTTTATGAAGGTCAGTCGATCGACCGAGTCGGTGGACAGGCGCACCCTGTGATCAGTTACAAAGCCTCCAGCAGCACTGAATGTGCGTTCCGAAAGAACGCTGGATGCAGGACAGGCCAGTAGCTCAATTGCATATTGTGCAAGCTCTGGTCAGTGATCCATCCTCAAGACCCATTAACCCAGAGGATTTTTGGTGGGAAAAGTGTCCAAGTCAGATCTTGCCCCTAGGTATTCCTGCACCATGTAAAACAGACGCTGGCGATGGTTGCTGGAACCGATCATACCTTGGGGCTGTGGACCAAAAAATTGTCTGAACGCATCGGTCAGACGGCCACCTTCTCCACCGCTCCTTCTTTGACTGACCGAAGCCTCAGCAACATGTTGTCCAGAAACAGGAGTTTGTAACCTCCCAGCCTCCCAGTCTCTGGGAACGCGTTGCACAGACCTTTCTGCAAGGCCTCCCGAAGATGTTTCATCCTCTGCTCCCTCTGCGATGGCAAGATAAGGTCCACAACCTTACCCTTGTAACGTGGATAAAGGAGGGTTGCCAGCCAGTACTGGTCCTTCTCCTTGATACCACGAATACGAGGATCCTTACGCAGGCTTTGCAGGATCAGGGAGGCCATGCAGCGTAGGTTTGCTGAGGCATTCGGTCCGGAGTCCTCTGGGTCACTAAGGATGACATGGTCCGCAGCCACTTCCTCCCAGCCACATACAAGTCTGTGTTTCTTGGGACTGATCCCTTAAAGACTGCTGCTGATGCTGATTGCCAGGCTCCTCCTCCTCCCTCCTCCCTCCTCCTTCCTCCTTGGATCTTGGTAGGAGACCAAGTTGCTGAGAGGGCTCCCCTTGTGGCCGAGTGCAGCCCAACCCTGAAGATGACACAGGGATGCGGTGCTTATAGAAGCCGGTGTTGGTGGCTTGATAGAGCAAAGTCACTGGAGGCAACGTGCTTAAGGTCCAAGGAGGGGACCAATGGAAGTCCAATAGGAAATCAGAAGCCAGGCCAGGGGGTCAAACACAGTAAAGCAGTCCGAGAATCTAAGCAACAAGTCCAGGTACAGGAGACAGAGGAATGAGGAATCCGTTTAGCCAAGCCGGGGTCAGATGCAGGAAGCAGGCAGGAAGAGTCAGAAGCAAGCTGGTGGGTAAGCCAGGAGGTCCAGAGGAGTAGATAACAAGCCGGGTCGGTACACAGGAGGTCCAGAGGAGTAGATAACAAGCTGGGTCGGTACACAGGAGGTCCAGAGGAGTAGATAACAAGCCGGGTCGGTACACAGGAGGTCAGGACAACAGGAATCACAATCACAGGAACACAGGAAGAGCTGATGATAATCCAGCAATGTGGCACTGTCAGTGGAACCTTTAAATAAACAAGGCGCAGTATCACGTCGTACGCGCACCGTTCCGTATGTGCGTTCGTACCATCACGACGTTGTTACGCACACGCATTCGTCCGAACGTGGCGCCATGCGTCCGCCTAGCAGAAACATTGCACATCCGTGTGCGTTGATGCGCGTCAGCACAACCTTGCCTGTGCTGGTTTGCTAACCTAGCAGGACTATGCATAGGGAAGCGCCTATTTCCCTGACAGTGCCCCCCCCCCAATGGGCAGCCTCCGGATGCCTAAATGTGCCCATTTTTCGGGGTACCTACTGCAAAATCTCTGTATTAGTCTAGGAGCGTGTACATAACTTGTAGGCTCCCAAGAGTTCTCTTCTGCAGAATACCCCTTCCACTTGATTAGAAACTGAATTGTCCTACCTCTGACGACAGTCAAGGATTGATTCAACTTCAAATTCGGCTTCATCTCCAACCTGGACCGGAGGTGGGGGCACTTTTTATCTCCCTGGAAAAGGACTAGAAACAACATGTTTAAGAAGTGACACATGAAAAACAGGATGGATCTTGAAAGATTCAGGTAAAGTGAGTTCAAAAGCTACAGGGTTGATTTCACATTTGATCTCAAAAGGACCCAGGAACTTGGGTCCCAATTTCCGAGATGGGCATGGTAACTTGAGATTTATAGATGAGAGCCAGACCTTATCCCCTATCTTAAAAGGTAGGGTTCGCTCTTCTCTTTCTATCGTATTGCTTCTTATATTCTTCTTGGGCCTTCTTTATGGTATCCTGGAGTGTCTGATAATTAGTATGGATGAAATCCACTCTGTCCTGAACCGCTGGGACTGAAGATTCCAGAATGACGTTGGGTAAGAATGAGGGGTGGAAGCCGTAATTCGCCCAGAAGGGTGATTGGTTGGTAGAAGTGTGTATTGAGTTATTATAAGCAAATTCTGCACAAGTTAATAGTTGAATCCAGTCGTCCTGAGAAAAAGAACAGAATCACCGCAGATACTGTTCCAGCGTCTGGTTGGTCCTTTCGGTCTGACCGTTACTCTGTGGGTGGTAGGCTGTGGACAAACACATCTCAATTGAAAGTAATTTGCAGAGGTCTTTCCAAAACCTAGAGGTAAATTGTACCCCTCTATCTGATACGATGTCATTTGGTAATCCGTGTAATCAAACAATTTCCTTAATAAAGATTTTTGCTGTATCCAAGGCAGAGGGAGTACCTTTCACAGGCAAAAAATGCGCCATTTTAGATAGGTGATCTACTACCACCAAGATGATAGTAAATTCTTCTGAGGGGAGCAAATCCACGATAAAGTCCATGGAAATTTTCTTCCATGGTTGTTCTGGGACTGGCAATGGTCTTAACAAGCCCCAAGGCCTGGCGTTGGATCCTTTGTTCCGTTGGCAGATTATGCAAGATTTGACGTAGGTTTTACAATCAAGTTTCAAAGTGGGCCACCATAGGGACCGCTGAACTAGCTCAGTTGTTTTTCGGACTCCAAAATGACCAGCTAGCTGATGGTCATGAAAGGTCTTCAGTACTTGTAATCTGGCTTGCTGAGGAACGAAAATCTTATCTTGGTGCCATAGGAGTCCCTCTTGGCTTCTCAGGGAGGAGACTTCCGCTTCAGTACACTGACTAGAGGCCTGCTCAATAGAGGATCTTAGGTCGGGTTGGATCAGTAGAAAATTTTGGGGAGACAAATCTGTACTGGGTGCAATTTCTTCAGGAGTGTCCGGGAAAGGGCGTCCGTCTTTCCGTTCTTCGACCCTGGGCGATAGGTTATGTGAAAATTAAACCGCGAGAAAAAAATCAGGATGGGATGAGTGGAACATTCCAGGAGATACCTCCATTCCTCGAGAGCTGTCTTGATTGCCAAAAGTTCCCAATCCCCCACATCGTAATTCCTCTCTGGAGCGCTCATTTTCAGTGAGGAAAAGGCCACGGGATGCAGCAAATGCTTTGGGACCCTGACGCTGAGATAGAATCGCCCCTGTGGCGACTTCTGAGGCGTCGACTTCCAGGACATAGGGTAGAGCAGGGTCAGGGTGTTGCAGAAGTGAAGAAGGTCTTAAGCTGATTGAAGGCAGACTGTGCCGCTGCAGACCACTGAAACTTGGTATATTGGCGGGTGGTCTAAATAATAGGTGCTACAATGGTGGAGAAATTCTTTATAAATCTTCTGTAGAAGTTGGCGAAGCCAATGAATCTCTGCACACCCTTCCTGTCAGAAGGGGCCGGCCAGTCAAGGATGGACTTTACTTTTTGAGGATCCATGGCGATTCCATCTGTGGTGATAAGTCCCAAGAATTGAACTGAAGTTTTTTCGAAATTCCATTTTTCAGATTTGACGAATAACCCGTGGGTTCTGAGGATGCAGAGTACCTTCTTCACGTGTGTTCTATGGAGTTCCAGAGTGGCAGAAAAAATAAGAATGTCATCAAGGTAGACAACAACAAATTGATCTAAATGCTCCCGGAAGATATCATTTATGAAATGCTGAAAGGTTGCCGGGGCATTGCACAACCCAAACGGCATGACTAGGTACTCAAAATGTCCAAATCTTGTTCTGAAAACCGTTTTCCACTCGTCCCCCTCTCGGATCCAGACGAGATTATAAGCACCATGGAGGTTGAGTTTGGTGAAGATGTGTGCTGTGTGGAACCTTTGAAAAAGCTCAGGGATGAGCGGGAGTGGGTAGCGGTTCTTAAGGGTAATTTTGTTTAATTCCCTGTAGTCCACACATGGTCTCAGTGTCTTATCCTTCTTCTCAATGAAGAAAATTCCGGCACCGGCAGGGGAAGAAGAAGAATGGATAAAACCTTTTTCAGGATTCTCATCAATATATTGTCTCAAGGTCTCAAGCTCAGTCTGGGAAAGGGGGAATATACGACCAAAGGGAATAGTAGCTCCTGGCAGTAACTCGATGGGGCAGTCGTAAGGACGGTGTGGCGGTAAGGTGTCTGCTTTCTTTTTTATCAAAGACGTCAAGAAATTCCAGGTAAGCTGCTGGTACGTTAGGATCCGGACTCGGTGTGGATTGGTCAGGCAACTGGAAAAGTCCTGGAATTCGGTGGTCAAACAATGTTGTTGGCAATAGGGAGATGTAAGGAGTACCTCCTTCTTGGACCAATCAATCTGAGGATTGTGTGCTTGTAGCCATGGGATTCCTAGGATGACCGGGAACATAGGGGAACTTAAGACATCAAATCTGAGGAACTCCTGATGACCAGAATTGGTAGTGGTAAGGATAGGTACAGTTTCCTGGGTGACATAACCCGAGCTTGGCAAGGAGCTGTCAGCCAGATGGACTGTTAGTCTCTGTTCCTTATAGTTCAGCGGAATAGCAAGATCTTTAGCCAAGGCCAAGAAACAACTACACGCCCCGGAATCCAGTATTGCTTGCAGGTGGATCTCCTTACCTGCCACTAGCAATGTAACAGGAAGTGAGATATGGGCAGAGGAAGACCTGGATACTTGAAGGTGAGTACGGAGGGTCGGTTTTCTTGGTCTTATGGGGCAGTAATCTATGAAATGTCCTGATTCCCCACAGTAGAAACAAAGTCTTGCCTGCCGGCGATAAAGTTTCACCCCAGAAGTTAATGCTGGACAGAACATGCCGACTTGCATGGGGACTGATGCAGACTGAACTCGGGGCAGGGTCCGAGTAGAGCAAGAGGCCTGATCACGTTCACCCTGACGTTCCCATAAATGTCTGTCAAGCTGAACAGTTAACTGGATGAGATCTTCTAGTGTGGCCGGAACCTGTAACCTGGCTAACTCATCCTTTAGGGCCTCTGATAACCCCATTCAATATTGGTATTTTAATGCTGCCTCATTCCAACCAGAGTCTATGGACCATGTGCGGAACTCTACTGTATAGTCCTCCGCAGGGCACTGACCCTGACGGAGGGAATGTAGAGTTGCTTCCCGTAGGGGATCATCATATAACCGAGCCATGACTTAAAAGAACTGGTCCACAGTGTTGATGGAGGGGCTGTTTTGCTCTAACAGGCCATGGGCCCAGGTCTGTGGCTCACCACGTAGTAAGGAGATGGTGAACCCCACCTTGACTGTTTCACTGAAAAAGTCTGTGGTTGCAAGTCAAAGTATAAATAGCAGGAGTTTTTAGAGGACCTAAATTTTCTTCGATCGCCACGGAAACATTCTGGCGCTGGGACACGTGGTTCTGGAGGGACCATGAACCCAGCAGTTGCCGCTGGAGGTGGACTTTGAACCGAGGAAGAGGATGACTCGGGTAGGTGCTGCAGACGTTCCTCCAACCGGAAGTATTCCTCCTGAAGCTGCTGGATGACTGGGTTAAGGGCTGTGATTTGCTGGAGAATGGCCTTCATCGGGGAGTCACCTCCATCGGTCTCTGACATGGCTGGATTATACTGTCAGGATCTTGGTAGGAGACCGAGTTGCTGAGAGGGCTCCCCTTGCGGCCGAGTGCAGCACAACCCTGAAGATGACACAGGGATGCGGTGCTCACAGAAGCACGGGTTGCCTGGAAATAGAAGCCGGTGTTGGTGGCTTGATAGAGCAAAGTCACTGGAGGCAACGTGCTTAAGGTCCAAGGAGCGGACCAATGGAAGTCCAATAGGAAATCAGAAGCCAGGCCAGGGGGTCAAACACAGTAAAGCAGTCCGAGAATCTAAGCAACAAGTCCAGGTACAGGAGACAGAGGAATGCGGAGTCCGTTTAGCTAAGCCGGGGTCAGATGCAGGAAGCAGGCAGGAAGAGTCAGAAGCAAGCTGGTGGGTAAGCCAGGAGGTCCAGAGGAGTAGATAACAAGCCGGGTTGGTACACAGGAGGTCCAGAGGAGTAGATAACAAGCCGGGTCGGTACACAGGAGGTCCAGAGGAGTAGATAACAAGCCGGGTCGGTACACAGGAGGTCAGGAAAACAGGAATCACAATCACAGGAACACAGGAAGAGCTGATGATGATCCAGCAATGTGGCGCTGTCAGTGGAACGTTTAAACAAGGCGCAGTATCACGTCATACACGCACCGTTCCGTAAGTGTGTTCGTACCATCGCGACGTTGTTACGCATGCGCATTCGTCCGAACGTGGCGTCAGGCGTCCGCCTAGTAGAAACATTGCACATCCGTGTGCGTTTGATGCACGTTAGCGCGACCTTGCCTGTGCTGGTTTGCTAACCTAGCATGACTATGCATAGGGATGCGCCTATTTCCCTGACAATGACTGCCAAATTGCTGTCCTTCTTGGGCACCCCCTCTGTACCTGCTCACGTTACTGCCTTCATCTAGCTCAGTATCAGCATCAGAGCCTTCCAAACGCTGGGCATCCTCCTGGAGCATGTACCCAACACTGTGGTCAAACAGTTTGAGGGACTCCTCAGGAGGACATGGTGGGGCTAGGGAAGGAATCACTGATGACATTGAGCCGAGGGAAGAGGCCACTGCTTTGCCAGACAAAGTACCCTGAGCATGGGTGAGAGAGGATGAGGAGGATGAGGACGGCTTGGTCATCCACTCTACCAAGTCTTCCGCATGTTGCGGCTTAACACGGCCAGCTGCCAGAAAAAAGGCCAAGCGTGTCCCACGGCCACGTGCTGATGAGGATGCACCGTCTCCACGACCAGCACTGTTGCCTCTAGACACAGAGCCTGCTTGGCCTATTTTATTGGCTTGTGACTGTCTGCCTCTCCTTGTTGGCCTTCCAGACATACTAATGGCCTGTAGCTGCACTAAGCTGGGATATAGATAGAGATATATATATATCTATCTCTCTCTCTCTCTCTCTCTCTCTCTCTCTCTCTCTCTATATATATATATATATATATATATACACACACACACACACACACACTTATATATACACTGATACTGCAGCTAGCAAAATCAACTGCCTGCCTGTAGTATGAGAACACCACCAACCTTCTACAGGTAGCTTTAGCTGAACACTGTGCAGAGCTCGCAAAAAACTTGTAGCTTATTTAGCTGCCTGCGGTAGTGATAGGATCAGGAAAACACCACCAACCTTCTACAGGTAGCTTTAGCTGAACACAAACATAGAAATAAATGTCCCCTAATTGGGACTTTAAATGGACCACCAACTCAAAAATTAATCTTTAATACAAATGAGTTAAAATACAAGTACACAAGACCACATATATGAAAAGATGCACAACATGTGCCACATATGACAAAGCAATGTATTATAAAAGCGCATGCAAAGTGAATGCCCATATGACAATGCAATGTATTATAAAAGTGCATGCAAAGTGAATGCCCAAATGCCCAACGCGTTTCCGGTATCAGATGGTCCTATACCTTCTTCAGGGACCAAGGGTTCAGAAAATTTAGTGTTCAAAATACATTCTAAAATTGTAAAAAGACACTGTCAGATATCACATAACAATCAGAGTATATGTAGAAAAATGTAAAAAAAAAAAAAAAAAAAACACACAGAAGAATAACCTAGCGCCAGTGATAGGCCACCCAGAGAATATAAAACAAACCTTATAAAATAAATGTGTTAACTGTACCATCCATAAAAATATGTTAGAGTATATATAGCATAATGCATATGCAAAAATGAAACAGGAAACCAAAAACTACAATAAACATAATAGTAATAACCCGTGCTGCCAGACGAACTGTAACTGGTGGAAACAGATCATAACAGAAAAAGACATATAAATAGTCCAGCGCTCAGGCTGTTGTTGAGAAGCAAATTGCGACAAGCATAAAAGTTTTTGGTTGTTTTAGGTTGTTTTAATGAACCAGTCATGAGCCAGTAATAAACAATGGTCTAAAATAACAATAGTAACTGCAAAAAAAAAAAAAAAAAGACCAGGTTCAGAGGCTCTGTTTTAAAAGCAAAAAAGCACACAATAAAAACTGTTAAAAACCACAGTCTCTTGATAGTAGTTATTAGTGATCAATTAAATGACAATAAGGGGACAAAAGCATAGAACAGCAGGAGGCTAACACAGGAGATCCATCCAATGAAGGTGTATAGAGGCTGCTGAGTGGAGTATGGAAGCAAACACTTTAGCTAAAAGCAGGTGAAAATGGGCAAGGTGATGGGAATATGCCAAAAGTACTCACAGTCAGTTTGGAGAGCTCTAAGCTGCCTCATATGGTGGGGATGTTGGCGCCATGCAGGTGGATAATTTTTAACAGTTTTTATTGTGTGCTTTTTTGCTTTTAAAACAGAGCCTCTGAACCTGGTCTTTTTTTTTTTTTTTTGCAGTTACTATTGTTATTTTAGACCATTGTTTATTACTGGCTCATGACTGGTTCATTAAAACAACTTAAAACAACCAAAAACTTTTATGCTTGTCGCAATTTGCTTCTCAACAACAGCCTGAGCGCTGGACTATTTATATGTCTTTTTCTGTAGAAAAATGTATCACACATCACCCGTATGGTCAAAAGGATCAATGGTCAAGATACAGGAGGTAATGATATTCAGATAAAAGATAGATAGATAGATATATCTAATATATAAGCATTAAACATCAAGGCATATCAAGGTTGGCAGATATATGAGCCCAACATACCTGGTGTAAAGGTTCAATATTAGAAATGCGTGTGAGGAGCCGATGGGTTCATATTGACACTACACACTTTGTCATTAGTGGGAATTATGAGTGATGTGTGTATTCTCTGGGTAAGTGGCACCCACAAAGTCTGTATCATAAAAAAATGAAAAAATATATATATATAAATGAAAAAAATGAGGAATATAAAAAATATATGTGAAAAAATTAAATAAAATAAGATGGAATAAACAGAAAACAGCCCCACACAGCAAAAAGATGCACATAGACACAGTGTCAAAATATCCAGTGAGACCCTATTGCACACCAAGTTAGGTATGGGAGTAAGTGGGGGATAGTAGAAAAGTGAGGGCTGAAAAAAGCGATAAATGAAATAAGTGAAATCCCAAGTTCAGAACCTTGTTTAAAAATATGTGAAGGAGAGGGGAAGGGGGGGGGGGACCAAGGGGGACCCCTCCACCGCCAGAGAAAAAAAGGGGGTATCCATAATGTAAGGGAGGAACAATGCCTACCTCCTAAGGAGTGTTTCAGTAAGCTGATAACTAGACCGTTCACAAAGTCACTGTAGTGCGGCTAAATAGCCCAGGGAGCAATGTCCCAGCAGTCCACCTTAAGTGAAAACCTATGTATATAAAGACACGAAATGCAATCAGTTCCAGGGAAAAGGAATATGTGATAAAACCAGAAGGGGTGTCCCCTATGTGCAGAGCTTCTAACCAACCTGTCCCTCCTTCGTGCAGTGTCAGGTCTCTGGATGCATGCCTGGCAATGAAAACCCCCGTTGCTGTTTAAATAAGCCGGTGATTAGACGCCGGTGCATGCGCATAACCGCCTGTAGTGGCGGTGGGTGGAACAGATAGCCATGCAGGCGTGTTAGCGTCATTACCCCTCCTAACGTGCATAGACCGAGCATTGTCTATGCATATTTGTGGGTAATCCCCCTGGCAATTGTCAGAAGATGGCCGGAGCATGATTGGCTGTATGGCCAGAGGGAGGAGGAGGTAGAGGGGGAGGGAAGACGGAGGCTTTGTAAAAGCCAATTAGTGTGAATGAACACACAGTGTGTAGACGTGAATCCGAGTCCTTGCGTATCCAGGTAATGGATAAGCAGGAAATGTTCTCAGTTACCAAATTTGAACTAGGTATCCATAGGGAGGAAATGAATGGAATAAAATAAAGTAGAACAATAAAAGGTGTAAAAATGAAATGAAAACTAAAACAAATGAAAAATACAGAAATAAAAAAATATTATGAAAAACGACAGGCACGGAAGACATATCACCCAGAGAGCACACATTTGCTTTTTGGTGCCATCTAGTGGCAGTTGTTGGGTATCTACATCAAGATTCTTGTATTACCCTGACAGAACCAGATCATTCAGTAAAGATAAATCAGTGTTTTTTATATTTTTATACATGAGTCAGTTATTTGATACATCTAAGTATACATTGTACATCAATCTCTTTAAATGTGTCTTATGTATTCGTATTTTTATACATGAATCAATTATTTTCGATACACCTAAGTGCACATTATACTTGAATCAATTTATTTAAATATATCTAACTATATATATTTCATTATATTTACAATATGTTTCCATATCTCCCTGAACTAAATGTGTGCCCATCAAGGGTCTATCTGGAGATATCTAAATATGAACTCGGGTGTTTATTGAATAACCCACCCTGGTAACCCATCCCATTACTCCTCCCTGGCTCTACATCTCCCTTGTAGCATGATGATGAAAAGAAAAAGTACTCGTGTATCACGTCTCTATGGGGGGGCCAGGATTAAAAATCGGAGGACAGCCCACACGAGGGAAGGGAGGGAAGGGGATACATGTGAACTCATCCCTGTCCCTCCCATACTCCCGATGTGAACCCCTCCAAAAACGGTCGGTAGCTGATACAATCGTTTAGACCTGGTGGTGATGTGGCTTGTAAGGCCACTATCCACCTGGTCTCCTTCTGAAGTAGCATCTTGTCCCAGTCCCCCCCTCTGCTATTGGGGTGCAACTGGTCCAATACCAGAAATTTAATCTTAGGGAACTTTCCTTGATGTATGTCTCGTGTATGTCGACCCAGGGGTATGTCAGGGTTAGATGTACGCATACTCGTTATGTGCCTACCCATTCTTATGTGGAGTTCTAATTTTGTTTTTCCCACATAGAAGCACCCACATGGACATGTTGATAAATAGATGACCCCAAAGGTACAACGATTTGCAAAGTGAGATGGTTTGAATTTCTGTCCATTTGGTAGGATGACATTTTTGTCTATGTTCATAAACTGACACTTGTTACATCCTCCACATGTAAAGTTCCCAATCGTTTACATGGGTCCCCTCTGAATTCACCAGTGTATTCACTGGTGACCAGACGGTCCCTGAGGGATCTTGTGCGTCTAAAGGTCACAAGAGGGTCCCTCTAAATAAATTGATTGAGTATGGGATCAATGCGGAAGATGTGCCAGTGTTTGCGCAAGATTTTCTTCAAGGCTTTTTGTTTGTTGAACGTCGTGATTATCCTGGTGGGGGCGTCCTGAGACGCGTTAGGTACTTTTATGGACTTATCCACCAGTAAATCTTGTCTAGTTTTTTCTCTTGCCCGCCTGAAAGCTTTTTGCAAGCAGGTAGGAGAGTATCCTCGTTGGAGTAGTCTGCCCTGAAGTTTTTTTGCCTCTGCAAGGAACATATTCTCCTCTGAGCAATTTCTCCGGATGCGGAGATATTGGGTGTATGGAATCAAGGGTGCCGGATGAAAACTTCCGGCATGCGAGATAGTATTCCCTGCTGTTTCTTTTTGGTATAGGGTGCTAGCTAGTTGGCCATCCGAGTTCTTATAGATGGTGACATCCAGGAATGTGATGCTCTTCGGATCACAGGTCATGGTGAATTTCAAATTGAAGTAGTTTTATCCCATTATTGACATGCAATCATTGAGGTCCTCTACTGACCCATTCCATATAAAGAAGATGTCGTCTATAAATCTGTACCATACTAGTATCTGGTTAGTGTATGGGGCCTCTGGAGATAGAAAAGTGTTCTCCCATTCCCCCAGATACAGGTTGGTGTACGATGGGGCACAACATGTCCCCATCCCCACCCCGTGTATCTGGAGGAAATGGGAGCCGTTAAATGCAAAGGCATTATGTAATAAGATGAAATGTAACACCTGCATAATGAACACATGTAGGGGTTTCTCGTCTTTGTCCGATTGTGAAATAAATCGCCCCACCACTTCAACACCCTTCTGATGTGGGATCGAGCAATATAGCGCCTCCACATCAACTGTGACTAGGATGGAGTTTGGTGGAATCCATACATTCTCTAGATTTTTTAACAGCTGAGAGGTGTCTCTAATGTAGGAGGGTAGGTTTGTCACTAGTGGACGTAGTTGTTCATCAATATATTTACTGAAGTTTTTCGTGATACTCCCCCTACCAGACACAATGGGTCTGCCAGGGGGATTGGCCAGGTCTTTGTGGATCTTTGGGAGGCTATAAAACATCGGGATTTTCGAATGGCTAGTGCGAATGAACTCCTACGTTTGTTGGGTAATGATACCCTCTAGGTATTTATCAGTATAAAAAATTCCTTGTCAAATCTTTCGATTGTAAGTCTAGAGATAGGTTGATACCATTCTCTGTTAGATAGTATCCTGTTGCACATTTGTACATACTGGGTATTGTTCATGATCACAATATTAGCCCCTTTATCCAAAGGTTTGGTGGTCCGCTGGTGTTGTTTACTTAATGATATAAGTGCCTCTCTTTCTGTGTCCAACAGGTTATCCGATAGTTGATGGTTGGTTTTCAGGTGTCGTATTTCTCTAGAGGTCATTGCTATAAAAGCTTTAGCTGAACACTCTGCATAGCTCGCAAAAAAATAACTTGTAGTTTTAGCTGAACACTGTGAGCAGGATGCACTACACTAACTTGTAACTTTAGCTGAACACTGTGCAGAGGTCTCACTACACTAACTTGTAGTTTTAGCTGAACACTGGGAGCAGGATGCACTACACTAACTTGTAGCTTTAGCTCAACACTGTGCAGAGGTCTCACTACACTAACTTGTAGCTTTAGCTGAACACTGTGAGGAGGACACACTACACTAACTGTAAATAGTCTAGTTGCCTGACTGTGGTACTATATTTTTATTATACAACACCTGGGATGCATACAACAATACACTATAAGTGCAGCTAACTCACTGACTGTCCTGCCTAATCTAGCTAACTCAAATGAAATGACACTGTCTCTCTCTCTCTCACTATCTAAGCACGTCGGAACACACTACACAGGGCCGCTGTGCAGGCGGCCTTATATAGTGTGGGGCGTGTTCTAAACCCCCTGAGCCATAATTGGCCAAAGCCACCCTGGCTTTGGCCAATTACAGCTCTCTCTACCGACGGCGCTGTGATTGGCCAAGCATGCGGGTCATAGTGCATGCTTGGCCAATCATCAGCCAGCAATGCACTGCGATGCCGCAGTGAATTATGGGCCGTGACGCCACGCGAATTTGGCGCGAACGGCCCATATCGTTGGCAATTCGGCGAACGATCGAACAGCCGATGCTTGAGTCGAACATGGGTTCGACTCGAACGCGAAGCTCATCCCTACTCTCCATGTCACAAAAATCTTTACCCAAACTGACACAGGTGTCTTTACAATCCACAAACAATACAATTGCTGATGCAAATTTAAAATGAATCACAATTTTTTGTGCTTTTTTTATTATTTCCAAATACTGTATTTATTGGCATATAACACTCACTTTTTCACCATGAAAATCAGGTGCAAATAGCATGTGCGTGTTATACGCCAATACTTCAATTTTAGCTGCCTCAGAGGGGACAGGGAGGGGGGCGGGACGAGCGCCGTCAGATTACATACAGTGAGAATCTCCTGTTTACTTGGCGGCCTCTATAATAGGAAGTCCCATCTCCTGGGCCAGCATTGGATCACTATTCTGTCTATCAAAGGAGATTCTCACTGTATGTAATCTGTCGGCGTTTGTCCCACCCCCCTCCTTGTCCCCTCTAGGCTGCAGATGGGCATCAATCAGACTGCACTGATGGCAATGGTGAGGCTGCTGCACTGATGGCAATGGTGAGGCTACTGCATTGAAGGCAGTGGAGAGGCTGCTGCAATGAAGGCAGTGGTGAGGCTGCTGCATTGATGGCAATGGCGAGGCTGCTGCACTGATGGCAATGGTGAGGCTGCATTGATGTGGACTGATGAGGCTGCATTGATGGCACTTGTAAAGGCTGCAGATGGCCATTGATGAGGCTGCATTGATGGCAATGGTGAGGCTGCAGATGGGCACTGACCCTTATTTTGCTTCCAAGTTCCTTATTTAAAATGTAAGTTTTTTTCCTGAAACTTCCCTCTTAAAATGAATGTGCGTGTTATACGCCGATAAATACGGTATTCATAATTTGAGCCCAAAAAATGTGTACCAACATCAGAAAGCAAAATAATTCCCAAAAATTTGAGGGTAATATTCTACTCTCACCCACAAAAAAACACCAAATATCACAGAATAAATCAAGAAGAATAACTCTTGAGTAATGTAATTCCATCACCTGTATGTCCAAAGAAATGCAGTATTTATGTGTTTTTATGTGTAGGAGGCTCTCACATGTGGCAGCTCTGTGGCTTAGAGGTTAGAGCTTTGAATTTCTGCTTAGTATCCCTGAGGGTCTGGGTTCAAATCCCAAACATGCTGCTTCATGTAGAGAAGTTGTCTCATCTCCCAGGTGCTATAACTATGTCTAAATGTAGTATTTATGTGTAGGAGGATTCCATCACAATTGTAAGTCTTTTCCAGATACACTATTTAGCCAAAAGTATTGGGACGCCTGCCTTTACACACACATGAACTTTAATGGCAGCCCAGTCTTAGTCCGTAGGGTTAAAATTTGATTTGACCCACCCTTTGCAGCTAGAACAGCTTCTGGGAAGGTTGTCCACAAGGTTTAATGTGCCTATGGGAATGTTTGATCATTCTTCCAGAAGTGCATTTGTGAGGCCAGGCACTGATGTTGGATGAGAAGGCCTGGCTCGCAGTCTCTACTCTAATTCAGCCAAAGGGTGTTCTATCTGGTTGAGGCCAGGACTCTGTGTAGGCCAGTCAAGTTTCTCCACCTCAAACTTGCTCATCCATGTCTTTATGGACCTTGCTTTGTGCACTGGTGTGCAGTCATGTTGGAACAGGAAGGGGCTTTCCCCAAACTGTTCCCACAAAGTTGGGAGCATGAAATTGTCCAAAATGTCTTGGTATGCTGACTCCTTAAGAGTTCCCTAAACTGGAACTAAGAGGCCATCCCCTAAAAAAACACCCCACATCATAATCTCCCCCCCTCCACCAAATCATTTGGACCAGTGCACAAAGCAAGGCCCATAAAGACATGGATGAGTGATTTTGGGGTGGAGGAACTTGACTGGCCTGGACAGAGTCCTGACCTCAACAGAACACCTTGGGGATGAATTAGAGAAGAGACTGTAGGTCAGGCCTTCTCGTCCAACATCAGTGCCTGACCTCACAAATGCACTTGGAAGAATGGTCAAACATTCCCATAGACACACTCCTAAACCTTGTGGACAAGAAGAGTTGAAGCTGTTATAGCTGCAAAGGGTGGGCCAAATGAGTTTTGAACCCAATACTAATACTGGGATGCCATTACAGTTCATGTGCGTTTAAAGGCAGGCGTCCCAATACTTAGGTCAATATATTGTATATTGCTTGTGAAACTGAGCATGGCTATGGACTTTAGGGCTGGTTCACACCACAGAGATGCAGAGAACATGCGTGGGGCTGCCTGGTGGCTAATTGGGTAGCAGTTCTATCTAGCAGCACCTGGGATGTTGGTTCAATTCCCAAACATGCTAATGCTTGTGTTGAAGTTTATATGTTCTCCCTGTGTGGGTTTCTCACCACAATCCAAAGACATGCTGGCATTTAATTTGTCTCCTGTCGAAATAGGTTCTAATGTAAGAAAGTTAATTTTGGACTTTAGATTGGAAGCTCATTGCAGCCAGGGACTGATTAATTTAATTTAATGTTAATGTTTATTAGCACTATTCATGCCCAGGGACTTGGACATTTCAAATTTTAGGGTCTACATTGCATGGGTACATATGCTTAGAAAACTGTTGCTTTGTTTATGTGAATGCAAATGGACTTTGATCTTTGTCCTGTAGTTGGAGATTTGATGGACATAGCCAAGGGCTAACACAGTTGCGAATACTATTATGTGTTCCTGCTCATCAGGTGCAATCACTTTAGACATACATGAAGAGACAGATTGAAAGATACTGATGGGCGTGTACTTCTATTGGGTGTGTCAGTGTGCTAATAATACAACCTCTCTTATATAAAGGCCTGCAGTAGGTGGGTTCGTTTGGCCTGAGAAGGTCAGGTTTTTTGCTGTGATTTGTGGGGGAGAAGGAATGATATTGACAAATGCCCAACTAGGGATATTTGATGAAATTCTTGTGCATTTTTTCAATCAAAAGTGGGTTTATGTGGCCATGCTGTCAATGTTGTGTGTGTATTGTTCCTGTCTGATCATGCAAATATCGTTTGGAAGCATCTGCTGACCTTCTACCCTTTTTGATCTCGTTTGATCGTGTACACTGAAATGCAGCTTCCAGCAGAACATGGTCACCAATGTATGTATGTATGTATGTTGTATGTATGTGTGGATTGTAGGCTGGTGGTGGGTGTTTTGAATAAGTATTTTGTAATATTATGTTGGAATGCTTTGTAAGAATGACTGTTAAGTATGTTTCTATAATCTTGCAGATAAAAATGTGATGTGTTGCCCATTATCCACTGAAATTAAAGCTGTGTCCACTCTAAGGTTTTGTCAAATTTTAGACTGTAAGCTCCTATGAGCAGGGTGCTTAAAATCCCATTGGTAAATGTAGCTCCATATATCCTGTCCAAATTTTTTGAAGCTAGTAAATGAATGTAATTTTTTTTTTCTGCTGGTAAAATAAAAGTACGTTATTGAGCTTTTGTTGTGGTGTTCTTTGTTTTTTTTTTTTTTTTTTTTCCTTCTACTTTTCTTTCTCTTTAGTTTTTGTGGGTGGTGGTTTTGGGAAAGTGCAATATCTCATATTTTATTTCAATATGTATTTGTGCACCAAAAAACTAATCTCTTTACCCTAGTTCACATTGATGCTACTTTGAAATCGCGCTACTTAACTTGAAGTATGACAAATTCAAAGTAGCAAGGTCAGCGTGATTTCAAGTGCGACTTGATAGACATCCGTGTGGCTTCATACACAAATGTCTATTGAAGTCGCACCTGAAATCGGCAAAAGTAGTGCAGGAGCTACTTTAGCAAATTAGTGCAGCACCACAAAATTGGTGTTGCATCGATTGGAACAGTGCCATTGCTGCCAATAGTCATGCAATTTGATCTCTCAAATTGCATGACAAATCGCTCCAATGTAAACCTAGTCTTCTGCACACCTGTAAGTTAATGATAAAGGTGGAATCTTTATATATAACAGCTGTGGAGAATTGCAGGTAATGAATTCAGCTGGTGGATAGGCAGTGTTATATGTCAGCTTTAGTTCACATTGGTGCGATTTGCCATGTCAAATCGGTGGCAATTGCAGTTTTATCTGGTGTGACTTTGGGGTGCAATTTGTATTGATATCAGTGCAGAAACCTGCACAGATGCCTCTGAAATTCCCCCTGCAGTCGGGACTGACATGCGGGAATGAAGATGTGTGATTTCAGCTGAACGATTTCCTCCCTCTGTCAGTGTGAACCAGGGCTCAAACTGGGCCTTTTGTTTTTGTCATTCACCTGCTGCTAACCCAGGGACACCATTTCTTATCGAACGCCTTTAAATATCATAAGTAGAAATACAAATTTGCATATCTGCAAATAAACAAAAATAATAAAATTCTAATAGTGGTTGCAATCAAATATTCGCAGCAGCGGGCAACAGTGTGGTTTCGCATTCTGACCCAGAAATACGTCATTGTAATCACCCGGAAGTTCCTGTGCTGGTCAGGATCTCCATGTAGGTGGACATGGCGAGGTCCCTCTTTAGCAAAGAGGAGGTGCTGATCATTTTCCAGATAAGGGTATGATATGTACTTGTGCTTAATCAATACGGGGGTGGATGTGGTAGTTAGATTTGGTGTGGGTGGGGTTCATTGATTTGTTTGGCATCCCCACACATTTGCTTCTGGCCCGTGTGCACACATCACTTCCTGCATTTGTTCTGCTGATGTAAATGCAAATATAAATGAGAGCTCCTTTCTATTAATATATACATGAATTGTTTCACAGTTGGGCGACTTTGGACCTCAGAGTTGCTTGACAAGTTGTACCCCATGATTCTCAATGATAACTAGGGATGGGCCAAATATCCCCCCTGTTCGGTTCGCAGCAGAACATGCGAACACCGTTAAAGTCTATGGGACACGAACATGAATAATCAAAAGTGCTCATTTTAAAGGTTAACCGGTTCAATACAGGGCATTTTCACCCCCTTCCTTCCCAGGCCAATTTTTAGTTTTCAGCGCTGTCGCACTTTAAATGACAATTGCGCAGTCGTGCAACGTTGTACCCAAAAAAAAATTGATGTCCTTTTTTTCCCCACAAATAGAGCTTTCTTTTGGTGGTATTTGATCACCTCTGCGGTTTTTATTTTTTGCGCTATAAACAAAAGAAGAGCGACAATTTTGAAAAAAACGCAATATTTTTTACTTTTTGCTATAATAAATATCCCAATTTTTAAAAAAAAACAAAAACAAATTTTTTCCTCAGTTTCGGTCGATACGTATTCTTCTACATATTTTTGGTAAAAAAAAAATTGCAATAAGCGTATATTGATTGGTTTGCACAAAAGATATAGCGTCTTCAAATTACGGGATAGATTTATGGCATTTTTAAAAAAAAATATATATTTATTTTTTTTTTTTTTACTAGTAATAGCGGCGATTGCGATTTTTTTTTTTTTTCGTGACTGCGACATTATGACACATTTTTGGGACCATTCACATTTATACAGCGATCAATGCTATAAAATTGCATTGATTACTGTGTAAATGTGACAGGCAGGGAAGGGGTTAACCACTAGGGGGACACAAGGGGTTAACTATGTTTCCTAAGGGAGTGATTCTAACTGTAGGGGGCGGAGATGTACAAGGGGAGGAGACCGATCAGTGTTCCGCTGTACTGGGAACACAGATCGGTCTCCTCTCAACTGACAGGACGTGGATCTGTGTGTTTACACACACAGATCCACGGTCTGGCCCGGTTAACGGGCAATCGCGGGTGCCCAGCAGACATCGCGGCCGCCGGGCACACGCACCGGGTCCTGAGGAACGCGGCGGGAGTGTGCGCTTGCCCCCTAGGCGGCCAGGAAGCCCAGGCCGTCATATGACGTCCATCCAGGATGGGAGATCCCATCTGTGGACGTCATTTGTCTATGGCCGGGTAGGGAAGTGATTAATATGCAAGTTATTGTCATAAAAAGTGTTTGGGGACCCGGGTCCTGCCCCAGGGGACATATATCAATGCCAAAAAAGTTTTAAAAATGGCTGTTTTTTCAGGAGCAGTGATTTTAATAATGCTTAAAGTGAAACAATAAAAAAAGTGTAACATTCCTTTAAATTTCGTACCTGGGGGTGTCTATAGTATGCCTGTAAAGTGGCGCATTTTTCCCGTGTTTAGAACAGTCTGACAGCAAAATTACATTTCTAAAGGAAGAAAAAAGTAATTTAAAAGTGCTAGCGCTAGTGCCTGTGTTCTGCCGAGAAAGTTCCCCCCCGGTGGATAAGGACTCCCCTGTACTGCGCAGCGATTGCGCAGTACGAGCCGCCAAAAATAGCCGAAGTGGAACACCTGTGAGTCAGCTGTACAGGGCGCCTGTAACAGGGCCCCTCGTGGGCTCGCTTCACTCGCCACGCTTCAGGCACGGCCTTGCTTAGTTCGGCATATTTTTAGTCTAACTCTGTCATCTTGGATGGTGGGGCTTAAACCTCAAGGCAGAATGTAGAGCGCAGGCGCCATGTAGAGCTGATGATCAGCTGTTCAACTTTGGAGACTTTAGGTGGCTCTGTAGTCGTTTGTACTGTGCAAGCACAGCGCATGCACAGTACAGGGGGCTCCTTATCCGCCGGGGGAACTTTCTTGGCAAGACACTAGCTATTAATGAATTGTCGGGCCTGACAATACACATAAAAGTTCATTGATAAAAACGGCCCGGGATTCCTCCACAGTCCATTACCAGGCCCTTTGAGTCTGGTATGAATATTAAGGGGAACCCCAAACCAAAATTAAAAAAAAAAAAATGCATGGGGGTCCCCCCAAATTCCATACCAGACCTTTCTGGTATGGAATTTGGTCCCCCCTCAAAATCTATACCAGACCCTTCAGGTCTGGTATGGATTTTATGGGGAACCCTGTGCCAAAATTTTAAAAAATGGCGTGGGATCCCCCCAAAAATCCATACCAGACCCTTATCCGAGCATGCAACCTGGCAGGCTGCAGGAAAAGAGGTGCTTTGCGGTAGACCGCCAAAGCACCTTGTCCCCATGGCGCCGTGGAGGAAGATGCCGGACGAGAACACCGGAGAAATAACCAGAAGAAGAAAATGGAGGAAGGAACCGAAGGAAGATAGAAGAAGCATTTAAATAAAGGAATTGTCAAAAACTGTCTCTTGTCATTTTTAGCATCTTTGACAGTTTTTTTGTGAAATGGTAGGGGTACCCTTACCATTTCACACAGGGGGGAGGCCGGGATCTGGGGGTCCCCTTGTTAAAGGGGGCTTCCAGATTCTGATAAGCCCCCCACCCGCAGACCCCCACAACCACCGGGCAAGGGGGACCCCACGCCATTTAAAAAAAAAAAAAAAATTTGGCCAGGGTTTCCCTTAATATTCATACCAGACCTGAAGGGCCTGGTATGGAATTTAGGGGGACCCCCACGCCAGTTTTTTTTTTTACATTTTGGTTCGGGGTTCCCCTGTGGGGAAATCCCATGCAGTTTTTATCAATGAACTTTTATGTGTATTGTCGGACCGGCAATTCATTAATAGCCGCGAGTAGGTTTAACCACTTGCCGACCGCCTCACGCATATATACGTGAGCAGAGCGGCACGGGCAGGCAAAATCACGTACCTGGTACGTGATTGCCTTCCCGCGGGCGGGGGGTCCGATCGGACCCCCCCCGGTGCCATCGGCGGTCGGCGTTTGGCTGGGAGAGTTGAGAGACGAGGGGGAGACCATCCGATCGTGGCCCCCCCCTCGCGATCGCTCCCAGCCAATGAGAAACATCCCCTGCCTCTGTATAGTACACAGAGGCAGAGGATGTGATGTCATCTCTCCTCGGCTGGCCAGTTTCCGTTCCAGCACCGAGGAGAGAAGACATGTAAGTGCACCAACACACACACACAACACAGTAGAACATGCCAGGCACACTAAACACCCCCGATCCCCCCCCAATCACCCCCCCCCTGTCACAAACTGACACCAAGCAGGTTTTTTTGTTTTGTTTTGTTTTTTTCCTGATTACTGCATAGTGTCAGTTTGTGACAGTTAGCAGTGGTAGGACAGTTAGTATTAGCCCCCTGTAGGTCTAGGGTACCCCCCTAACCCCCCCTAATAAAGTTTTAACCCCTTGATCACCCCCTGTCACCAGTGTCGCTAAGCGATCATTTTTCTGATCGCTGTATTAGTGTCGCTGGTGACGCTAGTTAGGAACGTAAATATTTAGGTTCGCTGTCAGCGTTTTATAGCGACAGGGACCCCCATATACTACCTAATAAATGTTTTAACCCCTTGATGGCCCCCTAGTTAACCCTTTCACCACTGATCACCGTATAACTGTTACGGGTGACGCTGGTTAGTTCGTTTATTTTTTTTAGTGTCAGGGCACCCGCCGTTTATTACCGAATAAAGGTTTAGCCCCCTGATCGCCCGGCGGTGATATGCGTCGCCCCAGGCAGCGTCAGATTAGCGCCAGTACCGCGAACACCCACGCACGCACCGTACACGCACCGTACACCTCCCTTAGTGGTATAGTATCTGAACACATCAATATCTGATCCGATCAGATCTATACTAGCGTCCCCAGCAGTTTAGGGTTCCCAAAAACGCAGTGTTAGCGGGATCAGCCCAGATACCTGCTAGCACCTGCGTTTTGCCCCTCCGCCCAGCCCACCCAAGTGCAGTATCGATCGATCACTGTCACTTACAAAACACTAAACGCATAACTGCAGCGTTCGCAGAGTCAGGCCTGATCCCTGCGATCGCTAACAGTTTTTTTGGTAGCATTTTGGTGAACTGGCAAGCACCAGCCCCAAGCAGCGTCAGATTAGCGCCAGTACCACTAACACCCACGCACGCACCGTACACCTCCCTTAGTGGTATAGTATCTGATCGGATCAATATCTGATCCGATCAGATCTATACTAGCGTCCCCAGCAGTTTAGGGTTCCCAAAAACGCAGTGTTAGTGGGATCAGCCCAGATACCTGCTAGCACCTGCGTTTTGCCCCTCCGCCCGGCCCAGCCCAGCCCACCCAAGTGCAGTATCGATCGATCACTGTCACTTTTTTTTGTAGCGTTTTGGTGAACTGGCAAGCGCCAGCGGCCTAGTACACCCCGTTCGTAGTCATACCAGCACTGCAGTAACACTTGGTGACGTGGCGAGTCCCATAAGTGCAGTTCAAGCTGGTGAGGTGGCAAGCACAAGTAGTGTCCCGCTGCCACCAAAAAGACAAACACAGGCCCGTCGTGCCCATAATGCCCTTCCTGCTGCATTCGCCAATCCTAATTGGGAACCCACCACTTCTGCAGCGCCCGTATTTCCCCCATTCACATTCCCAACCAAATGCAGTCGGCTGCATGAGAGGCATTTATATGTCCTCCCGAGTACCCCTACCCAACGAACCCCCCCAAAAAAGATGTGTCTGCAGCAAGCGCGTATATAGACGTGACACCCGCTATTATTGTCCCTCCTGTCCTGATAATCCTGGTCTTTGCATTGGTGAATGTTTTGAACGCTACCATTCACTAGTTGAGTATTAGCGTAGGGTACAGCATTGCACAGACTAGGCACACTTTCACAGGGTCTCCCAAGATGCCATCGCATTTTGAGAGACCCGAACCTGGAACCGGTTACAGTTATAAAAGTTACAGTTACAAAAAAAAAGTGTAAAAAAAAAAAAAAAACACAAACAAAAATAAAAAAAAATAGTTGTCGTTTTATTGTTCTCTCTCTCTCTATTCTCTCTCTGGTGTTCTGCTCTTTTTTACTGTATTCTATTCTGCAATGTTTTATTGTTATTATGTTTTATCATGTTTGCTTTTCAGGTATGCAATTTTTTATACTTTACCGTTTACTGTGCTTTATTGTTAACCATTTTTTTGTCTTCAGGTACGCCATTCACGACTTTGAGTGGTTATACCAGAATGATGCCTGCAGGTTTAGGTATCATCTTGGTATCATTCTTTTCAGCCAGCGGTCGGCTTTCATGTAAAAGCAATCCTAGTGGCTAATTAGCCTCTAGACTGCTTTTACAAGCAGTGGGAGGGAATGCCCCCCCCCCCCCCACCGTCTTCCGTGTTTTTCTCTGGCTCTCCTGTCTCAACAGGGAACCTGAGAATGCAGCCGGTGATTCAGCCAGCTGACCATAGAGCTGATCAGAGACCAGAGTGGCTCCAAACATCTCTATGGCCTAAGAAACCGGAAGCTACGAGCATTTTAGGACTTAGATTTCGCCGGATGTAAACAGCGCCATTGGGAAATTGGGAAAGCATTTTATCACACCGATCTTGGTGTGGTCAGATGCTTTGAGGGCAGTGGAGAAATCTAGGGTCTAATAAAGAAAAAAAAAAAAAAAAAGCACCCCTGTCCCCCCTGCTCTCGCGCTAAGGCGAACGCAAGCGTCGGTCTGGCGTCAAATGTAAACAGCAATTGCACCATGCATGTGAGGTATCACCGCGAAGGTCAGATCGAGGGCAGTAATTTTAGCAGTAGACCTCCTCTGTAAATCTAAAGTGGTAACCTGTAAAGGCTTTTAAAGGCTTTTAAAAATGTATTCATTTTGTTGCCACTGCACGTTTGTGTGCAATTGTAAAGCATGTCATGTTTGGTATCCATGTACTCGGCCTAAGATCATCTTTTTTATTTCATCAAACATTTGGGCAATATAGTGTGTTTTAGTGCATTAAAATTTAAAAAAGTGTGTTTTTTCCACAAAAAATGCGTTTGAAAAATCGCTGCGCAATTACTGTGTGAAAAAAAAAATGAAACACCCACCATTTTAATCTGTAGGGCATTTGCTTTAAAATAATATATAATGTTTGGGGGTTCAAAGTAATTTTCTTGCAAAAAAAAATAATTTTTTCATGTAATCAAAAAGTGTCAGAAAGGGCTTTGTCTTCAAGTGGTTAGAAGAGTGGGTGATGTGTGACGTAAGCTTCTAAATGTTGTGCATAAAATGCCAGGACAGTTCAAACCCCCCCAAATGACCCCATTTTGGAAAGTAGACACCCCAAGCTATTTGCTGAGAGGCATGTCGAGTCCATGAAATATTTTATATTGTGACACAAGTTGCGGGAAAGAGACAAATTTTTTTTTTTTTTTTTTTTTTTTGCACAAAGTTGTCACTAAATGTTATATTGCTCAAACATGCCATGGGGATTTGTGAAATTACACCCCAAAATAAATTCTGTTGCTTCTCCTGAGTACGGGGATACCACATGTGTGGGACTTTTTGGGAGCCTAGCCGCGTACGGGACCCCGAAAACCAAGAACCGCCTTCAGGCTTTCTAAGGCCGTAAATTTTTGATTTCACTCTTCACTGCCTATCACAGTTTCGGAGGCCATGGAAAGCCCAGGTGGCACAAAACCCCCCCAAATGACCCAATTTTGGAAAGTAGACACCCCAAGCTATTTGCTGAGAGGTATAGTGAGTATTTTGCAGACCTCACTTTTTGTCACAAGGTTTTGAAAATTGAAAAAAGAAAAAAAAAAAAATTTTTTTCTGGTCTTTCTTCATTTTCAAAAACAAATGAGAGCTGCAAAATACTCACCATGCCTCTCAGCAAATAGCTTGGGGTGTCTACTTTCCAAAATAGGGTCATTTGGGGGGGGGTTGTGCCATCTTGGCATTTTATGGCCTTCAAAACTGTGATAGGTAGTGAGGAGTGAAATCAAAAATGTATGCCCTTAGAAATCCTGAAGGTGGTGCTGGGTTTTCGGGGCCCCGTACGCGGCTAGGCTCCCAAAAAGTGCCACACATGTGGTATCCCCGTACTCAGGAGAAGCAGCTGAATGTATTTTGGGGTGCAATTCCACATATGCCCATGGCCTATGTGAGCAATATATCATTTAGTGACAACTTTTTGTAAATTTTTTTTTTTTTTTTTGTCATTATTCAATCACTTGGGACAAAAAAAATAAATATTCAATGGGCTCAACATGCCTCTCAGCAATTTCCTTGGGGTGTCTACTTTCCAAAATGGGGTCATTTGGGGGGGGTTTGTACTGCCCTGCCATTTTAGCACCTCAAGAAATGACATAGGCAGTCATAAACTAAAAGCTGTGTAAATTCCAGAAAATGTACCCTAGTTTGTAGACACTATAACTTTTGCGCAAACCAATAAATATACCCTTATTGACATTTTTTTTACCAAAGACATGTGGCCGAATACATTTTGGCCTAAATGTATGACTAAAATTTAGTTTATTGGATTTTTTTTATAACAAAAAGTAGAAAATATCATTTTTTTTCAAAATTTTCAGTCTTTTTCCGTTTATAGCGCAAAAAATAAAAACGGCAGAGGTGATCAAATACCATCAAAAGAAAGCTCTATTTGTGGGAAGAAAAGGACGCAAATTTCGTTTGGGTAGAGCATTGCATGACCGCGCAATTAGCAGTTAAAGCGACGCAGTGCCGAATTGTAAAAAGTGCTCTGGTCAGGAAGGGGGTAAATCCTTCCGGGGCTGAAGTGGTTAAATGACTTTTTTTCCTTTGAAATGTCATTTTGCTGTCAGACTGTTCTAAACACGGGAAACATGCGCCCCTTTACAGGCATACTATAGACACTCCCCAGGTACGAAATTTAAAGGAATATTACACTTTTATTGTTTCACTCTAAGCATTATTAAAATCACTGCTCCTGAAAAAACGTCCGTTTAAAAAAAAAAAAAATTTGCATTGATACATGTCCCCTGGGGCAGGACCCAGGCCCCTGGCCCCCAAACACTTTTTATGGCAAAGAACTTGCATATAAGCCGTCAGTGAGAACTTTGGATTTTGCAGGTTCGAGCCCCATTGACTTCCACTATTCCAGCATATGTGATCTGACAAGCATTATTTCCGGCAATAGCGCTACTTTCCATTTGCATTAGCGCTGACTTTTCTGAGAGTTGAAGTCTTTCTGGCCTTTTTTGAGAGTTATTTTTTGGTACTGCTGGAGAATTTTTTGGCGCTATAGTAAATGAACCCCACTATGATCTTAAGACCACCAAGAAGGAGTATGAAATTGGGGACAAAGTATACAGTATCTCACAAAAGTGAGTACACCCCTCACATTTTTGTAAATATTTTATTATATCTTTTCATGTGACAACACTGAATAAATGACACTTTGCTACAATGTAAATTAGGGAGTGTACAGCTTGTATAACAGTGTAAATTTGCTGTCCCCTCAAAATAACTCACACACAGCCATTAATGTCTAAACCGCTGGCAACAAAAGTGAGTACACCCCTAAGTGAAAATGTCCAAATGGGGCCCAATTAGCCATTTTCCCTCCCTGGTCTCATGTGACTCGTTAGTGTTACAAGATCTCAGGTGTGAATGGGGAGCAGGTGTGTTAAATTTGATTTAATCGCTCTCACTCTATCATATTGGTCATTGGAAGTTCAACAGGGCACCTTATGCAAAGAACTCTCTGAAGATCTGAAAAAAAGAATTGTTGCTCTACATAAAGATGGCCTAGGTTATAAAAAGATTGCCAAGACCCTGAAACTGAGCTGCAGCACGGTGTCCAAGACCATACAGCAGTTTCACAGGACAGGTTCCACTCAGAACTGGCCTCGCCATAGTCGACCAAAGAAGTTGAGTGCACATTCTCAGCGCCAAATCCAGAGGTTGTCTTTGGAAAAGAGAGGTATGAGTGCTGCCAGCATTGCTCCAGAGGTTGAAGGGGTGGGGTCAGCCTGTCTGTGCTCAGTCCATACACCACACACTGCTTCAAATTGGTCTGCATGGTTGTCGTCCCAGAAGGAAGACTCCTAAAGATGATGCACAAGAAAGTCCCCAAACAGTTTGTTGAAGACAGGCAGACTAAGAGCATGGATTACTGGAACCATGTCCTGTGGTCTGATGAGACCAAGATTAACTGGTGTCAAGCAGGGGTGTGGCGGCAACCAGGTGAGGAGTACAAAGACAAGTGTGTCTTGCCTACAGTCCAGCATGGCAGTGGGAGAGTCATTGTTCAGGGGCTGCATGAGTGCTGCCAGCACTGGGGAGCTACAGTTCATGAGGGAACCATGAATGCCAACATGTACTGTGACATACTGAAGCAGAGCATGATCCCCTCCCTTTGGAGACTGGGCCACAGGGCAGTATTTGAACATGATACTGACCCCAAACACACCTCCAAGACAACCACTGCCTTGCTAAAGAAGCTGAGCGTAAAGGTGATGGACTGGCCAAGCATGTCTCCAGACCTAAACCCTATTGAGCATCTGTGAGGCATCCTCAAACGGTAGGTGGAGGAGCGCAAGGTCTCTAACATCCACCAGCTCCATGATGTCATCACGGAGGAGTGAAAAAGGACTCCAGTGGCAACCTGTAAAGCTCTGTTGAACTCCGTGCCCAAGAGGGTTGAGGCAGTGCTGGAAAATAATGGTGGCCACACAAAATATTGACACTTTGGGCCCAATTTGGACATTTTTACTTAGGGGTGTACTCACTTTTGTTGCCAGTGGTTTAGACATTAATGGCTGTGTGTTGAGTTATTTTGAGGGGACAGCAAATTTACACTGTTATACAAGCTTTAGACTCACTACTTTACATTCACCAGAATATCAATATCTATCTTTATATGTGATACTCAAACTGTCTATTCCCTTGCAGTATGCGTGAGCACAATGAGGTCCCTGCTGCCCTCCAAACCAATGATCGGAAGAGGTAATGAGAGGGCACTAAAAAGGGCATCCTTGTCAATTCAGGCCAGTCTTATCACCTGACCAGGAACTTCCTCTATAATCTTCATCCCCAAAATGCACCTGGAGTCATCTGAAATGACTGACAGAAAAGGCCCCGGATCCCTACAAAGTTGCCACCTATCAGTAGAGGCTACAAACAAACATCTGATCATTGCCATATTATGGAGTGAATTCCATGCATGTTTCCCTTACATACAGTAGGCAAAGAGGGATTTTGTCATGGCCGGGATACATAAAAATGTTCATAATTCATGAAACACTCAGCCAAGGAGTCGTCATACCAGGGGAGCACCCTCCCCCCACCAGAAAAGGTTGATTGAATTATCCTCTTCAGTGGAGGGTTAAGGTTAATATACAAACCTTAGTTGAAACAGAGTAACCTGAACAATTGTGCTACTTTGCACAAAACCAACTGACAATGGTCAAATTAGTGTTTTGTGATCCAGATAGCAAAGCTTTTGATTAAAGGAAAGCCAGGGTAAATAACCCCATTTTTTCACAGTGTGAGATCGTCTCCTTAGTAAGAAACCAGTGTTGACTTAGCTTTTCCCCAGACAATGGCAGAAGACGCCCGGTTAATTATAAACCAGAAGGACACCAGTCACAAGTTGAAACAGAACTAAAAGTATATGTACAGTATATCTATATATTATGTATTTATATAGATATGGATATATAATATGGTAAATTACAATGTTGCAACGCATTTTGTAAAAATAAATGTGTACTATAGTCATTCATGTATTTGACAAGGATTTGGCACCAGTCTGTTATGGTTAAAAGGTGATGTTGTTTGATTCCATAAATCTCTGTCAATCTCAATATATTTGGTTAGGTAGAGATTTCTTTCAGCCAACAAGGTACATGAGACGGGGACAGCAAATGACAGGACAAAAGGCCAGCAATCGCCATACTATATTAACATAAAACATGTTAATATAGCAATCACCATATTATATTAACATGAAACATGTTAAAACACATTTCATAATAACACTAGACATCATATTCTGATTACACCTTTACCATGATCACAGATGGGCAGGTGAGAATCAGGGCAGTTACCTCCCATATTTGGAACCAACCAATCACGAGATGGTAAACATGAAGTGAGGGAGGTAACTATCCAAGAATTTGCACCATACAAAAGGAGACACACACATAATTCAAAGGAAAGAGATCCACACGCTGACATACACTCTCTGGACGGACACAAGTTTGTTAAATAGTGGCCACTCCCCATCACGTTGGACGTTGCTGTTAGGACGAATCAAATATACATCCTTTCCTTTAAACAGTGGTGAGATACTGACCATATAAATATTGATAACATTTTTCTTCCCAAAATGATAGGAATCATAGTTTACTGTTTATATTTTAATCTTATCAAGTACTGCGTGAAGGGTAGTTTATTATTTAATAATTGTCCCACATTATTGGTCTTGTCGTGTATTGAAGCCGTGTGTGGGTGAAATTAGGATCAACCTCTATTGAAACTAATTTGGCTATTGTGGTCCCAGGGAAATTATTTATCGCCCAATTCAATCTGGTAGCCCTGTTAAATTAAGACTTCTTTCAAATTGATAATATCTATCTGTTGGCTCCGCAAGACATATTTTGACTTCCTTCCAGCTGGAGAAATTCAGAAAATTTTCTTCGGAGCGATGAGAGATATTGTGTTTTTGAATTTAAGGTGTGTTTACCACACCCTTTGTAACATAATTGGGGCTACACTTGGGTTATTTGTTAAATATTAAGGAAAATCGTTTTATTGTCACGTTGATGTCTTTGGTAATGTGTATGAAATATTAATCACCAGAAAATCCGGTTTTGTATGAAGTTGTATTAAACTTGTAAAATAATAAAATGTATTTACTTATTAATTTTATTGGGAGATATTTATACATTGGTAAGAATTCCCCATAGATTAACAAACTCAGGAATTTATTGTGGTATGTTACTGATTGTCTGAACAAAGTTCAAATTTTTTTTTATTAATTGCCGTAACTGGCTGGAGACACTGAAAAATCCACTGTACTTATAGTCAGACACTACCCTTTTATCTATAATTTACCATTCGCCAAAACACTAAATTCTATTTAATTAAAATTCCCCATATATATTATCATTAAGATTCCATACCACACTCACAAAACATGTTTTTACACATTTTAGCCTGAGAATCACCTGTTACATTAAACCCAATTGTACAAATTGCTGCATCTGATAAAACAGGTAATTTCTAACCAGTGACACTGATCTGAGCTCCTGTATCCAATAACATTCTCACCTTTTGTGCATTAATTTTAGCTTTTAAAAAAGGACGACCACTCTTGTCTAGAAATATGGGAGCTACATAATCCAGATTGTGAGATATTCTTTTTCCTCTATTTGTCATGGGGAAGCCAATAATGGCTGTCTCCCATTGATTTCACTGGTTGAATGTGCATTCATATTCATACCAATCTCTCTTAGCTCTTTCCTCCAGAGGAGTGTAAGGAGAAAAAGTCTTGACTTCTTCTGCTGAAGGTGGGGCAGAAAGTTGAATGGCTATCAGTCCATTTTCTTTCCCAATGTTTTTTAATTCAATATCTCTTAAATATTTCCTACACTGCAATTTATAATGACCTACTTGTTGGCAATAGAAACAAGTAAGTGGCTTTTTATGATCGAACAATCTTGACCTGTTATTCCTGAAGGGGGCAGCATCACGTGCTTTAAACCTAGTCTGGGTGTCTCTTTTAAAATTGCTATTCTCAATGACAGATATCTTGGTTTTTAAATTACTTTGTTTTAATTGTCTTCTTAAATATCTATAACTGAAGCTGCCTTATCTAAATCTTCTTTTTGACTAGCCAACACCATTGATGCAGGATCTAAATAAGTACATTTTCGAACATATCCCCTTATTAAAGCCGGATTCTTGTCCTCCAGCGCATATACCATCTTGAAGGCCTTAGCAAATTTCTCTCTAAAATTAAAAGGGTCATCATGTATTGTAACTCTTAAGGAGTCCAAGATTTCAGCTGTCAGCGTTTCCTCCCCGTAATACACAGTAATAACTGGCGCAATCTCTCAGATGCGTCACTATGAACTTCAGCTCCATTATTATCAAGATATGGTCAGTTGCTTAAATGCTGTCCTATAAAATTAGGGACCCATAAACAGAAAATTCTATTCCTTTGATCATCACTCAAGTTGAAAAGATCACAAAAACTTTCAAAGACATCCCTGTTTTGAAATGCATCTGCTCTCAAATCGTTAGGGTGGGATATCTTTCAAAATTTTCATCAACTGATCATGTATTTGCACTTTAAGCTTAGAGGCGCTATCTAAGATATAACTTTTGCTTGCGTACGTCTGCCTCTCTTGCTTCTTCCTCCAAATCCAAAGGAGAATCTGGTATATAAGAGGCCTTAGCAACTTCTGACTGAGTTTTGATCTTCCTTGTCTTAACCACTGAAATATGTTTGTTTTTTAAACATTCTGCATTTCCATTTCACTCTCCAAATGCTCAATATAGTTACAAAAAATTTCACAGTTTGAACAACTAGGTTCAATAGATATATTCTCTTGTGTTTGTGTACTTTCTGAAACATTTTCACCTCCTGAAATAGTGTGATTTTATTTCCAAACAAAAGTTACAAAAATACGTACAAAAGTTGCAGATTCAGATGAAAAATAAATGTAGCTTCAAATAAAATCAAAGATTATAAGATAAAGTTGTTTGTTTCAAAAATATAAGTTCAAGACATGTGCTTAAGATGGTTGCAATTTCCTTTGTCCCCGCTGTAAAAAATGTCTGTATGCAAGTTTCTGTAGGTATGTTAGCATTGAAGAGAAGAAGAAGAGTCTTCCAGCATCCAGCTCCTGACTTAAATAAACCTGCGCCAAACTAACCACTCCCATATTACTCCCATTATCACCTCCACTCCCCACAAGGGTGGAGGCTAGGAGTAAGAATTACATTTGACCAAGATGTTTAATCAACACCAGACACAGGAAGTGGGGGATGATAATCGACCTGCCACAGAATGAATAATATACACATAATTTTTCAAGCAGAGTATCAGTAACATATTAATTCCTTTTAAGAAAATATAACCAGAAATATTAATCAAAATATCTTGACGGCTTCTTGAAATTGAGAACCCAGTTCAAATGTCCACATCTGTTAATCACTAGCTCAAAAGACCTTCAATGCACACATATTTACAGGTGACTTCATAACCTCATTAAAATTAAAATTTAGATATTAAGAATATAACAACTCCACAATACTCAGGTATTCCCAATACTCAGTTACTCCACAATACACATGCCCCCACTAGACACATTCAGTCAGTTTTTTTTTTGATCGTTTATGACCATTCAGCTCCTACTCAAATGTCCTTGCAATCTGACACTTGCAGGGCTTGTCTCCCCTGGTCAGTCAGCCTGTTACTGCTTCCACCGCTCCCCTGACTACCTGTCACTCACCCCCTCCAGTCTGTGGCTCACTTACCTGCCACCTCTCAGGAGGAGGAGGAGTTAATGGGGGGTGGCACTGGCATTATCCTCCATCACTCCCGATGGCCGCTCTCAGTCCCCTGAGCAACCCGCCGTTACTTCTCCTGGTCTCAGGGTGATTGATTCGGTCCGCAGCTCCCTCACTCCCTCACATACACACACACACTCATTCCACACACCAAGCTGCTCTGTGGATTTGCGCCAAACGTGTAACAGCACCACAGCACCACCTAGCTGTCACACCTTGTTTATGTCGCACACCAAGACAATATACTTCCCATGAGAATCTAGGATGTGGTTGTGGAGCGTGAAGGATACAGAGCTGCTGATAGCAATCATAGTCCCACACTTTTTAACATATGCATTTGCTGTGAAGACGTGGGGAAATGATTTGTGAGAACACTTAGGGTTTCTTTTAGCTGAAAAATGTGTTTCCTGAACACAAATAACATCCCCTTTGAGATTTTTGGCTTCCCGCCAAGAGGCTGTTGGGGCTATTAATGGGGCTATTAAGCCCATGTGCAGTGAGAGAAACAATTTTCAGGCCCATTATGTATACTTTAGATTGCAATATTTAAAGCAGTAATGTGCTCTGTGCCTTGAAATATGAATTAGAGTACCTGACAACAAGGAGACATAGGTACATGACTGGGGAGGAATGGTATCACATCCAGGGTTGCATGTGGAAGCTTTTCCTGGAAGACTTGATGGTGTCATTTTTTTTTTTTCAAAATTGTATATTTATTAAGATTTTTCAAGATAAGGTAAACAGAGGTTACAGTGAGTAATTATGGCAAACTTCAGAGCAAATATACCTCAAAGGAGGATAGACATATAGAAAATCAGAAAGTTAACTTTTAAGAACAAAATATATAATGGAAAAGAGCACAATAATCAAAGTAATTCAAAGTAATAAGGAAAAGTAAAAAACAAAACAAAAAAATGAATAAAACATTCTAATGTTAGAAGTCAAGACCAAGAGTGAAGGATATACATAAATGAAGGTACATTTTAAGACGTAGCATGCAGAAAACCATGTTCGGATTGATCCCAAGGTTCTCAGATTTTTTCAAATTGTGTCAGTGTTTGATTGACTGTTGTCATGAGAAACTCCATTCTACGGACCTCTGAGATATTTTGAAGAAACAGGGGGTAGGTTTTTTTTTTTTTTTTGATAGCTAACACAATGGAGTAACTCTATGGGCGTTATGTAAGATATAGGAAATAAACTATTTTACTGGCATTTTTAGGCTCGGGAAGAGGAGACCTAGCAGTGCAATGGATCTAACGGTAATGATATGTTCAAGAGACTTTGGAGGGAGACCTTAGCCCAAAATGACTGTATTAGAGAACATTGCCCAAAAATATGGAAAAGGGTCCCTGTAGAAGTGCCACAATGCACACATAGAGAAGAAATTGAAGAATCTTGGCGATGGAGCACCTCAGGGGTTCTATACGAAAACATTAATATCTTCACAGTAGTCTCTCTCTGCACCACGCATCTGGATGATTTAGATAGATATGTCCAAATCTTGTCCCAACAGGGTAGAGAAATCAGCTTTTGTAAGAGTTGTGACCACTTACGCATGTAGGAGTGGTGATCTGAATCAAATGGGTGGCTTTATGTAAGATTTTGTAAATAGATGAGATTAAGTGGAGTTGATAAGGACCCTGGGCACAAGTATATTCAAAAATAGTAGATTTATCTAGTGAGCATGGTGGAGATAAAGAGGAGAAGAAGTGTCAAATTTAGAGATATGAGTAATGCATTTGTTTGGTTATGTTTTATTTAGATTGTAAATCTCCAAAAGAAAGTAAATTGAGGGAAACAGGGTTTACAAAATGACGAAGCTGGAATAACGTGGCTTGAGCCCAGCTTGCCATACACCCATAGAAGATGCTGTCAGGAATGAGAGGGTTAAAGAGGACATAAATGAGAGGAGAACATGGTGGAGAGTGAGTACTTCTTGTAGGTATTATGCCATAACTGCATGGTGAATAGCATAGGTCCCAAGCTTTTGCTTTTCAACACCGAATCACTATAGAGGGATGGGGACCATACCAGAGAGCAGGGAAGTTCAGGATAAAGGGAGCCCCGTTCAATTTCTGACCATCTATTGGGTGTGTATTGGCTTGACCAGGAAGCAATGGCGTGTAGGTGGGTGGGACATTAGTACAGGAACAGGCAAAAGTATCAAAAAAATATAAAGGTTTGGGGAGAATAGACATCTTTAAAATATTTTTTTCTTCCCAGCATAGATATAGGATGTGCATCCCATTGCCTTAACAAGCCATTGATCTCTCTGAGGAGTGGATAGAGAAAACAGCTGTTACCAAGGGTACGTGAGGGACCCCTTAGGGTCGTTAATAGACAGATCAAACCAAGAGTAAAAAAGTTATAAATTTTATTACAAAATATCAATAATATACATATAAGAACAAAGCATATGAAGCGTAAAAGCCATATCTAATACCCTAAATGATTCAATTGTATAGACTATAGTCACCATCCTGGTGCAGGACGGATTGGCGGCGATCGACACAGTGTATCTAACACCTTACATGTTACGGCTACGAGTCCTTCTTCAGAGGTTTATGTTATTAATTCAGATGGGTATAGAATTTCTACAAAATAGAGTATGCATATAAAATTAACATTAAAGAAAAATTGTTATAATCCATAATTATTCAGCTAAACAGCAAACCATGCAGTACATTAACATGACATGTGGTATTGAACATGAACTAGTTTACTTACATGGCATACATTTCACAATGAACATATATCTGAAGGGAGTGACTTGGTCAGAAATACTCATTGATCATGAGGGCATGCATCCTCCAAGTCCATCAAGCAGACAAAGCAAATGGAGGAACCGGGACTTGCTTTGCTATGAGTACACAGATTGGTGGGGCAAGAAACAGCCACCACCAATACTGGACCAATACTGCTGTAAATGGAATAAAAGGTTTGTATCAGATTCAAATGCTATGAGAATGTATCCAAAAAGAGATAAAAAATTGGAGTATTCAATTGCCCTTGCATCCCAGAGGAGTATGAATGCAGGGCAAAATATGCTGATAACGGTAAAATGAAATAAACCAACCTGGAAGATGGAAAGTGCTACCTCATAGCCAAACGCTCCTTCAGCGTCTAAAAAGAAGCCTAGGAGATGGTATAAGAGCACCTGTGAGGTGGTCAGCGTCCAATCGCTATGTTAATCGTGATTGCCATCAGCTGGTGCAGTGGGTGAGAGGGACCGTGCAAAGCCGTCGCACGATCCTCCTCCCTGGAGTCCCCCGGCATCACGGCGCGAGGCGTGTCCGGGTCCGGCATCAGATGAGTGAAAGGATAACATGCCAAAATGATCAACGGATAAAAATGCATAATTAGGGAACACACATTTAACTGATGATGGTATACTAGCCTGTACAGATAAACACAACATGTGAAGGTATACAGGATGAATAAACCGCAAGGTAATACAGAGAATAATACAAATTCAGTGTTATGGAATAGTTTACAGATCATAACATTGCCAGACTTTACAAATAGTAAGCAAATTTCTCAAACACATTTCCCATGCAGAACATTAATAAGGACAACGGTTACTGATGTACAGCGATGATATCTTTGACTAAAATACATAAGTGACAAGGCCCTATATGGGACATATGTATACCTAGTGGCGGAACTACCGCCATAGCGACCCATGCGGGTGCTATGGGGCCTGCAGCTGAGTGGGGCCCGGTAAGTCGGCGTGCAAGTGACTGCGGCGCGGTGGGTGAGCCGCCGAGCTGCCTGTCCGCTCTGCGCTTGCACAGTCACACTGACTGTGCGAGCGGATGCAGCTGGGCAACTTGGCAGGCAGGTAAGAGAGCGGACTGGAAGCTGCCAGCTGGGAGGCTCTGTGGGTGGACTGGCCAATCAGTGGGTGTATCGGAGCAAAGAGATGACATCATCTCTCACTGCCCAGTGCCTGCCCTGCATCCTGGCAGTTCTGTCCTCACTCACTGTGCAGGCAGCAGAGAGATTACATCATCTCTCTGCTGCCTGACTCAGACTGGGACACAGGAAGTGACAATCCCTCTTCCCCACCTTAGCAGGAAAATGACAATCCGCAACTTGTGGCAGGTGACATGGCAAGTGGACAATCCACAACTTGTGGCAGGTGACATGGCAAGTGGACAATTTTCAACGTGTGGCAGGTGATGTGGCAAGTGACAATCTGCAACTTGTGGCAAGTGACAATCCGCAACTTGTGGAAGGTGACGTGGAAAGTGGACAATTTGCAACGTGTGGCAGGTGACATGGCAAGTGACAATCCGCAACTTGTGGCAAGTGACAATCCGCAACTTGTGGCAAGTGGACAGTCCGCAACTTGTGGCAAGTGGACAATCTGCAACTTGTGGCAGGTGACGTGGCGAGTGGACAATCCACAACTTGTGGCAAGTGACAATCCACAATGTGTGGCAGGTGACGTGGCAAGTGGACAATCCGCAATGTGTGGCAAGTGGACAATCCGCAATGTGTGGCAGGTGACATGGCAAGTGGACAATCCGCAACTTGTGGCAGGTGATGTGGCAAGTGGACAATCCACAACTTGTGGCAGGTGACTTGGCCAGTGGACAATTGCAACATGTGGCAGGTAACATGGCAAGTGACAAACCGCAACCTTTGGCAAGTGACAATCTGCAACTTGTGGCAGGTGATGTGGCAAGGGGACAATTTGCATCGTGTGGCAGGTGATGTGGCAAGTAACAATCCGCAACTTGTGGCAAGTGACAGTCCGCAACTTGTGGCAAGTGACAATCTGCAACTTGTGGCAAGTGGACAATCCGCAACTTGTGGCAGGTGATGTGGCGAGTGGACAATCCACAACTTGTGGCAAGTGACAATCCACAATGTGTGGCAGGTGACGTGGAAAGTGGACAATCCACAATGTGTGGCAGGTGACGTGGCCAGTGGACAATTTGCAATGTGTGGCAGATGACGTGGCAAGTGACAATCCGCAACTTGTGGCAAGTGATGATCCACAACTTGTGGCAAGTGGACAATCTGCAACTTGTGGCAGGTGACGTGGCGAGTGACAATCTGCAACTTGTGGCAAGTGACAATCTGCAACTTGTCGCAGGTGACGTGGCAAGTGGACAATCCACAATGTGTGGCAGGTGATGTGGCAAGTGGACAATCCGCAACTTGTGGCAAGTGACAATCAGCAATTTGTGGCAGGTGATGTGGTGAATGACAATCCGCAACTTGTGGCAAGTGACAATCTGCAACTTGTGCAGGTGACGTGGCAAGTGACAATCTGCAACGTGTGACAAGTGGACAATCCACAACGTGTGGCAGGTGATGTGACAATCTGCATCTGGTGACAGGCGACGTGCAAGTGACACACTCAGGGCTCCCACTGATTCTGCATTATGGTGAGTTGAACTATTTCATTTTCTATAACAATGTAATAATAGAAATAATGCGCTACAATCATCCTGACACATAACAACCATGGTGCCGGGATGATTGAAGCGTTAACACCAGCCATTTCCCAAATAAATTGCCACCAAAAAAACGTATTTTCTGGCAGTGCCCCTCCCGAGACTAGAGTCTGGATCCGCCCCTGCTGTGGGGATGAGGAATGTAAGTTTACTGTTAAGCCTCGGGGTGACCCTGGATTTGATCAGCTCTACAAAATTCGGCCCCTCGTAAACCACTTCAACCAGAAGTTTGCAGTCTTGTTTATTCCCGATCAAGTTGTCTGTGTTGATGAGTCCCCCAGCCGCCTTGCTTTCAAACAGTTTCTCCCCAGCAAGCATGCCAGATATGGGGTCAAGATGTATAAGCTCTGTGACAGGGCCACAGACTATACATATAGTTTTTTGGTTTATGAGGGAAAAGATAGCAGCGTGAAGCCCCCCAACTGCCCAGACTACATAGGGAGCAGCGGTAAGATTGTTTGGGACTTGGTGTCACCCTTATTCGGAAAGGGGTACTACATGTACATGGACAATCAGCTTTGATCAGCTCTATAAAATTTGGCCCCTCGTAAACCACTTCAACCAGCAGTTTGCAGTCTTGTTTATTCCCGATCAAGTTGTCTGTGTTGATGAGTCCCTGATTACGTTTTCCAGCCGCCTTGCTTTCAAACAGTTTCTCCCCAGCAAGCTTGCCAGATATGGGGTCAAGATGTATAAGCTCTGTGATAGGGCCACAGACTATACATATAGTTTTTTGGTTTACAAGGGAAAAGATAGCAGCGTGAAGCCCCCCAACTGCCCATGCTACATAGGGAGCAGCGGTAAGATTGTTTGTAACTTGGTGTCACCCTTATTCGGAAAGGGGTACTACATGTACATGGACAATTATTAAACAAGCGTGGCACTTTTTAGTCACCTTTTTGATTCTGCAATTGGCACATGTGGCAATGTGCAATCTGATCACTGGGGCTTCCCCCAATGGCTTGTGGATTCCCGACTTAGATGAGGAACAGAGCCTGCTTGAGATGTAATAAACTGCTTGCAGTGAAGTGGAGGGAAACACAGAATGTTTTCGTTCTGTCCTCCATTCACACAGATATGACAGTCCAAATTACAACGGCGACTGGTGTATATGAGAAGCCCCTTTGTGTCCATGAATACAACCTTAACAAGGGAGGGGTGGACTTTAACGACCAGCTGATGGCACCGTACTTAATTGCCCGTAAAGCCAGACGCTGGTATAAAAAAAAAGTGTCTGTATACTTATTTTAATTGGCTCTGCTATACTCTTATGTGCTATACAAAAGGAAGAACTGGATCCTTCCTAAAATTCCAGGAAGAGACCATCACAGCCTATCTGTTTCCAGATGGTGCTGTGGCAATGCAAATGCAGTGAGCCAGCTGCATTTGAGGCACTTTCCAGATGTCCTCCCTGGTACCTCCACCCAAAGATCACCCCAAAAAAGATGTCATATCTGTACAAAACCTGCTTTTATTGTCCCTCCTGTCCTGACCAACCTGGTCTCTGCATCAGTGACTGTTTCTGTTGCTACCAAACACTAGTTGAGTATTAGAATAGGGTACAGCATGGCACAGTCCTAGGGCACACTTTCACACAGGGTCTTGAAAAATGTTAGATGGCCATCGCATTTTGAGAGACCGTAAGCTGGAACGTTACAATAAAAGTGTAAAAAAAAAAAAATAAAAAAACATAAAAAAAAGCCAAAAATAGTTCTTGTTTTATTGTTCTTCTCTCTCTATTGCTCTGCTCTGTTTTACTGTATTTTATGCTTAACTGTAATGTTTTACTGTTACTGTGTTTTATCGCTTTTTTTTTATTGCTTTGCAGGTATGTCCTACTGTTACACTGTAATGTTACTGTGTTTTATTGTTAACCATTATTTGCTGTGCAGGCACACCATTCAGCTGCAGCATGGGTTTATTTATTTTGACAGCAATAGGGTTTGCTCTCATGATACGTAAATCCGTGACTCCAGCGCTGTAGGAGGTGATTTCACCACCACATTTAAAAAAAAGAGCATACATGTTGAAGCATGGGGGCAGGGGTGGACATTAGTGGCAGATTGCCCCTATGCTTCGGCATATATTTTTATTTACTTTTCTTGGCAGAGATTTCTTCATCCACATCGATCGATGTGAATGGAGAAATCTGTTAGGTTCTTTTTTTTCGGGCTGAATGAAAAAAAGAACGGTGCATGCATGCCTGTTCTTGGCAGAGATTTCTTCATCCACATTGATCAATGTGAATAGAGGAATATGTTTGGTTCTTTTTTTTCACTCAGCCCACTGGCTGAACAAAAAAAAAAAAATAATGATGCATGTATGCCCATCATTAGAAGTGGGTGGATGCAGGACCTTATTATAATGTTGGGCATACTACCGATCAATCGATGTGAATAGAGGAATCTGTTAGGTTCTCTTTTTTCGTTTAACCCACAGGCTGCATGAAAAAAAAGAACACTACAATATATGTCCAACAAGGACCAGCGACTTACTGGTATGTTGTTGGATTTTGAGTGGTTATACCAGAATGATGCCTGCAGGTTTAGGTATTATCTTGGTATCGTCTCTTTCAGCCGGCAGTCAGCTTTCATGTAAAAGCAATCCTAGCAGCTAATTAGCCACCGGACTACTTTTACAATGGGAGGAAACATCTCCCCCTCCCTCTTCCATGTTTTTCTCAGGCTCCCCTGTCCCACCAGGGGAACCCGAGACTGCAGCTGGTGGTTCCGCCAGCTGACCATAGAGCTGATTGGTGACTAGAATGGCTCCAATCATCTCTATGGCCTACTTTTTTCAGTTTCGCCGGATGTAAACAGTACCATTGGGAATTTGGGAAAGCATCTTATCACACCGATCTTGGTGTGCTCAGATGCTTTAAGAGCTGAGGAGTGATCTAGAGTCTAATAGACCCCAAATCTTCAAAAAGAGTACCTGTCACTACATGTTGCTATCATAGGGGATATTTACATTCCCTGTGATAACAATAAAAATCATAAAAAAACAAATGGAAGGGACAGTGTAAAAATAAAATAAAAAGCAAAATAATAATTAAAAAAAAATAAAGCACCCCTGTCTCCCTGTGCACGTGCGCAAAGGTAAGCGCAATCGTCGGTCTCGTGTTGTATGTAAACAGCAATTGCACCATGCATGTGAGGTATCACTGTGATCGGGGGTAGTAATTCTAGCAGTAGACCTCCTCTGTAATCAAAAGTGGTAACCTGTAAAGGCTTTTAACGGCTTTTAAAAATGTTTATAGTTTGTTGACACTGCACAGGTGTGCGTAATTTTAAAGCACGTCCTGTTTGGCATCTATGTAGTCGGCATAAGATCATTTTTTGTATTTCACCAAACATTTGGGCAATATACAGTAGTGTGCTTTTGTGCATTAAATTTTTAAAAAAGTGTTTTTTTTCCCCAAATAATTGTGTTTGAAAACTTGCTGCATAAATACTTTGTGAAAATAAAATTGCAACACCCACTATTTTACTCAGTAGGGCCTCTGCTTTAAGAAAAAAAAAAAATATATTTTTTTTTTTATTTATTTATTTTTTTAAAGCAGAGGCCCTATTGATTAAAATTAAAATAGTGGGTGTTGCAATTATACTTTCATTATATATATATATATATATATATATAATGTTTGGAGGTTCAAAGTCATTTTCTAGCAAAAAACTTTCATGTAAACAAAAAATGTCAGAAATGACTTGGTGGTTAGAAGAGTGGGGGATTTTTCATTATTTTTCATTATTGCAAAATGTAGAAAATATCTTTTTTTTCGAAATTTTTGGCCTTTTTTCATTTATATCACAAAAAAAAAAAAAATCCCAGAGGTGATCAAATACCACCAAAATACCACCAAAAGAACAGCATTGCATGACTGTGCAATTACAAGTTAAAGCAGCGCAGTGCCACATTGTAAAAAGGGCTCTGGTCATTAAGGGGGTAAATCCTTCCGGGGCTGAAGTGGTTAAAATGCTCACAGATAAGCTCAAGGTTCAATATGTAGTGATATACAATGATGAGAGATGTCAGGGGTTCTTGAGAAGGTGAAGGCAAAGAATTTAGGGCCCATCCTATCCAGTGGCACCAACAGGGGTAGAGCTACATGAAAACAGTATATATATCTTATACAGTCTGACTGGTTTAGTTATTACTTATTTTAACTTTTTAAGTGCTCCAATTTTACCATACATTAATACACAGGCTCTGCTCTTGTTCATTGTCAGTCACTTACAGATGTTTTGGCAGTTACTGCTTTTAATCGTATTACATTTTGCCTTATGGTATAAATTTCCCAACCCCTACCACCCAAGACTGAGGACAAAAGATAGAAGCTTGGAACAGTGCTCTACAGGGTAAATACACCAAATAGTTTATTGCAATATACATTTGTCTAAAATGTTAATAATATTCTTATACAGTTTATTGACAAATAGAGCTTATTTTGTTTTGAGTAATGAACTCATTTTGATCTATATCCAAGCAAACCTGTTTTTGTATTCAGGTCAGGTCTAAACAGAATTATATAACATTTTGGAAAAAATATACAGCCAAGAAGTCCAGCACTTGATGCCCATATGGCAAAAATCTCCACAGCCACCATATATTTCCCTTTAGTGCTCAGATAGGCTGGGACCATGGCAATCCAGACACTGCAGAACACCAGCATGCTGAAGGTGATGTACTTGGCCTCGTTAAAATTGTCCGGTAATGTCCTGGCTAAAAAAGCTATTATGAAACTCACAGCTGCCAGAAGTCCCATATATCCCAAGACAGAGCAGAAGCCAATAACTGAACCCTCATTACACTGAATGATGATCTTTCCCTGATCAGAGTAAAAGTCTTGGTCCTGGAAGGGAGGAGAAATAGATAACCACGTCATGCATATTATTACTTGGATCAGTGAACACACAGACATTATAGAATTGGGCAATCTGGCTCCCATCCATTTCCTCCAGGAACTCCCGGGTTTGGTGGCCTTAAAAGCAATACACACCATGATACTTTTGGAAAGTAGAGAAGACACAGCAACTGAAAAGATGACACCAAAAGAGGTTACACGCAGAATGCAAGTTACATCTACTGGACGGCCGAGGAACAAGAAGACACAGAGAAAGCTCAGCATGATGGAGACCAGGAGCAGATAGCTCAGGGTCCGGTTATTAGCTTTAACAATGGGGGTGTCCTGGTAATGTACAAATATCCCCAATATTAAACAAGCCAGAAGACAACAGAGGGTGGAGACAGCTGAAAATACTGCAGAAATTGGATCATCAGTATAAGAGAGAAATTCCGTCAGTTTTGGAACACACCGATCCTTTTTTTCATTTGGCCATTCTTCATCAGAACATTTCATGCAGTTTTCACTGTCTGCAGGTATTGAAAAAGACGTGTGATGGATATATTTCTTAAAGTATCTAGGAAGCAAACACTCTATTGCTTTGGAAATGTTATAGATAGGCAACTCCTATTCTAATATTGATCAATGGTTCCAAATTAATAACTACTAACATAAAGAATGGATACAAAAAGATACAACCAGAACCTTGCCAAATAAATGTTCCGCCCATTCAGCTCGTTTGAGGTTTTTTTTTTATAATCATGCTTATATAGGTATCACATTATTATTACAATTGTAAACCACATGTAGGCGTAACAGTTTCTTATCAATGTCTTAGGAATATAAGTGGCAGAAGGGTTAGTATGTTTTCAGGCTGTTGAGAACAAAAAAAGGAGCGGTCCAGGTACTGTCTCTTAATATGACACAAATCCATCCCTGTAAAACATATAGTACAAAAAAGAGAAGTTTGCCCGTGGGACTTTAAATGAGTTGGTCATAGAGGTCATAACAAATAGAGTTTAATAAATTTCCAAACACATGATGAAACATGAACATAAAAACATCATAAGACATCGTTTGACCATTGAAATGTTAAATATGATGGTATATTACATAGTATACATATACAACATAGTACTCGACGCGTTTCGCGAGCTCCGCTCGCTTCCTCAGGAGTTGGTGTATATGTGAAGTATCTAAAAGATAATAGGTATCAGTAAATAATGGCATACAATGATAGTTATGGTCAAAGAAGAAGTATGTGGCTTCATAGAAGCCTTCCATACTTACATATGGTCAAATGGTCCATAGGGCTGGATAACAAGGGCAGCAGCGGAAAATCCTCCACACGGGAGCTGAAGAGGCGTAGCCCACAGCAACCAGAGCAGGGGCCCAGCAGAGGGCGGACATGGCAAAGAAACAGATTGGGGTATGATGTATCCTGAGATGTCCAACTAGCCACCTGGGTCATATTAGCTGTAATCAGATTATATATGTATCTATGTCAAAAAATAGAGTGTTAACTGGGAGTAAAAGTAATATGACAATACTAATATGTGGAAAGGACCTCTGAAAAGGTGGGCATGGATAGAAGTCAGGAGAGAGAGAGAAGAATAGACAGAAATTGGGGGGGTGCAGGGGAGGAAATGAAAAAATAAAAAGAAAGGAATGGTGTTGCACTAATGTGTCAGGTTACACATATACAATAAAAACAACAATGGTAGTAAAGTATATTGGATATAAAAGTAATTGCCATAATGGTAAATTACAGGAGTATGAAGATGTAAATGTCATTATAATGTACATATTGTGTACTGAAATGAAACACAAACAACCCATGATAGATAAAGGGGGGGGGTTATATGATAAGTGAAGGAAAAAACCAAATGAAATGAGAAAAGAGGGAAGGCAATAGAAAACATCTCCTAATAATGAATAGTGCATGATGAGTGTGTGGTTAACATATTGGGTATGCAAGTATAATTAGGCAAAGTAAGGTGACATGGTAGATATCTATAGTGTGCTTACCCTAGTGCAGAGCTTCTCAAGTGTGAGACGACAGTCCAAGTGAGGAGAGGAAGAAAAGTTTGCCATGTCAGCGTACTCACGCTTAAATCCCCGAGCGGGATCATTGGGCTACGCCTCTAACGCCATACGAACGTGGCTACGGCAAACGCCCACGCTGCGCATGCGCAGGCATCTCCAGCCAACGTAGATGACGCACTGCACATAAAAACGTGGAGCCGCTGAGTTGCGGAGATCACACGCTGGGTGCAGATGTATGGCGCCGATGTAACGGTGGCCCCGCCCCCCACACACACAAAGGGATGCGGAAGGGAGGGGACAGCAGGAGGGAAAAACCTCCCTTTATACATCGCAGCTCCCGATGAGGAGAAATATAACCGCGGCCACCAGTGAACACAGCACACAGGAACCAATGCCATAAATGACTCAAGTAGCATAAGGAAAAGTGTAATACTCATATCTAAAACATATAGTAGTAATAGAGTAATAATAGTGGGTATGACCACGAGAACAGCACATGGACCAAGTGGGCTAGTAGGTGTCTTCCACCTTGGTAATTTAGAACAAAAAAAGGAGCGGTCCAGGTACTGTCTCTTAATATGACACAACTCCATCCCTGTAAAACATATAGTACAAAAAAGAGAAGTTTGCCCGTGGGACTTTAAATGAGTTGGTCATAGAGGTCATAACAAATAGAGTTTAATAAATTTCCAAACACATGATGAAACATGAACATAAAAACATCATAAGACATCGTTTGACCATTGAAATGTTAAATATGATGGTATGTTACATAGTATACATATACAACATAGTACTCGACGCGTTTCGCGAGCTCCGCTCGCTTCCTCAGGAGTTGGTGTATATGTGAAGTATCTAAAAGATAATAGGTATCAGTAAATAATGGCATACAATGATAGTTATGGTCAAAGAAGAAGTATGTGGCTTCATAGAAGCCTTCCATACTTACATATGGTCAAATGGTCCATAGGGCTGGATAACAAGGGCAGCAGCGGAAAATCCTCCACACGAGAGCTGAAGAGGCGTAGCCCGCAGCAACCAGAGCAGGGGCCCAGCAGAGGGCGGACATGGCAAAGAAACAGATTGGGGTATGATGTATCCTGAGATGTCCAACTAGCCACCTGGGTCATATTAGCTGTAATCAGATTATATATGTATCTATGTCAAAAAATAGAGTGTTAACTGGGAGTAAAAGTAATATGACAATACTAATATGTGGAAAGGACCTCTGAAAAGGTGGGCATGGATAGAAGTCAGGAGAGAGAGAGAAGAATAGACAGAAACTCTATTTGTTATGACCTCTATGACCAACTCATTTAAAGTCCCACGGGCAAACTTCTCTTTTTTGTACTATATGTTTTACAGGGATGGAGTTGTGTCATATTAAGAGACAGTACCTGGACCGCTCCTTTTTTTGTTCTAAATTACCAAGGTGGAAGACACCTACTAGCCCACTTGGTCCATGTGCTGTTCTCGTGGTCATACCCACTATTATTACTCTATTACTACTATATGTTTTAGATATGAGTATTACACTTTTCCTTATGCTACTTGAGTCATTTATGGCATTGGTTCCTGTGTGCTGTGTTCACTGGTGGCCGCGGTTATATTTCTCCTCATCGGGAGCTGCGATGTATAAAGGGAGGTTTTTCCCTCCTGCTGTCCCCTCCCTTCCGCATCCCTTTGTGTGTGTGGGGGGCGGGGCCACCATTACATCGGCGCCATACATCTGCACCCAGCGTGTGATCTCCGCAACTCAGCGGCTCCACGTTTTTATGTGCAGTGCGTCATCTACGTTGGCTGGAGATGCCTGCGCATGCGCAGCGTGGGCGTTTGCTGTAGCCACGTTCGTATGGCGTTAGAGGCGTAGCCCAATGATCCCGCTCGGGGATTTAAGCGTGAGTACGCTGACATGGCAAACTTTTCTTCCTCTCCTCACTTGGACTGTCGTCTCACACTTGAGAAGCTCTGCACTAGGGTAAGCACACTATAGATATCTACCATGTCACCTTACTTTGCCTAATTATACTTGCATACCCAATATGTTAACCACACACTCATCATGCACTATTCATTATTAGGAGATGTTTTCTATTGCCTTCCCTCTTTTCTCATTTCATTTGGTTTTTTCCTTCACTTATCATATAACCCCCCCCTTTATCTATCATGGGTTGTTTGTGTTTCATTTCAGTACACAATATGTACATTATAATGACATTTACATCTTCATACTCCTGTAATTTACCATTATGGCAATTACTTTTATATCCAATATACTTTACTACCATTGTTGTTTTTATTGTATATGTGTAACCTGACACATTAGTGCAACACCATTCCTTTCTTTTTATTTTTTCATTTCCTCCCCTGCACCCCCCCAATTTCTGTCTATTCTTCTCTCTCTCTCCTGACTTCTATCCATGCCCACCTTTTCAGAGGTCCTTTCCACATATTAGTATTGTCATATTACTTTTACTCCCAGTTAACACTCTATTTTTTGACATAGATACATATATAATCTGATTACAGCTAATATGACCCAGGTGGCTAGTTGGACATCTCAGGATACATCATACCCCAATCTGTTTCTTTGCCATGTCCGCCCTCTGCTGGGCCCCTGCTCTGGTTGCTGCGGGCTACGCCTCTTCAGCTCCCGTGTGGAGGATTTTCCGCTGCTGCCCTTGTTATCCAGCCCTATGGACCATTTGACCATATGTAAGTATGGAAGGCTTCTATGAAGCCACATACTTCTTCTTTGACCATAACTATCATTGTATGCCATTATTTACTGATACCTATTATCTTTTAGATACTTCACATATACACCAACTCCTGAGGAAGCGAGCGGAGCTCGCGAAACGCGTCGAGTACTATGTTGTATATGTATACTATGTAACATACCATCATATTTAACATTTCAATGGTCAAACGATGTCTTATGATGTTTTTATGTTCATGTTTCATCATGTGTTTGGAAATTTATTAAACTCTATTTGTTATGACCTCTATGACCAACTCATTTAAAGTCCCACGGGCAAACTTCTCTTTTTTGTACTATATGTTTTACAGGGATGGAGTTGTGTCATATTAAGAGACAGTACCTGGACCGCTCCTTTTTTTGTTCTAAATTACCAAGGTGGAAGACACCTACTAGCCCACTTGGTCCATGTGCTGTTCTCGTGGTCATACCCACTATTATTACTCTATTACTACTATATGTTTTAGATATGAGTATTACACTTTTCCTTATGCTACTTGAGTCATTTATGGCATTGGTTCCTGTGTGCTGTGTTCACTGGTGGCCGCGGTTATATTTCTCCTCATCGGGAGCTGCGATGTATAAAGGGAGGTTTTTCCCTCCTGCTGTCCCCTCCCTTCCGCATCCCTTTGTGTGTGTGGGGGGCGGGGCCACCGTTACATCGGCGCCATACATCTGCACCCAGCGTGTGATCTCCGCAACTCAGCGGCTCCACGTTTTTATGTGCAGTGCGTCATCTACGTTGGCTGGAGATGCCTGCACATGCGCAGCGTGGGCGTTTGCCGTAGCCACGTTCGTATGGCGTTAGAGGCGTAGCCCAATGATCCCGCTCGGGGATTTAAGCGTGAGTACGCTGACATGGCAAACTTTTCTTCCTCTCCTCACTTGGACTGTCGTCTCACACTTGAGAAGCTCTGCACTAGGGTAAGCACACTATAGATATCTACCATGTCACCTTACTTTGCCTAATTATACTTGCATACCCAATATGTTAACCACACACTCATCATGCACTATTCATTATTAGGAGATGTTTTCTATTGCCTTCCCTCTTTTCTCATTTCATTTGGTTTTTTCCTTCACTTATCATATAACCCCCCCCCCTTTATCTATCATGGGTTGTTTGTGTTTCATTTCAGTACACAATATGTACATTATAATGACATTTACATCTTCATACTCCTGTAATTTACCATTATGGCAATTACTTTTATATCCAATATACTTTACTACCATTGTTGTTTTTATTGTATATGTGTAACCTGACACATTAGTGCAACACCATTCCTTTCTTTTTATTTTTTCATTTCCTCCCCTGCACCCCCCCAATTTCTGTCTATTCTTCTCTCTCTCTCCTGACTTCTATCCATGCCCACCTTTTCAGAGGTCCTTTCCACATATTAGTATTGTCATATTACTTTTACTCCCAGTTAACACTCTATTTTTTGACATAGATACATATATAATCTGATTACAGCTAATATGACCCAGGTGGCTAGTTGGACATCTCAGGATACATCATACCCCAATCTGTTTCTCTGCCATGTCCGCCCTCTGCTGGGCCCCTGCTCTGGTTGCTGCGGGCTACGCCTCTTCAGCTCCCGTGTGGAGGATTTTCCGCTGCTGCCCTTGTTATCCAGCCCTATGGACCATTTGACCATATGTAAGTATGGAAGGCTTCTATGAAGCCACATACTTCTTCTTTGACCATAACTATCATTGTATGCCATTATTTACTGATACCTATTATCTTTTAGATACTTCACATATACACCAACTCCTGAGGAAGCGAGCGGAGCTCGCGAAACGCGTCGAGTACTATGTTGTATATGTATACTATGTAACATACCATCATATTTAACATTTCAATGGTCAAACGATGTCTTATGATGTTTTTATGTTCATGTTTCATCATGTGTTTGGAAATTTATTAAACTCTATTTGTTATGACCTCTATGACCAACTCATTTAAAGTCCCACGGGCAAACTTCTCTTTTTTGTACTATATGTTTTACAGGGATGGAGTTGTGTCATATTAAGAGACAGTACCTGGACCGCTCCTTTTTTTGTTCTAAATTACCAAGGTGGAAGACACCTACTAGCCCACTTGGTCCATGTGCTGTTCTCGTGGTCATACCCACTATTATTACTCTATTACTACTATATGTTTTAGATATGAGTATTACACTTTTCCTTATGCTACTTGAGTCATTTATGGCATTGGTTCCTGTGTGCTGTGTTCACTGGTGGCCGCGGTTATATTTCTCCTCATCGGGAGCTGCGATGTATAAAGGGAGGTTTTTCCCTCCTGCTGTCCCCTCCCTTCCGCATCCCTTTGTGTGTGTGGGGGGCGGGGCCACCGTTACATCGGCGCCATACATCTGCACCCAGCGTGTGATCTCCGCAACTCAGCGGCTCCACGTTTTTATGTGCAGTGCGTCATCTACGTTGGCTGGAGATGCCTGCGCATGCGCAGCGTGGGCGTTTGCCGTAGCCACGATCGTATGGCGTTAGAGGCGTAGCCCAATGATCCCGCTCGGGGATTTAAGCGTGAGTACGCTGACATGGCAAACTTTTCTTCCTCTCCTCACTTGGACTGTCGTCTCACACTTGAGAAGCTCTGCACTAGGGTAAGCACACTATAGATATCTACCATGTCACCTTACTTTGCCTAATTATACTTGCATACCCAATATGTTAACCACACACTCATCATGCACTATTCATTATTAGGAGATGTTTTCTATTGCCTTCCCTCTTTTCTCATTTCATTTGGTTTTTTCCTTCACTTATCATATAACCCCCCCCTTTATCTATCATGGGTTGTTTGTGTTTCATTTCAGTACACAATATGTACATTATAATGACATTTACATCTTCATACTCCTGTAATTTACCATTATGGCAATTACTTTTATATCCAATATACTTTACTACCATTGTTGTTTTTATTGTATATGTGTAACCTGACACATTAGTGCAACACCATTCCTTTCTTTTTATTTTTTCATTTCCTCCCCTGCACCCCCCCAATTTCTGTCTATTCTTCTCTCTCTCTCCTGACTTCTATCCATGCCCACCTTTTCAGAGGTCCTTTCCACATATTAGTATTGTCATATTACTTTTACTCCCAGTTAACACTCTATTTTTTGACATAGATACATATATAATCTGATTACAGCTAATATGACCCAGGTGGCTAGTTGGACATCTCAGGATACATCATACCCCAATCTGTTTCTTTGCCATGTCCGCCCTCTGCTGGGCCCCTGCTCTGGTTGCTGCGGGCTACGCCTCTTCAGCTCCCGTGTGGAGGATTTTCCGCTGCTGCCCTTGTTATCCAGCCCTATGGACCATTTGACCATATGTAAGTATGGAAGGCTTCTATGAAGCCACATACTTCTTCTTTGACCATAACTATCATTGTATGCCATTATTTACTGATACCTATTATCTTTTAGATACTTCACATATACACCAACTCCTGAGGAAGCGAGCGGAGCTCGCGAAACGCGTCGAGTACTATGTTGTATATGTATACTATGTAACATACCATTATATTTAACATTTCAATGGTCAAACGATGTCTTATGATGTTTTTATGTTCATGTTTCATCATGTGTTTGGAAATTTATTAAACTCTATTTGTCAGGCTGTTGAGATTTCAATCCTGTTTCCAGTGCCGGCTTTTCAGCACAAACCAAAGGTTAGTAGCATGGATTGTAATATCTTCCAGGGCTTAGCTTTCTCTCTCCATTTCCCCCTTCATCTTGGGAAAGCCAACTGGACACACCGCTATAAAAGGGTCAGCATTGAAAAAAAAACAGTGGTAACGCATATAACTTCTGGCAGCTCGTGGTGTCATACTTAGGTAATGGAAATCCCAAGAATCTCCAATTGTTTCTGAAGTTGTAAACATGGTTCATCTAAACCACACATATTAATGTATATTGGCGATAAATCCCCTCACTTGAACCAGATTTGACCAGGCAGCACCCTCCTTTGCAAATGTATTGTTATGTTTGTAACTATTGTTATGTCTAGTTTACTTGCTTGTGGCTGGGTTCACCCTAGTGCAAATTGGATGTGGGTTTCTCCGCATTCAATTGGCATGACAGGAGAGTGTGCCCGGCTCTCAATGGAGCCGGTTCACACATCTCTGTGGTGGCTGCGGAGCGGATTGCACAGGGGTCTTGTGCGTCTTTGGATCCGTTTCAGGTCCGAATTCAGGCAAAAATTTTGTGCCGATTCATCCTTGAAATCAAGAACAGGGACGCACCGGACCCCTGCTGTGAGCCGCATCCATATTAGGTGTGCACCCAGCCTGTAAGTTGTTACTTGACATATATGACTTTACGGAAATATGACTCCCAAACAAATTTTATGCTTGTTTCCTGTTGTGATACCTCTACGCTGTATACCACTTTCTGTTGTACCTTTTTCTGAATCAATAAAAGTCATTGAACTAAAAAGGCAGTTCAACCAGTAAAGTGGATTTTGGGTTTGGAGTTAACTAACTACTGGCAGAGCAAGTCCAAAGAAATTGTGCATCACTATTTACTGTCACACAAATCAATAGGAAATATACACTCTACCAGAAATGTTGGATATCTCTCCTTCTGGACATGGGACACACTCATAGCAACATTTATGAATTGAAGTTCCAAACTTCTTTCTGTTACCAGGCAAGCATGGTCTTGAGCATCGAGATACCGGAACCTAAGGGAAAAATGGAAATCTGATTGGCTGCTAGGCTCAATAAATAAAACAATCTTTGCCACACTAAAAAATGACACAAAATATCAAGGATAAAAAAATGTAAGATGAACCAAAGTACATAGTGTGATGTATACAAAGATAAGCCCAATGTAAAATATAATAAACCAAGCTTAATATGTGAAAAAAAATTAAACTGAAGAAAGTGTCAAAGTCCCAAGTCATCCAAAATAGTGAAGAAACCAAGTGGTGTATACATGGTTTATTTAAAGCTGGAGAGGGCAAAATTAGTCACAATTCTGCAGAGAAAACAGTCAGCTTTCAGGTTTTATTACTAAAGCTTAATTAAACAAGCTGAGGTTAGAAGCTAATTTTGCCCTCTCTAGTTTTAGTAAATAAACCCCAAAGAGTCAAACAAGCATGTCCTCTTTAATAGGAACCTTTCTCTCGTTAGTACTGGTTACTACAGTTTCCCAAACATCAATCACATAGGATACTCCATTGTACCATATAAAGAAAAACGGAACTGGGGAGGGCCAACATTGAGTAAAACTGTATATGAATTTATTAAAATATAAGAGATTAGCAACTCACAGAGTAAAAGTAGTTAACAAGCACTTGTAGTTACATAGTTACATAGTAGGTGTGGTTGAAAAACAACACAAGTCCATCAACTCCAACCTATAAGTGTGATTTTATGTCAGTATTACACTGTATATCCCTGAATGTTGTGGTCGTTCAGGTGCTTACCTAATAGTTCTCTGCCCTACGCATTTCATCACAATTGACGTCATAGGGGGCATGCCGGCATCGGTGGCATCCCTCCCTGGTTCTTTTTTTTATAGTATGATGGAGTATCCTATGTGATAGCTGCCCCTACAGAACACCTGATATAAGCCTGGTATAAGCCACTGTAGGCCACTATAAGCCTACAGTGACAATGTAAAAAGAAAACATTGCTGGGAAATGATCTAGAGGATGAGAGGGAGGTTTGGGGCATATATGGGCAATGCCTGGGTATACACTTTAACCACTTAAGCCCTGGACCATTTGGCTGGCCAAAGACCAGAGCACTTTTTGCGATTCGCACTGCGTCACTTTAACTGACAATTGCGCGGTCGTGCGACATGGCTCCTAAACAAAATTGAGGTCCTTTTTTTCCCAAAAATAGAGCTTTCTTTTGGTGGTATTTGATCACCTCTGCGGTTTTTATTTTTAGTGCTATAAACAAAAAAATAGCGACAATTTTTAAGATTTAAATATCCCCAAAAAATATAAAAAAAACATTTTTTTCCCTCAGTTTAGGCTGATACGTATTCTTCTACATATTTTTGGTTAAAAAAATCAAAATAAGCATTTATTGATTGGTTTGCGCAAAAGTTATAGTGTTTACAAAATAAGGATAGTTTTATGGCATTTTTATTAATACTTTTTTTATTAGTAATGGTGGGGATCAGCAATTTTTATCATGACTGCGACATTATGGTGGACAGATTGGACACTTTTGGTGCGATTTTGGGACCATTCACATTTATACAGCGATCAGTGCAATTAAAAATGCATTGATTAGTGTGTAAATGTGACTGGCAGTGAAGGGGTCAACCACTAGGTGGCGCTGTGGGGTTAAGTGTGTCCTAGGGAGTGATTCTAACTGTGGGGGGGCTGTGTGTGACACAACACTGATCATCGCTCCCGATTAAAGGGAGCTGTGATCAGTGACAGTGTCACTAGGCAGAATGAGGAAATGCTTGTTTACATTAGCATTTTCCTGTTGTTCCTCTCTGTGAGACGATTGCGGGTATCCCCGCAAACATAAAGTCCGCCGGACCTGCGATCACGTTCACGAAGCTCCTGGCGGGCGCATGCAAGCCACCTCTTAAAGGGCAATGTACAGGTACGTGATTCTGCCTGTACGTGCCCCTGGTACGTCACCATGTGGCCCCGTCCTCAGTTATAAAAGAACTGTCATCAGCGCTGAAGCGTCATACGGCGGGTGCCTCCCATGGCCGTGGATCTTTTTTATTTATTTTTTCAGTCCGTCGGCAGAGCGAGAGAAGAAGATGAATGGACTGTGTCTTGTTTTTTTTTACATGTTGACTTTTTTTTGTGAAATGGTATGGGTACAATGTACCCGTTACCATTTCAAATAGAGGGTCAGGATCTGTTAAACAGGGGCAGAAAAATTGGGCCTTGGGTGGTGGTGGTGGTGCCACAACACTGTCGGCCCTTACAGTTATTCTTGGTAGGCGCAGGAAAGGACCCTGCTGTGAAATATTAAATCAAGAATTGTAATTACATGCCCCTGTTTAACAGGGGCAGAAAAATTGGGCCTTAGCGAATGGTGGTGGTGGTGGTGGTGCAACACTGTAACCCCTCACAGTTACGCATGTTGGGCGCAGAAATGGGCCCTGCTGTGAAATATTATATCAATAATTGTAATTACATGACCCTGTTAAACAGGGGCAGAAAAATTGGGCCTTAGGCAGTGGTGGTGGTGCCAGAACACTGTTACACACACAGTTACAGTTACGCTTGTTGGGCGCAGGAATGGGCCCTGCTGTGAATTCTTTGATCAAAAATTGTAATTACATGCCCCTGTTAAACAGGGGCAGAAAAATTGGGCCTTAGCCAGTGGTGGTGTTGTTGGTGGTGCCACAACACTGTAACCCCTCACAGTTACGCTTGTTGGGTGCCAGACCGGGACATGCTGTGAAATATTTGATCAAAAATTGTAATTACGAGGGCAGGAGGCGGAGCCTAGCAGAGCAGACATGCATTGTTAGAGCTCCACACCGCTGAGGAGAGAAGAGAAGGACAAAGCGGAGCCTGCAGGCTCAAAAGGTATCCATTTGAACCTTTTTGCCCCAGGGAACAAACTGTGAAAGTTTGGGCAGGAAATATGGTACTGGGAGGAAACCGTGGCAGAAATAAAAATCACCTCACAAAGAGCTCACAGGCACTCACTGCAGCTGAAGCAGCTCCAGTCACCTCACAAGATACAGCATCAGGGCGCTCTCACAGACAGAAAATGTCACAGCAAGACTCTCCATTTGAGTCAGATACAGAACAAATCCTCTCACAAACTTCTCCACAAGCCTCCTCAGTATCCCTAGTAATATTATTACAATTTGAAAAGATGCTTCATAAGGCTTTAAAACAAACCTCAGACCAAATAACAAAAAGCCTAACCAAAGAAATAAGAGAGCTGGGAAACCGCACCGCAGCCTTAGAAATAAAAATGGATGAAATTGAAATTACAACCCAAGAAAATATAACAGAATTGGAACAATTAAAAAAAGAGAATTTAATACTTCAAACTAAGCTCGAAGATTACGAAAATAGAGCCAGATGTTCAAACTTACGCATAAGGGGAATACCTGAAACTGTGACAGACCTGCAATCTACTATTACTGCTCTATTACAAGAACTAAAGCCAGATATCCCTATTGAACGTTTAGAACTGGACAGAGTACACAGAGCCCTCACAGCCAAAAAGAAAGATGGACCCCCACGTGATATAATCACAAAATTTCATTATTACAGAACAAAAGAACAAATACTAATTGCTGCAAGAGAAAAAAAGGAACTTAATTTTCAAGGACACAATTATCAAATTTTTGCTGACCTATCCCAACTTACTATTACTAAAAGATGATCCATGAAACCCCAACTAATGGAACTGCAACGCCACAACATTATGTATCAATGGGGCTTCCCCTTTTCAGTCAGATTTAACTACCAAGGTACAATTTACAGAAGCAGATCAGCAGATGAACTACAACAAACCCTTTTAAAATTAAATCTGACAGAACCCACAAGCAGCAACACTCCCACACGTAGAAGAATGGTGTCATCTTCACCTTCAGGCAGCACCCAGAAAATTTCAGAACAAAATGGGAATCATCATTCTCACAAAAGAGGCCGTTATGCCACATCATCCATGGACCAAGAAGATTCAATGGACTGACATCCTAATTCCTGATATCTCTTCATTTATTATACTAAGAGATGGTTCTCTATAAAAAAACCTATATTTATAACTGAATGTAACTGCATTCTGATAGTCACACACTGTGTGGGATCATGTTACATTCCAGTTATATTTCTTATTACTTCTGATTCATATAGCCTTAGAATATATAAGTGAAATAAGGAAATTCTTGTTCAGTTATATATTATCAGGTAATAACAATAGATTTATTACTTTTTAGGACAAATATGTTCAATAATCCAGAAGTAATGGAAGCTTTTTCTTTCTTTTCTTAAAACAAATATATTATTACCTAACTAGTTCCTAGAATTATGTTTTTGTTTATTCTAATCTGAAGCAATACAACCTCAATTTTATGAGTTAACATATCTAAACAGTTATATATGAATAAAATATGTAATTGTTTACTCTAAAAGGGTTAAAATCCCAAAATAATTCAAACTATCTTCATCAATACCAAAGTTATTAACAGTACCTTTCTAACTGAATTATTTAGCCTAGGGCAAGACTAACCATATACAACCACCCTGGAATAAATAATTTCAACAAAAACTATATTCTGCACTCCAATTAATGAAACATCATTTTGATGTCTTTTGACATAGCACTTCTCTCCTGTAAGCGGAAGATCCGTGTACCCCCATTAGCCCTCCTCATTCTCCCAACCATATTATGTGGGAGTGTGACGAAGGCACTTATTCCCCTGAGAGAGATATTTATTCTCTTTCACGGGTAAATTGTGATTACTTGCAAAAAATAATTTATACAATGTATCATCTAATCTCATATGTTTTTTGTTTACTCTTTACTCCAGAATTCACTGGTTTCTTTTCTATCTATTCATCTCTTTAGTCCACACAGGTTGATCTGCGCAGTCAGCTCTGCATAACAAAAAGTAAGTCAAAACTATTTGATCTATTGCCATGGCACCACTGAATATACTTTCCCTGAATGTTCAGGTAATAAATGTCCCTCAAAAAAGGACCAAAGCCTTCTATACTTTCCATAACAAGAAGGCTCACATAGTATGCCTCCAAGAAACACACTTCACCAAAGATTCTACTCCAAAATATATTTCTCCTTTTTATCAACAAATTTACACGGCTTCTGCCTGTACCAAGCAAAGGGGAACTCTAATTGCATTTCACCGATCCACACCATTCACCTTATCATCAGAAATTAAAGACCCAGAAGGTAGATACCTGATACTCATGGGTTATATAATGGATACAGCAATCACGGTGATTTCCTACTACGCTCCTAACAAACAACCTACACCATTCCTCTCACATATATTACAAGTGATTAATACACACAAAATAGGAACAGTGATAATGTGTGGGGATTCGAACCAGGTCCTCCTCCCATTTCTAGATAAATCACCTTTTACACCATCCAAAATAACCTCTAGATTACCTTTTTCTCAACTTCTTTCCAAATACAATCTGGTAGATTCATGGAGAGAAAGTAACCCAATGAAAAAGAAATTCACTTATTTCTCGCACCCTCATCAAACCTTCACCAGAATAGATCATATTTTTCTAACAATAGGAATGATACCAGAAATTATTGCATCAGATATAATTCCGATTCCGTGGTCTGACCATAATGCAGTATACACTACTATAGCCTCAGCCATACCAAAAGCGCATGACCCAACGTGGTACTTACCGGACATAATGCTCAAACACCCACTACATCAGATGGCCATTGAACAAGCTTTAAAGGAATACATATCAATTAATAATACAACAGACATCTCCCCAATAACACTGTGGGAAGCTCATAAGCCTGTCTTGCGTGGTACAATACAAAGACAAATGGCACTATTTAAACGGGAACGCAAAAATCTAGCAAAAAAACTAGAACTCAATTTTAATGCAGCCTACATATCATTTCAAGATAATCCATCTCAGAGTACAAAATCTCATCTGGAAAAATCTAGATTGGAATACGATTTATTTCTCACTGAGTCAGTTGATAAATCCCTCAAACGCTCCAAACACAATTTCTACATGAATACAAACAAATCAGGTACATATTTGGCTCGGGCATTAAATTCAACTAACAAATCTTTCAAACCAATACGTTTGAAATTATCAAAAAATGTTTACACTTGTAATCCAGTTAAAATAGTCCATAAATTTCACTCACATCTCGCAACTTTATACAAGACAAACAATGAATTTAATCCTACAGAAGCTGAATCCTTCTTCTCAAAAATAACCTTACCTGAGTTATCTCAGAATCAAAAAAGCAGTTTGGATGAGCCTATAACTATAGATGAAGTTGCTAACGCCATAAAAGACCTAAAACTTAACAAAAGACCAGGCCCAGACGGCTACTCGGCTTTATACTATAAAACATTCTCAGAAATACTCTCTCCCATTCTCACTGAAACTTTTAACAAACTTCTAGATGGACATTCTTTTCGGCAAGAAACACTAATGGCAATTGTTTGTATGATCCCAAAACCCCTTTCTGATGATACTTCCTGTGTGAATTATCCGCCTATCTCTCTGTTAAACCTCGATATTAAATTATTAGCAAAAATAATAGCAAAACGCCTCAATAGCATTATAGGAAAATTAATACATAGAGATCAAGTAGGCTTCATGCCAAATAGACAGGCAGGCGATAATATACGCAGGGCAGTGTTATTGGCACATATTGCTAAAAAACGGAAAATCCCTTTATGTTTTCTATCTCTCGATATTAAGAGGGCATTTGACACAGTATCCTGGCAATATATGCAATATTCATTACAAAAATGGGGTTTTGGACCCCACTTTTTAACATGGATCAAAGCATTATATAATAAACCCAAAGCCTATATAAAATATGCTGGATACAAATCTGAAGCCTTTAATATCGAAAGAGGTACCCGACAGGGTTGCCCATTATCTCCCTTATTATTTGCCCTTATACTCGAACCCATGGCCCAATACATCAGAACAAACCAAACTATAACTGGCATTGAAGTAGGAGGTATTACACACAAATTATGTATATTTGCAGACGATATATTACTTTTTCTATCATCACCACAGGTCTCTGGTCCTAACTTAATACCAGCTCTTGATGGATTTGCAGCCCTATCCGGCCTTATGATTAATCCTAAGAAATGCCTAGTGCTTAATATTTCACTCACAAACATGGAATTGATCCCGGCTAGGGCTGCACTCCCATTCACATGGGCAGAAAAATCAATCCCATATCTTGGAATTCATTTAACAGCATCTCATTCTGACTTATTCTCAACCAATTATCCTCCTGTATTAAGACAGATCACAAATCTAATAAAACAATGGTCGCAACTTCCTTTATCCTGGATAGGGAAGATTAATGCAATCAAAATGACTATTCTACCCAAATTGCTTTATCTATTCAGAGTCCTCCCTATTCCAATTCCTTCCTATTTTTTGAGAATAGTACAAAAAAGAGCAACTTCGTTTATATGGGGCTCTTCTAAACCACGTATACCTATACACACACTACATCTTCCCAAAAATAAAGGAGCAGCACATTTGGCCAGTCTGTCCAAATACCATGCAAAACAGGAAATCCCATTATGGGTATTTATAGAGGCTTCAGAAAATGACCCTCTATTAATATCAAATTTATTATGGCTTGATCCTAAAGACCGCTTTAAAATTCATAATCCCATAACTAAACACTTCTTATTTCTCTGGGATAAACTAAAAACCAAATATCAGTTACAATCTCCACACAATCCTCTCCTTTCTTTTATCAGAAATCCGGCCTTTTATCCGGCATGGATCTACCCAAATTCTTTTAAAGCTTGGACAACATCAGGCATTCAGACACTAAATGACTTCATAGCATCTAAATCATTCCTTTCATTCCCATCGCTTAGAGAAAAATATGATCTACCAAACTCTGAGATATTTAGATATCTCCAAATCAAAAATTTCTATACACCATTCCTAAAGGGGGATACACCATTATCCCAATTATCCATTTTTGAATCAATCTGTACAAAAGATCCATTTGCTAAAGGTACAATTTCATCACTTTATAATCAATTATATGGAGTAGCAAATCTTAATAGACCCTCTTACGTTCAGAGGTGGGAGGAGGACCTGGGACGAACTTTAGAAGACACGGACTGGTCTAATATATGGCTCACATCTAAGTCATCTTCACCCAACATCTTGGCACTGGAGACAAATTATAAAGTCCTAACTCGCTGGTACCTTGTACCCGCTAGAGTGGCAAAATATTCACCTAATACCTCAACTCTTTGTTTTCGAGGATGCCCAGAAATAGGCACATATTTACACATATGGTGGACGTGCCCAGTAATCCAAACCTTCTGGAAGTAAGTCTTCGTGATTGCATCTAAAATATTTAAAAAAATAATACAACCAGATCCATATTTAACTTTACTTAATCTAAAACCGGAATGGTTAACACTCTCTCAATTCAAACTTATGATCCAACTAATAACGGCTGCAAAACAAACAGTGGCCAAGGCATGGAAATCTCCAACATTGGTACTAGCAGAAACAATTCACAGAATGAATAATACAATGTCCCATGCTAAGATGGTAGCCATCGATCAAAATCAAATTCCAAAATTTGAAAAACTTTGGCATCCTTGGATAAAACAACAGTTCCTGTCAAATTTCAATGACGCTGTCCTGTTGCCATGGTAACAGATTAAATGACTTACAGAGACACCCATTCTAAGGCTTCAAAGAGAACTAAAAAGAATAATAAACTGACGAGCGGGACAACCTTGTGGACCATACCTCTACCTTTCAACCCTTTTTCTTCTTTCTCTTTCCTTTTCTCCACCTTACGATTAAAGCTCATTATCAGAATTTATTTGACCTATATACACTCTACTTGTAAACAATATGTATAGTAGGTATAAATCATTTAAATACCTACAAAAGTAACTAAGGAAATGATATATATCTTTAATTTAGGTTTACGTGAACCCAATGTTTAATATTTGAAATTTCATGATATTTACCTATATAAACCCTACTGTAAAACAATGAGCTTACTTTATAGATCCTTGTAAACTTACTTTATGTATCTTTATGTATCTTTATAACATTGTATACTCAATAAACTTCTTTTGACAAGGAAAAATTGTAATTACATGCCCCTGTTAAACAGGGGCAGAAAAATTGGGCCTTAGGCAGTGGTGGTGGTGCCCTAAACCAAAAATATTGTTGGTCAGCTACCATCATCAAGAATGAGGAGGAATAGGATAGTCACTCAGCATAGGCAGTCTTCAAGGGATCCCACATCCATAGAAAAATCAATCAGTTATATTAGCATCAGTTGCTTGATAGCTACTGCTGATCCAAGACTGATTCATTTTTATGAATGTGAGCCTATCAACAGAGTCTGTGGACAGGCGCACTCTATGATCCATTACAAACCCTCCAGCAGCACTGGATGTGCGTTCAGAAAGAACACTGGATGCAGGACAGGCCAGTAGCTCAATTGCATATTGAAAAAGTTCTGGCCAGTGGTCCATCTTCAAGACCCAATAACCCAGTGGATGGTCTGTTGGAAAGGTCTCCACGTCTGCTCTTGCCCCAAGATATTCCTGCACCAAGTAATGCAGACATTGGCGATGGTTGCTTGAACCTATCAGACCTTGGCGCTGAGGACTAAAAAATTGTCTAAAGGTATCGGTCGGCCGGCCACCTTCTCCACCACTCTTCCTCTGACTGACTGAAGCCTCAGCAACACATTGTCCAGCACCAGGAATTTGTAACCTCCCAGGGTCTGGAAACACATTGCACAAACCTTTCTTCATGGCCTCCTGTTGATGTTTCATCCTCTGCTCCCTCTGCGAAGGCAGGATGAATCCTGCAACCTTACCCTTGTAACGTAGATCAAGAAGGGTTTGCCAGCCAGTAATGATCCCTCTCCTTGATACCACGAATCCTAGGGTCCTTTCGCAGGCTTCGCAGAATCAGGGAGGCCATGTAGCGTAAGTTTGCAGACACATTCAATTGTGAGTCCTCTGGGTCACTGAGGATGAAGTTGTTAGAAACTAACTCCTCTTAACCACGTACAACTCCTTGGGTTTCTGGGGACTGAAAACCATCCCTTGAAGACTGCTGCTGAGTGTTATCCTCTACATCCATGCTGACACAATCCTCCTCCTATTCTTCCTGTGTGTTTGGTGGGCCCACAGGAATGCTATCTGGATAAAGGGGGCCTTGAGAGGTAAGGAAGTCCTCCTCTTCCTCCCTCTGTTCTGCCTCAAGTGCCCTGTCCATTATTCCATGAAGCGTGTGCTCCAACAGGAAGACAAGAGAGACAGTATCACTGATGCATGCATTGTCACTGATCACCATCCTTGTGGCCTCCTCAAATGGTGACAGGATAGTGCATGCATTCTTGTTCAGTAGCCACTGGCGTGGCGAAAAAAAGCCAAGCTCCCCTGACCCTGTCTTGGTGCCATACTCACACAGGTGCTCATTGATGGCCCTCTGCTGCGAGTGCAGCTGCTGCAGCATTGCCAACGTTGAGTTCCACCTGGTGGGCATGTCACAAATGAGGCAGTTGGTGGCAGGTTGCATTTCCTTTGAATATCAGCCAGCCGAGCACTGGCATTGTATGACCAGCGGAAATGACCACAGACTTTTCTGGCCTGCCTGAGGAGATCCTGTAAGCCTGGGTACCTGCTCAAGAACCACTGCACCACCAAATTCAGGACATGTGCCAAACATGGAACATGGGTCAAGTGTCCCTGTCGGAGGGCTGTGAGAAGGTTGGTGCCATTGTAGCATACAACCATTCCTGGCTGAAGCTGGCATGGCATCAAACACCTCTGAGCCTGCCCCTGCAGAGCTGACAGAATCTCTGCCCCAGTGTGGCTCCTGACCCCTAAGCAGATCAACCCAAGGACCGCATGGTATCTTTTTGCCTGAGTGCTTTCATAGGCCCTTGACTGCTTACGGAGCACCACTGGTTCAGAGGAGAAATCAGAGGAAGAGGCCATAGAGGAAGAAGATGAGGAGGGAGTGGAGGGGAGAGCTATGGCAGAATGACCACAAGCATTTTGGAGTCATGGTGGCGGAATAAGCTCCAACAATACTAAACCCTGTCCTGCATCCTTCCCAGCTGCCAGCAGAGTTACCCAGTGTGCCATGAAGGAAAGGTAACATCTCTGCCCATGCCTGTTGGACCATGAGTCAGTGGTAATATGCACCTTTTTGCTTACTGCCCTGTCCAATGAGGCCAAAACATGGCCTTTCACTTGCCGGTAGAGAGCCGGAATGGCCTTCCATGAAAATAAATGGCATTTTGGAACCTGCCACTGAGGTACAGCACATTCCACAAATTCACAAAAGGGGTCAGAGTCTACCAGCTGAAAGGGCAGCAATTGCAGTTCGACATGAGGTCGTCATATGTCTGGTCAAGCATGTGGTGCCCAAGCGGCTGCTGTTCTGGCCATGCTTGATCCGCTTCAGACATAGGTTGCAAACAGCAACGGTGCGATCTGCTGCACATGTGTCAAAAAAGGCCCACACCAAGAAACTTTTCAAAATCAGCGTGGATTCAGCAGTGCCCTGCACGTTTGGAGCTCTGCAGTGTGATGCAGTAGGGTGGCTACCCTTAAGCTGTCCCCTAGAGAACATCCTGCCTCGTTGGAATTGTGCCTCCTCCTCCTCCTCTCTTCTATCAGGCACCTAAGTAGGGTCAGTGACCTCATCATCCCCTCCCTCCTCGCCACTGGAGCAAACTTGGCAGTATGCTACGGCTTTATATTAGGGATATGCACTTAGCGGACCTCCAGCTGTTGCTGAACTACAAATCCCATGAGGCATAGCAAGACTCTGACATTCACAAGCATGACACCCAGAGATGGGACTTGTAGTTTTGCAACAGCTGGAGGTCCGCTAATTGCAAATCCCTGATATATATATATATATATATATATATATATATATATTTATATTTATTTATTTATATATATATATATATATATATATATATATATATATATATATATATATATATTAGACTGACTGTATATATATATATCAAATACACTACCTGAAGTAGATTAGAAATAGTACCCCATGGAATGCACTGTAGAATGTAGATCTTTAGGCTACATTGACTGGATGCTGCAGAGAATATATATATATATACTAGACGGACTGAGATATCGGGAAAGGAGCCTTGGGGACAATTTGGGCCTGTTGTGGTGAGCGGGCACTTGCCCAAAGCAATATAGTGTACTGTTGACTAAGTGTGTCACCTATAAACTGCTGGTGGGGTTTGTAGTCCCACAAGAAGTGACCCTGCTTATACAGAGGATGCATACAGTGGAACTTCAGGCTTGTTTTCCCTGTGCAGTGAAGTTAATGTTGCATCACATCCACTGCTAAGAAGAAAGTATTAATTGTACCTTCTGCTGGCAAATGTACAATTATCAGCACATCACATATCCTACAGTTCTGCTGTTTAATTATTTCCAGTTGGATTACAAATACTGCAGTCTAATACCCTGAGCTAGCTGAAATCCAAGAGGACAAGGGACTTCCGTCATCTCCTACAAAATACTATAGTTCACCTTGCATTGGGAATATTGTATTGCAACCTAGGGGGAGCCCTTGAGCACAGGATATATTCATTGTGTTGTAATATTGCATGCTCTTAATGGTGATTGCAGATTTGGTATGTATGCTTTGAGGTCAGTAAGAAGGCGCTTAATATAAGTGTTTGAATGTATTGAGCGTCTGTCTTGCGTATATACATCTTACGGTGATCATTGAAATATTAGTTTCATTTACAACTTGACTGTTATCTATTGTCATTTCTTATGCTTAAATTACCACAGTGTTTATTGTGCTAAGTATTTTCTCAGTAAACTTCCTAAGTGGTTAATTAACAACTTGTGTGAGACTCCAACTATTGTTGCAGCTGATGAAGTGACTGATTCCAAAGTGACGGTAATTATACCATACAGGTGTGTTAGAGGGTTCAAGACTGTTATTGGGGTTGATAGGTAGAGTGCAGGATACAACATATATCAGCAGCTCCTACGGTGATAGTGCTACACGTGGGGGCTCGTCCGGGATCCTGTTACTCTACAAGCAAACCCCCCACAGAGGGCACCGTTATGAGCACCAGAATGAATCCCACCACAGTGATTCAGTGCTGCAAGGCAGAAGACGCCCGCTCAGAAGCAAGCGTGGCAATTGAGCTCCCAGGCCTGGGAAGAAGAGCAAGTCAGACAAGTGGTAAAGGCCCTGTCCCCAGACAGAAAGGCCTGGGTGATTGACGTCAGAACAGATCGTAAGACCTCTCGCACCCATACACTGTTGGAGTGGAGAAAGATGGTTCCAGAAAACTTCAAAGGTACAAGCGTACAACTGGCTAACAGGACAAAATTTTGCCTAACCCACCCTGAGGGTCCAGGTGAAAACCCTAGTAGCTCCAGACAATCAGAGTCAAAGGCCAGCAAAGGCCGTTTTCATTCGACTCCAAATAAGAGTGGATTAGAGTCCCTTGCCAAGAAGAATAAAGACCATGCTGAAACACCCAGCACCCACGATAAACATCCCCAACCCGGACAGCCATTAGCCGATCTGAAACAATAGTATCATAGTATACAGAAGAGGTTCCAGGAGACCTCCAGATTGATGGTGGAGCAAATCAGAGAGCTAAATAAGAAGAGCAAGGGTTCAAGTGATAGTCATCCAAAACAAAGACCTGTTCCAGTCATGCAGAGACTTCCCCGTGGTAACCTGCCAGAGGTGACGATCAGGAAGGACTTTAAGATTGATAGGTGAAAAGGAACAGAAAGACAAGCTGTCCTACACAAACCTAATGCATCAGATCGATGTAGGATTCCACAGAGGGTATCCTGAATCCGAGATTGTGGACGCTATAGTCAAAGCAATTAGTCCCGGCCTAAGTCTCAGAAGTATGCTAGAGATGAAGAATGGCCTGACCCTAGTACAACTAAGGAGAATATTAAAAAGCCATTACAAGGAGGACAGTGCTTCTGAACTGTATCACCAACTGATAAATATGGCACAGAACAGTAGAGAAACTCCTCAGAATTTGCTGTTCAGGGCAATTGAGCTGAAGGACCGCCTGTTGTTAGTCTCACAGGGTTAGGACTCGGATGAACACTTCAGGACTGAACTGATACAAAAGAAATTATTAAGGTCAGTGACTACATGACTGAGAAGTGATTACATCAAGTTCCAATTAAGACATTATTTGGATGATCCCTCCATTTCAGATGAAGTACTCATAGAGGAAACTAATGAAGCAGCCAACACGGAGATGGAAAGGGAAAAGAAGCGGAAGAAAGTTCAGCCCAACAACTCGTTGGAAGGGGATGGGTGTCAGCCAAATGTCTTCCAGTGTCTTCCAGAACCCAGTGTCCTGACGGTGACCCCTGACCCAATAGTTTGGTCCCCAAGTACTCAACATTCTTCAAGGAGCGGTTCTGAATTGGAGAACCTGATGCTTCAGATGCAAATAGAGATGATGGAGATGATGGCCCTGTTGACCGCAAAACTAACTGTTCCACAGAGTGATGAAGTTTTGGTACCCAAAGAGCCAGCAGCCCAAGGGACCTGTTTCAATTGTGGAGGAGTTGGCCATTATCTCCGAATGTGTGCCCAAGTCCAGAAAAACCAAAGGCACAGCACCAAAGGCCGGCAGGTAACTCCAGAGGGCCCCAGTGAAGGAGTCAACTGGGTGCCCTGTTACATCAGCAAGCTCCAAAAACCCAACGATACTAAAAAACTGCAGCGAGATTCCAAACACCCACAGGAGGCTCCTGTTGTTGCTCCTGAGCAACCTAGAGTCTCACTGCCTGCAACCAAGGCCAGCCGGCATCGGAGAGTCAATGCATACCAGACCCCCAGAGCTCAACCTAGGCTCAAGCTGTATCAGAACCTCCGCAAGAGAGGAGTCAAGATACAAATCACTGAACAGGCCCAACCTGTTACTTCCCACAGTTGCCCTCCCAAGCTAGTAGGACCTTCTCCAGTTGTCTCCATCCAGGTAGAGGGAATCTATACTAAGGCCCTTTTGGATTTGGGAGCTCAAGTGACTCTTCTCTACAGGGACTTCTACGACAAGCACCTCAAACACTTGCCACTACAGAAATTAGAAGAGCTGGAGATTTGGGGCCTTGGGACTCAGAACTTCCCTTATGATGGCTATCTACCAATCAAGCTGGCCTTTGACCCCTCCATAGCAGGAAAGACAGAGACCTTTGATAAATTGGCGGTGGTCTATCCTCTATCTCGTGAGAAGACTGCTAATACCTCTTATTCAAGAGCAGAGCATTCAAACCTTCAGTGTGCACCCTATGCTGAGACAAGCCTATCAGCGCCTGGTGCAGTAAGAACAGTACAAAATATTTTACAGCACTCACATACAAGAATGACATTTCCTGCAGGGCTAGTTAAAAACACCTGAACATATTCAAAAAATATGGGGGTTTGGTCACACTATATGGACATATAGTGCTAAGCCCACTTACTGCGACAAAGTACCCCGAATTAGTGGGTCCTACACTAGTAATAGAATGGAAGATCCTTTGTCTCAACCATGGGAGCTGAACTCCTCTATGTGGGAGAACTAAAGGGGATAAATCCTATTACAGGGCCTATTACAATATACAAGAACATATTTGGGGGGCACACCATACAATGCGTTTAAATTCAAGATGGTGCTGCTGTAAGACCTACAAACAGTACAAAATATTTTACAGCGCACACATACAAGAATGCCATTTCCTGCAGGGCTAGTTAAAAACACCTGAACTATATGGTCATATAGTGCTAAGCCCACTTACTGCGACAATAGACAATATGACCATATAGTGTGACCAAACCCCCGTATTTTTTGAATATGTTCAGGTGTTTTTAACTAGCCCTGCAGGAAATGTCATTCTTGTATGTGTGCGCTGTAAAATATTTTGTGCTGTTTGTAGGTCTTATAGCAGCACAATCTTGAATTTAAACGCATTGTATGGTGTGCCCCCAAATATGTTCTTGTATATTGTAATAGGCCCTGACCAGGCTTTTTGGGCTGGAGCACCCATCCCCCTCCTCATGACCTCCTATTTAGTGGCCACCAGTGTTTAGGATGTATCCCCTTTAGTTCTCCCACATAGAGGAGTTCAGCTCCCATGGTTGAGACAAAGGATCTTCCATTCTATTACTAGTGTAGGACCCACTAATTCGAGGTACTTTGTCGCAGTAAGTGGGCTTAGCACTATATGACCATATAGTGTTACCAAACCCCCGTATTTTTTGAATATGTTCAGGTGTTTTTAACTAGCCCTGCAGGAAATGTCATTCTTGTATGTGTGCGCTGTAAAATATTTTGTACTGTTTGTAGGTCTTATAGCAGCACCATCTTGAATTTAAATGCATTGTATGGTGTGCCCCCCAAATATGTTCTTGTATATTGTAATAAGCCCTGACCAGGCTTTTTGGGCTGGAGCACTCCTCCCCCTCCTCATTACCTCCTATTTAGTGGCCACCAGTGTTTAGGATGTATCCCCTTTAGTTCTCCCAAATAGAGGAGTTCAGCTCCCATGGTTGAGACAAAGGATCTTCCATTCTATTACTAGTGTAGGACCCACTAATTCGGGGTACTTTGTCGCAGTAAGTGGGCTTAGCACTATATGACCATATAGTGTGACCAAACCCCCATATTTTTTGAATATGTTCAGGTGTTTTTAACTAGCCCTGCAGGAAATGGCATTCTTGTATGTGTGCGCTGTAAAACATTTTGTACTGTTTGTAGGTCTTATAGCAGCACCATCTTGAATTTAAACGCATTGTATGGTGTGCCCCCCAAATATGATCTTGTATATTGTAATAGGCCCTGACCAGGCTTTTTGGGCTGGAGCACCCCTCCCCCTCCTCATTACCTCCTATTTAGTGGCCACCAGTGTTTAGGATGTATCCCCTTTAGTTCTCCCACATAGAGGAGTTCAGCTCCCATGGTTGAGACAAAGGATCTTCCATTCTATTACTAGTGTAGGACCCACTAATTCGGGGTACTTTGTCGCAGTAAGTGGGCTTAGCACTATATGACCATATAGTGTGACCAAACCCCCGTATTTTTTGAATATGTTCAGGTGTTTTTAACTAGCCCTGCAGGAAATGTCATTCTTGTATGTGTGCGCTGTAAAATATTTTGTACTGTTTGTAGGTCTTATAGCAGCACCATCTTGAATTTAATCGCATTGTATGGTGTGCCCCCCAAATATGTTCTTGGTGCAGTAAGAAAAGGCCCCGGCTGATAGAGTGGGAAAAATCTGGCGGTTGGACCTGAATGAGAAGACATTACAGCCGTTGAGGTAATTTGTTTGAAAGCGTCTGTCAAGCTGAATTGGAAACAGCCAGGTCCCTTCATTGTCCTTGAAGCGGACAGTGAAAAGGAAGACAGAGGGTTGGAGATCATTCCAGAAGTGATCTCGACCAGGGCACTACAGAGAAGTCACGGGAAGATCACAGTCAGTGTTTGTAACACTACAGCCTCACTAGTCAAGATGCCAGCCAGGATGTTGCTGGGGAAAGTGAACACAGCCACCCCAGTCTAACCTTGTGATTTGGGGGGAGGAAGGAAAGATGAAATCCCAGTAGAAGAGTTTTACCCAAAGAACACTCCTCTCACACCTGCCTGGATGGAAAGGGTCAAGACTCAGCTCCTAAGATGGCGAGCTGCATTCTCAAAGAGTGAGTTTGACGTTGGGGGCGCGAAAAGTGCCCAACACCTGATCCGCTTGGAGGAAGACAAGCCCTTCCAAGAAAGACAGTCAGACAGATTCCTTTAGGGGACTTGGAAGACCTGCAAGAACAGCTAGCCGAACTGAAGAGAGCAGGAGTTATCCGAAAGTTCCCCAATAGTGCTGGTAAGGAAGAAGTATGGGTCATTGCGGTTGTGTATCGACTACAGGACACTGAACTGAAGGACCATTCCTGATCAATATACCACTTCCAGGATAGAAGATGCCCTACAGAGAACGTCAGGGGCGAAGTGGTTCAGCGTGTTGGATCTGAAGAGTGGATACTATCAAATCCCCATGCGCCCTGAAGATAGGGAGAAGATCACTTTCATTACCACAGTAGGATTCTTGGGATTCGACCACATGCCTCAAGGCCTGTCTGGCGCTCCAGCCACCTTTCAGAGATTAATGGAGAAGACTGTGGGTGACATGAACCTGATTGAAGTATTGGTATATCTAGATGATATCATCGTGTTCGACAAGACCTTGGAGAAACATGAAGAGCGCCTGGAGAAGGTCCTGAAGAGGCTCCACGACGAAGGCCTGAAGCTCTCCATGGAAAAGTGCCAGTTCTACCAACCTTCAATTACCTGGGCCACATCATGTCTGTCAAAGGAGTGGCTACAGACCTTGAGAAGCTGGCAGCTGTCACCTCCTGGCCAAGGCCCACTAATGTGACTGAGCTTAGGTCATTTCCGGGATTCTGCTCGTATTACCGGAGATTTGTTGAGGGATTTCCTAAGATAGCTCGCCCACTCGCTGAGCTATTGAAGAAAGAGGAAGACGATGACTCAGACTCAATCAAGTCTGTAAAACCAGCAGGAGGGGCCAGGAAGCCCAAAGAATCCATACAAGAACAGTGGACCACCCAGTGTGAAGAGGCTTTCCGGCAGTTGAAGTGGAGCCTTACAACTGCTCCAGTTTTGGCCTATGCAGATCCGGCCAAACCATACAAACTGCATGTGGATGCCAGTCGAGATGGGTTGTGCGGAGTGCTGTACCAGGAACATGATTGGCACTTAAGGCCTGTCAGTTATGTGAGTCAGAGTTTGGCACCTGCTGAGAGGAACTACCCAACCCACAAGCTCGAGTTCCTGGCCTTGAAGTGGGCAGTAGTGGACAAACTGAGGGACTACCTATATGGCGCAGAATTCACAATTAAGACAGACAACAACCCTCTCACATGCCTGCTCACTACTGCAAAGCTGGATGCCACAGGCCATAGATGGTTGGCCACCCTATCAGGCTTTACCTTCAGTTTGAAGTACCGGCCAGGGTCGGGAACAAGGATGCAGATGCTTTGTCGAGAAGACCCCACTGTTCCCGGGACTCCCCAGAAGAATGGACCCAGCTAACCGCTGAAGGAGTGAGAGTTCTTTGTGAAGGGGCAGAACAGCAAGTAAGGGATGGGGCTAGATCTGAGGAAATTGGAGTGTCAGCTGCTGGGGTGCCCAGATGCTATTGCAACATCACCCAGGCCGGAGATGAAGGTCTGCCAAAGCTTTCCATAAAGGATCTGCATAAGGACCAGTTGGAAGACCTCCTCTGCAGTTTGGCATTGAAGGCACTGGAGAGCCAACATCCCAACTTACTTCTTAATGACTGACAAAAAGGAGGCCGTCTACTACACCGAGAGTGGGATCGGTTGCAGTTGCAACAAGGGGTGGTCTACCGAAGGGGCCCCTCTGAAGATCCTGAAGAGAAATGGCAGTTGTTCTTACCAGAGCAACCCCGGGAGAAAGTGTTAATTGCTTTGCATGACCATCATGACCATCTGGGGTTCGAGAGGACTTTCCAACTGGTGAGAGACAGATTCTATTGGCCCTGCATGCGGACTGAAGTCGAGGGATATTGCCATTCTTGCCATAGGTGCATTCAAAGAAAGACTTTGCCTCAACGAGCCGCCCCAATGGGCCACCTAGACAGTCAAGGACTATTGGATCTGGTGTGCATTGATTTTCTATGCTTGGAGTCTGATTTGATTGGGCAGGAAATATCTTAGTGATAACCAACCATTTCACCCGTTACACCCAGGCATTCCCCACAAGAGATCAACAGGCATCCACGGTGGCCAAAATCCTAGTAGAAAAATTCTTTGTCCATTATGGCCTACCTAGAGTAGCCTCATTAAGAGACTCTTAGATTTGTTGGGCATCCAGAAATCTAGAACTGCTCCTTACCATCCTCAAGGAGATCCTCAACCAGAGAGATTTAACCGATCTCTCTTGAACATGCTGGGAACTCTAACCTCAGAGCAAAAGCAACACTGGAGCAAACACATAGCAGCCATATTACACACTTACAACAGTACTACAAGTGATGCCACAGGATACTCTCCATATCGCTTGATGTTTGGACGGGAAGCCCGGCTACCAGTGGATCTAGCTTTCGGCACATCTCTAGACCATACCTCAGTAACTTCCCACAGGGGGTATGTGGACTGACTGTGGAGAAGCCTGAAAACCCCCTATGATAAGGCCCAAGCTGTCTCAGATGCCCAAGGACAGAGGAACAAAAGGAATTTTGACCTCAGGGTATGAGTACAAGACTTACAAGCAGGAGACAGAGTGTTGTTGAGGAATCTGGGTATACCTGGGAAACACAAATTGGCTGATCATTGGAAGTCACAGCCCTATGTCATATGCCAACAATTCCCAGGGTTGCCAGTGTACAAGATTCAGCCAGAAGGAGGCACAGGGCCATTAACCACTTAAAGACCAGCCTCGTTTTGGAATTTAGGTGTTTACATGTTTAAAACAGGTTTTTTTTGCTAGAAAATTACTTAGAACCCCTAAACATTATATATTGTTTTTTTTCTAACACCCTAGAGAATAAAATAGCGGTCATTGCAATACTTTTTTTCACACCGTATTTGCGCAGCGGTCTTACAAGCGCGCTTTTTTTGGAAAAAATTTACTTTTTTGAACAAAAAAATAAGACAACAGTAAAGTTAGCCAAATTTTTTTAATAATGTGAAAGATAATGTTATGCCAAGTAAATTTATACCCAACATGTCATGCTTCAAAATTGTGCCCGATCGTGGAATAGCGTCAAACTTTTACCCTCAAAAATCTCCATAGGCGACGTTTAAAAAATTCTACAGGTTGCATGTTTTGCGTTACAGAGGAGGTCTAGGGCTAGAACTATTTATCTCGCTCTAACAATCGCGTCGATACCTCACATGTGTGGTTTGACCACCGTTTTCATATGCGAGCGCTACTCACATATGCGTTCGCTTCTGCGCGCGAGCTCGTCGGGACGGGGCATTTAAAAAAAAAAAAAAAATATATATATATATATATATATATATATATATATATATATATATATATATATATATATATTTTTTTTTCTTATTTATTTTACTTGATTTTATTTATTTTTACCCTGTTTTAAAAAAAAATGTGTCACTTTTTTTCCAGTTACAAGGAATGTAAACATCCCTTGTAATAGAAAAAAGCATGACAGGTCCTCTTAAATATGAGATCTGGGGTCAAATCCGCCACAGAGACCACGTTTATCAACGTGATAACAACGATATCCCCCCAAAGTAGGGACGTATATGTACATGCGGCGGTCGGCAAGTGGTTAAAAACTTGGCATCGTAATCACCTTTTGCCTCTATCAGAAGCAGTCCGGGTAACTCCCCAGTAGGATTCACCATCCACATCCACCACCTCTCAGAGACCTCGACCAGTGACTAGGTCCCAGTCTAGGCCTTTTGTTGCAGGTGATGAAGGCAGTGAAGAAGAAGAGATGGGAATAGGCTGGTTGTGGTCATCTCATAAGCCAGAGGGTGATACCAACCCTTTCCCTCACACAAAGGTGACAGACAGTGGAATTATTCGACCAGAGGCCCCTGAATTTGTGCCACAAGATAGGTCTTCTGAAGATCCTGAAGACTCTCCACACTCCGTGCAGGGAACAAATTCTGAGGGTTCTTTTGTCCTCCAGTGGAAAAGGACAGTGTCAATGTGCAGGTAGCACCGAAACCCAAAGAACAGAGAGCAAATAGAATTATCCAACCACCCAAGAGACTGACCTATGACGTGCTGGGCAAATGCTCAGAGGAGATTTGTCCTGCTGCAAAAAGAACTTCTGAAATGCCTGGTCCCTCCACTGCTGATTTAGTGGAGGACAACCCCATCTTACCCCCTGGCACATCTATACAGGACACCATGGTGTCAGTAGCAGGTGTACAGAACAGTCTCCCTTCATGTGATAATTGGTGGGAGGCTCTCAGTTCTGTGTCATCGTTTAGATGCAAAAACATGTAACAGGTCACGAATTTAGACTATCTTTCTGGAGCAAAGATTTAAAGCAGGGGGAATATGTAGCACAGGCGTTTTGCCACCCAAGTTACTGTGTTAAACAATGTGATGTTCACTAAATAAGGGTTTGGCTCCCTCTAGTGTTCTCTCTTTTAATGCTTTTGAGACTTTTGTTTGTTTCTGTAAAGCCATGCTCCAAAGCATTATGGGAGATGTAGTGCAATGAGGAAGTGACTCTAGTGCTTAAACTCAGCCTGGGAACTACTGACCCGCAATGCCCAATTCACCTACCCACAAGGCCAGTTCACAGAACAGCCTGCTGGGTAAGGAAATTAAAGGAGCAGCGCGGTGATCTTCCGGCCTCTTGGGACACCATTCAAGACCTGCATGCATTGAGGTCTGTGTGTGACCGACAGATGGCAGCCTGTGAGGCGCAGAGCGGAATCCTTTGGCCTCTGAGGAGTTCCGGAGCACAGTCAGCTGGACCAGCATGCGGAGGGACCCGGAGGACTCGAGATTCATAGAGGTGTCCTGCATTACAGTCATCAGTCACCCGAAGGAGTGATACCACGTGGCGGAGCCACCCTTTCATCGGACTGAGATATCGGGAAAGGAGCCTTGCTGACAATTCGGGCCTGTTGTGGTGAGCGGGCACTTGCCCAAAGCAATATAGTGTACTGTTGACTAAGTGTGTCACCTATAAACTGCTGGTGGGGCTTGTAGTCCCACAAGAAGTGACTCCACTTATACAGAGGATGCATACAGTGGAACTTCAGGCTTGTTTTCCCTGTGCAGTGAAGTTAATGTTGCATCACATCCACTGCTAAGAAGAAAGTATTATTAGTACCTTCTGTTGGCAAGTATACAACTATCAGCGCATCACATATCCTACAGTTCTGCTGTTTAATTTTTTCCCTGTTGGTTTACAAATACTGCAGTCTAATAGCCTGAGCTAGCTGAAGACCAAGAGGACAAGGGACTTCCATCATCTCCTACAAAGTACTATAGTTCACCTTGCATTGGGAATATTGTATTGAAACCTAGGGGGAGCCCTTGAGCACAGGATATACTTATTATGTTGTAATATTGCATGCTCTTAATGGTGATTGCAGATTTGGTGTGTATGCTTTGAGGTCAGTAAGAAGGCACTTAATATAAGCGTTTGAATGTATTGAGCGTCTGTCTTACTACGCGCCTGTCTGTATATACATCTTATGGTGATCATTGAAATGTTAGTTTCATGTACAACTTGACTGTTATCTATTGTCATTTCTTATGCTTAAATTACCACAGTGATTATTGTGTATTTTCTCAGTAAACTTCCTAAGTGGTTAATTAACAACTTGTGTGAGACTCTAACTATTGTTGCAGCTGGTGAAGTGACAGATTCCAAGGTGACGGCAATTATACCATACAGGTGTGTCAGAGGGGTCGAGACTGTTATTGGGGTTGATAGTTAGAGTGCAGGATACAACATATCAGCAGCTCCTACGGGGGTAGTGCTACATATATATATCAAATACACTACCTGAAGTAGAAAAGAAATAGTACCCCATGGAATGCACTGTAGAATGTAAATCTCTAGGCTACATTGACTGGATGCTGCAGAGTATATATATATATATACAGTGGGGCAAAAAAGTATTTAGTCAGCCACCAATTGTGCACGTTCTCCCACTTAAAAAGATGAGAGAGGCCTGTAATTGTCATCATAGGTGTACCTCAACTATGAGAGACAAAATGTGGAAACAAATCGAGACAATCACATTGTCTGATTTTTGAAAGAATTTATTTGCAAATTATGGTGGAAAATAAGTATTTGGTCAATATCAAAAGTTCATCTCAATACTTTGTTATATATCCTTTGTTGGCAATGACAGAGGTCAAACATTTTCTGTAAGTCTTCACAAGGTTGTCACACACTGTTGCTGGTATGTTGGCCCATTTCTCCATGTAGATCTCCTCTAGAGCAATGATGTTTTGGGGCTGTCGCTGGGAAACACGGACTTTCAACTCCCTCCAAAAGTTTTCTGTGGGGTTCAGATCTGGAGACTGGCTAGGCCACTCCAGGACCTTGAAATGCTTCTTACAAAGCCACTCCTTCGTTGCCCGGGCGGTGTGTTTGGGATCATTGTCATGCTGAAAGACCCAGCCACGTTTCATCTTCAATGCCCTTGCTGATAGGAGGAGGTTTGCACTCAAAATCTCACGATACATGGCCCCATTCATTCTTTCATGTACACGGATCAGTCATCCTGTTGCCTTTGCAGAGAAACAGCCCCAAAGCATGATGTTGCCACCCCCATGCTTCACAGTAGGTATGGTGTTCTTTGGTTGCAACTCAGTATTCTCTCTCCTCCAAACACGACAAGTTGTGTTTCTACCAAACAGTTTTACTTTGGTTTCATCTGACCATATGAAATTCTCCCAATCCTCTTCTGGATCATCCAAATGCTCTCTAGCAAACCTCAGACAGGCCCGGACATGTACTGGCTTAAGCAGGGGGACACACCTAGCACTGCAGGATCTGAGTCCCTGGCGGCGTAGTGTGTTACTGATGGTAGCCTTTGTTACGTTGGTCCCAGCTCTCTGCAGGTCATTCACTAGGTCCCCCCCTGTGTGGTTCTGAGATTTTTGCTCACTGTTCTTGTGGTCATTTTGACCCCACGGGGTGAGATCTTGCGTGGAGCCCCAGATCGCGGGAGATTATCAGTGGTCTTGTATGTCTTCCATTTTCTAATTGTTGCTCCTACAGTTGATTTCTTCACACCAAGCTGCTTGCCTATTGCAGATTCAGTCTTCCCAGCCTGGTGCAGGTCTACAATTTTGTTTCTGGTATCCTGCGACAGCTCTATGGTCTTCACCATAGTGGAGTTTGGAGTGTGACTGTTTGAGGTTGTGGACAGGTGTCTTTTATACTTATAACAAGTTCAAACAGGTGCCATTAATACAGGAAATGAGTGGGGGACAGAGGAGCCTCTTAAAGAAGAAGATACAGGTCTGTGAGAGCTAGAAATCTTGCTTGTTTGTAGGTGACCAAATACTTATTTTCCACCATAATTTGCAAATAAATTATTTCAAAAAGCAGACAATGTGACTGTCTGGATTTGTTTCCACATTTTGTCTCTCATAGTTGAGGTATACCTATGATAACAATTACAGGCCTCTCTCATCTTTTTAAGAGGGAGAACTTGCACAATTGGTGGCTGACTAAATACTTTTTTGCCCCATTGTGTATATATATATATATATATATATATATATATATATATATATTTTTTTTTTTTTTTTTTACACTGACAGTGGCAGTGTATTTAACCACTTGACAACTGGGCACTTAAACCCCCTTCCTAACCAGACCAATTTTCAGCTTTTGGTGCTCTCATATTTTGAATGACAATTACTCAGTCATGCAACACTGTATCTATATGAAATTTTTGTCCTTTTTTTCACACAAATAGAGCTTTCTTTTGATGGTATTTAATCACCGCTGGGTTCTTTATTTTTTGCGCCGTAAAAGAAAAAAGACCAAAAAATCTGTAAAAAAATACATTTTTCTTCATTTCTGTTATAATATTTTGCAAATTAGTAATTTTTCTTCATATATTTTGGCCAAAATTTATACCGCTACATATCTTTGGTAAAAATAACCCAAATCGGTGGATATTATTTGGTCTTTTTGAAAGTTATAGAGTCCAAAAGCTATGGTGCTGAAAATCTGAAAATCTGAAAATTGATCACACCTGAAGTACTGACGGCCTATCTCATTTCTTGAGACCCTAACATGCCAGAAAAGTACAAATACCCCCCAAATGACCCCTTTTTGGAAAGAAGACATTCCAAGGTATTTAGAAAGATGCATGGTGAGTTTTTTGAAGTTGTCATTTTTTCCCACAATTCTTTGCAAAATCAAGGTTTTTTTTTTACTTTTTTTTTTTTCCACAAAATTGTCATATTAGCAGGGTATTTCTCACAGACCGCATATGCATACCACAAATTACACCCCAAAACACATTCTGCTATTACTCCCGAGTACGGCGATACCACATGTGTGAGACTTTTACACAGCGTGGCCACATACAGAGGCCCAACATGCAGGGGAGCACCTTCAGGCGTTCTGGAGCACCCAGGCCAATTCTGACATTTCTCTCCTACATGTAAAAATCATCATTTATTAGCTAGAAAATTACATAGAACCCCAAACCATTATATATTTTTTTTAGCAAAGACCCTAGAGAATACAATGGCGGTCGTTGCAGCTTTTTATCTCGCATGGTATTTGCGCAGCAATTTTTTTAACGCGTTTTTTTTGGAAAAAAAACTGTTTTGTGCTTTACAAAAACCAAAACAGTAAAGTTAGCCCAATGTTTTTGCATAATGTAAAAGATGAAGTTACGCGAGTAAATAGATACCAAACATGTCACCCTTCAAAATTGCATGCGCTTGTGGAATGGCGCCAAACTTTGCTACTCTAAAATCCCCATAGGCGTCGCTTTAAAATTTTTTACTGGTTACATGTTTTGAGTTACAGAGGAGGTCTAGGGCCAAAATTATTGCTCTCACTCTACCGATCGCAGCGATACCTCACATGTGTGGTTTGAACACCGTTTTCATATGTGGGCGGGACTTACATATGCGTTCGCTTCTGCATGCGAGCACACAGGGACAGGGGCGCTTTAAAATTTTTATTTTTTTTTTAATTGTTCATTTTACTTTATTTATTTTAGTTTGATGCTTTTTTCCAAAAAAAAAATTTTTGACCACTTTTATTCCTATTACAAGGAATGTAAACATCCTTGTAATAGGAATATGGCATGACAGGTCCTCTTTACAGTGAGATAAAAGGTCAATAAGACCCCACATCTCACCTCTAAGCTGGGAAGCCTGAAATTAAAAAAAAAAACGATCCTGGCTTCGAAGAAGTAGAAGCGCAGGAGGGGGGGACATCCCCTCTCGCCTCCCGTAAGAACGATCAAGCAGTGGAACAGCCACTATGATCATTCTTATGGTGTAGGGAATCGCCGGCTGAAAAAGCTGATATCTGAATGATGCCTGTAGCTGCAGGCATCTTTCAGATATCCCCGCACAAAGTCAAGGACGTTGTATGACGGCTGGCGGGCGGGAAGTGGTTAAAACGCATTTTTTTTTTTAACACAAAGTTGTCCATTTATACAATATTTCTAACACATAGCATGTACATACCAAAATGACACCCCAAAATAGATTCTCCTGCTCCTCCTGAGTACGGCGATACCACATGTGTGAGACTTCCACAGCCTGGCCACATACAGAGGCCGAGTACAGCCGAGCATGGCTCAGCATGGCAGGGTATGGCTGGGTATGGCGGGGTATTGTGGAGTATGGCGGGGTATTGCGGAGTATGGTGGGGTATTGCAGAGTATGGCGGGGTATTGCGGAGTATGGCGGGTTATGGCGGGGGCGGGGTATTGCGGAGTATGGTGGGGTATTGCGGAGTATGGCAGGGTATTGCGGAGTATGGTGGGGTATGGCGGGGTATGGCGGGGTATGGCGGAGTATGGCGGGGTATGACAGAGTATGGCGGGGTATGGCAGGGCTTTGCAGAGTATTGTGGGGGTATTGCAGAGTATTGTAGGGGTATTGCAGAGTATTGTAGGGGTATTGCAGAGTAATGTGGGGTATTGCAGAGTATTGTGGGGGTAGTGCATAGTAATGTGGGCTTTGCAGAGTATTGTGGGGGTATTGCAGAGTAATGTGGGCTTTGCAGAGTATTATGGGGGTATTGCAGAGTAATGTGGGCTTTGCAGAGTATTATGGGGGTATTGCAGAGTATTATGGGGGTATTGCAGAGTAATGTGGGCTTTGCAGAGTATTATGGGGGTATTGCAGAGTAATGTGGGCTTTGCAGAGTATTATGGGGATATTGCAGAGTAATGTGGGCTTTGCAGAGTATTATGGGGGTATTGCAGAGTAATGTGGGCTTTGCAGAGTATTGCACAGCAGAAGGGATGGCTGAGCATGGATGGATGGATGGCTGGATGTCTCTGTGCAGCGCTGTGGGCACTACACATCCAGCCCACAGCGCTGCAGCCATCCATCCATCTCCCTCTCCTCCACAGTGTACCAATCAGTACACAGGAGGGGAGGAGAGGAACCGGCGTCATCAGATGACGCCGGTCTGTTTACATGTGATTGCGCTGTCATTTGACGGCGTGATCACATGGTAAACGGCCGCTATCAACGGCCATTTACCGGGATCCGTGATGCGCCGGGTCCTCTGGACCCGGCGGTCACGGATGTGCTCGGGTGCGCTCCCCAGGGGGCGCGCGAGAGGGGAATTCCGGGAGGATGTCATAGTACGTCCTCCCAGAGTTAAGCAACCGCCCTGCAGCCGTCATTCGGCTATGGGCCGGTTGTTAAGTGGTTAATTTATACAAACTGAATAACCTGCCTGCTCAATCTAAATGAAGCTATGTGTCCGTCCACACCAACAACACTACACAGGGCTGCCATGCAGGCAGCCTTATATAGTGTGGGGCATGGGCTTAGTCCCCCTGAGCCATGATTGGCCATAGACACCCTGCCTTTGGCCAATTATGGCTCTCTTAGCAGAGGGCACTGGGATTGGCCAAAGCATGCAGGTCAGGTGCATGCTTTGGCCAATCATCATACAGCAATGCACTGCGATCTCACAGTGCATTATGGGGCATTCCACGGGCGCTCTAATTTCCCGTGAATGCCCCATATTGTTCAATATTCGGTGAATGGGTGAACACCCGATGTTCGAGTCGAACTCATGTTTGACCCGATCATCAAGATCATCCCTACTCATCACAGTGACCAAGCTAAGAAAGAGAGATCCCGGCAAATGGTGGTTAAAATGGGATTTAAATGGGATTTAATTAATATCTATTTCACCACAATTCAAATGGCTATACACCAATTTGGTGTTCTACCCGCTGACCAATCAATGCATATACAAAAAAGAGAGCCAGTCACACCCTTATGGGAGTAGAGCTCCCACAGGGAGTAGCCAAGCGGTTAATAAGTTAGACACTAGGCTTGTCTGAGTGGGTTAATAGCATGTATTTTAATGTATCCAAAGATAACAATAAAAGCTGAGTATAGTTATTAAACCCCACCCCAAAGCATCTTTTCCCTGTGTTGATGGGGACAAGGGCCTCATCTCCATAACTGTGACAAGTGGTTGTGGGTGTTTGTGGGCAGGAGGCTTATCGGAATCTGGCAGCCCCCTTTAATAAGATCCCCCCAGATCCTGCCCCTCCATATGAATGAGTATGGGGCAGTCGATTTAAATGTGATTTGACTGTTTTTTTTCTTTAGATATTCAATTTTTGCAGCAGCATGTTCTATTTTTGCTACAGATGTGCCAATTTACAGGCAAACGAAGGGGACTTCACCAGGCACTATATTTAAAGTAATGTTTCATTTTTATTGCTGTACTTTAAGCATCATTAAAATCGCTGCTCCTGAAAAAACAATATTTAAAAAAAAATGTTTGCATTGATATATGTCTCCCAGGGTAGTACCCGGACCCCCATATCCCTTTTATGGCCAATCATTTGCATATAAGTCTTCAAAATGGTCCCTTTTGATTTTTCCTGTTCAGCTCCCAAAGACCTCAATGGGGTTCGTCATGTGGGTTAGAACTTTTCCCCTTTTAAGCCCATCTCTAATGGTGAAGCCTTTTCCTCGACATGGTTCAAATGAATGTGAAATCAATAGATTGGACCAAAGGAACCCCAGACAAGTGAAGAACAACAGGCCCTTGATGATGCATGCTGCATGTTTCCATGCAGCAAATGCCAAATGTGCCCCCTTGTGGACCATACAGCATTCTTCATGGACTCTGTAAATGAAAAATGGTACACACTTAAAGACTTGATCAACTATTACACCTCTAGGTTAATCTATATGTTCACCTGTCCATGAAATAAGTTTTACATTGGTAAAACCAAAAGATAGCTTTGTGTAAAGGATCGGTGAGCATATGAGAGAAGTGAAAGAGAAGGACCCTGAAAAGCCTCTGGTGAAACATTTTCAAAGGGTACATGGAGGGAGTATGGAAGGTATGAAAATAAAAGGTATCTATGCCTTCAAACTGCCCCCAAAAGAGGATATTTCGATAGAATTCTCCTCAAGAAGGAAAAATAGTGGATATACAATATAAGATCAGGGCCTTGGTACCTCTAGCGTTAAACACGGAGTTGAATTGTCAGGTGTTTCTGGAAGATTAAAATAAGGTATTGGGAAGCTATTTCTCCCGGTAGATTTTTACTTATGCACTCTCCCAAAAAAAGAAAAACTCTTTAGTAATACACATCAAACTGAGCATAAGCAGCCTGGCTCCTCATGCTCTGTTCTGGAGATGGGTTGGAGTCAGGTAAAGAAGAGGAGGATCAGAGAAGTCAGGATCAAACAGCCTTTTTACACAATAAGAGGATTAACCTCTTAGGTTCCACAGTGAGTATGACAAGGATGCTTTATTGCATATGCAGACTGATTTTTCTGTTGTGGGTTTAGTAACACATTAGACATGTGCAATTCGTTTCGTTCCAAATACATTTTTTTACAGAGTTTCGACAAAATTAGTTAATTAGCAAATATCCTAATTAACGAAAACCTGTTTAACCAATTTTTCCCAATATTTGTAAATTTGAATATTCGAAAATTCGAAAATTTGTAAATTCGAAAATTCGTAAATTAGAAAATTGGGAAATTCGAAAATCCAAAAACCCACAAATTTGAAAATCTGAAATAATAATTAACTAATAATAACTTACATATTACTAACTTTTAAAATATAATTGGAATTTCCTTTCAAATTTGGCTGTTAGTGAAAGTAACAAATACAAACTATCCAAAATAATGAAGGCTGTATCTAAACAAATGGAACGTAATGAATTAATAGTAAAAAACAATAATAATAATAATAATGAAAATGGTTTAATATTATTATTATTTGTTATTATTAATTTGTTACATTCCATTAATTTAGAAGCGACATTCGTTATTTCGGATAATTCATAACTTTGTATAAATTTGTACTAGTTACGTTAACTAACAGCCAAATTTGAAAGGAAATTCCAATACCTATAATTTAATAGTTAGTTATTATTAGTTAGTTATTACTTAGTATTTTCAGATTTTCGTTCTTTTGAATTTCCGGATTTTTGAATTTCCGAATTTTTGAATTTACGAATTTTTGAATTTACGAATTTTCGAACTTACAAATTTACGAATTTTTGAATTTACAAATTTATGAATTTTGATCATAACGAATGAGCCAAAAAAAAAAGAAAAGAAAAACGAACAATATATTCGGCAGTGCACAAGTCTACTGAAGACAGTTTTGAATGTATGGACCTAACACATTTGATGACACAGGGGTCAAGCGTGCTACATGCAAATCCTTCTCCCCTTTCTTACACTGCAAAAGCACATCGGCCCTACAGACGATGTTCAGTGACCAGCATTTTAGTGTCCTTATACCTAAACCCAGCAACGCACTGGCTTCACAAACCCACACTCTGTTTATAATGACATAGCATACAGCCACACTTAGGAGTGTACGAACAGATGGCTGCTTGCTTTTTCATCTGGATAGTGTATAGATATGTGCAGTTTGTTTTGTTCCGAATTGAAATTAGGACAAATTTTCATTTTTTTGGGAAATTCGGATGTATCTGAATTTCCAAATTACAATAGTACTGAATTTAAATGAATTTGAAACAAAAAACATTTGGATGAAATTCAAATTCAAATCAATTTGAATAGTTTTCAAGTCAATTTTGAAAAGTTTTCAAATTTGAACAGTTTTCAAATTCAAATTTAAAAAGTTTTCGTATTCAAATAGTTTTTGAATTTCCAATAAGAATAAAATAGAATAGAAAATAAAGTAATAGCATAGAAAAAATAGAATAAAATAGAAAAGAATATAACAGAAAATAAAAGAATAGAATATAATATAATATATAATAGAGTAAAACAGAACAAATAGAATAGAAAATAAAATAATAGAGTGTAATAGAAACAAGTAGAATAGAATAGAATAAAAAAGAATAGGATAAAATAGAAAGAATATAACCATCTTCTGAAATTCAAAATTTCAAATAGATTAAATTTGAATTTGAATATATAAGAAACATAATAAAACAGAAAAGAATAGAATATAAAAAAAGAATAGAATAGAATATACTATAATAGAATAGAAAAGAATAGAATTAAAGAAAAATAGAATAGAATAGAAATAATATAACTATTTCCAAAAATTCAAACAGAATCAATTTAAATTTGAATAGAATAGAAAAGAATAGATTAGATTAGACTAGACTAGAAAATAACATAATAATATAGAAAAAAACAGAATAGAATAGAATAGAATAGAATAGAAAGAATATAACCATATCCCAAAATTCAAATAGAATCAATTTGAATTTGAAAAGAATAGAAAATAGGGAGATAGTTATATTCTTTCTATTATATTCTGTTGCTTTTTCTATACTATTCTGTTATTTTCTATTCTATTCTAATCTATTCTTTAATATTCTAGTCAAATTCAAATTGATTATATTTGAATTTTGGGAAATGGTTATATTATTTCTATTCTTTTCTATCCTATTCTATTGTTTTATTAATTCTATTATTTTCTATTCTATTCTTTTCTATTCAAATTTCAGAAGACGGTCACATTCTTCTATCTTAGTCTATTATTTTTTATTCTATTCTATTCATTTCTATTCTATTCCATTCTGTTCTTTTATTTTCTATTCTTTTATTTTCTGTTCTATTCTTTTCTATTCTATTATAGTTTTTCTATTTTATTCCTTTTAAAAAATTCAGTTCTGCACATGTCTAATAGTAAATATGTGATCCATGCTAGAAAGAAGGGATGGGGGAACGGTTCGGCCTAAGCATGAGTTCGGGCCAAACATTAGCCTGTTCGGCCATTCGCCAAACACCCGAATTTGCAGAGTGTTTGTCCGTTCATCGCTGTAGGCACGTCAGTCTTCACCCGGTCTTCCTTCTGGATATGCAGGCTTCGGCATGATGACGTCACTCCCATGCACGCGGGAGTCTCTTTTTATAGCACAGGGCCAAAAGAGCACATGCGCAGGTGACGGTGCACATTAAGGAGATATTTACTGCACCTATAGGTAAGCCTTATTAAAGGCTTACCTATAGGTAAAAATCAACCAAAGGCAACACACTAATAGCAAAGAATCTAAAACCTAGAAATATCCCACAAACAAGCACATGCATAGTCCACTCTTCAGGAATTACTACTCACACGATCTCTCCTTCTGGAGGAACTAGGCAAGCATACTAGGAGACGTTATATTCTTGGCCAAAGAGTCTTCTATGAGCATGGCAACAAGAGCGGGCACCTCTTAGCCCATATGGTTCCAGCCTCCAAAATCTCCTCTACAATCCACCATTTGTGCAATGCTCAGGGAACACTCTTTTCCAAGAACAAGAATTTGAACTCTTTTACTCGAAGCTCTATAATTTACAGTGCAGACACCCGGATCCGACTCCAATAGAAACTTGTATTGAGCGTATCAGAGACATTCTACACCAATATAGCCCAAATCTGATTACTTCTCAACAAGCCAAGGACATGGAGATCCCCCTCACGGTAGGAGAATTCGAGATGGCAATCAAACAAATGAAAACGGGGTAAATGCCCAGGGCCCGGCGGCTTCACCCTCTAGTATTGCAAATCTTTTGTAGGCATCCTATCCCCTAAGCTACTATCCACCTACAATGCCCTCTCCGACCCTCAAGTACTGCCAGGCAGAATGCTAGAAGCGCATATAACCGCTATACCAAAAGAGGGGAAAGTCCCCGCTCAAGTCTCGAGCTATAGACCTATATCCCTCCTAAACGTGGACATTAAAATTTACACAAAGATCCTCGCTTACAGAATACTCCCCCTTGTACCTGACCTTATCTCCTTAGACCAGGTAGGCTTTGTCCCTTGTAGGGAAGCCAGGGATAACACCATCCGCACATTGAATCTACACCACTGGCTCACAACTTCTAGATCCCAGGGATTATTTCTCTCCTTTGATACGGAGAAGGCGTTCGACAGGGTGGCCTGGGACTACATGCGTGAGGTCCTCTTGGCCATTGGCCTCGAACCTCGCATGTTGGCACACATAATGGCTCTATATTCCATCCCCTCAGTGACTGTGAGAGTCAACAGCCACCTGTCGGACGCCTTCACCATAAGCAATGGAACATGCCAAGGCTGCCCCTTGTCCCAGCTAATCTATATCTTGACCTTAGAACCCCTCCTCAATAGATTTAGAACCAACCCTGACATCCAGGGACTGACCATAGGAGATAGGGAATTCAAGGTTGCAGTTTTCGCGGACGACATCCTCCTTTCTTTGAAATCGCCTCGGATCACTATGTCCAACTTACTTAAAGACATTGAATACTTTGGAAGCTTATCAAACCTCAAAATTAATCACTCAAAATCCCATGCCCTGAACAGCACTCTTCCTCCACAGGAAGTGACTCATTGCCAGGAATCTTTCCCCTTTTGATGGAAAAGAGAGGCAATCATAACTTGGTATTCAAATCACAAGCCGATTGGCAGACCTCTACATGCAGAACTTCCACAACTAAGGTTCAAAATCACTTTAAGGACTGGATGGGCCTGAATGTCTCATGGTTTGGTCGCTCAGCACTGGTCAAAATGATCATTCTACCATGACTATTCTATCTAATACAAACGATTCCGATTCACCTCCCCCATCATTCTTTTTGATCTATTTAAAGGCCTGCTCCACCTTCATTTGTAGAAACTCCCCACCCCGTATAAAATACTCTTGTCTCACACTCCACAAAATCAGAGGGAGTATTGGACTGCCAGACCTACACAATTATTACCTAGCTTGCCACCTCACGAGGATTGCAGACTGGAACATACATACATCTAGGAAGACATGGTTATCCCTAGAAATCTCCCTCACGCCCGGATCCCTACAACTACTTCCCTGGTTACCCCCCAAACATTGGCTGAAGACTCTCTCAACACATCCGCTTATTTATCCCTCCATGCAGGCCTTTAGAGGGGCTACAATGTCCAGATTGCTCGCACCAGTCCTGGGACCCTTGACTACATTGAGAGAAAACCCAGCCTTTCCTCTGGGCGAGTCTTATTCCTTCTTAAACCACGAATGGCTCTTTGATGATGTGCTGGTACATCAATTCTTCTCAAAGGGATCCCCTCTTTTCTTTGAAAACCTAGTAGCCGTTTCTAAGAACGTCTCTTTCTCTTTTTGAACATATAGACAAATCCGACATTTCCTCTCGACACATCTAACCAATTGGACAAGGCAACTCACACCTTTTGAATCCCTATGCAACCATAAAACACTGCAAAGACATTTGATCTCCCACTTATACACCCTCCTCTCAAATGCTGCTACTCCTACTCCTGCTCCTTCACAAGCCTCCTGGGACAGGGATTTACAAAAGCCTCTCACTGCAGAGGACTGGGACACCATCTATGAATACGCTCACAAGTGCTCCCTAAATGTAGCCATTCAAGAAATCTGCTACAAGGTCATCAGTAGATGGTATAGAACTCCCTCACGCCTCCATAAATTTTTCCCTACCATTCCCAACACTTGCTGGACGTGTGAGAAACTGGAAGGCACCATGCTCCACATATGGTGGGAGTGCGAAAAACTCCAACCCTTCTGGAGGGAGGTACATGAACTCATCATGCATGTCACTACATTCACCCTGGACTACACCCCTGCACAATTTCTCAATCACAATCACTAGCCATGCATATGGTGAATGCAGCTAGACTTTGCATTCCTATACACTGGTGCTCCACATTTATTCCAACTATCAAAGAATGGTTTGCGAGACTATCCAAAATAAAGGAAATTTAGGAATTGATTCATATTTCCCAGGAAAGAATGCATAAATTCTCAGTCATATGGGCGTGCTGGACCCACTTTACATCTACCGAATGGTATCCTCATTATGTTCCCTAAAAACAGTTAGTAATCACCACTACTCGACTCAGGCTACTCCTCGGAGGGTGGGGGTAGTGGGAAGTGGGTCCACATGTAGGTGTCAAAAGCCCCATAGAAACACCTAATCACCTTCTCTCTTCTTTAGCCCTTACACCCCAAGATCCCACCCTTTTTCTGGTGCATCCCCTGCCCTTCCCTTCCCCTCCCCTCCTTTTTTTTCTCTCTCTCTTCCTTTCCTCTATTTCTCCCTCTTCCTTCCTCTCCTGGCTTTCTCCCCCCTTTCCTCTCCTTCTTACCCCCCTTTTCCCCTTAATTGTAGCTTACATGACCTTCGACTCAAGCTAATGTAATTTTCATATGCCGCTCTATGCACACATAAGGAAGTTTTCACTGTTTTCAATGCCCTGACCTGGAACAAACCCTCATGCCACCTCCTCTCTTTGGTTGAAAGACTGACATTGCGGGGGGGGAATGAAAAAGCGATCCTCCACCTTGCCTATGCCATAACTTGACTAATTGGTCTGTTCCTGGTTATTATATTCCATGTTGTAATTATAGGATGTGTCCTATATTTGTACACTTGTATCCTAATTGTTCAATGTTTTCATATGATATATTTTGTGATTTGTAAGCACGCTCTTTCTTACTTCTAATTAAAAAATATTTTTTATGAAAAAATAAATAAATAAATCAACCAAGAGAGTTTAGGTGTGCCGAGGTACAACCCATGAAAGCAAAGTCAACCATACGTGGATTAAAATGTGGCCAGTTCAGCAGGGAGCAGCCAAATTTCAAACCATGTATGGGTATCCTGTTTTTTTCCAACAAACAACTTGTGTACAATCAGCCTGAACGATTTTAATGCCACTGGTTATAAGCTGGCAAAACTAATCATTGTGTTTTGCTGACAGGGAAGGTTCTCCACTGACACAACACAATAGCGCTGCGGAAGGAATTCCCACCACCAACACTGACTGTGTTGATATGGCAATCAAACAATTTTCTTTCCTTCCACTAGTGGTAGAAGGAAAGAAAATTGTATAATGTATGGACTGCTTAAAGTGATTGCAAAGTCTCACGTTATACTTACCTGCTCTGTGCAGTTGGTTTTGCACAGAGCAGCTGGATCTTCCTCTTCTTGCATCCCTGGATGGAATTTCTTGGCCCTTCCTCCTGTTGAGTGCCCCCACAGCAAGCAGCTTGTTATGGGGCCACCTGAGCCAAGCTGTGGTTCAGCTCACCCCCTCCCTCTCCTGATTGGCAGAGTGGGTTTGATTGACAGCAGCAGGAGCCAATGGTGCCACTGCTGTGTCTCAGCCAATCAGGAGGGAGAGTCCCGGGATGGCCGAGGCACTTGTGGACATCACTGGGGAGAAATGGGGCTCAGGTAAGTTTTTGGGGGGCTGAGGGGGGCTGCTGCACATAGAAGGCTTTTTATCTTAATGCATAAAATGCATTAAAGTGGTTGTAAACCTAGTTACACCACTTGTACTTACAGGTAAGCCACTGAAGAAATGGCCCGATCGTGCCGTTTCCAAAGGGCCTGTGCCGTGACCAGCGGGAGTGACCGCGAGCGTGACGTCAACGCAGCTCTGGCCAATCACAGCGTCGGACCCCGCAAACCTGTAAATAATTCTGGGAGACATGTCGCCGGTCACATCGGTGTGTGGGGACTGCAGCAACAGCTTTGATCTAAGGTATGTATTTAATAATGAGCTAGTATGCGGTGCACACTAGCTCATTATGCCTTTGTCGTACAGGGTTTTTTTTTATATGGGTTTACAAAAAAAAAAACTTCTGCCTTCACAACCCCTTTAAGGCTGCATTCACACCTGAGCGTATTGTTTTCAGGTGTTTTTCTGGCATTTTTTTTAAGCTTTTTTTTTGCAGATTTTTTTTTTTTGCAGCTTTTTACAAGCTTATTTTTTATTTTTTTTAATATTTTTACTGAAGTTTTACATTTACATGCTTTTTTAAAGTGTTTTAGAAGTGTATTACAAGCGTTTTACAGCTTCAGGTGTTTTTGTTTATCCAATTGAAATTACTAGGGGGAGGAGAGGGAAAGCATTTTTCAGCTCAAGTCAGGCATTTCCATTGAAGTCTATGGGGCCAAAAATGCTTGTAATCTGCCAAAAAAAGCTAATGTATTTTTTTGAACTTCAGGCATTTTGCTTCTGGTGACAATGCTCATATGTGAACAGGTGCCATTGTGATGAATGTGATTTTGCTTGTTGGGCGTTTTGGAACTTTAGATATGAGCCTTTTTTACGAGCTGAAAAACGCTCAGGTGTGAATGGGGCCTAAAGCCTCGTACACACGATCGGATTGTTGGTCAACAACAAAGCCGTGGACTTTTGTCCGAAGTGCGTTGGCCCAAACTTGTCTTGCATACAAATGGCAAGGAATTGTTGGCCAACAAATACGAACGTAGTGACGTACTACGTTGTTTTTCAGTTCTTTAGCGCCACCCTTTGGGCTCCTTCTGCTAATTTTGTGTTAGTAGAAGTTTGTTGAGTGTTGATTTGCGCTTTTCATTTCACACTTTTCATTTCACACTTTTCATTTCGTGCTTTTCAGTTCGTTTCTGAACGGCCATTCGTCAATCAGACATGTTGCGGAATCGGAGGAGACAACGTGTTTTTCATTATTGGCCTTGGAGTTATTGCTTTGACATAATTTTTTGGAATAATGCTTTGATTTGGTATATTTTCTATAGTTTTGGATGCATAGAAATGCACTTTTTGGTTAAGTTCTATTGGCAGATAGCAAGCCTAATTTTATTTGTTTTCTTTTTTTAATGCACAATAAAAAAATTACTCTTTTACTCAAAGCTCTATAATTTACAGTGCAGACACCCGGATCCGACTCCAATAGAAACTCGTATTGAGCGTATCAGAGACATTCTACACCAATATAGCCCAAATCTGATTACTTCTCAACAAGCCAAGGACATGGAGATCCCCCTCTCGGTAGGAGAATTCGAGATGGCAATCAAACAAATGAAAACGGGGTAAATGCCCAGGGCCCGGCGGCTTCACCCTCTAGTATTGCAAATCTTTTGTAGGCATCCTATCCCCTAAGCTACTATCCACCTACAATGCCCTCTCCGACCCTCAAGTACTGCCAGGCAGAATGCTAGAAGCGCATATAACCGCTATGCCAAAAGAGGGGAAAGTCCCCGCTCAAGTCTCGAGCTATAGACCTATATCCCTCCTAAACGTGGACATTAAAATTTACACAAAGATCCTCGCTTACAGAATACTCCCCCTTGTACCTGACCTTATCTCCTTAGACCAGGTAGGCTTTGTCCCTTGTAGGGAAGCCAGGGATAACACCATCCGCACATTGAATCTACACCACTGGCTCACAACTTCTAGATCCCAGGGATTATTTCTCTCCTTTGATACGGAGAAGGCGTTCGACAGGGTGGCCTGGGACTACATGCGTGAGGTCCTCTTGGCCATTGGCCTCGAACCTCGCATGTTGGCACACATAATGGCTCTATATTCCATCCCCTCAGTGACTGTGAGAGTCAACAGCCACCTGTCGGACGCCTTCACCATAAGCAATGGAACACGCCAAGGCTGCCCCTTGTCCCAGCTAATCTATATCTTGACCTTAGAACCCCTCCTCAATAGATTTAGAACCAACCCTGACATCCAGGGACTGACCATAGGAGATAAGGAATTCAAGGTTGCAGCTTTCGCGGACGACATCCTCCTTTCTTTGAAATCGCCACCGATCACTATGTCCAACTTACTTAAAGACATTGAATACTTTGGAAGCTTATCAAACCTCAAAATTAATCACTCAAAATCCCATGCCCTGAACAGCACTCTTCCTCCACAGGAAGTGACTCATTGCCAGGAATCTTTCCCCTTTTGATGGAAAAGAGAGGCAATCATAACTTGGTATTCAAATCACAAGCCGATTGGCAGACCTCTACATGCAGAACTTCCACAACTAAGGTTCAAAATCACTTTAAGGACTGGATGGGCCTGAATGTCTCATGGTTTGGTCGCTCAGCACTGGTCAAAATGATCATTCTACCACGACTATTCTATCTAATACAAACGATTCCGATTCACCTCCCCCATCATTCTTTTTGATCTATTTAAAGGCCTGCTCCACCTTCATTTGTAGAAACTCCCCACCCCGTATAAAATACTCTTGTCTCACACTCCACAAAATCAGAGGGAGTATTGGACTGCCAGACCTACACAATTATTACCTAGCTTGCCACCTCACGAAAATTGCAGACTGGAACATACATACATCTAGGAAGACATGGTTATCCCTAGAAATCTCCCTCACGCCCGGATCCCTACAACTACTTCCCTGGTTACCCCCCAAACATTGTCTGAAGACTCTCTCAACACATCCGCTTATTTATCCCTCCATGCAGGCCTTTAGAGGGGCTACAATGTCCAGATTGCTCGCGCCAGTCCTGGGACCCTTGACTACATTGAGAGAAAACCCAGCCTTTCCTCTGGGCGAGTCTTATTCCTTCTTAAACCACGAATGGCTCTTTGATGATGTGCTGGTACATCAATTCTTCTCAAAGGGATCCCCTCTTTTCTTTGAAAACCTAGTAGCCGTTTCTAAGAACGTCTCTTTCTCTTTTTGAACATATAGACAAATCCGACATTTCCTCTCGACACATCTAACCAATTGGACAAGGCAACTCACACCTTTTGAATCCCTATGCAACCATAAAACACTGCAAAGACATTTGATCTCCCACTTATACACCCTCCTCTCAAATGCTGCTACTCCTACTCCTGCTCCTTCACAAGCCTCCTGGGACAGGGATTTACAAAAGCCTCTCACTGCAGAGGACTGGGACACCATCTATGAATACGCTCACAAGTGCTCCCTAAATGTAGCCATTCAAGAAATCTGCTACAAGGTCATCAGTAGATGGTATAGAACTCCCTCACGCCTCCATAAATTTTTCCCTACCATTCCCAACACTTGCTGGAGGTGTGAGAAACTGGAAGGCACCATGCTCCACATATGGTGGGAGTGCGAAAAACTCCAACCCTTCTGGAGGGAGGTACATGAACTCATCATGCATGTCACTACATTCACCCTGGACTACACCCCTGCACAATTTCTCAATCACAATCACTAGCCATGCATATGGTGAATGCAGCTAGACTTTGCATTCCTATACACTGGTGCTCCACATTTATTCCAACTATCAAAGAATGGTTTGCGAGACTATCCAAAATAAAGGAAATTTAGGAATTGATTCATATTTCCCAGGAAAGAAATATGCATAGAAATGCACTTTTTGGTTAAGTTCTATTGGCAGATAGCAAGCCTAATTTTATTTGTTTTCTTTTTTTAATGCACAATAAAAAAATTGTGGAGAATAATACTTGGCTATGTGTTTTACTTCAAATGACAGTTTGGGAGTAGGTAGTTACATTTAAAAAAAATATAATGTAAAATTGACACGAAACACCAACATAGTTGTATCTTTGCTCTTAAAAACTACAGGATTATGGTGTTGTGGTAACTTAAATAAAAAAATTAAAAAAAGCATAATTATATTATTCTTGATATCACTAGAAAAACAAAATCCTTTGAAAATTCGTTTGGAATAACTCCATCAGCATCACCAGCAAAGCAGCTTCATTATTATTCCATTAAAGAAAAAGAGAATATGTGCTGCATTTCGAGATATCATAATTTGCTGATCGTGTGTACGAGGCTTTAGAGCAGTGATGGCGAACCTTGGCACCCCAGATGTTTTGGAACTACATTTCCCATGATGCTTAACTACACAGAAGAGTGCATCATGGGAAATGTAGTTCCAAAACCTCTGGGGTGCCAAGTTTTGCCATCACTGCTTTAGAGTGAGCTCAGTGTAGGTTTGAATACCTCTATCAGAGACTGCCTCTGTGTGAACTAAGTGAGCTTAGATCAGAGTACTTATAATGCATTTGAGTAGCCAGTGAACATAGATTCTTCTGGATATAAACTTTGCTCTCCCTGTTGGTAGCAAGTCACTTTTCTAAAACATTTTTGAAAATTTAAGACAAAAAAAAATTTAATTTAGTCTTGTAATAAAAGATATAATTTAGGATCAAGTGTGTGAGATGTAAGGTGATTGGAGGGTATAACCTACGTTTTGATTTGCAAAAAGTTTTTGATATAATCTCTGAAAAAGTTTAAGAAAGTAAGGATACTTTGGTCAACTTTGCCTCTTTACATTCTTTCAATTTCCATCGACTTTATCTTTATTAATACTCAAATTTAATAGGGCTGCAGAAATGAACTATTAATTCCTCGATTAATTGATTAATTTTTTTTGATCAATCAAAATTCTTTTGATCGGTACTCACCTCTCCGCCGGCTTCTGGGTCTTCAGGGAGTTCTGACGGAGATCCTGTGACGTCACGGACATCGACGTTGTGTTGCGCTCCACCGACATCATTTCCGGCCGATGCGTCATCAGGGAGGTTTGTCCTTCCGTGATTGGCGTCAGTTGCTATCTAGCAATTAGGAAGTGTTAGGCGATAAGGCACAGGCGCTGTGCGTGTTGCGCTCCACTGACCTTGCTTCCTGTTGACACACCACCCAAGGGGTTTGGTCTTCTTGGACTGCTGAGAACTGGGGAGCTAAAACAGCGATGTACCAGTGGAGGAGTACTCAGTCATAAAAAATGCATTATTCATCAGGTTCAATGAATTACAAATACTGCAGGAAAATGATTGAAATTTAAAATAAGTTCTCCTTCAGATGGACAATATGAGCAAATACATCCTATTCTCATTCTATGCCATACTGGACAAAACCCATATTTTACATAGATTTATCCAGGATCTGTATGTGCGTTATAATTAATTGAAATTAGTTGATTAATCGATTAAAAAAAAAATCGATTAATCAAACACGAAAATTTTAATCAGTAACAGCCCTAAAATTTATATCATAGTCCTACCTTATTGGCAAATTTCCATGTTATGGCTTCAGGGTTGACATGAAGCTTCTGACCTTCTGGAGCCCAGGGTGTAAAGTTTCCCACCTCCTTATAATCTGCAGTATAATCGTTTCCCAGTATCCAGTTAGTTATTCTGTAGTGATAAACAAATTCTCCATATTCGTTAAAGAATGGCACTGGCTCAGCGGAATCAAAGGAATATTTAATTTCTTTTAGCAGACAGTACAGCTTAAAAATAAATACAGAAAGATAAAAAATGCATGCTGGTATAATAGAATCTGTGAGAAGGAACAAATCATTTTCAGAGGATCCAGACATTTTCTGACTCCCCTCACAGGATACAAGCTACAGTATGTCAAATACATCCTTCTGTTTTACTGCAAGTCACCCAACTCATAAGAAATATACAGAAAATAAAATTGGAACACAATGGTCTCTTGAGCATACATTTTTATTTTTTTTACCGATCTAAAATGCAGCCGATTGTTTTCATTGTGCCAGTGCACACAAGTGCATAAACAAATGCTATGTATTGATCAGGACAAAAAAAAAAAGATAGAAAAATCTGCATTGCCGGTCGGTAAATACGCATGAATGTGTGCGCACAAATACGCCCAAAATACAGTTATATATATATATATTTGTTCCTTTTATTTCCATTGTGTGTTAGCAACTAGGGTTAGGGAACTTAGGGTTTTAAGTAATTAAAAGCAGACCGTTTGAAAGGGCATTTACACTTTGGAAGGGAATTTTGCCCAGAGATTAGCTAATAAGATAAAACTTCCATCATCCAATCATTTTTCTTCCCTTACATGTAATTGGGCATTCTTTGCAAAGTCAAGTTTGACCACATTCACTAAGCTCTGGGAATATTCTAAGTGCAACTTACTGTACCTTAAAAAGTTAAAGCCTCTCCCTCTTGCCAAGTGCCCCCACAGCAAACATCTTGCTGTGGGGGACCCAAGTAGGCTCGCTCCAGAGCCGTAGCTCTGATTGTCCATTCAGACACAGAGCTGTGGATCGACCCCGCCCCTCTCTATTCCCATTGGCTCACTGGCTGTGAATGACAGGCTCCCAATGGCTCCCACTGCTGTCTCAGCCAATGAGGAGAGAGAGAATACCCTGAGAGCTGAGTCTCTCGTGCACATCCCTGGATCACGATGGGGCTCAGGTTAGTATTGGGGGAGGCTGCTGCACACATGAAGATAAAAAACCTTGAGCCTTTAGAACCACTTTAATGGTCTGTTTGCCTTTAGTAAATCTAACACATAAGCTTCAAAAATTTTGAGATATCAGGATATACTTTTATTCTTTATCCACTTAAGGACCAGCCTCGTTTTGGAATTTAGGTGTTTACATGTTTAAAACAGTTTTTTTTTGCTAGAAAATTACTTAGAACCCCCAAACATTATATATTGTTTTTTTTTTCTAACACCCTTCACTTTTTTAAATAAAAAATAAGACAACAGTAAAGTTAGCCCAATTTTTTTTTATATTGTGAAAGATAATGTTATGCCGAGTAAACTGATACTCAACATGTCACGCTTCAAAATTGCGCCCGCTCGTGGAATGGCGTCAAACTTTTACCCTTAAAAATCTCCATAGGCGACATTTAAAAAATTCTACAGGTTGCATGTTTTGTGTTACAGAGGAGGTCTAGGGCTAGAATTATTGCTCTCGCTCTAATGATCACGGCGATACCTCACATGTGTGGTTTTTCCACCGTTTTCATATATGGGCGCTACTCACGTATGCGTTCGCTACTGCGCGCGAGCTCGTCGGGACGGGGCGTTTTTAAAAAAAAAAAATTTATTATCTTTCTTATTTATTTTACTTGATTTTATTTATTTTTACACTGTTTAAAAAAAAATTGTGTCACTTTTATTCCTTCTACAAGGAATGTAAACATCCCTTGTAATAGAAAAAACCATGAGAGGTCCTCTTAAATATGAGATCTGGGGTCAAAAAGACCTCAGATCTCATATTTAGACTAAAATGCAATAAAAAAAAAGTCATTTAAAAAAATGACATTGAAAAAAATGTGCCTTTAAGACGTATGGGCGGAAGTGACGTTTTGACGTCGCTTCCGCTCTGCAGTGTCATGGAGATGGGTGGGCACCATCTTCCCCTCACTCGTCTCCATGCACAGCTAGGGAAAGGAAGCGATCGCCTCCGCCATTGCCGACAGCTCCGGTAAGCAGCGGAGGGCACCGGATCGCGGCGGGAGGGGGGGCCCTCCACTGCAGAGACCACTTTTGTCTTGTAGCAGACCGCCGGCCGAAAATGGGGATACTGGGGTTATGGCAGCTAGCTGCTGCCATAACAACGATATCCGCCGCCAAAGTTAGGACGTATAGGTACATGCGGCAGTCAGCAAGTGGTTAAGGAACTTCCTTAATTGTGTTGATTTCCCTCAAATAAGGTGATTACAACAAACAGTTGTATCCCTTAAATTAGTTAAATAAAGGGTTTTTACTGTCTTTTGTTGATTTTTAAAAACTTTTTTAGGTTTCTGTAGCAGGGGAAATAGCTACTTCCGTACCAGATCAATTCTGACACTTCTCACATACATGTAAAAATATTATTTATTTGCTAGAAAATTACTTAGAACCCCTAAGCATTGTATATATTGTTTTGCAATTTTTTATGTCACATGGTATTTGTGCAGCGGTTTTTCAATTTGTTTGGAAGAATATTTAATGTAATGTAATGTAATTTTGGTACCAAACATTCCATGAGGACCAAGCTATAACCTCTCGTTTGGATTAGTCTGACTGTGTCAAGGAGATTTGGAGGGTTGTGTGTCTTCCAAAGCCACATAACAGAGAGACAAGCTGCTAGTAGGATGTGTCACCACCTTCCATGACATTGGCAGTTATTGGTCTATAGTTAGAGTTAGAATAGCCAGGGTGGGGTTAGGTGGGATGGGGTGACCTACACTCTGCATTAGGAATTAAGGATTTGGAAAATCTTTTCCCTGCTTGCAGACGGTGCAATTCCACATTATGTGCCTAATTGTTCCTATACCGCGACACATTCTCCAACATAACGGAGTAGTGTGTCCTCTAAATTTGGCAAGGAGTGCGGGTGTCAGATACCAGTGTTGGGTTTGTTTCTGGGTTATTTCCCAAAAGGAAGAGCAAGTGGTATCTTTGTACACGGCTGAAAGTGTAGCTTTCCATTGGTGTTTGGAGTAAAACCTGGTTGATCCTGCCTGGCTCTGCCCTCCTTCCTGTAAACTGACCATGGATAATCATGGCTGCTAAGCCCTGACACGGTGGTAAGTTTATGTGCCTCCGTCATCCGCAGCTCCCCTTTCCCACCCCCCTCGCCTGTCAGCTCCACGTGTCTGTGTGAGCCGTCTCCGCCCCCCCTTCTGCCACTATTAGTACTAAAGTAAACTTTAAAAAATGTCACTGCCAGCCCCTCTGTTTTATCTAGCCATACCACACTGTGTTCCTTTTTTTAAAACAATACCTCTAAATACCTTTTTCAGAGATCTTCAGGCCAGTCATGTGACTTCTGGACGCTCTCCTACTCCAATTCAGAGCTACAGCGGGAGAAGCTGAGTGGCCAGCCCGACCGTGAGGTGACTCCCTGGCTGACATCAGAGGGAGATCTCAGCCAATCCCACTGTAGCCCTGGATCAGAGTAGGAGAAAGGCCGGGAGTCATGTGACCGGCCTAAAGATCTCTATAAAAAAGTGTTTAGAGGCTTCATTTTTAAGAAAAAACACTTATACCGTGTGTTATGCCTGGATACAAGAGAGGGGCTGGCAGTGAATTAAATTTTTAAGGTTACAAACACTTTAAGTCAGATGTGTGAGTACCTCTCCAAATGGATGATCTCAATCTCCCCAATGCCCATATAGAGGCTATAATAGTGGGGTAATAGTGAGTAGGGATTGTAGTCCCAGGGTGCAGGCTAGATAACCAGGATCACAAGTCATGAAATGTTATTGGTGAACGTTCTAGTTCTCCCCATAGGGTAGGTGGTGAGTGAATTGAACCTGTCCTTTAGCTGTGCTAAGATGGTAGCGTGATAATAGTCTTGTATGTTCGTGAGATTAGAGCTCCCAATAAGTCTATGTTTAGTCAAGTTGGAGCGTGCATTTTGCTGTTTCTTTACTTCCCAAATATATCTATTTAGGTAGCTCTGGAGAAAATTTAGGAATTATTTGGGGAGTGGTATTGATAAAGTCCTGAAGAGATATAAGAGCTTAGGTAAGACATTCATTTTGAAGGCTGTTAAATTACCTGTCCAGGAAAATTCTAATTTAGCTACAGAATCCAGGTCTTGGGAAATGCTGTTTGAAGGGTATATAGTAAAACCTTGGATTACAAGCATAATTCGTTCCAGAAACATGCTTGTAATCCAAAGCACTCTTATATCAAAGCGAATTTCCCCATAAGAAGTAATGGAAACTCAAACGCCTTCTCTGCATCAAACGACAAGAGCAGGGAAGGCGTTCGAGTTCGCTCAGCAAAATGGATTACATTTACTGAACGTCTTGTAACATCGGAGGATTGCCTCCCTTTTGTGAAGCCTGCTTGATCTTGTATGAGGGAGGGGAGGATTTTCATTAAGTTTCTATAATTTTGGCGCACAGTTTGAGATCACTATTTAGCAAGGAAATCTGTCTAAAATGTTGTGGCATTGTGAGGTCTTTTCCTGGCTTAGGCAAAGTGACTATTATTGCTTTTAATTTAATTTTGAAAGGCTGAGGAAGAGGCAGCATTGTTAAATAGTTGACATAGATGGGGCAATAGTATGTCATGGAATTGTTTACAATATTCCCCTGGGAGTCCTTCAGGACCAGGTGTTTTGTTGTTAGGTAGTGATTTATTTGCCTTAGTGGTTTTATCTATTGTCAACTGTGAGTTCAGTTCCTGTAATTGTTCTGGGGAAAGAGAGGGGAGTTTAAGATGCTTTAAGAACGCATCAATGGAGGCTTGGGTTGGATGGTCGGTACTGGTATTCTCTCATATGTTGTAGAGCATGTTATAGTAGCTGCTGAATGCATCAGCTGTGTCCTGTGGGTTGAGAGCTTCCCCTTAGTAGTTGGATGAAGATATAGGGAATTTTAGATTTAATATGGTGGCCTCAGATACGAAGTGCCAGCGCTTTTCCAACTTTATTATCAGTTGCGTAGTGCTTAGCTTTAAATCTGTGTATGTTTTTTTCAAATGTGTCAGAAGGGCTCTAAGCTCTTGGTGTAGGGCTATTATTTTGTGCAGTGTGGCTTGGCTGGGGTTAGTAAGATTTGAGGATTTTGCAGATTCCAAATCTTTCGAGATCTGGTCTACACGCTATGTCTTCCATTTTTTGGCCTGGGAGCTCAATTTTATTAAAATGACTCTAATGAATGCCTTATGGGCCACCCTTAAAGTTGCAAAGTCTGATACTGGACCTACTGTAGATTGGTGTTGAAGAATTTTGCTAGTTGTTTCTGCAGATTTTCTGCATAGGGAGAAGATTTAATTACATATGTATTGGCCCTCCACAGTTTGTAGGGTGGAGGAGATGTTGGATCAGGAATGACAATGCTGACTTACGCATGGTCGGACCATGTAATAGGTGCAATATCAGACTCACTGATTTTATTGTAGTAACCACTTGCCTTTGCCTACCAAAAAGTAATCTAGATGACAGTAGGAGTTATGCACAGAACTCGAGGTGTAACCTCGTTCCGGGGTATGGTGACTATGCCAAACATTGCATTATCATGGGTAAATTCAGAAAGATTGGAGTCCTGCCTAGGACGTGGGCTCGATGTGTCCATAGATGAATCAGATGCAATGTTAAAGTCACAAGATTAGAAAACCTTTTTGAAGCTGGCAAATCTTTTTCATCACCTTGTTGAGGAAATGGACCTGATTTTGGGGCGTAAAGTGAGACCAGAGTGAAGGAATCCCTATGGATGGTACAAATCATAATTAAGTATCTCTCAAATGTGTCTGAGATACACTCCTGCAATTGAAATGTTACAGATTTGTGTATTGCAATCATGATTCCCTTTGTTTGTTTTGCCCCAATGCCTTGAAGATGTACAGGAAGTCTTTGTGGGTGCAGGGTGGAGTGGTAGTAGCTTTAAAGTGCATTTCCTGGACACACAGAATATAGCAGGATAGTGCCTTGGCGGTTTGCCAAAAGGAGACTCTTTTAGCTGGGTGGTTTAACCCATTAGCTTTTAAAGTCATCAGAACTATAGTGTTTATGCAAAGCAGGTTCTCACAGTTAGTAATGTATTCTTAGCAAGTTCTTGTACAGTACAAAATCGATTGGATGATTGGTGACAAAGTGGAAGGTTCACATCATGAAGATGAAGTATATATCTGTAGTCCAGCTGGTATACCAGATGGAAGGAAGAACTTGAAAAAAGAGAAACAAGAACAGAAAAAACAAACAACAAATATCTGCAATAGGCAGCTATGGTTTGAATAGTGATAGTGCTGCATAATCGGATTGGGAGTAACAGTTCCTAGGTCAAAGCAAATCACCTGATGTCTGAGGGCTCTTGATGGGAAGAGAGGTACATGTGGTAGTCTTGAGATCTTTAATTTGGGTGGGCATGAGGTTTCCAACTGGAGGTATGCCAGAGTGGGTTGACTTTATCCGGTTTCTTGTTAGAACCCACTGAAGGTGATGGCTTTTGGATTATGTCCCAGGTGCGGAGCAGAACAAGGCCACTTTCCAGGGAGGTGATGAGGTGGGAAGTTCCATTTCTCTCGACCATGAGTTTGAAGTGTTGTTTCCACTTGTATTCAATCTTGTGGTTGCAGAATGCTTTTGTGATGGTATTAGGCTGTCTCCTCAGGTAAGCGTATGTTTAGATAGGTCTGCATACACTTGAATGTTGCCGTATGGGTACGGGAGATTTCCCAATGAACGGTCTTTAATAAGGAGCTGTTAGGCAGGTAAGACGGTTTAGGAACCCTGTGTATTCGGTCAATAGTCAGTTCTATAGGAGGCGTTTCTGGGAGTATGGTGTTGAAAAGATCAGTGGCAATTTTTTTCAGGTCTGTATTTTTTGTACTGATTCAGGCACACCTCTGAGCTTGAGGTTGTTTCGCCATGAGAGATCCTCTAAATTGGAGTGCTTGGTTTTAATCTAATTGCGTTCCTCAATGCCCTCATTATGGGTATCTACTAAGTCATTAAAGCGGAGTTCCACCCAAAAATGGAACTTCTGATTTAAGTACTCCTCCCCCCCTGACATGCCACAATTGGCATGTCATTTTTTTGGGGGAAGGCTGGGTACCTGGTTTGGAGTGGGACTTCCTTTCCCACTTCCTCCTTCCGGGCTTCTAACTCCCAGCAATGTTCTGGGACATGTGACAGGTCCCAGAACATTACCTGGCCATTGACTGAGCGCAGCACAGCTCGTGCATGCACAGTGCTTGCCCGGCTGTGAAGCCGCAAACTGTCACACTCACTTTATATATATATATATATATACTCTGCATTTAGCATAGACTATATATTCATTGTTTACTCTATAGTCACTCATCGCAGGCAGTGTATTAATATATATATATATATATATATATATATATATTGTGACAGTAGGAGATGCTGTCAAGGTAAAATTGATAGTTTGGGGGACACAGGGTATTCACATTTGCTTGGTGCAAGGCTACAGAGCATAAATGTGGACTGGAGAAAACTGCTTTCGCAGCTTTCTCCAGGTTTTGGTATTCGGTCATGGGGCTCTGTAGTTTGGAGATTCCATAGTGTCTTGGGTGGGACGGGATCTCCAACCCTGTGTCCAGACTTTGTAGATTACCAGCAGGGTGTGTGCTCAGGGGAGCACAGCACTTATAATGAGGGTATGGAAAGACCTCAAGGCTCCCAGTTGGAGACTGCTCCACACCCAGAGAGACAGGAGGTCCTCAGGAGTCAGAGGGGCTGCAAGAGGCCGCCAGAACGTGTGACTGCAAGAGGCAGTGGCACGGCCGGTGGACTAAGGCCAAAGCGGAGCTGTGGGCGCTAAAGCGAAGCCATGCACATTGAGGAATCCTGTGGTCTGTGTGACCAGGATAAAGAGCAGAGGTACTGCTAAAGAGAGCCAGGTGGGCTAGCATTTTCTATTGTGTTTATTTGCTGGAGATGAACCCCTGCATGGGAACCCTTTATGTTACAGACTTTTATTTGCCTTTTTAATAAAAATGGGCTACCATGCCCTTAACCGGTTCAATACAGGGAATTTTCACCCCCTTCCTTCCCAGACCAATTTTTAGTTTTCAGCACTGTCGCACTTTAAACGACAATTGCACGGTCGTGCTGCACTGTACCCAAACAAAATTGATGTCCTTTTTTCCCCACAAATAGAGCTTTCTTTTAGTGGTATTTGATCACCTCTGCGGTTTTTATTTTTTGCGCTATAAACAAAAGAAGAGCGACAATTTTGAAAAAAACACAATATTTTATACTTTTTGCTAAAATAAATATCCCAATTTTTAAAAAAAAAAAACACATTTTTTCCTCAGTTTAGGCCGATACATATTCTTCTACATATTTTTGGTAAAAAAAATTGCAATAAGCGTATGATGATTGGTTTGCGCAAAAGTTATAGCGTCTACAAAATACGGGATAGATTTATGGCATTTTAAAAAAAAAAAAATTTTTTTTTTAAATTAGTAATGGCGGCTATCTGCAAATTTTTTCGTGACTGCGACATTATGGCGGACACATCGGATACTTTTGACACATTTTTGGGACCATTCACATTTATACAGCAATCAATGCTATAACATTGCATTGATTACTGTATAAATGTGACAGGCAGGGAAGGGGTTAAGGACTAGGGGGAGGTGAGGGGTTAAATGTGTTTCCTAGGGGAGTGATTCTAACTGTAGGGGGTGGGGACTCACAAGGGGAAGAGACCGATCGGTGTTCCTCTGTACTGGGAACACAGATCGGTCTCCTCTCACCTGACAGGACGTGGATCTGTGTGTTTACACACACAGATCCACGGTCCTGCTCGGTTAATGGACATCGCGGCCGCCGGGCACACGCATCGGGTCCCGAGCAATGCGGCGGGCGTGCTCGCGCCCCCTAGATGGCCGGGAAGCCCAGGACCTCATATGACGGCCACCCAGGACGGGAGATCCCATCTGCGGCCGTCATATTACTATACGCGGGTATTGAAGTGGTTAAATATAGTTCCTGACCGGCTTGAATCACTGACAAACGCATCTGCCTCGAGAGCTAATGGTCCCCGATATAACAAGATATATATATATATATATATACTCCGCATTCAGTGTAGCCTATATCTACAGTGCATTCCGTGGTGTACTGTTTCTAATACACTTCAGGCAGTGTACATAGTATCTAATAGAGTTTCTACTACACTTCTGGTGGTGTACACAGTATACAATACAGTGCAGCTGTTGTACACTTTCTAATACACTTCAGGCAGTGTATACAGTATCTAATACAGTGTAGCGTGGTGTTGCAAAACAAAAAATACATCATGTCCGGAAGGCCACCAAGGAGAAGCAGACGCTCACAGGCCATTAAAGAGGGCAAGCAGCCTCTGTGTCAGTCAACAGTGGTGGTCATGGACATGGTGCATCCTCTGCAGGTGGCTGTGGGGTAAGCTTGTCCTTTTTTGCTGCTGCTGACAGTGTTATTGAACATGCAGAAGAGTTGGTGGAGTGAATAACAAAGCCGTCCTCATCCTCCACATCCTCTGTCACCCTGGCTCAGAGTAGTTTGCCTTACAATACAGTTGCCAAAGTGGCCTATTCCATCGGCTCCTTGTCCACAGTAACTCCTTCCGTAGCCCCACCATCATGCATGGAGGAGTCCCCAGAATTATTAGACTACAGTGTTGGTTATATTCTGCTGGAGGATGTGCTCTGATGTTGGTTCCCAGGTTGAGGAAGGGAGTAACGTGAGCCTAGAGAGAGGGGGGTGCCACAGAAGGACAAAAAACTGGCAGTTATGTTTCTTAGCAGGGCCCATTCCTGCGTCCAATAAGAGTATCTGTGATGGGTTACAGTGTTGTGGCACCACCACCACCTCACAAGGCCCAATTTTTCTGCCCCTGTTTAACAGGGGCATGTAATTACAATTCTTAATATAATATTTCAAAGCAGGGCCCGTTCCTGCGCCCAACAAGAGTAACTGTGGGAGGTTACAGTGTTCAAGTACCACCAACACCTAAGGCCCAATTTTCTGCAGAGTATATAGGGCAGGCCGTATAGTATATATACTGCTATTCAAAGTATATAGTGCCTGGGGACCTGGGGGACCCCTACGACATTAAAAAATTTGGGTGCTGGGTTCCCCTTAATATCAATACCAGACCTGAAGGGCCTGGTATTGATTTTTTTTTGGGGGGGCATCCACGCCTTTTTTTTGTGGTATTTTTGGTATTTTTATCTATATTGCTGGGATCCGACAATACATTACATCTGCGAGCAGTTTTAAATTACCTTTTTTCCTTTAGAAATGTCATTTTGCCGTGGCACTGTTATAAACATGGGAAAGATGCGTTACTTTACAGGCATACTAAGGACACCCCCCAGGCACGATATTTAAAGGAATATTTTATTTTTATTGTTTCACTTTAAGCATTATTAAAATCACTGCTCCCGAAAAAAAACAGACATATAAAATTTTTTTTTTTTGCATTGATACATGTCCCCTGCAGCAGCACCCGGGTCCCCAAACACTTTTTATGGCAATAACTTGCATATAAGCCTTTAAAATGAGCACTTTTGATTTTTCACGTTCGTGTCCCATAGATTTTAACGGTGTTTGCATGTTCAAACCAATTTTTGCATGTTCGCACGTTCTGCTGCGAACCAAACCGGGGGGGTGTTCGGCTCATCCCTAGCAGTAGGTATAAATCCGCTGCTCTGTCACTGTTGCCGTCGCAGGATTCCCCTAACACAGAACGGAGCTCAGCTCCCAGCCGACCATGCAGATTGCACATCAGCCACGCCCCTAAAATATTTACTTTTTTCAACTAATTTCCATAGGTCCAGTGTGGTTGTTTAGAAAAAAAACAATATTATATCTTGTGTATGTTTGTAGACTAAGTCAAATGAGCACTGCTTATGGCTAAATAAGAGGTGGGACTAACTGAGAAGATACAAAATGTAAGAATCAAGAGCAAGGAAAAGAATAAAAAAAAGAGTAAGATAGAGAAAAGTGAGAAGAAGTTAGCAAGACAAATTCAGATGACCAATTCCAAAACTCACAAGAGAGTAGTAGTTATATTAAGTAGAATTCAGTATAATAATTGGGAGTTGCCTGTTCATCTAGAATTTCTATAAATAGACAGAGTTCCAAAAGCCCATTGTGGTTTTCTACATTATTGTGCAGGATCTGTTTAATGTCTGATTCTGATCTTCATATGTAATTCCCAACTGGGTTCCCAATATGGCTGAATGAGTGGCCGGTACCATATGTTGCAGGGAGCTGAAGTCATTCATACAATTTCAGCATGTATCCATGGTTGTTGGGTAAGTTGTATATAGGGTCTCTGGGGTTTGGTACCAATGAAAAATAATTTTATACAGATTTTCTTTATATAGTGTACAGATCAAGCTCTTAGTGGCCTGTAACCATATGACTTGCCATATTTTCAAAGGTAGCTCGTCCTCCAGGAACCTATGGGGTCAATACAATGCGATGACATCAGCAAATGGCTCCACCCAGTAAGGGTGGGGGAAGTTGCCTGCTGGTGTCATCACAAAGTCTCTAGGAATTTAAAAGGGACTTTAGACTTGTTTGTTTTGCACAGGGGATTGATTTTTAAATGGACTTCTATTTTTATGTATATTAGAATCCACTGTTTTCTATTATATGTTTATACAGTGGAACCATGCATTACGGGCATAATCCGTTCCAGGGGAATGCTTGTAATCCAAAGCACTCGCATATCAAAGCGAGTTTCCTCATAGAAGTCAATGGAAACGAAGATAATTCATTCCACATTGACTTCTATTGCTTGCAATCACGCATGTGGCCAGAGGTGGGGGGTTCCGGAGAGACTCGGAAATACTCAGAGACTACTCGGATGCACTCGGAACCCCTCGGAAAGGCTCGGAAACACTCGGGAATGGAGTATTTCCGAGTGTTTCCGAGTATTTCCGAGTGTTTCCGAGTATTTCCGAACGGCTCAGAACGACTCAGAGTCAGGATTTATTAAAAAAATTGCTCGTATTGCGAAACACTAGTTAACCGCGTTACTCAAAATCCAAGGTTCCACTATATTTATAAGAAGACATTTCTTTTTTGGTTTGTTTTGGTAAGATCCTATGCGCAGTCACTTTATTCTTTATGTTTATTTAGGTTTACTTAAGATAAGGTCCTATGCACAGTCACTTTATAATTCATTATTTATGAACATTGGTATTGATGTAAAGCAAAGTCTTATGCACAGTCACTTTATCTGTTATTTATAATTTGTTATTGGTTGAGCGCAACACACTATAACTATTATTACATCTGATAAAAAGGATGTTTTCTTAGATGTTTACGATCTCACCAATTTAAATGTTTCCACTATTTATGTTTGCACCAATGCTTTTTTATTAAGGATTTGCCCCCTTAATGACCAGACCTTTTTGCGATACGGCACTGCGTTATTTTAGCTGACAATTGCGCGGCCATGCAAAAATGTGCCCAAATTAAATTGATGTCCTTTTTTCCCCCACAAATAGAGTTTTCTTTTGGTGGTATTTGATCGCCTCTGCGTTTTTTATTTTTTGTGCTATAAACAAAAAAAGTCTGACAATTTTGAAAAAAAATAAATAAATATTTTTTATTTTCTGCTATAAAACACACCCAATAAAAAATTAAAAAATAAAATTTCTTCATCAAATTAGGCCAATTTGTATTCTGCTACATATTTTTGGTAAAAAAAATCCCAAAAAGCATTTATTGATTGGTTTGCGCAAAAGTTATAGCGTCTACAATATAGGGGATAGATTTATGGCATTTTTATTATTATTTTTTTTTTACTAGTAATGGCGGTGATCAGGGATTTTTTTGTGTGACTGCGACATTGCAGACAGATTAGACACCTAACTGACATTTTTGACACTTTTTTGGGAACCAGTAACATTATTACAGTGATCAGTGCTAAAAATATGCACTGACATTGTACTAATAACACTGGCAGGGAAGGGGTTAACATCAGGGGCGATCAAGGGGTTAACTGTGTCCCCTCAGTATGTTTCTAACTGTGTGCGGGATGGGCTGCCTATGACAACAAACAGATCCGTCTTCCTGCATAGCAGAAAAACAAGATCTATGTGATGTTCCCTGTCAGAACGGACATCTGCCTTGTTTACTACGGCAGATCCCCGTTCTGTCACTGCATGGTATGATCGCGGGTGGGTAATGGACATCGAGTCCACCGGACACGCTGATTGGCTCCCCCACTGGTCAACAGATTGCCATGTATGATTCGACGTACAGATATGGCGATTTGCAAAGCCGAGCCAACCTGCCGCAGTATAACTGCGGTGGCTGGCCGGCAAGCTGTTAAGCTACTTTTGATGATAACAGTAAACAAGACAAATAGAGAGGATGAATCTCCATAATGGGGTCACAGAGAGCAATAAAAACTGACAGGTGTTCTGATTCCTCTAAACCAAAAAAATACGTTTTGCCTTTAGGTTTGCCTTGAAGCGTTTGTTACCCTAAAAAAAAAAAAAAAAGGACCGATCCTGTTCCATTAAAGCATTATATGCAGCACAGTGCTTGTGCTGTGAAATTTGGGCCCCTGTAACACCTGAAATACCTGGCTTATCCTGCCTGGTTCTGCCCTCCCCCCTGTAAACTGACAACAGTTAATCATGGCTGCTGAGCCCTGACACCGTGGTCAGTTTACGTACCTGCAGCTCTCCTCTGTCCTCCCCCACCCCTGCCTGTCAGCTCGTGACAATGCCGCTCTGCTCCCCACCCCTTCCCTTCCTGCTGCTATAATAATTGTAAAATTTTCATACAATCACCTGTGTTTAATAACAACAAGTGCCCCAGTGTATGTCTTTTATAAAAAAATATGATGATTTCTACTTTATTTTACAGCGCCTACTGGTACTCACGTGACCGCTCGGCTCTCTCCTTCTCTCCTCCTCTTCTCCCCGACTGACATCAGCGGGAATTCTCGGCCCCTCCCACTGTAGTTGTCAGCCTGGGAGAGGAGAGAGCCAAGCAGTCACAGTTTTTTTTTATTACAAAAGCTTTTATTGAAGGATCAATAACATACAATCATTGTGTCGGACAAGGTCTAAGGTCTAGAATAATATATAGCGGTTACAGACATAGTGAATTGTTACAGTCACGTAAGTAGAGATCCACAGTAAGAAATAGACAGTTAACATTGTGTTTTTGTATGGACAATTATACATTCAAATGGGATATCTTAGCAGTACGTATCTTGGTCATGAAAAAGCAGTATTCCAATGCTTCCATTTATTATCATAGATGTGCATAGTGTCATTTATTGTATGGTGAATGCGTTCGGACAGTTTGATAGCTTCCATTCTAGCTAGCACTTGTGGCCAGGGAAGAGTTGAAGAACGCCAATTTAAAGCTGTTACCCAATGAATGGCAACAAAGAGTGTGTGGATTAGCTTTTCTCATGGTGCAGGGATATCAGGAATAGAGGTAAAGCATAAGCACATTTGTACTGTTAAGGTGATATTACGACCTGCAATGGTGGATGCCTTCGAGGTTGCTTTCTGCCAGATGGGTTTAGGGAGTTTACAACTCCAAAAAATGTGGGTTAATGAGCCTAGCTCGTTGCAAGCATAGAGGAAATACTTCGGGGTAGATATAATGGATTTTCTCGGGTGTCATGTACCACCTTGTGTGTAGTTTGATAGCTGTTTCACGAATTGAGTATGACCTTGTGTGTTTGAACATTGACTTAGTCTTGTCTTCTAAGGCAAACTCATTGAGCAAGCGATAGAGTCTGGAAATAATACCTTTGTCTCTGGAAGAGTGTGTGCATATGTGTTCATATTGAGTGCAATGTGCTCGAGATTCCAAGGTGCCCCTACAATAGTAAAAGTGTTTGATTTGCGTGTACCTATATAATTCTGAGGGGGAAAAGTCATGATCTGCTTGTAGCTGAAGAAAAGCTTAAAAGTGGTGGCCTTCTTTGAGCGATTGAAACGTAGTTATTCCAGTGGTGCACCACAGGAGAAACTGGATTCTATCGTGAAATGCTGGAGGGAAGTCGGGATCTCCTATAAAGGAGTATAAGGGAGAGAGGGGTGAGGCTAGGTGGAATTTCCCACCATATAGTGACCACAGGTATAAGGATTGATATACTATCTTGTTTAGAAGCGTAAATTGATTTGGTTTGATTGATCTGGACCACAATAATCCTGACAGGAGGAAGTGATGAATAGCTTGTGCTTCAAAAGTAAGCCATGGTATATTGGTAGAAAGAGTGTGCCATTGAGCTGTTTGAGCTAATCTGGCCGATAAATAATAACGCCAGAGATCTGGAAGGCCTAGTCCTCCGAAAAGTTGGGGTCTATATAGAAGTGATTTGTGGAATCTAGGTTTTTTGTGATGCCATATAAACTTATTGACATCTCTCTGAATTGAATTAATGTAAACCTTAGAGGCATAGATGGGAAGAGACCTGAAGAAGAATAATAACTTAGGTAAGATTGCCATTTTAATGGCTGTGACCCTACCCAGGAACGATATGTGGTTGTTTAAATTTTCAGTAGGGATCTGACTTTTGATACAATAGGGTGGTAATTTATTTGAAAAAGTGTCTGGAACTTGGGGGTAAGCTGTATCCCTAAGTAGCGAAATGTATGGGTGCACCAGGAAAATGAGAAGTGGCTTTGCAGGGGGGTTGCAAGATCGTTTGGGATATTTATTGACAGGGCTGAACATTTAGCTAAATTAACCCCTAGGCCTAATAAAGACTAAGTTTAAATTCTTTAGATCCTTTATAATATCCTTTAATATTCACATTTTCTGAGATGGCACGGGATAAAGGCTCTATAGCCAGAGAAAATAAGAGGGGGGATAAAGGGCACCCCTGTCTGGTACCTTTTTGTAGTGAGAAAAATTGGGAATTGTTACCTGGTAGCTTTATCCGAGTTTGGGGGTCCCTATATAAGCCGTGAAATCCTTGTAGGAATTTGCCAGTGATACAGAATCTGGGCAACAGCTGGTATAGGTACGACCAACTGACGCTGTCAAACGCCTTATGTATATCAAGGCTGAGGAGAAGTGCCTGCTTAGAATGAAAATTGGCATCTTGTATTATGTTGGTAACTAGGCGGATATTATCTGTTATATGTCTTCCTGGAATAAATCCGGTTTGGTCAGGAGAGATTAGGGACGTTATAACAGAGGCCAATCTGTTTGCTAGTAATTTGCCAAAAATCTTCAAGTCATTATTGATGACGGAGATTGGGTGGAAGTTTTGGGGAAGGGAGTGATCTTTGTGGGGTTTGGGGATGAGGGACATGTTGGCTAATAGCATTTCTGCGGGGAAATTATTGCCTTCTAAGATATGGTTATATTGGGTATCCAATTTAGGTGATAAAATATGTGAGAGCTTTCAGAAGTAGGAGGCAGAGTAACCATCTGGGCTCAGTGCTGTGGAGGTTTTTAGTGATTTAATTATAGTAATAATTTCTGCCTCAGTGCAGGGAGCATTTAATGCCTCTGTTTGTAGGTCAGACAAAGTGGGTAATGTCAGGTTCGAGAACCAAGATTGGGATGTTGGGTCATTAGTTGGTTGGGAGACTGCATATAGATTTTTGTAGAAATCTACAAATATATCCATTATGTCATTCGGATGAGTGACCAAGACCCCAGCTGAATTACGTAGTTTATAGGTATAAGGTGGTTTCATAGCCTGGTTAAGTTTTCGTGCAAACATCGTAGAAGCTCAGTTGCTATTTAACATAAATTTAGCGTTAGCCCATCTCAAGGCTTTCTCCGTATTTTCTGAGAGCAGGAGATCCAAGGCCTGCTTCTTGTCATTGATTTGTTCAAGGAAATCTGGGGAGGGAGATTATATTGGTTGTATGGCCTGTCCAGAGTTTTTGTAAGAGACCGGAGCTCAGTTAATTTGGCCCTATTTTTTTTTAGAGGCTATGTTGATAAGATGTCCTCACATCACAGCTTTATGAGCCACCCAGAGTGTGCAGGACGGAGTTTCTGGGAGCTGATTTTCCATGAAATAGTCATTGAGCTGCGATGCGAGGGTGTCTATGGTGGAGGGATCAGTCAGTAAAGAGTCGTTAAGTCTCCAGGTATAGGTGGTGGGTTTCAGGCCTATTCTGGATACTGTGAAGGAGACCATATGATGATCTGACCAGAGGCAGATGTGTATATCAGCCCTAGATGAGTTTGCTAAAACTGTGGGGGTACTAAAAATATAATCTATACGAGCAAAGCTGTCATGTGGGTTCGAGTAGAAAGTGTATGATCTGCATCCAATGGTATGTGCTCGCCATACATCAATAAGTTGTAGTGTGTTCAGGCTGCTGGTGAGCGATTTAGGAAAGGCTTTAGAGGAAGGGGTAGTTCTGCTTCTTTCTAAACCTGGGTGTGCCGTAAGGTTAAAGTCTCCTCCTACTATTAAGTGTGGGGAGAGATAACGGTCTAGGATGGTAAAAAATTGTTTGAAAAATGAAGCATGTGCTTCATTGGGGGCATAGACAGAAGCAATAGTAGTAGCCCGACCTTGGATCTTACCCTGTAATATTATGAACCTACTTTTTGGGTCCTTATATATATGATCAACTTCAAATAATACTGAGTTTTTTATGAAAATGGCTACTCCACGGGATTTGATGGTGTGGGTTGTACAATAAAATTGTTTAAAAGATCTGTCAAAGAATAGTGGGTGATTGGTGGGAGAGAAGTGGGTCTCCAGTAATAAGAGAATATCCGCACCCAGTCCCTTGTAGTGACAGAATGCTTTTTTACGTTTCTGATGGAGATTAAAGCCTTGCACATTATGTGATATTATTTTAAGGGCCATAGGGGCACAAAGAATGTGTAGCTTGGTGTTCGTTATAGGGGCTGTGAAAGGAGTAATACCATGGAATAGCCAAAGTCACACCACTAAGCCAGCAAACAAAACGTATAATATAATAAAATAGTTCCTAAAAAGACCTTTGACTGCAATTCAACATGAATTGGTATTGTTAGAGAAGATCTTACTGAGCACAATAAATGAGGAAACTTAAACATACTAGAAGAACGTAAAAAACTGCTCAAATACAAAAATAGAGCTTGGGGGTCAATGGAGAACATCCCTATTGACCAACTATAAACCTTTTTTGGACTATGAAGTCCAATACCAACTGGGGGGTCCATGAGTTGCCGGGGCAAGGAACAGGGTGACCATAAAGAACACTACACACTGCTCCGCACCATGGGAAGGGACCAAGAGTCGTAGGGGGGGTGACTATGGACGCGGTGAGACTTACCGCCCAAAGGCATTAGGGTATATTGAACAGTGTTCTGGTGTGGACAAGCCATTCAAAAAATTGTCTCGCCAGATGGGTAAAGTGGCGCAGGGGAGAGGAGGGTTCCCTTAGTGCTCACTACTTGAGCTGCGGAGATCAGAGCTGTGCTCCAACTCTACAGTCACAACTGGGAGAATAGGAAACACCCTCAACATGGCTTGGCATGGCAATTTCTTTGCTCAGAGCAGGTAAGTATAGAGATGATTGTTAACCACTTGCCAACCATATAACTTAGATATATGGAGGCAAAGTGGCACGGCTGTGCCGGATCACGTACCTAGTATGTGATCCAACACTTCCAGGTCTGGGGCGAGCATGTGTCCAGCGGCGGGTACCGCGGACTCAATAAAAATATATATAAAAGTAACCGCGCTCCTTAGTGTGATGTTTGATCAATTGTAGAAAATGTACATATATTAAAATAAAACTTTAAAGTACCACCAAAGTGATAGAATTAATGTCACTAAATGACAAGTGAAAATGTTAGTCCATATAAGGCAAACAAAGTCCAAAATTAACGGCACATGTAAAATATTCTAACAAATTTTAATAGTTCACATATATTATATACAATGCACATTGCATAAAACAGATTAGTTAGAAAATACAAGAGGAGAAGGACCCATTGATCAACCCAGAAGATGGATGCCACTTGTATACTTCCGCTTGTATTGGTAAACAAGTCAGAGAAACCTCCACTAGGGTGTGGCACTGATAGGGTGTTCATAGGTCCTTGAAGATTTTTTTAAAAAAAGAGTGAAGATAAAGTGTTGCCTTTTTACCAACATGCAGATGCACAACACACTCACCAGACTCTATTGACTCCTCTTATAGGGAGTCAAAAACAGAAAGATCACAGGCTGATCACCATACACTGAAATCTAGGTTGCTGCTGACATCCATCCAAAATATCCTAGTAGGAACTCCTCAAAGAGATATGTATCACGGCACTCCAGCGCTAATATAACTCAATATGAGTGTGCAGGTAAGAGAAAAGAGAGAAGAGTGCTGTCATGGAGTAGTAATTAAAGACTTTATTTAAAGCCAACAATATTACACTTACACATAGGTTGATAAAATCCAGCATTATAAGACAATAGGAATGCCAGTTTGCATTCCACCCGCTTTCCAACTACCGGAAATGACGTATCTCAAAAACCCCGCCCAACACTGTTTTGCCAGCATATGTTTGACGTCATCAGGGGTCGCGTGCCCGGATATGTCTACTGCTTATATACTCCCACATAGTGTATATAAGCAGTAGACGTATCCGGGCATATGACCCCTGATGACATCAGACGTATGCTGACGAAATGGCGTTGGTCAGAGATTTTAGGATATGTAATTTTCCCTCCCACCTGCATACTTATATTGAGTTATATTAGAGTGCTGGTGCACCGTGATACATATCTCTTTGAGGACTTCCTACCAGGACATTTGGGTGAATGTCACCAGCAACCTGGATTCAAATGTATGGTGATCAGCCTGTGATTTCTCAGGAATAGCCCTCTTGCTGTTATAATATATCATAGATCACACTAGGGAGAGTGGTTACTTTTATATATATTTTTCATTATTGTTGTTACACTTTATAACGAGCAGCTTATCTAATGTTTCCTATTTACATTAAGTAGTATGTTATTAAAGTAGAAAAACAAATTTTTTTGCACTTTATAACGGTTCTAATTAATAATTTGCATGGGTGTGGGAACCTATTTAGGTTCTGTATTTACCGTGGACTCGATGTCCACCGGCACCCACAGATTATTCAGTATGCAGGCAGAATGGCAGTCTTCCTATGTAAACAAGGCAGATCACCATTCTGTCAGTAGGGAAGGCATTGATCCTGTGTTTATGCAAAGCATGGACACAGATCTATGCCTTCCCTTAGTAAAAGCACCTCCCCCACAGTACACAATCACTGGCTAGGAACACAGTTAACCCTTTGATCGCCCCTGATGTTAACCTCTTCCCGGCCAGTGTCATTAGTACAGTGACAGTACATATTTTTTTAGCACTGATCACTGTATTAGTGTCACTGGTCCCCAAAAAGTGTCACTTAGTGTCTGATTTGTCCTACACAATATCGTAGTCAAGCTATAAGTCACTGAATGCCACCCTTACTAGTTAACAAAAACAAATAAATAAATAAATAAAAATATCCCTTAGTTTGTAGACGCTATAACTTTTGTGCAAACCAATCAATATACACTTATTGGGAATTTTTTTTTACCATAAATACATATTGGCCTAACTTGAGGAAGAAATTTGATTGAAATTTTTTTTTAATTGCATATGTTTTATAGCAGAAAGAAAAAAAATATATATTTTTTTTTCAAAATTGTTGGTCTTTTTTTGTTTATAGAGCAAAATAAAAATGCAGAGGTGATCAAATACCACCAAAATAATTTTATTTGGCTAGAGCGTCGCATGACCATGCAATTATCAGTTAAAATAACGCAGTGCCGTAGCGCAAAAAATGGCCTGGTTATGAAGGGGAGTAAACCTTACAGAGAGCAGGTGGTTAAAAAAAAATATCCTTTATAATCACTTTAAGAAAGAACTTTTCATTTTGAACTGTTATCACTGTGCATTTATTGAAATTGCTTTCTTTTTTCAAATTTGAAATTGCTTTCTAAGTGAATATTCTCTACCCCTTTAAAAACAAAAATCAACTCAAAAATCAAAAATCAACTTAAAAAAATATTTCATTAAATTGAGGATATGATGTAACTTCTACCTGATGCTTATAATAATGATGTCGCTTATCATCAGATTTTTCTTTACGGAGTAGTTGCATATTGTGAAGAGCTTTAGCCAAGTTTTCTACTGCATAATATATTCGTGGCGTGACACCTTGATTCACAAAACCGTCTATGTTTGGATAATTTTCTGCTTGGTTGGTGGCTGTTTCACATACTATTTTGCTCTTTCCTCTGTTTGCAGACAAACACTTTGCTATAGTTAAAAAATGTTGGGAACCTGGTGAATTGTTTGTACTATTCATCTTGTCAATGCCATCAAAAAAATGTTCTTTATCTGGAAGGGATAAGGGGTAGAGTTCCACTGCTAAACTCCCGTTAATTGCAGTTATTGGTAATAGATGTACTGAAGATCTGGAAACCCAAATAGGAGGAAAAATAAATGTTTTATCATCAGCAAAACCATCATAGATAGAGAAAACTGCATTGATGTAGACATAAGATCCACATACTATGATGACCTTAGAAGTGGAGTTTTTAAAAATAGCAGCAGTGTCTTCAAGAGCTCTGAATGACATATCATCAGTTAATGTTTCTATTCCAAGTTTATATGTAAACTCAACACAAATCCCATGACTGATCATGTACTTTGTTAAAATGTCTTTTTCTTTATCTCCAGCATCATCATCTGTTGTGAATATTCCAACCCAAGTCCAGCCAAAGTGTTTCAACAGCTCAATTACAGCCAAATAGTGGACATGATCATTCTGAACTGTTCGGAAAACATGAGGATAAAGATGTCTGTCAGTAAGAGAAGGGTCTGCAGCTCCATAACTTATCTGTTAAAGAGAATCATTATCTTATGTCTTTAAGGCACTAGTTTATCAGTAAAAAATAAAAAGCATTATATTAACCATTTAAAGTGGCTGTAAACCCTTATGCCGCTTACACACGGTCGGACTTTTCGTCTACAAAAGTCCGACAGCCTGTCCGACAGACTTTTGATGGACTTTTGTCGGACTTTTGGTGGACTTGCGGCAGACTTTCTTACGAACGGACTTGCCTACATACGATCACACAAAAGTCCGACGGATTCGTACGTGATGACGTACACCGGACTAAAATAAGGGAGTTGATAGCCAGTAGCCAATAGCTGCCCTAGCGTGGGTTTTTGTCCATCGGACTAGCACACAGACGAGCAGATTTCTGGGTCCGGCGTAGTTACGACGTAAAGATTTGAAGCATGTTTCAAATCAAAAGTCTGTCAGATTTGAGGCTGGAAAAGTCCGCTGAAAGTCCGCTGAAAGTCCGGGGAAGCCCACACACGATCGGATTGTCAGCCAGCTTTAGTCCGTCGGCGTCCGTCTGACTTTTGTAGACGAAAAGTCCGACCGTGTGTACGCGGCATTACACACCACTTTTCACTACAGGTAAGCCTATAATAAGGCTTACAGTGAGGACGGAAAGTATTCAGACCCCCCTTAAATTTTTCACTCTTTGTTATATTGCAGCCATATGCTAAAATCATTTAAGTTCATTTTTTTCCTCATTAATGTACACACAGCATCCCATATTGACAGAAAAACACAGAATTGTTGACATTTTTGCAGATTTATTAAAAAAGAAAAACTGAAATATCACATGGTCCTAAGTATTCAGACCCTTTGCTGTGACACTCATATATTTAACTCAGGTGCTGTCCATTTCTTCTGATCATCCTTGAGATGGTTCTACACCTTCATTTGAGTCCAACTGTGTTTGATTATACTGATTGGACTTGATTAGGAAAGCCACACACCTGTCTATATAAGACCTTACAGCGCACAGTGCATGTAAGAACAAATGAGAATCATGAGGTCAAAGGAACTGCCTGAAGAGCTCAGATACAGAATTGTGGCAAGGCACAGATCTGGCCAAGTTTACAAAAAATTTCTGCTGCACTTAAGGTTCCTAAGAGCACAGTGGCCTCCATAATGCTTAAATAGAAGACATTTGGGACGACCAGAACCCTTCCTAAAGCTGGCCGTCCGGCCAAACTGAGCTATCGGGGGAGAAGTGCCTTGTTGAGAGAGGTAAAGAAGAACCCAAAGATCACAGTGGCTGAGCTCCAGAGATGCAGTCGGGAGATGGGAGAAAGTTTTAGAAAGTCAACCATCACTGCAGCCCTCCACCAGTGGGGGCTTTATGGCAGAGTGGCCCAACGGAAGCCTCTCCTCAGTGCAAGACACATGAAAGCCTGCATGGAATTTGCTAAAAAAAAACCTGAAGGACTCCAAGATGGTGAGAAATAAGATTCTCTGGTCTGATAAGACCAAGATAGAACTTTTTGGCCTTAATTCTAAGCGGTATGTGTGGTGAAAACCAGGCACTGCTCATCACCTGTCCAATACAGTCCCAACAGTGAAGCATGGTGGTGGCAGCATCATGCTGTGGGGGTGATTTTCAGCTGCAGGGACAGGACGACTGGTTGCAATCGAGGGAAAGATGAATGCGGCAAAGTACAGGGATATCCTGTAAACTTTCTCCAGAGTGCTCAGGACCTCAGACTGGGCCGGAGGTTTACCTTCCAACAAGACAATGACCCTAAGCACACAGCTAAAATAATGAAGGAGTGGCTTCAAAATAACTCCGTAACTGTTCTTGAATGGCCCAGCCAGAGCCCTCGCTTAAACCACTTCAATACCAAGGGCGTCATATGACGTCCTGGGCTTTGAGCGGGTATATCTGAATGATGCCTGTAGTTACAGACATCATTCGGATATTGCCGGTTTCAGCCGGCGAATCTCTACACCATAGGAATGATCATAGCGGCCGTTCTGCCGCTTGATCGTTCCTATGGGAGGCGAGAGGGGACGTCCCCCCCTCCCGCCGCCCTCCGGTGCTTGCTCCGACTCACACTTACGATTGGTGAGGCGGAGAGTGGATCTGCCGGCGCCGGATGTAGATCATAGAGATTTCCGGTGGACCAGATGGTCCCCGGAGTCTCTATGATCATAGGAGGCCGGGCGCGATGTTATGACGTCACGCCCGGCCTCTCCATTCAAAAAAATGGTGCCGCTTCGGCTGGGAAGTGGCGATCGTTTCATTTTTTTTTTTTTACTTCAGGCTTCCCAGCCTAGTGGTGAGATATGGGGTCTTATTGACCCCATATATCACTATTAAGAGCAACTGACATGTGATATTGCTATTACAAGGGATGTTTACATTCCTTGTAATAGGAATAAAAGTGATCAATTTTTTTCTTTTTTCAAAAAAGTGTCAAAATAAAAAAATAAAATATAATTAACAATTGAAAAAATTTTTTTTTTTTAAAGCGCTGCTGTCCCCGTGTGCTCGCATGCAGAAGCGAACGCATACGTAAGTCCCGCCCACATATGAAAACGGTGTTCAAACTATACATGTGAGGTATCGCAGCGAACGTTGGAGCGAGAGCAATAATTTTGGCCCTAGACCTCCTCTGTAACTCAAAACATGTAACCAGTAAAAAAATTTCAAGCATCGCCTATGGGGATTTTTAAGTACCGAACATTGGCGCCATTCCACGAGCGTGTGCAATTTTGAAGCGTGACATGTTAGGTATCTATTTACTCGGTGTAACTTCATCTTTCACAAAATGCAAAAACATTGGGCTAACTTTACTGTTTTGTTTTTTTTTTAAACACAAAACAGTTTTTTTCCCCAAAAAAACGCGTTCGAAAAATTCCTGCGCAAATACTGTGTGAGATAAAAAGTTGCAACAACCGCCATTGTATTCTCTAGGGTCTTTGCTAAAAAAACATATATAATGTTCGGGGGTTCTATGTAATTTTCTAGCAAAAAAATGATGATTTTTACATGTAGGAGTAAAGTGTCAGAATTGGCCCGGTATTGAAGCCCAATTGAGCATCTCTGGAGAGACCTAAAAATGGCTGTCCACCAACGTTTACCATCCAACCTGACAGAACTGGAGAGGATCTGCAAGGAGGAATGACAGAGGTTCCCCAAATCCAGGTGTGAAAAACTTGTTGCATCTGTACTAGATTAAAAGGGTGCTTCTACTAAATACTGAGCAAAGGGTCTGAATACTTTGGACCATGTGATATATTCCAGTTTTTCTTTTTTAATAAATCTGCAAAAATGTCAACAATTCTGTATTTTTCTGTCAATATGGGGTGCTGTGTGTACATTAATGAGGAAAAAAAAATGAACTTAAATGATTTTAGCAAATGGCTGCAATATAACCAAGAGTGAAAAATTTAAGGGGGTCTGAATACTTTCCGTCCCCACTATACCTGTAAGTACCGTGAATATTTCCTGAACCTGCACGGTTTAGGAGATATTCACTGTATTAGCATGTTCCGACATCATGGGCACATGTGCACTGAAGAAACGGCTCACTCATGTCGTTTCTTCAGCTGATGTGCCGTTACCGGCGGCTCCTGCGCGCATGCCAAGGAGTGACGTCATTGTGGCTCCGGCAAATCTCAACACCAGAGCCCGCAAACCTGGAAATAACTCTGTAGAGACATGTTGCCGGTCACATCGGCGTACAGGGACGGCTGCACCAGCTTCGAACTAAGGTAAGTATTTCATAATGAGTTAGTATGCGATGCCTTTGTTTTGCAGGGTTTTTTTTTCTTTAATGGGTTTACAACCACTTTAAGGACCGGAAGATTTTAAACCTTAATGACCAGGCCATTTTTTGCGATACAGCACTGTGTCGCTTTAATTGACGATTGTGCGGTCGTGCGACACTGTACCCAAACAAAATTGATGCCCTTTTTTTCCCACAAATAGAGATTTCTTTTGGTGGTATTTGATCACCTCTGAGTTTTTTATTTTTTGCACTATCAACAAAAAAACAACAATTTTGAAAAAAAGTTATATTTTTTTACTTTTTGCTATAATAAAATTCCCCCCCCCCAAAAAAATGTCTTCCTCAGTTTAGGCCGATATATATTCTTCTACATATTTTTTGTAAAAATTGCAATAAGCGTATATTGATTGGTTTGCGCATGTTATAGCATCTACAAAATAGGGAATAGATTTATGGCATTTTTATTATTTAATTTTTTTTACTAGTAATGGCGGCGATCAGAGATTTTTAGTGGGACTGCATTGTTCTAAACTTTGCTGTCATTGTTCTGATCTCCTCGATCACATGTCTTAAAGTTTTTTTGTTTTTTTTTTATTATCAAAAAGTTATTATTTTTCCATTTCAGGGCGCCCTGGTCTGGGATGGCTCATATGCGCCTCCTCCTACTCCTTGGACTCCTGACGGTTTCTGAGGGATAGGATCTCCAGGCCTCATTTGGCATGGAGAATTTTGTATCACAATACTCTCTTATCTCTAAGTGGACATTTTTGCACCCTTCTTCTTTGGTTCCATGGCTGACCACACACAAAATACATTAAAGATAGCTACACACAATGTCCAGGGCATGAATTCCCCACTTAAAAGGAGAAAGTTGTTTAATCACTTCAAATCTTTAAAAATGGATATTGTCATGCTTCAGGAAACTCACTTCCCGACTCGGTGCAGTCCCAAATTCCTCCAGTCTCACTTCCCTAATTTTTTTCTTGCCAGCGCAGGAAATAAAACTAAAGGGGTGGTCATTTAATTTGTGAAATCCTGCAATTTTACATGGATCTCTGATATAAAAACCCAGAGGGTAGATTCATACTAGTTAAAGGAACGATAGAAGGCCAGCTTTACTCCCTAGTCTCCTACTATGCCCATAACAAAGGGCAAGCTGCCTTTTTAAACACCTCTTTGACTCCCTCTGCCCCATCCTGGAGGGCACAGTCATTTTTGGGGGACTCCAATGCAGCTTTTGATCAAGGTCTAGATAGATCTAGACCTCCTGCCTCCCAAATGACCCACCCGACCAAAGAGAGTCTCAAGATTGATTGTCTCAATGCTTGTGGCATGGCTGATGCCTGGAGGGAACTTAATCCCACCAAAAGAGACTTCCCCCACTTCTCTAGCCCTCAAAACTTTTATGCCAGAATTGATCACCTCTTGGTCCAGACCCACAATGTCCCCCTCATCACTAATTCGCAAATCATAGACACGGTCCTGTCAGATCATTCTTTAGTTACCCTAACGCTACCACTGCACCACCCGAGACCAGGCCAAGGACACTGGAGACTAAACGAGTCCCTTCTTTCAGACCCTGTGAGAGTTACCATGTTGGATAATTCCCTGAAAGAATACATCGACCTTAATAAGGCAGAGGGAACTTCCGCAGAAACCTTGTGGAAAGCACACAAATTGTACATCAGGGGCGAAATCATTAAGATGTCCACTCAAATAAAAAGAGAAAGGGCTGCCGACATAAAAAGATTAGATGAAGATTACACCTCTTTACGATCCCAACACAAACTGCACCCCTCTCCAACTTTACTAGCCCAACTCGACAAGGCCAGGCTGGAGCTTAACCTGGCCCTCACGGTTAAAGCCAAAAAACAAATCCACTGGAGAAAAAATAAATTTTATACCCAGGGGGACAGAATTGGCTCCATGCTAGCCTCAAAATTAACTCCCCGATTTCGGTCTTTCGTAATGCCAAAGATGAGTCCCAGGTCATGGCACCACAGCCAACCCCTCCAAAATCCTAGAAGTTTTCCATGACTTTTACTCCACCCTTTACAGTCCCCACAAAACTAAGGATGAAGTTTCTATTCACAAGTATCTAGACGGCCTCCCCATCCCTTCTCTCTCTGCAGAACATAGAGATATACTTGAAGCTCCCATCTCTGAAGGAGAGGTTCTGCAAGTAAACAAAGCCCTTAAAACGAGTTCAGCTCCTGGCCTGGATGGGCTCTCTAATCCCTACTACAAGACATTTTCCAACACACTAACCCCCCACTTGACAAAATTCCTTAACACAAAGACACAGGGAACCCCACTTGATCCACACCTTAATACTGCCTACATAGAAGTCATCCCTAAACCGGACAAAAACCCAGAAGAGGTCAGCAACTACAGACCCATATCACTTATCAACAGAGACTTAAAAATCCTCACTAAAATTCTAGCGATCCGTCTAGCTTTGTTCATTAGCACATATATTCATAAGGATCAAGTGGGGTTCATCCCGGGAAGGCAAGGCCCTGATCAGATCAGGAGGGCCATTGATTTAGTTTCAATTCTCCAAACAAACTGGGAAGGGGGCCCCAAACAACTAGGAATGCTTCTCTCGCTCGACCTCCAAAAGGCCTTTGATTCGGTCTCTTAGCCATTCATTTTTGCAATCCTTGAATGCTGGGGCTTTGGTGAAAGATTTATGGGCCTGATGCATGCTCTTAATTCGAATCCTAAAGCATACGTCAGGCTCCAAGGATATTACTCCAAGCCACTATCCATAGCGAAGAGTACTAGACAAGGCTGTCCACTATCTCGTTTTTGCAATAGCCATTGAGACACTAGCCATTTCTGTTCACCAAAACCCTAATATACAAGGAGTCTCCTGTGGTTCTCAGACCCACAAATGTGGCCTATTTGCGGATGACATTCTCCTATTTCTCACCTCCCCCTTAACCTCTCTCCCCAACCTGTGCCACACCTTAGATTAATTCACTAAAATTTCAGGCCTCCAAGTGAACTACTCCAAGTCCCAAGTGCTAAACATATCCCTCCGGCCCCACACTGTTGCACTCTTACAAAAAAATGTAAATTCAAATGGAGTGAATCCTCCATCAGATACCTAGGAATTAATCTTACAGCACAAACAGAGGCTCTATATGCCAGTAATTATCCCCATATGTATCGTAAGCTGGAGTGAAATCTCATATCCTGATCCAAGAACAACCTATCATGGCTTGGGAGAATCAACGCTGTGAAAATGACGCTACTCCCCAGGCTATTATACCTGTTTCGTTCTCTTCCAATACCAATTAAAAAAGACCATATCAAATCATTTCAAAGTTAACTACTCAAATTCACATGGGGAAAGGCATGATACAGAATCCCTCAACAAACTTTATACCTACACAAAAAAAGGGGGGTCTGGGTCTACCCCACCTCCACAAATATTACCTAGCAGAAGAATAGCTCAACTATCTGTAATCTATTCCAGGTACGAGAAACCAGACTGGGTGCAAATAGAAAAACAGGCAGTACCTAGATTCACCTTAGACTACCTGCTCTGGAGCCTCCCGAAAACATGCCCTCCGATTATGGCCCCCACTGTTTCTCATACCTTTGCCCTCTGGGATTCTTTGCGATCACACTCTTCTCTAGTGTCAGCATATAAACCTTTGTCACACCTCTTTCACAATCCAGACTTCCCGCTGGGAAGGAATATCCTGGCATTTAAATAGTGGCTGGATAAGGGACTGTACCGAATCAGACGCTTCTTTACAGCTGTGGGTCCACTCACCCACTCCCACTGCACAAAAAAGCTTGACTTACCCACTTCTGAGAGATTTCGGTTTGAACAGATTTCTCACTTCTTGCACACACTCTGGAAGGACAAACCCCTTCCACCTCGGTTTACAGACTATGAGCTATGGTGTTGTCAGACCATGGACCAGAGGGGGGGATCTCGATAGTCTACTCGTCACTTACTTCTCCAACTGCAAAATCATCCTACATGCTCTCCTGGGAAGCCGATTTCCAATTCCAGTGGGACCTGGGGTCTGGCAGAAAGCAAGCTTTGATTCCTTCAAGGGCATCTTGAATACTTCCCTAACGGAAGCTAGTCTAAAAATTGTATCTATATGATATTATACTCCCTCAAGATTAGCCTCTATTTATCCTACAGCTGACCCTCTGTGTTTCAGATGATGCCAGCTCATAGGCATGATGTCCCACATCTGGTGGGAGTACCCCAGAATTCGTTCATTTTGGAAACAAATTTTCAATTTGATTGACAAGCTAGTTAGAAGCCAGATCCCAAAACCCCATTGGTCGCCCTTCTCAACCCCTATATCCCAAGGATACCCAAAATATCTCGTAGGCTGATTCACTTTACCCTGCTAGGGGCTAAACTCACAGTGGCAAAAGCCTGGAAAAAAAACGAAAATCTCCTTCCCTGTGGTAATCAGGAAGGTCTCCTGGATAATGACTCTAATCTATCTGGGAACCCTGGGCAAATCATGTGGGTACCCTATTGTCCACTAATCTAATCCCAGCTTAACTTTTAACATGATATTGGTTTGTTGCTCCTCTCCCTCTCCACCCCCATCTCTCCTCTCTCCTCCGCTTCTTCTTCCTCTCTTCCCCATCTTTCCTCTATAATCCAAATGTTTACAGAAGAAAACGACAGGTAGCCACATTTCATACCTGATCTCAGAAGTTTAATTCAGGAGACACAATCCATGGCGGCTCTCTCTCCCTCTTAGGTGGGGTTCGAGGGGAGTCGGGGGATGGACGCACCTATTCCGGTACAGTTAGATCCCATATGGGGTACCGGAGGTTGGGGAGTCCTTTCACCCGACTCTCTGGAAATTATTCTGTATCCTAAGTCAAGCCATGTTCCTCTGACTTTAGGTTCGCCAGTTTATATTTTGTTCTTATGTACCACTTACATTTCATATTGTAGAGTTACAATGCAATTCAACAGTTGTTTTATATCTGCTGTCGTTTTCATATTTATTTCTCTTATGTTTCAAAATAAAATCTTTGAAATTAAAAAAATTATCAATAAAAAAAGGGGTAAAAATGGAATTAAAATTAGAATAGGAATATACAGAGACCCCAATATTCTAATAATGGGTGAAATCCTGAGAAGTTTTCTAACATATCAATCCAAAATAGGACCACTATGTTACAAAATAAAAATAAGGACGATCATCAAGGACTATCAGGAGCACCTTTTTTGATATTAAACTATAATATTCAACACAAAGAAATCGAAAAATTGATAAAAAAACACTGGCACATACTAAAAAGTGACAGACATCTCAATAAATTTCTTCCTGAAAAACAGAATATACGCTATAAGAGAGCACCAACTTTGAGAGACATTATTGTAAAAAATGTCATTGAACCACCGAAAACTAAGGGTTACTCCTTTTTTAATGGCAAAGGCTTTTTCCCTTGCAAATATTGCTTTGCTTGTAAACATTCTAAGAAACCACAATTAAAACGTACATGGTTCACCTCCATTAAAACAGGACAAAGCTATCCGATTAAAGATTTTATTAATTGTCACACGGAGGGGGTAGTGTACATTCTACAATGTAGCTGCAATTTGCAGTATGTGAGAAGAACAAAAAGACCATTAATGGTTAGGATAAAAGGAACATGTTCAAAACATCATTAAAGTGGATGTAAACCCAATGTCATCCTTTCTAAACTACTGCCATAGGGGTTATCTATAAGGATATACATGCCTCCTGTCAAATGTCTCCCCTCTGTCTGTTATTGGACCCGAAAAACTGCATATTCTGTGGGTGGGTTTATTGTCTGGAGCTCGGTGGGTGGAGTCGTGATGTCAGTAGACTCCCCGCCCACCTCTACACTCCTTGTCAATATGAATTTTCTCCTGTGTATATTTCTTACACTGAACTTCTGCTGAACTTCTGCTATGATCTCTAACATCCAGTGAAAAGACAGGAAAGTAACCACATGACCTCAGCATGCCAAATCATGCTGAGGTGTGGAACAGCCAATCCTTGCAGAGCTGCTGAAGAAAGGAGTGGGGGAGGGAATTAAAAAATAATGCCTGTGTCTTAGGCTGTCATTCACAGCAAGGGGGAGAATTTGAAAAAGTTTTTCTCAGTTTGTCAAGATTTTTCTCACTGAACAATAAAAGAGGATTGCTCAGAGATGGATTAACTCTGTGTGGCAAGACTGGGCTCAAATGATGATATCATACTCTACAGTATGATATAAAAAAAAAAAAAAAAAAAAATTTCGGGTTTACATCCACTTTAAAGGCTTCCCGGAACACAATGTATCAAGACACTTTTCTCAAGTACACAATAATGACACTAAACATCTACAATTTTGGGGCATAGACAAATACAATAGACCGTGGAGGGGGGCACATAAAGTCAGGTCCATCAGTCAAAAAGAATCAAAATGGATACACACTTTACATACTGTCGTACCCGACAGTCTTAATGTGGAATTCGACTTAAATTGTTTTCTGAGTAATTTTTGACTTTTATTTTATTTTATAATATTGCTATGCTCATTGTGTCATTTCCGGAATATAATTCTCTTTATTTTATGGACTCCTTCAAACCAATCTTCTCACTTAGGAGGTCACCCTGGTTATCCAATATATTATTCAATATCTAATTAGCTTGATCAATTTTGGATTGGTATGTTAGTAAACGTCTCAGGATTTCACCCATTATTAGAATATTGGGGTCTCTATATATTCCTATTCTAATTTAAATTCCATTTTTACCCCTTTTTTTATTGATACATTTTTTTATTGATAAATGTTTCATATACACCTAATGTTTTATAGCTAATTAAAGATTTTCATACTTAATTATAAATTAATTCGTTTAAGTTACATTTTTATTAATGCACTTTAGAACATAACCATTAATATAGAATCCTACCTACAAAATGGCCGCCACCATGAGGATGATGAGTCTCATAATAAAAGTTCACCCAACTTTATTTTAAGATGTTCCCGATTTTAATATATCTTCACCTTCCAAAACAATGGCCGCCGCCATGGTAAGGACAATTTTAAACAAAATGGCTGCTAATTCAATTCCTGTTCCTACACAGAAATAGAATTGGTCAACAACCAATCCAGTTCCCTGATGAAGTCACGTGTTGTGATGTAACGTGTGTAGGGATTGGCCGGAAGTTTGAGACACCGGAAGTGATGCAAGGAGTGTGTTTGACACACAGCTACATACAGATAAGCTTGTTTTTAACTTTTTTGATGTAAGAGGCAACTTGGCATTTTCAATAAATTGTATTATCTTTAAATATTACACTATGGGAGGCCTGTTTTCTTTTATTTCCTTTAATGGCGAACAATGAACGTCCATAATGAAACCATGAGATTTTGAGGCCATTCAAGCTTTCAGCAGAGAGAGGGTTTGCTCAGTGGATCGTGAACCTACGTCCATAACCATCTACACGGATATCGATTAGGAGTACAGGCGACATATAGGCGATTCCATACCAGGATATCAATCCAAGGCTTATTTTTCTCCATTTGGAGGTAAGGGCTCTGGGAGCATTACGTGACTATTTAGTCATGAAGATTAACATCAATTTCACAACACAACTGTTTATTTAGGAGATTCACCAGGATTATGGACACTTATGATTATTGTCACTAAACTATCACTTTGATGGACTTTTTTGATACACATACACATATACACATTTTATTTTGGATTTCAGCTATTGTGTTTTTTGTTTTTTTTTACACTATTTGGGATTATTTTTCTACAATATTAATGTGTTAGAAGTCTGTGCTGATCACTTTTATTATTATTTACTGTTTTTTGTGTTTAGTGTACACTTCAGATCTTGCAGCGATTTTCAGTACTTCACATTATTAGTTTTCATTGTTTATTCACTTATTTAGTAGCGTGAAGGGCCTCACTTTAAATAAACACTAAATATTCCTTTAAATATCGTGCCTGGGAGGTGTCCTTAGTATACCTGTAAAGTAGCGTATCTTTCTCGTTTTTAGAACAGTACCACAGCAAAATTACATTTGTAAAGGAAAAAATGTCATTTAAAACTGCTCATGGCTGTATTGTCTATATTATTGGATCCCGGCAATATAGATAAAAATCATTGAAAAAAACAGCATGGGCCTCCTCGTCCATTACCAGGCCCTTTGGGTCTCGTATGAATATTAAGGGGAACCCCACACCAAAATAAGAAAAAAAAATGAGTAGGGTTCCCCCAAAAATTCATATCGGTCCCTTCAGGTCTGGTATGGATTTTAGGGGAACCATGCGCCAAAACAAAAAAATGGTGTGGGGGGCCCCCAAAGTTCATACCAGACCCTTATCCGAGCACGCAACGTGGCAGGCCTCCTGAACCGTACCAGGCCACATACCCTCAACATGCTTTGGGGTCCCCCAAAACACCTTGTCTCCATGTTGATGGGGACAAGGGCCTCATCCCCACAACCCTTGCCCGGTGGTTGTGGGGGTCTGTGGGGCTTATCGGAATCTGGAAACCCCCTTTAACAAGGGGACACCCAGATCCCACCCCCCCCCATGTGAATAGGTATCGGGTACATTGTACCCCTACTCATTCACCAAAAATTAAAAATGACGAGACAGTTTGGGACAAATCCTTTATTAAAAAATAAAAATGTCCCACGATGTAACTCCATCGTCAATCACGCCACCCGACGGACCGAAAAAAAAAAGAAAACGCAACAACTCCACCTCCATGGGAGGCTCCCGCCAACTGCAGGCTTTTCACTTTGACAGCTGTTATATAACTAAGGGGAGAGCCATCTGGTGACGTAAACAGGTGACCCCGCCCCCACTGACACCACGTGATGTCACGTTTGTGCCAGTTTTCATTCCCTGCTCTGCCTGCTCCAACAGGACAAACCCAGATAGCAAGGATAACTTGCCACACATTTGTGGCAGTATTGAATGGTAAGTCTTGTCAATTTGCTGCACATCTTCCCTGGCAAGTTGTATACTTGCAGAGCACTTGAAGCACAAGTTCTAGTTGACACTTTTCCAATTTGTAGCAAATTTTCGTGGAAAGTCTACAGCAAGAGCCCCGCAAGTCTGCAGCCAGAGTTATGCAAGTCTCCATGTTTGGCAAGAAAAAAGAAACAAGAGGCGCAAATCTATAATCCCACAATCTGGTGATAGTGAACCCACTGCTATTAACCTAATCCCTAACTGTACACGTGTGAAATACATTCAATCCATCACATAAAATAATTCATCCATTATACAAAAAATATTTGTTTCTATGAAAACATTTAACCGCTTGAGCCCCGGACCATTATGCTGCCTAAGGACCAGAGGTCTTTTTCCAATTTGGCACTGCGTCGCTTTAACTGCTAATTGCGCGGTCATGCAATGCTGTACCCAAACAAAATTTGCGTCCTTTTCTTCCCACAAATAGAGCTTTCTTTTGATGGTATTTGATCACCTCTGCGGTTTTTATTTTTTGCGCTATAAACGGAAAAAGACCGAAAATTTGGAAAAAAAATGATATTTTCTACTTTTTGTTATAAAAAAAATCCAATAAACTAAATTTTAGTCATACATTTAGGCCAAAATGTATTCGGCCACATGTCTTTGGTAAAAAAAATGTCAATAAGCATATATTTATTGGTTTGCGCAAAAGTTATAGCGTCTACAAACTAGGGTACATTTTCTGTAATTTACACAGCTTTTAGTTTATGACTGCCTATGTCATTTCTTGAGGTGCTAAAACGGCAGGGCAGTACAAAACCCCCCAAATGACCCCATTTTGGAAAGTAGACACCCCAAGGAAATTGCTGAGAGGCATGTTGAACCCATTGAATATTTATTTTTTTTGTCCCAAGTGATTGAATAATGACAAAAAAAAAAAAAAATATTTACAAAAAGTTGTCACTAAATGATATATTGCTCACACAGGCCATGGGCCTATGTGGAATTGCACCCCAAAATACATTCAGCTGCTTCTCCTGAGTATGGGGATACCACATGTGTGGGACTTTTTTGGAGCTTAGCCGCGTTCGGGGCCCCAAAAACCAAGCACCGCCTTCAGGATTTCTAAGGGTGTAAATTTTTGATTTCACTCATCACTGCCTATCACAGTTTCGGAGGCCATGGAATGCCCAGGTGGCACAAAACCCCCCCAAATGACCCCATTTTGGAAAGTAGACACCCCCAGCTATTTGCTGAGAGGCATATTGAGTCCATGGAATATTTTATATTTTGACACAAGTTGCGGGAAAGTGACACTTTTTTTTTTTTTTGCACAAAGTTGTCACTAAATGATATATTGCTCACACAGGCCATGGGCATATGTGGAATTGCACCCCAAAATACATTTAGCTGCTTCTCCTGAGTATGGGGATACCACATGTGTGGGACTTTTTGGGAGCCTAGCCGCGTACGGGGCCCCGAAAATCAAGCACCGCCTTCAGGATTTCTAAGGGTGAAAATTTTTGATTTCACTCTTCACTGCCTATCACAGTTTCGGAGGCCATGGAATGCCCAGGTGGCACAAAACCCCCCCAAATGACCCCATTTTGGAAAGCAGACACCCCAAGCTATTTGCTGAGAGGCATGGTGAGTATTTTGCAGCTCTCATTTGTTTTTGAAAATGAAGAAAGACAAGAAAAAACTTTTTTTTTTTTCTTTTTTCAATTTTAAAAACTTTGTGACAAAAAGTGAGGTCTGCAAAATACTCACTATACCTCTCAGCAAATAGCTTTGGGTGTCTACTTTCCAAAATGGGGTCATTTGGGGGGGTTTTGTGCCACCTGGGCTTTCCATGGCCTCCGAAACTGTGATAGGCAGTGAAGAGTGAAATCAAAAATTCACGCCCTTAGAAAGCCTGAAGGCGGTGCTTGGTTTTCGGGGTCCCGTACGCGGCTAGGCTCCCAAAAAGTCTCACACATGTGGTATCCCCGCACTCAGGAGAAGCAGCAGAATGTATTTTGGGGTGTAATTTCACATATTCCCATGGCATGTTTGAGCAATATATCATTTAGTGACAACTTTGTGCAAAAAAAAAAAAAAATTTGTCTCTTTCCCGCAACTTGTGTCGCAATATAAAATATTCCATGGACTCGACATGCCTCTCGGCAAATAGCTTGGGGTGTCTACTTTCCAAAATGGGGTCATTTGGGGGGGTTTTGAACTGTCCTGGCATTTTATGCACAACATTTAGAAGCTTATGTCACACATCACCAACTCTTCTAACCACTTGAAGACAAAGCCCTTTCTGACACTCATTGTTTACATGAAAAAGTTATTTTTTTTTGCAAAAAAATTACTTTGAACCCCCAAACATTATATATTTTTTAAAGCAAATGCCCTACAGATTAAAATGGTGGGTGTTTCATTTTTTTTTTTCACACAGTATTTGCGCAGCGATTTTTCAAACGCATTTTTTGGGGAAAAAACACACTTTTTTAAATTTTAATGCACTAAAACACACTATATTGCCCAAATGTTTGATGAAATAAAAAAGATGATCTTAGGCCGAGTACATGGATACCAAACATGACATGCTTTAAAATTGCGCACAAACGTGCAGTGGCAACAAAATAAATACATTTTTAAAAGCCTTTAAAAGCCTTTACAGGTTACCACTTTAGATTTACAGAGGAGGTCTACTGCAAAAATTACTGCCCTCGATCTGACCTTTGCGGTAATACCTCACATGCATGGTGCAATTGCTGTTTACGTTTGACGACAGACCGCCGCTTGCGTTCGCCTTAGCGCGAGGGCAGGGGGCGACAGGGGTGCTTTTTTTTTTTTTTTTTTTCTTTATTATTTTTTTGCTTTTTTATCTTATTTTTAAACTGTTCCTTTCATTTTTTTTTTTTTTAATCATTTTTATTGTTATCTCGGGGAATGTAAATATCCCCTATGATAGCAATAGGTAGTGACAGGTACTCTTTTTTGAAAAAATTGGGGTCTATTAGACCCTAGATCTCTCCTCTGCCCTCAAAGCATCTGATGACACCAAGATCGGTGTGATAAAATGCTTCCCCAATTTCCCAATGGCGCTATTTACATCCGGCGAAATCTAAGTCATAAAATGCTCGTAGCTTCCGGTTTCTTAGGCCATAGAGATGTTTGGAGCCACTCTGGTCTCTGATCAGCTCTATGGTCAGCTGGCTGAATCACCGGCTGCATTCTCAGGTTCCCTGTTGAGACAGGAGAGCCAGAGAAAAACACGGAAGACGGTGGGGGGGGCTTTCCCTCCCACGGCTTGTAAAAGCAGTCTAGAGGCTAATTAGCCACTAGGATTGCTTTTACATGAAAGCCGACCGCTGGCTGAAAAGAATGATGCCAAGATGATACCTAAACCTGCAGGCATCATTCTGGTATAACCATTCAAAGTCGTGAATGGCGTACCTGAAGACAAAAAAATGGTTAACAATAAAGCACAGTAAACAGTAAAGTATAAAAAATTGCATACCTGAAAAGCAAACATGATAAAACATAATAACAATAAAACATTGCAGAATAGAATACAGTAAAAAAGAGCAGAACAAGAGAGAGAGAATAGAGAGAGAGAGAACAATAAAACGACAACTATTTTTTTTTATTTTATATATTTTTTTTTTTTTTTTACACTTTTTTTGTAACTAACTTTTATAACGGTAACCGGTTCCAGGTTCGGGTCTCTCAAAATGCGATGGCATCTTGGGAGACCCTGTGAAAGTGTGCCTAGTCTGTGCAATGCTGTACCCTACGCTAATACTCAACTAATGAATGGTAGCGTTCAAAACATTCACCAATGCAAAGACCAGGATTGTCAGGACAGGAGGGACAATAATAGAGGGTGTCACGCCTATATTCGCGCTTGCTGCAGACACGACATCTTTTTTGGGGGGGGTTCGTTGGGTAGGGGTACTCGGGAGGACATAAAGAAAATGCCTCTCATGCAGCCGACTGCATTTGGTTGGGGATGTGAATGGGGGGCATGACGGGCCTGTGTTTGTCTTCTTGGTGGCAGCGGGACACTACTTGTGCTTGCCACCTCATCAGCTTGAACTGCACTTATGGGACTCGCCACGTCACCAAGTGTTACTGCAGTGCTGGTTTGACTACGACCGGGGTGTACTAGGCCGCTGGCGCTTGCCAGTTCAATAAAAAGCTACCAAAAAAACTGTTAGCGATTGCAGGGATCAGGCCTGACTCTGCGAATGCTGCAGTTATGCGTTAAGTGTTTTGTAAGTGACAGTGATCGATCGATACTGCACTTGGGTGGGCTGGGCTGGGCCGGGCGGAGGGGCAAAACGCAGGTGCTAGCAGGTATCTGGGCTGATCCCGCTAACACTGCGTTTTTGGGAACCCTAAACTGCTGGGGATGCCAGTATAGATCTGATCGGATCAGATATTGATCCGTTCAGATACTATACCACTAAGGGAGGTGTACGGTGCGTGTGTGGGTGTTAGCGGTACTGGCGCTAATCTGACGCTGCTTGGGGCTGGTGCTTGCAAGTTCACCAAAATATTACCAAAAAAACTGTTAGCGATCGCAGGGATCAGGCCTGACTCTGCGAACGCTGCAGTTATGCATTTAGTGTTTTGTAAGTGTCAGTGATCGATCGATACTGCACTTAGGTGGGCTGGGCTGGGCCAGGCGGAGGGGCAAAACGCAGGTGCTAGCAGGTATCTGGGCTGATCCCGCTAACACTGCATTTTTGGGAACCCTAAACTGCTGGGGACGCTAGTATAGATCTGATCGGATCAGATATTGATCCGATCAGATACTATACCACTAAGGGAGCTGTACGGTGCGTGCGTGGGTGTTAGCGCTACTGGCGCTAACCTGACGCTGCCTGGGGCTGGTGCTTGCCAGTTCACCAAAATGCTACCAAAAAAACTGTTAGCGATCGCAGGGATCAGGCCTGACTCTGCGAACGCTGCAGTTATGCGTTTAGTGTTTTGTAAGTGACAGTGATCGATCGATACTGCACTTGGGCTGGGCCGGGCGGAGGGGCAAAACGCAGGTGCTAGCAGGTATCTGGGCTGATCCCGCTAACACTGTGTTTTTGGGAACCCTAAACTGCTGGGGACGCTAGTATAGATCTGATCGGATCAGATATTGATCCGATCAGATACTATACCACTAAGGGAGGCGTATGCTGCGTGCGTGGGTGTTAGCGGTACTGGCGCTAATCTGACGCTGCCTGGGGCGACGCATATCACCGCCGGGCGATCAGGGGGCTAAACCTTTATTCGGTAATAAACGGCGGGTGCCCTGACACTATAAAAAATAAACAAACTAACCAGCGTCACCCGTAACAGTTATACGGTGATCAGTGGTGAAAGGGTTAACTAGGGGGCCATCAAGGGGTTAAAACATTTATTCGGTAGTATATGGGGGTCCCTGTCGCTATAAAATGCTGACGGCGAACCTAAATATTTAGGTCCCTAACTAGCGTCACCAGCGACACTAATACAGCGATCAGAAAAATGATCGCTTAGCGACACTGGTGACAGGGGGTGATCAAGGGGTTAAAACTTTATTAGGGGGGGTTAGGGGGGTATCCTAGACCTACAGGGGGGTAATACTAACTGTCCCAACACTGTAACTGTCACAAACTGACACCAATGCAGTAATCAGAAAAAAAACAAAAGAAACCCCAAAAAACTGCTGGTGTCAGTTTGTGACGGGGGGGGGTGATTGGGGGGGGATCGGGGGGCGATCGGGGGGGGATCGGGGTGTTTAGTGTGCCTGGCATGTTCTACTGTGTTGTGTAGTGTTGGTGCACTGACATACCTGTCTTCTCTCCTCGGGCCGGAACGGAAATTACCGAGCCGAGGAGAGATGACATCATTTCCTTTGCTGCTGTTTAGCATACAGCAGCAAAGGAATGATGTGATTGGCCGGCGGCGATCGCGAGGGGGGGCCACGAACGGATGGCCTCCCCCTCATCTCCGATCGCCGTGGGACAAAAGATGACCGCCTCGGACACAGGGGGGGGGGTCCGATCGGACCCCCCACCCGCGGAAGGCAAATCACGTATATGTGCGTGATTTTGCCTGTCCGTGCCACCTTGCCGACGTGAATCGGCGTGAGGCGGTCGTCAAGTGGTTAAAGTGCGAGGGGGCGTGGCCAGCCGGGATAGCAGATGGACGCTTAATTCCACAGCTCTGAGCCAGGGGACAGAATCCAACGACATCGGCTGCAAAAAACGAATCAAACCTACCCATCCACACTCCTCACAGTCAGGGGACAACAAGGATGTCTTCCAGGAAGAGATTTACAGACCACATACCACAAAAACTCACCGAATTTGCTTACAAGCCGGCGGGATGGAAGATCCAAGATGGCGCCGGCCAGGCCGCGCCGTCCACAGCTTACACGGACCTGCCGGATGATGAGACAGATGATCCTCAGGATACAGGTACCGTGGATAACCTCCCCCATACCCCAGAAGGGGATCCCAACCTAGGCAGCCCAGCAAAGGCAAAAATGAGGATAGATGCGATGCCGCAACGGTCGCGGTACTCGCAAATTGAGGCCCAGGCTCCCACCCAGTACTCACTAGACCAGGCCCTACAATCCTCTATGGCCTCCTTCCCCACCTCAGGGCAGCCGGTCATGGACACAACGCTCAAGGATATGCTCATATCCCTGCAGACCTCCCTCATGACAGATCTATCATCCCTCTTCCACAAGATCACCACTGACATCCACTCTCTGGATGATAGAGTGACAAACGCTGAGAGAGGAATACATGCCTGCACCTCCACAGTGAATGACACCATTGAAGCCTTTGAAGCTGTTAGAGAGGAACAGACATGGATGCGTGCCAAGCTGGCCGACTTAGAAGACAGATCTCGCAGGAACAATGTTAAACTGAGGGGGGTCCCCGAGTCCATACTACCCGCAGATCTGCCACGCTACGCAAAAGAACTGATACACTTAGTTCTCCCTGAGGCCTCCCCGAGAGACGTCATCGTAGACAGAATTCATAGAATTGCTAAACCATCCCATCTAGCTGCCTCAGTCCCCAGAGATGTCCTGATGAGGGTTCACTTTCACCACATCAAAGAAAAACTGCTCATGGGACTCAGGGCTAAATCGCCACTACCAGCACCTTACACGGGAATTCAGCTATTCCCTGATCTCTCAAAATACACCCTCCAAATGAGGCGCCATTTGAACCCAATCACCAAAGGCCTACAAAATCACAAGCTGCAATACAAATGGCGATACCCAGCCACCATTCTCATTGTCCGCAACGGTCAAACCCACGCAATTGGGGAACTAGAAAAGGGCCTGAAGCTACTCCATACCTGGGGCATAAACCCAGAACCACCTAATCCTGCTCAGCATAACAGAATTTCATCCTCTCCCCGCAGACAACTAGATCAAAACACCAAGTGAAAACTTACAAATACAACAAAGCCAATAACAGCAACAACAGTTCCCCTGTGCTATGGCTATCCTCCACTCCAGTCTTCTGCTACCCGTGGTAGTGACTCTTTGTACCCCAATACAGAGGTCCACAGGTGCTCAGCACCCCCTCTGTTTGTTTTTCTATTTTTTGTTCTTTTTTCTTACAAAGTTTTTTTTTCTCTCTTGCAACGTTATATCCGCCACCTCTCTGCTAACAAGCTAACTTACCAGCTCACAACACAGAGCTCTCTCAAAATTTTCATTGTTACCCAAAGTACACATGATCTCTATTTGATTATAACTGCCTTGCTACCTAACGTATTGCTCTATTTGCAGTCTACTAGTCCATCCCCACCTTGGCCCCCTGGCCAGCCAGATACAACGCTCACCGCTCTTGTATACGGGACCCAGCTGAACTGAATCTCGGACTTCCATACCGCACCCTACCCATCACATCGACTGGGAAAACAAAAAACCAGCTCATCACGAGATCGCCTAACTGTAAGTGTTACTAGAAGCTTACACCACACCCACACCCACAAGATGCCGTTTAACATCCTTTCACTCAACGTCAACGGGCTGAATCATCCAGCCAAACGCCACTCACTATGGAAAACCGTCAAAGATCTCCAGAGTGACATCATTTGCGTCCAAGAAACCCACCTACTAGCTACCAACACTCCCCTGTGTAAAAATCGTCACTTTCCAAACATATTCCACGCAACGCATTCTACCAAGACCAGAGGGGTCATGATAGCCGTCAAAGATACCATAGACTTCCAACTCTTAGAAATAGTCCCAGACCCCGAAGGACGCTTCATCATCCTTATCTGTACCATTAATAGAGCAACCTACACCATCATCAACCTATACGCTCCGAATACTCACCAATTGAGATTCCTACGCAAGATTATCCGTACATTAAAACCCATACAAAAAGGCCACACAATTATGTGTGGGGACTTCAACCTGGTCCCAGATGTGTCCCTGGACTCCACCACTTCAGCGAAGAGACGTGAATCGCCTCTAAAAGCGTTCATACAAACCCATGACCTGTATGATGTCTGGCGCTGCTACCATGGCGCCGAACGTGACTTCACCTTTTTTTCCCCCAGACATGGTTCTTACTCCAGAATTGATTTGTTCCTGGCTGATAAACGTATTTTACAAAAAATATCTCAGTCGGTAATCCACACCATGGCATGGTCGGACCACGCACCCACCTCAATTACCATCCAAGATCACAATCTTCAACATAATACATTCCTATGGAGACTAAACAACTCCATAATTCAAAATAATAAATACACCCCAGAAATTTCAGAACACATTTCAGAATTTTTCTCGTTGAATAAGGGATCGGTACCCGACCCTGCCGTGGTGTGGAGCGCTCATAAAGCGTACATGAGGGGAATGCTCATTAAATTAAGCTCTCATCATAAGCGACAGAGGACGCAGCGCATAGATAAAATAACAGCCCAAATAGTGGACCTAGAAAAGAAACACAAATGTGACCCTCAAAACCCACTTACAAACCAACTACTATCCCTAAGACAGGAACTGAAAACCCTTCTCCTTCACTCATACGAATTCCTTCAAAGGAAATTTAAAGCATCTTCATACTCTACTTCCAACAAGGCAGGGAAGACTTTAGCCCAAAGACTCAAAGGAAGACGAAATAAAGCTAGAATAACACTACTTAAACACCCCCACACCAACACCCCATTGACCAATCCCCAGGACATTGCCGATGCTTTCAGCACCTACTATGAAGACCTATACAACTTAAAACATGACCACCATACCCCCCAACCCACACCAGACGACATTAACAACTTCCTCACTAAAATCAAACTGCCCAAACTATCTACCGACCAACTGACCGCCCTGAACGCACCATTCACCGACCTGGAAATCAAGACTACTATTGACTCATTGCCTAGTGGCAAAGCACCAGGTCCAGACGGGATAACAGGGGAATACTACAAAGTGTTCTCCAACCAACTAATCCCATACCTTACAGATCTCTTTAACCACGCTGCCTCCTCTGCTAGCTTCTCGAAAGAATACTTAAAAGCGCTTGTAATAACCATACCAAAACCAGGGAAACAGTCGGATGCCCCCCAAAACTTTCGCCCGATCTCCTTACTCAACTTAGACCTAAAAATTTACTCCAAAACCATTGCCAACAGACTAAACAAAATTATGCCAACTATCATACACCAAGATCAGACTGGCTTTACCAAAGGCAGACAATCTTCAGATGCCACCAGGAGAATGCTAGACCTTATCCACCATGCTGAATCCACTGGAACGCCTTCTCTGCTTCTTTCCCTAGATGCAGAGAAGGCGTTCGATAGAGTTCACTGGACCTATCTAGAAGCAGTCCTACACAAATTCGGATTCCAGGGACGGATCCTAACAGCCATCCTAGCATTGTACTCTAACCCTGAAGCCCAAGTGTTCACAGAAGGCATGCTCTCACGCCCATTCCCCATCACAAATGGCACACGCCAGGGCTGTCCCCTCTCCCCTCTAATATTTAACATGCTTATGGAACCCCTGGCTGAACACGTTCGCTCACACCCTAACATCTCAGGCATGCGTATAGGCCTCTCACACCACAAAATAAGCTGTGTAATATTAATCCTTACAGATCCGACTGTCTCCCTGGCAGAAGTACAAAAACTGCTCACTTGGTTTAGCTCGATTTCGTATTACAAGGTTAATGTGACCAAATCATTCATATTAGACATAAACATAAACACCACCATGAAACACCTCCTACAACTACAATACCCATTTAAATGGGCAGAAACCGACATATCATACTTGGGCATTCAACTCCCGAGAGAAACTAAGAAAATTTACTCGAGCAACTACATACCACTCTTACAACAAATTCAATCAACTTCCCAACAAATAGCAAAGCACGAGCTCTCATGGTCGGGCAGACTTGCAGCATTTAAGATGATATGCCTCCCCCAAATACTTTATCATTTTAGAACCCTACCTATACCACTGCCAACCACCTTCTTCAAATCTCTCAAAACTACTTTCAACAAATACTTATGGAGCGGGAAAAAACCGAGGAGTGCCCAACACAACTTAGTAAAACATAAACTAGTCGGTGGAACAGGATCTATAGACTTCGAGGACTATTACCTAGCGACAATCCTAGCTCAATTACCTTCCTGGTTCCAATCACAATCCACTACACTTTGGGGACAAATTGAAAGCTCCGCATTATCTCAACCAAACTTGAAAACTTGGTTACTTAGTATTCCACTGGGAACCATAATACCAAAGGCGTTTCCCCCGACCATGAGAGCTTCGGCACTCGCATGGAAGAAATCAGTATCCTTACTGACCCCTATTCCCGTCACATCTCCAGGGCACATCCCCTTGGAATCCCTACATCACACGCTACCAGAAATCTCTCTATCAACTTGGACCACCAAAGGCATACTTCTCATACAAGACCTAATACATGACAACCACGTTAAATCATACGCACAACTCCAATCCGAATTCAATCTAACAGCGTCTGACAAATTCACTTACATGCGCCTACACCACTATCTAAAAACCCTACCCCTCCCCCTCTACAATATCCACCCTAAAACCTGGGAATACCTTACCAACACTGCCACTAAAACCAGAGGTATATCCTACTTCTACAACATTCTTCACAACAAACGTACCTTCCTTAAACTAAAACCCCACCAAAATTGGGAAAAAGATTTAGATCAGCCCTATACGGAAGACCAATGGCAACTTGCCCTCAAAACTATATACAAAGCCACTAAATGCGCGGCCCTGTGGGAACTCACACAGAAAATCACACTACGTTGGTACATCACTCCAGCCAGAATTACGACCTTTAACCCAAAAATCCCTAATATATGCTGGAGATGTCACTCTTCTCCTAGCGACATAATGCATATACTCTGGACATGCACTAAACTCCACAACTACTGGGAAAGAATTTTTAGTTTAATCTCTCACATAACCCAAATTAAAATCCACCCCTCCCCTGCATTAGCGATACTTAACCTAACTATAGAATCAATCCCACATTCATTCAGGCCAGTGGTCACTCACATCCTCCTGGCGGCAAGACTAAACATAACCAGGCAATGGAAGTCTGACAATCCCCTGACAATAACCCAAGTCATTGACTTAGTAGCCCTTCATTACAGCTACGAGATCATAACAGCTACTCACACTGGCCAGGCGACGAAAGCACACAAGAACTGGCAACCATGGACTGACTGGACTGCACACTGCGCAAACCACTAACCTAAACACTGATACCCACCTCCTCTTCTTGACCGAGCAATACCTTTCTATAGGCAAGAGAAACAAGTTATATGCAACAGCTAGTTCTAACTAGCACATATTTATCAATATTTATCAATATTAACATAAGATAGAAGGGGCCTCTTCACTCCTGTGGCACTAAAGATCCCATTTGGGGTGCGACTCTAGTGAAGAGGTCTACAACTAAAAAACTACGAAACTACGGTTAATAACATTGGTAGTCTAGAATCCACAATGGATATATGTTAAATAAAAGTTATAACCAACCAAGGTTGGTAAAATGTTATAATTATTGAACTCACAAGTTGAACTGTATTCCTTATACTGTCTAATTGGAATGTCATTACACGACATACTATGTCCAATTGTATAATGTATAATCTGTATGAAAATCTTTCAATAAATATATGGAAGAAAAAAAAGTGGTTAAAGTGCAAATGCTGTTAAAAAAGTGCAAAAGAAAAAATGGTGTGCTGACACAGTGAACAAAAAGTGCTTAGTGCAAGAAAACATTATTCATTAGTAAAGGGCATGCATCAAAAATTCATATGTGTTCAAAATACTTGCAGTCCATTTTGCAATCCCAGGAAACATCCAAGATTATTATTATCACTTTCTTGGATTGTCCTGGAATTGCAAAATTGACTTCAAATATTTTGAACACATATGAATTTTTGATGCATGCACTCTACTAATGAATAATATTTTCTTGCACTAAGCACTTTTTGTTCACTGTGTCAGCACACGGTTTTTTTCTTTTGCACTTTTTTTTAACAGCATTTGCACTTGGTTTGTTTCATAGAAACAAATAATTTTTGTATGATAGATGAATTATTTTATGCAATGACACAGAGTTTTTCATTATTCCTGATTGTTGGATTGAATGTATTTCACATGTGTACAGTAAGGGATTAGGTTAATAACAGTGGGTTCACTATCACCAGATTGTGGGATTATAGATTTGCGTTGCTTGCTTTTTTTTTTCTTGCCAATTAACTGGTGATCATAGGGATGCACAGGGGGTGTGCCAGGTGTGCCTGGGCACACCCTAATCACCCCAAGCGCATTAGCATTATTGCTCTGTGTGCAGGCAGGGAGATGGGAAATATCTCCCTCTGACCAGTTCTGCCATTCATGAAGTGCCGTACTTCTACCGTACTTCTCTTTCACTGTACTGACTCCACCATAAGAGTATATGTGTCTGTATGTGTATGTTATATATATATATATATATATATATATATATATATATATATATATATATATATATATATATCACACATACACACACACACACACACGCATGTTTGTTTGATCTTTGGTTTGCACACCCTAATGCAATAGGCTACACACACCTACACACCTATGCTGGTGATTCACCGGTACTTAGGTGGCAGCAATCTTATTTAATCCCTCAATCTTCCATTAACATCTTTGGCACTAGTTTTTCTTGTTGCTTGTCCAAGTGTCCATTTTTATTGGGTCTATTCACTAATAAGTGAAGAGAGATGAATTGTCTCTCATTTAAATATTTTTAGTTTTAGCTTTTTGGCTTATATTTTACGATTTCCTTAAAAATGTACCTCAGTTCACTGAATCGTGCATTAAGACAAAACTGATCTTTATAAAAACATTTATTAAAACATTTGCATAAAATCAATACATAACACTGGATTACATCTTAGTTATTTTTTTATTAGGTTGAACATTTAACAAAACATAAAAAAGAACATTTATAATATGAAAAAGAACAATAAAAATGATACAATAAAAAAAATAAATTAATAAAAATGCAGTAGGGATGAGCTTCAAGTTCGAGTCAAACTTATGTTCAACTCGAACATCGGCTGTTCGCCAGTTCGCCGAACAGCGAACAATTTGGGGTGTTCACGGCAAATTCGAAAGCCGCGGAACACCCTTTAAAAGTCTATGGGAGAAATCAAAAGTGGTAATTTTAAAGGCTTATATGCATGGTATTGTCATAAAAAGTGTTTGGGGACCTGGGTCCTGCCCCAGGGGACATGTATCAATGCAAAAAAAAGTTTTAAAAATGGCCGTTTTTTCAGGAGCAGTGATTTTAACCGCTTCAATACAGGGCATTTTCACCCTTTTCCTTCCCAGACCAATTTTTAGTTTTCAGCGCTGTCGCACTTTAAACGACAATTGCGTGGTCGTGCGACGTTGTACCCAAACAAAATTGATGTCCTTTTTTCCCCACAAATAGAGCTTTCTTTTGGTGGTATTTGATCACCTCTGGGGTTTTTATTTTTTGCGCTATAAACAAAAGAAGAGCGCCAATTTTGAAAAAAAACACAATTTTTTTTACTTTTTGCTATAATAAATATCCCAATTTTTTAAAAAAAAAACTCATTTTTTCTTCAGTTTCGGCCGATACGTATTCTTATACATATTTTTGGTAAAAAAAATTGCAATAAGTGTATATTGATTGGTTTGCACAAAAGTTATAGCGTCTACAAAATACGGGATAGATTTATGGCATTTTAAAAAAAAAAAAATGTATTTATTTTTTTTACTAGTAATAGCGGCGATCTGTGATTTTTTTTCGTGACTGCAACATTATGGCGGACACATCGGACACTTTTGACACATTTTTGGGATCATTCACATTTTTACAGCGATCAATGCTATAAAATTGCATTGATTACTGTATAAATGTGACAGGCAGGGAAGGGGTTAACCACTAGGGGGACACAAGGGGTTAATTATGTTTCCTAAGGGAGTGATTCTAACTGTAGGGGGAGGGGACGCAGAAGGGGAGGAGACCGATCAGTGTTCCTCTGTAGTGGGAACACAGATCGGTCTCCTCTCACCTGACACACAGATCCACGGTCCTGCTCGGTTAACGGGCAATCGCGGGTGCCCGGCGGCAATCGCGGCCAGTGGGCACACGCACCGGGTCCCGAGCAATGCCGCGGGCGCGCGCGCGAGCCCCCTAGACGGCCGGGAATCCCAGGACGTCATATGACGACCACCCAGGATGGGAGATCCCATCTGTGGCCGTCATTTGACTATAGCCCGGTAATGAAGTGGTTAATAATGCTTAAAGTGAAACAATAAAAGTGTAATATTCCTTTAAATTTCATACCTGGGGGGTGTCTATAGTATGCCTGTAAAGGGGCGCATGTTTTCCGTGTTTAGAACAGTCTGACAGCAAAATGACATTTCAAAGGAAAAAAAGTAATCTAAAACTACTCGCGGCTATATGAATTGTCGGTCGGTCCGACAATACACATAAAAGTTCATTGATAAAAACTGCATGGGATTTCCCCACAAGGGAACCCTGAACCAAACTTGCGTGGGGGTCCCCCTAAATTCCATATCAGGCCCTTCAGGTCTGGTATGGATATTAAGGGGAACCCCACGCCAAAATTGTAAAAAAAAAGACGTAGGGCCAAACCCCATGCCAAAATTAAAAAATACATTGGCGTGGAGTCCCCCCAAAAATCTATACCAGACCCTTATCCGAGCACGCAACCTGGCAGGCTGCAGGAAAATAGGGGGAGACGAGAGAGCGCCCCCCCTCCTGAACCGTACCAGGCCACATGCCCTCAACATTGGGAGGGTGCTTTGGGGTAGCCCCCCAAAGCACCTTGTCCCCATGTTGATGAGGACAAGGGCCTCATCCCCACAACCCTTGGCCAGTGGTTGAGGGAGTCTGCGGGCGGGGGGGCTTATCAGAATCTGGAAGCCCCCTTTAACAAGGGGACCCCCAGATCCCACCCCGCCCCCCCCGTGTGAAATGGTAAGGGGGTATTTTTGTACCCCTACCATTTCACAAAAAAACTGTCAAAGATGTTAAAAATGACATGAGACAGTTTTTGACAATTCCTTTGTTTAAAGTCTTCTTTTTTCCATCTTCTTTATTCTATCTTCTTTCTTCTATCTTCCTTCGGTTTCTCCCTCCATCTTCTTCTTCCTCCGATCCTCTGCTTCTTGCTCCGGTGTTCTCATCATCAGCATCTTCCTCTGTGGCATTGCCTTCCCTTCTTCTTCTTCTCGGGCCGCTCCGCCTCCATGATGGGAGGCTCCTGCTGTCGCTTCTCGTCTTCTGATGGTTTTTAAATATTGAAAGGTGGGGCCACCCGGTGACCACGCCCCCTCTGACGCACGGGACTTGCGGGGACTTCCCTGTGGCATTCCCCGTGATGTCAGAGGGGGTCACCTGTTATATAACGGGTGACCCCACCCCCCTCTGACATCACGGGGAAAGCCACAGGGAAGTCCCCATCAAGTCCCCACGCGTCAGAGGGGGCGGGGTCATGGGTGGCTCTGCCCTCCTTTATTTAAGAACCGTCAGTAGAAGAGAAGTGTCACACAGCGGGAGCCTCCCATCATGGATGTGGAGCGGCCCGAGAAGAAGAAGAAGGGAAGAAGATGCCGCGGAGGAAGATGCCAGACGAGAACACCGGAGAAAGAAGCAGAGAATCGGAGGAAGAAGATGGAGGAAGAAACCGAAGGAAGATAGAAGAAAGAAGATAGAAGAAAGAAAATGGAAAAAAGGAGGCTCTTCACCATGTGATCAGCTGTGTCCAATCACGGCTGATCACGATGTCAATAGGAAGAGCCGTTGATCGGCTCTTCCTCACTCGCGTCTGACAGACGCGAGTAGAGGAGAGCCGATCGGCTGCTCTCCTGGTGGGGGGGTCTGCGCTGATTGTTTATCAGCGCAGCCCCCCCTCAGATCACCACACTGGACCACCAGGGATCGCCACTAGGACCACCAGGGAAGGGGCAACATGTGGATGGCCAGGTATGTACCCCATGGCCATCCACATGTGCCCAGTGTCCCAGTGTGCCCAGTCAGTGCCCAATCTGTGCCAATCAGTGGCCACAAATGGGCACTGATTGGCACCATTATGTTGCAGTGATGCCCAGCAATGCCACCCTTAGGGGCATCACTGCCATCAATCAGTATCATCAGTGCCACCAATCACTGTCCATCGGTGCCACCTGTCAGTGCTCATCTGTGCCCATCAGTGCCCATCCGTACCCATCTGTGCCAACTATCAGTGCCACCCATAACTACCCATCAATGCCACCTATGAGTGCCCATCAATGCCACCTACAAGTGCCCATCAGTGCCTCCTATCAGTGCCCATCGGTGCCATCTATCAGTGCCCATCAGTGCCACATACCAGTGCCACCTATCAGTGCCCATCAGTGCCACCTATCAGTGCTTATCAGTGCCGCCTATCAGTGCCCATCATCAGTGCCCGTCAGTGCCACCTCATCAGTGCCACCTCATTGGTGCCACCTCATCGGTGCCCATTAGTGCCGCCGTATCAGTGCCCGTCAGTGCAGCCATATCAGTGCCCATCATTGAAGAAGAAAACGTACTTATTTACAAAAATTTTTAACAGAAACAAAGAAAAACTTGTTTTTTTTCAAAATTTTCGGTCTTTTTTTATTTGTTGCGCAAAAAATAAAAATCGCAGAGGTGATCAAATACCACCAAAAGAAAGCTCTATTTATGGGAACAAAATGATAAAAAAATTTGTTTGGGTACAGTGTTACATGACCGTGCAATTATCATTCAAATTGCGACAGCGCTGAAAGCTGAAAATTGGCCTGGGCGGGAAGGTGTCTAAGTGCCTGGTATTGAAGTGGTTAAAGTCTATGAGACACGAACATGAATAATCAAAAGTGCTAATTTTAAAGGCTTATATGCAAGTTATTGTCATAAAAAGTGTTTGGGGACCCAGGTCCTGCCCCAGGGAACATGGATCAATGCAAAAAAAGTTTTAAAAACGGGCGTTTTTTCGGGAGCAGTGATTTTAATAATGCTTAAAGTGAAACAATAAAAGTAAAATATTCCTTTAAATTTCGTACCTGGGGGTGTCTATAGTATGCCTGTAAAGGGGCACATGTTTCGTGTTTAGAACAGTCTGACGGCAAAATGACATTTCAAAGGAAAAAAGTCATTTAAAACTACTTGCGGCTATTAATGAATTGCCGGTCCCACAATACACATAAAAGTTCATTGATAAAATCGGCATGGGAATTCCCCAAAGGGGAACCCCGAACCAAAATTAAAAAAAAAAAATGACGTGGGGGTCCCCCTAAATTCTATACCAGGCCCCTCAGATCTGGTATGGATTTTAAGGGGGATCCCCCGCCAATATAAAAAAAAAATGGCGTGGGGTACCCCCAAAAATCCATACCAGACCCTTATCCGAGCACGCAACCTGGCAGGCCGCAGGAAAAGAAAGGGGGGACAGGAGAGCGCTCCTCCTCCTGAACCGTACCAGGCCACATGCCCTCAACATTGGGGGGGGTTTTGGGGTAGCCCCCCAAACCACCTTGTCCCCATGTTGATGGGGACAAGGAGCCTCATCCCCACAACGCTTGCCCGGTGGTTGTGGGGGTCTGTGGGCGGGGGGCCTATTGGAATCTGGAAGCCCCCTTTAACAAGGGGACCCCCAGATCCCGGCCCTCCCCCCTGTGTGAAATGGTAAGGGTACCCCTACCATTTCACAAAAAAAGTGCCAAAAATGTTAAAAATGACAAGAGACAGTTTTTGACAATTCCTTTATTTAAATGCTTCTTCTTTCTTCTATCTTCTATCTTCTTTCTTCTATCTTTCTTTGGTTTCTTCCTCCATCTTCTTCTTCTTCTGATTCTTCTGGTTCTTCCTCCGGTGTTCTCGTTCGGCATCTTCCTCAGCGGCGCCTTCTTCTCTTCATCTTCTTTTCTCAGGCCGCTCCGCATCCACGATTGGATGGGAGGCTCCCGCTGTGTGACGCTTCTCCTCTTCTGACGGTTCTTAAATAACGGAGGGTGGGTGACCCCGCCCCCCTCTGACGTCACGGGGAATGCCACAGGGAAGTCCCCGTCAAGTCCCCATGCGTCAGAGGGGGTGGGGTCACTGGGTGGCCCCACCCTCCGTTATTTAAGAATCGTCAGAAGAGGAGAAGTGTCACACAGCGGGAGCCTCCCATCCAATCATGGATGCGGAGCGGCCCGAGAAAAGAAGATGAAGAGAAGAAGGCACCACTGAGGAAGATGCCGGACGAGAACACAGGAGGAAGAACCAGAAGAACCAGAAGAAGAAGAAGATGGAGGAAGAAACCAAAGGAAGATAGAAGATAGAAGAAAGAAGAAGCATTTAAATAAAGGAATTGTCAAAAACTCTCTTGTCATTTTTAACATTTTTGACACTTTTTTTGTGAAATGGTAGGGGTACTTTTGTACCCCCTTACCATTTCACACAGGGGGGAGGGCTGGGATCTGGGGGTCCCCTTGGCAAAGGGGGCTTCCAGATTCCAATAAGCCCCCCACCCACAGACCCCCACAACCACCGGGCAAGGGTTGTGGGGATGAGGCCCTTGTCCCCATCAACATGGGGACAAGGTGTTTTGGGGGCTACCCCAAAGAACCCTCCCAATGTTGAGGGCATGTGGCCTGGTACAGTTCAGGAGGGGGGGTGCTCTCTCATCACCCCCTCTTTTCCTGCGGCCTGCCAGGTTGCATACTCGGATAAGGGTCTGGTATGGATTTTTGGGGGTACCCCGAGCCATTTTTTTAAAAATTTTGGCGCTGGGTTCCTCTTAAAATCCATACCAGACCTGAAAGGTATAGATTTTGAGGGGGACCCCACGCCACTTTTTTGGCCGGGGTTCCCCTTAATATCCATAGCAGACCTGAAGGGCCTGGTATGGAATTTAGAGGGACCCCCACGTCTTCTTTTTTTTAAATTTTGGTTTGGGGTTCCCCTGTGGGGAATTCCCATGCTGTTTTTATCGTGACTATTAATGAATTGCCGGTCTGACAATACACATAACAGTTCATTGATAAAAACGGCATGGGAATTCCCCACAGGGGAACCCCAAACCAAAATTAAAAATAAAAAATGACGTGGGGGGTCCCCCTAAATTCCCTACCAGGCCCTTCAGGTCTGATATGGATATTAAGGGGAACCCCGGCCAAAATTTAAAAAAATAATGGCGTGGGGTCCCCCTCAAAATCTATACCAGACCCTTCAGGTCTGGTATGGATTTTAAGGGGAAATGCGCCAAAACTAAAAAAAATGGCGTGGGTTACCCCCAAAAATCCATACCAGACCCTTATCCGAGCATGCAACCTAGCAGGCCGCAGGAAAAGAAAGGGGGGACAAGAGAGCGCTCCTCCTTCTGAACCGTACCAGGCCACATGCCCTCAACATTGGGGGGGGTTTTGGGGTAGCCCCCCAAACCACCTTGTCCCCATGTTGATGGGGACAAGGAGCCTCATCCCCACAACGCTTGCCCGGTGGTTGTGGGGGTCTGTGGGCGGGGGGCCTATTGGAATCTGGAAGCCCCCTTTAACAAGGGGACCCCCAGATCCCGGCCCTCCCCCCTGTGTGAAATGGTAAGGGTACCCCTACCATTTCACAAAAAAAGTGCCAAAAATGTTAAAAATGACAAGAGACAGTTTTTGACAATTCCTTTATTTAAATGCTTCTTCTTTCTTCTATCTTCTATCTCCTTTCTTCTATCTTTCTTTGGTTTCTTCCTCCATCTTCTTCTTCTTCTGGTTCTTCTGGTTCTTCCTCCGGTGTTCTCGTTCGGCATCTTCCTCAGCGGCGCCTTCTTCTCTTCATCTTCTTTTCTCAGGCCGCTCCGCATCCACGATTGGATGGGAGGCTCCCGCTGTGTGACGCCTCTCCTCTTCTGACGGTTCTTAAATAACGGAGGGTGGGTGACCCCGCCCCCCTCTGACGTCACGGGGAATGCCACAGGGAAGTCCCCGTCAAGTCCCCATGCATCAGAGGGGGCGGGGTCACTGGGTGGCCCCACCCTCCGTTATTTAAGAATCGTCAGAAGAGGAGAAGTGTCACACAGCGGGAGCCTCCCATCCAATCATGGATGCGGAGCGGCCCGAGAAAAGAAGATGAAGAGAAGAAGGCACCACTGAGGAAGATGCCGGACGAGAACACAGGAGGAAGAACCAGAAGAACCAGAAGAAGAAGAAGATGGAGGAAGAAACCAAAGGAAGATAGAAGATAGAAGAAAGAAGAAGCATTTAAATAAAGGAATTGTCAAAAACTCTCTTGTCATTTTTAACATTTTTGACACTTTTTTTGTGAAATGGTAGGGGTAGGGGATTTTGGCGCTGGGTTCCTCTTAAAATCCATACCAGACCTGAAAGGTATAGATTTTGAGGGGGACCCCACGCCACTTTTTTGGCCAGGGTTCCCCTTAATATCCATAGCAGACCTGAAGGGCCTGGTATGGAATTTAGGGGGACCCCCACGTCTTTTTTTTTTTTAATTTTGGTTTGGGATTCCCCTGTGGGGAATTCCCATGCTGTTTTTATCGTGACTATTAATGAATTGCCGGTCTGACAATACACATAACAGTTCATTGATAAAAACGGCATGGGAATTCCCCACAGGGGAACCCCAAACCAAAATTAAAAATAAAAAATGACGTGGGGGGTCCCCCTAAATTCCCTACCAGGCCCTTCAGGTCTGATATGGATATTAAGGGGAACCCCGGCCAAAATTTAAAAAATAATGGCGTGGGGTCCCCCTCAAAATCTATACCAGACCCTTCAGGTCTGGTATGGATTTTAAGGGGAAATGCGCCAAAACTAAAAAAAATGGCGTGGGTTACCCCCAAAAATCCATACCAGACCCTTATCCGAGCATGCAACCTAGCAGGCCGCAGGAAAAGAGGGGGGACGAGAGAGCGCCCCCCTCCTGAACTGTACCAGGCCACATGCCCTCAACATTGGGAGGGTGCTTTGGGGTAGCCCCCAAAAACACCTTGTCCCCAAGTTGATGGGGACAAGGGCCTCATCAACACAACCCTTGCCCGGTGGTTGTGGGGGTCTGTGGGCGGGGGGGTTTTTGGAATCTGGAAGCCCCCTTTAACAAGGGGACCCCCAGCTCCCGGCCCTCCCCCTGTGTAAAATGGTAAACTTACCATTTCACAAAAAAAAGTGTCAAAAATGTTAAAAATGACAAGAGACAGTTTTTGACAATTCCTTTATTTAAATGCTTCTTCTTTCTTCTATCTTCTTTCTTCTATCCTCTATCTTCTTTCTTCTATCTTCTTTCGGTTTCTTCCTCCATCTTCTTCTTCTTCTGGTTCTTCTGGTTCTTCTGGTTCTTCCTCTGGTGTTCTCGTCCGGCATCTTCCTCAGCGGCGCCTTCTTCTCTTCATCTTCTTTTCTCGTGCCGCTCCACATCCACGATTGGATGGGAGGCTCCCGCTGTGTGACACTTCTCCTCTTCTGACGGTTCTTAAATAACGGAGGGCGGGGCCACCCAGTGACCCCGCCCCCTCTGACGCACGGGGACTTGACGGGGACTTCCCTGTGGCATTCACCGTGACGTCAGAGGGGGGCAGGGTCACCGCGCCCTCCGTTATTTAAGAACCGTCAGAAGAGGAGAAGCGTCACACAGCGGGAGCCTCCCATCCATTCGTGGATGCGGAGTGGCCCGAGAAAAGAAGATGAAGAGAAGAAGGCACCGCTGAGGAAGATGCCAGACGAGAACACTGTCTCTTGTCATTTTTAAAATTTTTGACACTTTTTTTGTGAAATGGTAGGGGTACTCTTGTACCCCCTTACCATTTCACACAGGGGGAGGGCCGGGATCTGGGGGTCCCTTTGTTAAAGGGGGCTTCCAGATTCCGATAAGCCCCCTGCCCGCAGACCCCCACAACCACCGGGCAAAGGTTGTGGGGATGATTCCCCTGTGGGGAATTCCCATGCCGTTTTTATCAATGAACATTTATGTGTATTGTCGGACCGGCAATTCATTAATAGTCCCGAGTAGTTTTAAATGACTTTTTTTCCTTTGAAATGTCATTTTGTTGTCAGACTGTTCTAAACACAGGAAACATGCGCCCCTTTACAGGCATACTATAGACACCCCCCAGGTACGAAATTTAAAGGAATATTACACTTTTATTGTTTCACTTTAAGCATTATTAAAATCACTGCTCCCGAAAAAACGGCCGTTTTTAAAACTTTTTTTTGCATTGATCCATGTCCCCTGGGGCAGGACCCAGGTCCCCAAACACTTTTTACGGCAATACCATGCATATAAGCCTTTAAAATTAGCACTTTTGATTTCTCCCATAGACTTTTAAAGGGTGTTCTGCGGCTTTCGAATTTGCCGCGAACACCCCAAATTGTTCGCTGTTCCGCGAACTTGCGAACAGCCAATGTTCGAGTCAAACAAGAGTTTGACTCGAACTCGAAGCTCATCCCTAGTGGTAGCAATGTATGTGTTAAAACACTTGGTCTGTATTTGGCTAATCATTTAAAACAAGGAACAACATTATGCTGAATGGCAAGTCCCCCCCCCCCCTTTTTTTTTCTTTCTTTTTATATATTTATACATGGGCTTACACATATCACAAAATTTTAGGCTGCAAAAAATGTTATATTAAACCAGCTATCATCTATTCAATCTAGACAGTCCTTACCTGACCATCCTTTGGACAGCAAAATTACATTTGGAAGGAAAAAAGCCATTTAAAACTACTCGCGGCTATTGCATTGCCGGTCCGACAATACACATAGAAGTTCATTGATAAAAACGGCATGGGAATTCCCCACAGGGGAACCCCAAACCCAAAATTTAAAAAAAAAAATGACGTGGGGGTCCCCCTAAATTCCATACCAGGCCCTTCAGGTCTGGTATGGATATTAAGGGGAACCCCTGCCAAAATTTAAAAAAAAAATGACGTAGGTGGTCCCCCTAAATTCCATACCAGACCCTTCAGGTCTGGTATGGATTTTAAGGGGAACCCCGCGCCAAAAAAAAAAAAAATGGCATGGGGTCCCCCCAAAAATCCATACCAGACCCTTATCCAAGCACACAACCTGGCAGGCCACAGGAAAAGAGGGGGGGACGAGAGCGCCCCCCCCTCCCGAACCGTACCAGGCCACATGCCCTTAACAAGAAGAGAGAGAAGAAGATAGAAGACGCTGCGGAGGAGATGCTGGACGAGAATGCCGGAGGAAGAACCAGAAGAGCCAGAAGAACCAGAAGAAGAAAAAGAAGAAGAAGATGAAGGAAGATAGAAGAAAAAAGAAGCATTTACATAAAGGAATTGTCAAAAACTGTCTCTTGTCATTTTTAACATTTTTGACAGTTTTTTAGTGAAATGGTAGGGGTACTTGTACCCCCTTACCATGTCACACAGGGGGGGGCCGGGATCTGGGGGTCCCCCTGTTAAAGGGGGCTTCCAGATTCCGATAAGCCCCCCGCCCGCAGACCCCCACAACCACCGGCCAGGGTTGTGGGGATGAGGCCCTTGTCCTCATCAACATGGGGACAAGGTGTTTTGGGGGCTACCCAAAAGCACCCTCCCAATGTTGAGGGCATGTGGCCTGGTACAGTTCAGGAGGGGGGGTGCTCTCTCGTCCCCCCCTCTTTTCCTGCGGCCTGCCAGGTTGCGTGCTCGGATAAGGGTCTGGTATTGAATTTAGGGGGACCCCCACGTCATTTTTTTTTTAAATTTTGACCGGGGTTCCCCTTAAAGGGGTTGTAAAGGTATAAATTTCTTCACCTTAATGCATTCTATGCATTAAGGTGAAAAAGCTTTTGATAATAGCGCCGCCCCCAGCCCCCCCGTTTTACTTACCTGACACCTCGAAACTCAGCCGCTCGTTCCCGACCTCCATTCAGCCGATCAGCCTGGTCGCTGATTGGCTATAGTGGATGGATTGAAAGCAGCGCAGCCATTGGCTTGCGTTGCTGTCAATCACATCCAATGATGCGGCGTGCCGGGGGCGGGGCCGAGTGATACAGCGAACGGCTATAGCCGTCGGCTGTATCACGGGAGCGCGCCCGCAATAACTAACCACCATGCGAAGGAGCTCGCATTAAGGTGGTTAGTTATTGCGGGGAGGAGCTGAGACAGCCGCCGAGGGACCCCAGAAGAGCAGGTTCAGGGCCACTCTGTGCAGAACGAGCTGCACAGTGAAGGTAAGTATAACATGTTTGTTATTTTTAAAGAAAAAAAAAATTACCTTTACAACCCCTTTAATATCCATACCAGACCTGAAGGGCCTGGTATGGAATTTAGGGGGACCCCTACGTCATTTTTTTTTTTAATTTTGGTTCGGGGTTCCCCTGTGGGGAATTCCCATGCCGTTTTTATCAATGAACTTCTATGTGTATTGTCGGACCGGCAATGCAATAGCCGCGAGTAGTTTTAAATGGCTTTTTTCCTTCCAAATGTAATTTTGCTGTCAGACTGTTCTAAACACGGGAAACATGGGCCCCTTTACAGGCATACTATAGACACCCCCCAGGTACAAAATTGAAAGGGATATTACACTTTTATTGTTTGACTTTAAGCATTATTAAAATTACTGCTCCTGAAAAAACTGCAGTTTTTAAAACTTTTTTTTGCATTGATACATGTCCCCTGGGGGAGGACCCAGGTCCCCAAACACTTTTTATGACAATAACTTGCATATAAGCCTTTAAAATTAGCACTTTTGATTATTCATGTTCGTGTCCTATAGACTTTAACGGTGTCCGCGTGTTCGAATGAACTTTTTTCCTGTTCGCATGTTCTGGTGCGAACCGAACAGGGGGGTGTTCGGCTCATCCCTAGCCACCACTTTTGCGCAAGGCATACTGATATGTATGCATTCCATATTCAGCGAGTCTGAGAGATTTGCTGAGGTGGAGAGTGAATGTTAAAGAAGGATCTAATTCAGAAAAGTTATCTATATAGATTGAAAATACATGTTTATTGATAAAAATTTGCAACTATTATCAGTCTATTCATGAATTGTGTTGGGCACATATTAAGCCCATGACCAATGCATAGTTAATTGGGAACAGTAAAAGGGGAATGTAACACGTCACTGATAAATTACATGTATGCGCTGGTGCCAAATGTTTTTTTTTTTTGAGGAATCTGATCAGATACAAATTTTTAAGAGTAGCATTTCAATTTATGTATAGGGTATTTTGATTTTTTCAGTTAGAGTCTGACTTTAAGGACTGTTTTAACTGTAATTGCCTTTGGACTATATTAACAATAATTGGGGATTTTAAAATGTTTGATTTTATCTTTTTTTGGTTAAATACAAGTTTAAGAATATTATAATTAAGAAGTATATATCTATGCTATGGAAAGAATAAGGAAGTTATGTATTTCAGGCTCTATGCCAGAGGAATTGTGGTTATTAAAGAAAAAGAGAAGTAACTGTGTTGTGTAATCCTATGCACTAGGGAAAATATATGCTTCGGATGAGATAAGGATTTAAAAATAGGAAAAGGGTGTTCAAAGGTGTTCATATTGTGTTTTCTTGTTTTGGGAGTAGAAGTTATTAGGCCCATGTTCCTGATAATATATATTTCCCTAAAAGTTTGGGGTTAAATTAAAATTGATAATGGGATTTTGTTAAAAAAATGTGTATTAAAGTGTGAAACTATAAATGTTTGAAGAGTTACTGAAATTAAGTAACCAGGACCAAAATAAATTGCTGCATGTATTGAGTCCATGAGATACTAAAGTATTGAGGGGAAAGCTTGTTTGAATAACAGTCAGAGTGACTATTCTGGATATATTTACCTTTTGAATTCCCAGAGTGTCAATTGTGAATTGTGAAGTGTTAATGATGTAATGTTGTTTATCTATCAATGTTTTGTTTGTTGCTGATGATCAGATATATTTGCAAAGTTGGGAATAGGAAGTAACATTACGGAGCTTTTAGAGGTTTAACCACCTCAGTACAGGGCACTTACACCCCCTTCCTGCCCAGACCAATTTTCAGTTTTCAATTTTCAAATAGAGCTGTCTTTTAGTGGTATTTAATCACTAGTGGGTTTTTTTATTTTTTGTGCTTTAAATAAAAAAAGACCGTAAATTTTGTGAAAAAAATGCCTTTTCCTTTGTTTCTGTCATAAAATTTAGCAAATTAGTCATATTGAGTCCATGAGATACTAAAGTATTGAGGGGAAAGCTTGTTTGAATAACAGTCAGACTGACTATTCTGGATATATTTACCTTTTGAATTCCCAGAGTGTCAATTGTGAAGTGTTAATGATGTAATGTTGTTTATCCATCAATGTTTTGTTTGTTGCTGATGATCAGATATATTTGCAAAGTTGGGAGGCTGACTTCTGAGTCAGAATATGTGTTTGGGTAAAATGTTCTGTTCGGAGACCCTCGGGTCTACTTGGGTCCCGGGGATAGAAGGAACTAAAAGGTGTTTAAGTTTTGTTAAAAATCCTGCTGAAATACTGGATACTGGAAGGAAAAATGTTTCATTAAATATATTGAATCTATATAATGAAAACTCTTGCTGAGAAACATTTTTATTTCTGCATGCTTTACTTATGTTTGAGTCAATGAGTAATATTATTTTTAATACCTCAAATGGTTAAGGCCTGAATTTATCAGGTAGATTCTGTGATTATTCATGTTGGATGAGGAGTATCTGCCCCAGCCAGCCAGCATTCACCCCTACCCCATGGACATGAAGAAATGCCCACCCCATTCATACCCTATACCCCATTCATAACCTGCCCTATACACTATCTGGATGAAAAGATGACTACAGCTTTTACATGGAAATCTTCATTGTTCATCTTTGTTGTTCAAATACCATAGGAGGTGCTGAGATGAGTAAAGGCAGACTCCTGCTGGAAAATGTTAATGGGGATGACACCTTGAGGGTTAGCGAACGATGCACGCCCAAGGTCTACGAAATTCCAGTAAGCTTCACAAGAGATAGCTCCAGATACGCCAGCCCGAAGACCCAAGTCTAAACCAATGCATCAGTTCCAGTCTGTCTGTGGATATCGAGTTCTATCCTTACAAAGAGGCAGAGTTTTTGGGGTGGAGGATCTCTGTAAAATATGGATGAGCACAGAATCGAACCAAACGTTTTGGGAAAAGTTTAGGAGAATGAGAATTATAATGTGGACATTTTTTTTTCCTTCCTTTTTATGAATTTAATGGACATTCAGAAGCCATACAAGAGACTTTTTTTGTGCTTTTCTTTGGGACTATTTTTATTTGGCCTTAAGGCTGTCATTCCCCTCCCACTTGCTTTTATGGACTGTCACGCCCCTTCCCCCTTTATACTTCATGGATAATTGCTATGCAGCAGAGATTATGTGTTTATTGTTTTCTATTTTTACATGCTTCGTGTGGTGGTAAATTTGTGGGAAAGTAGTCCAGGTGAATGTCGGGGGCATATTGGGTTTGTGATTGTCACATTCGTGACTAGGGATGGGCTGTCTGTTCGAGTCGAACATGAGTTTGACTCAAACATTGGCTGTTTGCCCGTTCGCCGAATAGCGAACAATTTGGGGTATGCGCGGCAAATTCGAAAGAACACCGGGAACACCGCGGAACACCCTATAAAAGTCTATGGGAGAAATCAAAAGTGCTAATTTTAAAGGTTAATATGCAAGTTATTGTCATAAAAAGTGTTTGGGGACCTGTGTCCTGTGGCCTGCCAGGTTGCATGCTTGGATAAGGGTCTGGTATGGATTTTTAGGGGGACCCCTACTCCATTTTCATTAATTTTGGCAGGGGGTTCCTCTTAATATCCATACCAGACCTGAAGGTCCTGGTATGAAATTTGGGAGGACCCCCACGCAATTTTTTTTTAAATTTTGGTTCGGGGTTCCCCTTAATATTCATACCAGACCCAAAGGGGGAATCCCATGCCGTTTTTTCAATGACTTTTATGTGTATTGCCGAGACCCGACAATAGTAGTTTTGAATTAATTTTTTCCCATTAGAAATGTCATTTTGCTCTCGGACTGTTCTAAACACGGGAAACATGTGCCACTTTACAGGCATACTATAGACACCCCCCAGGTACGAAATTTAAAGGAATATTTCACTTTTAAAATCACCGCTCCAGAAAAAACGCAGTTTTTAAAACATTTTTTGCATTGATACATGTCCCCTGGGGGAGGACCCAGGTCCCCAAACACTTTTTATGACAATAACTTGCATATAAGCCTTTAAAATTAGCACTTTTGATTATTCATGTTCGTGTCCCATAGACTTTAACGGTGTTCGCATGTTCAAACTAATTTTTGTGCCTGTTCGCATGTTCTGCTGCAAACCGAACAGAGGGGTGTTCGGCTCATCCCTATTTGTGACACAAGAGAGGATTGTAATAATATGCCCAAACCATTGTGACTCCATTTTGATATGCTTTGATATTCTTTGCCATTTCAACTATGAAAGAATGCTTAGAAAAATGCTTGCACAAGCACTGCACTCTATATATATCATTGTGGGTTGGCTTGCCCTTTCCTGTTCTCAGTTCTGTAGGCCATGGGACAGGATGCATGACTTATGACTCATAACCAGATGACCTGTTGACTCTTGTAACCTCATGATAAATGTATTCTAGGGGTCGTTGACTTATTTAACCATATATTTTATACCAATACATCCTTTACTAACCACTCCCCCCTCCCCTCTTACTATTGGTATGTTGAACCATATATAAGCTGTAACGCACCTAATAAAGGCAGACATTTTACAAATGCACAACCTGCCTCTCGTTTCATTCCCGTTTCTCCAGGTATCTGAGGGCCCTGTTGGTGTACCTATAAGAAGTGTGGTCATCCAGAATACCTACTATTTCTTTTCAATATGCATGAATGCTTATCCCGAATAAAAAAACAAAAAAACAAAAAAACACACAAAACAAAAATTGCAGTAATATGCCATAATAAGCGATACTATGTGAAACAGTGATACAGTGCACTAATTCAAGAAGCTAAACAGCAAAAAGACAAATACTGTATGCATAAATGACTATTCCTAATTTAAAAAAACAAAAAAATACAAGAATATGCGATAATATGTGAAATAAAAGTGCTTGAATCAAAAGCAGGTATTCATCTGATTTTACATAAAAAACAATAAAATAAGTCCCAAATAATAAAGTGCATGTGTATCAAAACGTGATGAGATGTGAAGATCACATGCTCAAAAAACAATTCTTGAAAGTTGTGAATACAATTGTTCCCACCATCCAGGCATCCACCAGGAGTGTGCCCTAGCAGCTCACCTTAAACAAAGACCACAACAGATCTAGTGGCGCTTTGGTATACAAATCCTTAATGGTAGTTCACGTACCACTCTCCTCTCCTCGCCTGCATCGAAACCCACAGCTGGTCTGACAAGGCTTTAATATATGGATCCTTTATGGAAAATCACATTCCACTCCACTCTCCTCTCCTAAAAGCGCCACTAGACCTGTTGTGGTCTTAGTTTAAGATGAGCTACTAGCATATAAACAAGGAAAAATAAAACATTCCAAATAGTTCTCCACCAACAGGGATATTAGGGTTAGCCACTCCTTGATTTCTACCTCTCTGAACTCTATATCAGATCTCATGGATACCACTCACCTCTCTGCACACCACTCCCCAGCACCAATTAAAGAAAAACCTTACACACAGCAGGGAGCAATGATGAAAATTCAGCCACAGTGGTCCCTGTGGTGGGATAACTATTATACAACATAACTGAACCAGAACTTGCAGCAGAATTGCAGAATGTTTGCAAAGAAAGTTGATTTGGAGTCATGCAATGCAGACTTGCTGCAATTGTGCAACCATCTTGTAAAGCCTGGCAAGTCTAGCAAGAGCTTAGCAAGTCATTTTCAAACTTGCAGCACAATTACTTGCTATCTGGGAAGCTCTGTATTGTTTACCTCGCTGATCAGTGGGTGTCGGCGGTCATCCATTGACCGGCACCCACTGATCGGCTTGTGCTGCGACTAATCACAGCACAGCTGGCGTGCCCCCTACCTGGTAATGCAGAATCATCAGAATCATGTATATATACAGTGACTTGAAAAAGTATTCACACCTCTTGAAAATTTCCACATTTTGTCATGTTACAACCAAAAACATGAATGCATTTTACTGGGATTTTATGTGATAGACCAACACAAAGTGGCACATCATTTTGAAGTGGAAGGAAAATTATGAATGTTTTCAACATTTTTTACAAATAAATATCTGAAAAGTGTGGCATGCATTTGTAATCAGCCCCCTATACTCTGATACCCCTAAATAAAATCTAGTGGGACCAATTGCCATCAGAAGTCACCTAATAAATAGAGTCCACCTGTGTGTAATTTATTCTCAGTATAAATACAGCTGTTCTGTGAAGCCCTCAGAGGTTTGTTAGATAAACCTCTGTGAAGAATAAAGTTGTGAAGAAGTTTAAAGCAGGGTTAGGTTGTAAAAAAATATACCAAGCTTTGAGCATCTCATGGAGCACTGTTTAATCCATCATCTGAAAATGGAAAGAATATGGAGAGAGTATGGAACTGCAAACATACCAAGACATGGCCGTCCACCTAAAATGAAAGGAAAGGAGAGAATTCATCATTTTTGCGGACAATACTAAGCTAAGCTGGGCAATAACTTCTCCGCAGGATGTGGAAACCTTGCAAAAAGATCTGAACAAATTAATGGGGTGGGCAACTACATGGCAAATGAGGTTTAATGTAGAAAAATGTAAAATAATGCATTTGGGTGGCAAAAATATGAATGCAATCTATACACTGGGGGGGGGGACCTCTGGGGGAATCTAGAATGGAAAAGGACCTGGGGGTCCTAGTAGATGATCGGCTCAGCAATGGCATGCAATGCCAAGCTGCTGCTAACAAAGCAAGCAGAATATTTGCATGCATTAAAAAGGGGATCAACTCCAGAGATAAAACAATAATTCTCCCGCTCTACAAAACTCTGGTCCGGCCGCACCTGGAGTATGCTGTCTGGTTCTGCTCACCAGTCCTCAGGAAGGATGTACTGGAAATTTGAGAGAGTACAAATAAGGGCAACAAAGCTAATAAAGGGTCTGGAGGATATTAGTTACGAGGAAAGGTTGCGAGCACTGAACTTATTCTCCCTGGAGAAGAGACGCTTGAGAGGGGATATGATTTCAATATACGAATACCATACTGGTGACCCCACAATAGGGATAAAACTTTTTTGCAGAAGGGAGTTTAACAAGACTCATTAAAATTAGAAGAGGTTTAACCCTAAATTACGTAGAGGGTTCTTTAGTGTAAGAGCGGCAAGGATGTGGAATTCCCTTCCACGGGCGGTGGTATCAGTGGGGAGCATCGATAGTTTCAAGAAACTATTAGATAAGCACCTGAACGACCGCAACATACAGGGATATACAATGTAATACTGACATATAATCACACACATGGGTTGGACTTGATGGACGTGTGTCTTTTTTCAACCTCACCTACTATGTAACTATGTAACTATGTAAGAAGCAGCCAAGAGGCCCATGGTAACTCTGGAGGAGCTGCAGAGATCCACAAATCTGGCTTTTATGGTAGAGTGGCAAGAAGAAAGCCATTTTTGAAAGAAAGGCATAAGAAGTCCCGTTTGCAGTTTGCCAGAAGCCATGTGGGAGACACAGTAAACATGTGGAAGAAGGTGCTCTGGTCAGATGAGACCAAAATTGAACTTTTTGGCCTAAAAAGAAGAAGATGCCAGAGGAGAAGACCGGAGGAAGAAGCAGAGGACGAACAAGATGGAGGAAGAAGAAGAAAACCGAAGGAAGACCAGAGGAAGATGGAAGAAGAAGCAGGGAAAGAAGAAGACATTAATAAAGGAATTGTCAAAAAACGGCTATTGTCTTTTTTAACATTTTTGACACTTTTTTTGTGAAATGGTAGGGGTACATTTGTACCCCATTACCAATTCACACAGGGGGAGGCCGGGATCTGGGGGTAACCATATATTAAAGGGGGCTTCCAGATTCCGATAAGCCCCCCACCCGCATACCCCCACAACCACTGGGCAAGGGTTGTGGGAATGAGGCCCCTGTCCCCATCAACATGGGGACATTCTCCCCATGTTGAGTGCTTGTGGCCTGGTATGGTTCAGGAGGGGGGGTGCTCTCTCATCCGCCCTCTTTTCCTGCAGACTGCCAGGTTGCATGCTTGGATAAGGGTCTGGTATGGATTTTTGGGGGGACCCCATGCTATTTTTTTTTAATTTTGGCATGGGGTTCCCCTTAATATCCATACCAGACCTGAAGGACCTGGTATGGAATTTGGGGGGACCCCCATGCAATTTTTTTTTTTTATTTTGTTTCGGGGTTCCCCTTAATATTCATACCAGACCCAAAGGGACTGGTAATGGACTGTGGGGGAATCCCATGTCGTTTTTTTAAATGACTTTTATGTGTATTGCCGAGACCCGACAATTCATTTTAGCCGCAAGTAGTTTTAAATGACTTTTTTCCTTTAGAAATGTCATTTTGCTCTCGGACTGTTCTAAACACGGGAAACATGCGCCACTTTACAGGCATACTATAGACACCCCCCAGGTAGGAAATTTAAAGGAATATTTCACTTTTATTGTTTCACTTTAAGCATTATTAAAATCACTGCTCTCGAAAAAACGTCCGTTTTTAAAACTTTTTTTGCATTGATACAGTACCTGACTGCTAGATTGTGTTTCCAGCGCGATCCCATACCAGACCCTCATCCGGCACGCAGCCCGGCCAGGAAAGGGGGTGGGGACGACCGAGCGCCCCCCCTCCTGAGCCGTACCAGGCCGCATGCCCTCAACATGGGGAGGTGGGTGCCTTGGGGGAGGGGGGCACCCTGTGGGCCCCCCCACCCCAAAGCACCTTGTCCCCATGTTGATGAGGACAAGGGCCTCTTCCCGACAACCCTGGCCGTTGGTTGTCGGGGTCTGCGGGCGGGGGGCTTATCGGAATCCGGGAGCCCCCTTTAATAGGGGGGCCCCCAGATCCCGGCCCCCCACCCTGTGTGAATGAGTATGGGGTACATGGTACCCCTACCCATTCACCTAGGGAAAAGTGTCAATAAAAAAAGGACACAGTACACAGGTTTTAAGAGTAATTTATTAGGCAGCTCCGGGGTCTTCTTCCGACTTCGGGGGGGTCTTCTTCCGACTTCTCCCGGTGTTCCGCCTCTTCTCCCAGGCCTCTCCACTATCTTCTTCCAGCTCTTTTGCCAGCGAGGGTCCGGTCTGCTGCCGCTGTCTTGTCGCCGCTGTCTTGCCGCCGCTGTCTCGTCGCTTCTTCTCTTCTTCTCTTCTTCTCTTCTTCCAATGTTGACATGATGCTATCTCCAGCTGGAATGCTTTGTGCGAGCTGCGGAGCCATTTATATAGGTGGTGACTCCACCCCCTTGTGATGTCATGGTCCCAGCATGCGCAGGGACTCTGGTGTCATAAGGGGGCATGAGCCCAGAGTCCCTAAGCATGCCCTTGTCCTCATCAACATGGGGACAAGGTGCTTTGGGGTGGGGGGCCCACAGGGCGTCCCCCTTCCCCCAGGGCACCCACCCCCCCATGTTGAGGGCATGCGGCCTGGTACGGCTCAGGGGGGGGGCACTCGCTTGTCCCCACCCCCTTTCCTGGCAGGCTGGGCTGCGTGCTCTGATAAGGGTCTGGTATGGATTTTGGGGGGACCCCATGCCAATTTTTCGGCGTAGGGGGTTCCCCTTACAATCCATACCAGACCTAAGGGCCTGATATGCCCCTAGGGGGAACCCACGCCATTTTTTTCATTTAAAATTTGGCGCGGCGTTCCCCCTCAGGATTCATACCAGACAGCTGTCAGCACTGCCTGTTACTCATCACGAAAGGAAAACAAAGTTTTCCTTTCGCGATGAGTAAGCCATCTCGGCGCTGGCTCCTGCGACGGGGCTCGCAGGTGTCAAATCAGAAATGCGGCGAGATTGACACAATATCGCGGTCACCTACTGTACATGTCCCCTGGGGCAGGACCCAGGTCCCCAAACACTTTTTATGACAATAACTTGCATATAAGCCTTTAAAATTAGCACTTTTGATTATTCATGTTCGTGTCCCATAGACTTTAGTGGTGTTCGTGTGTTCGAACAAATTTTTTGCCTGTTCGCATGTTCTGCTGCGAACTGAACCGGGGGGTGTTCATCTCATCCCTACCAAAAAGACTTGGACTGTAATTGCAGCGAAAAGTGGTTCTACAAAGTATTGACTCAGGGGGGCTGAATACAAATGTACACCACACTTTTCACATATTTATTTGTAAAAAAAAACATTTGAAAACCATTTATTATTTTCCTTCCACTTCACAATTATGTGCCACTTTGTGCTGATCTATCACATAAAGTCCCAATAAAATACATTTACGTTTTTGGTTGTAACATGACAAAATGTGGAAAATATGAAGAGGTACGAATACTTTTTCAAGGCACTGTACATGATTCTGGGCAGATGGCAGCCCTGTAGCAGTAAAGCTACATGGGTCGGTTTGGAAGCGGGTAAGCTAGTCTGTCTTTTTTTGGACAGTTGTTTGGCAACCTACAGCTGTAGGTTTCTATGCTTAATTTTTGCTCCTGCCTGCTTTTCCCCATGTCAGTGGAATTCCCCTTCCTCTCCCTTCATTTTATGCTGCCTATCCTTCACCCTGTCACTATCCTGACTACAATAAACTAAATTAATATTTAAAAAAAAATTGGTTACTGATCACCTGGAAGTCCACACATGCTATTTAAAGTGGTTGTAAACCTCAGATATGAAATATGAACAAAGCACATCTCTCTATAGTGTGTACTTGTCTCAATTACCTGCAAGAGCAAGTTTCATTTCTGTCTGCTGCTTCTTCTGACAAGTTTTCCTGACACCAAGAGAAAAATGGTGACGGGAGGGAGCTCCAGCAGATTGACAACCTCAGCTCTGTTCTTGTGTGCTGTGGGAAGGGGGTGAGTCTCTTCCCTCCAATCATCTCTCAGAGCTCTCCTCACTGAGCTCTGCAGAGTGTAACTTCAGCTCTCCACCCCCTTTTTTCTGAACTCTCAGACACGCTTTATAAATTCTTTACTTTGAATGGATATAGAGAAGAGAAGACTGCAGATAAACAGGTACAACTTATGTAGGATGATTTGTTTCTTCTCTGTGTATCACCTCAGGCCAGTCACTTCACTGGGTTATATGGAAAGGTTTATGACCACTTTATAGGAATTATAAACATAGGACATCAGTAGTTTTTAAGGATTTGGTGGTGCCTAAATTTGCTAGTATCATTAAAGTGGTAGTAAACTCTGTTACACCACTTATCCCCCGTACACACGATTGGACATTGATCGGACATTCCGACAACAAAATCCATGGATTTTTTCAGACGGATGTTGGCTCAAACTTGTTTTGCATACACACGGTCGCACAAAGTTGTCGGAATTTCCGATCGCCAAGAATGCGGTCACGTACACCACGTACGACAAGACTAGAAAAGGACAGTTCTGAACCAAGCGTGGCACCCTTTGGGCTCCTTTTGCTAATCTCGTGTTAGTAAAAGTTTGGTGAGAGATGATTCGCTCTTTTTCAGACTCGTGATTTTCAGATCATTTTCTGCTGTTCAGTTTGTGCTTGTGGGTTTGTATCTGCTCTTCAGTGCGTGCAGTCAGTTCGTATTGGATTATTCAGTGTGTTCTTGTCCGCTCGTTGCTGTTTTTCAGGTCGCTCTTCACAGGCCTTGCTGTTCTTCAGTGCGTTCTGTTACTTCATTCTGAGCAGCCGACCGTTTTCTAGCCATGTTTCGTATACATACTCCTCGTAGAGTTCGTGCTGTGCGGGGCTTGGTCTTGGGGTCCTTACCTTGACACAAGTCCAGTCCATGAACAGGGTGGGGAGGAGTTCATGGACCAAGAATTGGTTGCTTCAGCGTGACCAGTTCTGTCACATGCCTTTGCTCCGTGAGAATAATCCTGATGATTTCAGGAACTTTCTCCGGATGACGGACCCCTTATTTCACCGTTTGTTGGCTTTGCTGACCCCCTATATCAGCAGGCAGGATACCTGCATGAGGCAAGCCATCACTCTGGAGCAGAGGATGGGGAGAAGCCTGCAGGACCTCAAGTTCTCGACAGGCATCTCCCCCCAGGCTCTAGAGATCATTATCCCAGAGACCTGTTCTGCCATCATCCAGGTCCTGCAGAAGGAGTATATTAAGGTAAGATTTATCCTTTAACATCACATTTTATTGTATTTAATGTTTGTTTATATATTGTATTTCTTTCATCATTCCCTAATTACCATGATTGTAATATGCTGTGAATGTCCCCTTTGTCCTCATGCATGCTGGATTTTTATGTAATTATTTGTTTTGTCCTTCATGCATATTTGCCTTCATATACCTCCCCAGCATGGTTTCCTGGCCCTATATTCACCTCATGTAGTCACTTAACAGTGTATTTTGTCAGCTCCATAGTAGTGCTTTACCCTAAAAACCCCCTAAAATTTTTAAAAATGTGATGTGTGCTTTAAATTCAGGCAGAGTGCCAGAGGCTTTTTTTTGGGTCCCCAAATCATTTGGAACCCTCCCTCCCCCAACTGCTAAGTCAGCTGATACCAATTCTCTATCTATCCTCAATCATCTATCTGCTGACTTTGCCAAACCCATACACACTATACCCATCTCTTTTGTGGTCAGATGTATGGATGAATTCCCCAAAGCATGTAGTGCAAGGGCCTGCCTGTATACTTTCAAATGGTACTGTTTAAAGTTTTTGTATACTATTATTATCTTGATAGGTAATAGCAGAATGTCCAAATGTGCTAAAATGTGTACAATGTGTATTTATATCTTTGTATTATGACACTTCTTACCTGTCCAGTGGGCTGTCAATAGTGTAAGTAAGGAGGGGCTGTCCAAAGTAATACACATTAATTAGACATTCATCTCTCAATGAAGTGGAGAGGGTTACCTGTCCAAAACATCCCCCCTAAAATGTTAGAAATGGCCCATGAGAGGGGGGGGGGATCTGATAGGTGGACCTTATACCTTGGTCTTTCAAACCTCCCTAAAAAAAATGTTATACTGATGTTGGCCAAGAATGTTTGTGTCTAATCTGCTTTCCCTGTTTAGGTGCAAAATGATTAATTTTTTTTTTGTTTGACTCCACAGTTTCCTTCCAACCCACAGGAATGGCAGACTGTGGCCTCCCACTTTGCCCAGCTGTGGGACTTTCATAACTGCGGAGGGGCAATTGATGGGAAACACGTCCACATCGTCCCACCACCCAACTCGGGGTCATACTATTACAACTATAAGGGGTTCAATAGTATTGTGATGTTGGCGGTGGTGTCGGCCACTTATGAGTTCCTGTATGTGGACGTGGGGAAGAATGGCCGGATGTCAGATGATGGAGTCATCGCCCAGATGGAGTTCTACAGGCGTCTCCAGAATGGCAGCTTGGACTTGCCACCTCCAGAAGACAATGTGGAAGGACTCCCATTCATCTTCATTGCTGATGAAGCGTTTGTGCTGGAGGACCATCTTATGCGGCCATTCCCTATGAGGACCCTCACCCCAGAAGGCAGAAGAGGGGTGGAGAACACGTTTGGAATCATGGCCAGCCGGTTCTGCCTATTTCTTACACCCATACACATGGCGGAGTACAAACTGAATCATATCATCCTGGCGTGCTGTGTTCTACACAACTTTTTAAGGCAAAATTCTGCCAACTATGCTGCCTCAGTTGGGCCTGAGGCCGGAATTCATAATGAACCAACCCTGACGGCGCTTGAAAGTGGCCGTCCTGGCTTGCCCCCGAGTGCCCGTGAGGTCCGTCTTAGATATCTTGATTACTTTGCGGGTAGGGGGGCCATCAATATGCCAGACAATGTCTGAAACGTTTTTAAAATAAAAAAAATCATTTTAACTACTAAAATCTTTGGTGACATTTACTGCTTGTGTTTCTTTTAACTGACCCTGACAGAAATGTGGTGAGTCCTGAAAATGGCATGATTGTGTAACATTACAAAGCACTATTGGGTGTTATTTACTAAAGGCAAAGACTAGGGATGAGCTTCGAGTTTGAGTCGAACTCATGTTCGACTCGAACATTGGCTGTTCGCAAGTTCGCCGAACAGCGAACAATTTGGGGTGTTCGCGGCAAATTCGAATGCCGCGGAACATCCTTTAAAAGTCTATGGGAGAAATCAAAAGTGCTAATTTTAAAGGCTTATATGCAAGTTATTGTCATAAAAAGTGTTTGGGGACCTGGGTCCTGCCCCAGGGGACATGGATCAATGCAAAAAAAAGTTTTAAAAACGGCCATTTTTTCAGGAGCAGTGATTTTAATAATGCTTAAAGTCAAACAATAAAAGTGTAATATTCCTTTAAATTTTGTAGCTGAGGGGTGTCTATAGTATGCCTGTAAATGGATGCATGTTTCCCGTGTTTAGAACAGTCTGTCAGCAAAATGACATTTCGAAAGAAAAAAGCCATTTAAAACTACTCGTGGCTATTGCATTGCCGGTCCGACAATACACATAGAAGTTCATTGATAAAAACGGCATGGGAATTCCCCACAGGGGAACCCCGAACCAAAATTTAAAAAAAAAATTACGTGGGGGTCCCCCTAAATTCCATACCAGGCCCTTCAGGTCTGGTATGGATATTAAGGGGAACCCCTGCCAAAATTTAAAAAAAAAATGACGTGGGGGTCCCCCTAAATTCCATACCAGACCCTTCAGGTCTGGTATGGATTTTAAGGGGAACCCCGCGCCAAAAAAAAAAAAAAACAGCGTGGGGTCCCCTCAAAAATCCATACCAGACCCTTATGCGAGCATGCAACCTGGCAGGCCGCAGGAAAAGAGGGGGGGACGAGAGAGCGCCCCCCCCTCCTGAACTGTACCAGGCCACATGCCCTCAACATTGGGAGGGTGTTTTGGGGTAGCCCCCCAAAACACCTTGTCCCCATGTTGATGAGGACAAGGGCCTCATCCCCACAACCCTGGCCGGTGGTTGTGGGGGTCTGCGGGCGGGGGGCTTATCGGAATCTGGAAGCCCCCTTTAAGAAGGGGACCCTCAGATCCCGGCCCCCCCTGTGTGGAATGGTAAGGGGGTACAAAAGTACCCCTACCATTTCACTAAAAAACTGTCAAAAATGTTAAAAATGACAAGAGACAGTTTTTGACAATTCCTTTATTTAAATGCTTCTTCTTTCTTCTATCTTCCTTCATCTTCTTCTTCTTCTTCTTTTAACCGTTTTTTTTGTTTTTTTGGCGCAGGGTTCCCCTTAAAATTCGTACCAGACTTGAAGGGCCTGGTATGGAATTTAGAGGGACGCCCATGTCATTTTTTTTGTAATTTTGGTTCGGGGTTCCCCTGTGGGGAATTCCCATGCCGTTTTTATCAATGAACTTCTATGTGTATTGTCGGACAGGCAATGCAATAGCCGCGAGTAGTTTTAAATGGCTTTTTTCCTTCGAAATGTCATTTTGCTGTCAGACTGTTCTAAACACGGGAAACATGCGCCCCTTTACAGGCATACTATAGACACCCTCCAGCTATGAAATTTAAAGGGATATTATACTTTTATTGTTTGACTTTAAGCATTATTAAAATCACTGCTCCTGAAAAAACGCAGTTTTTAAAACTTTTTTTTGCACTGATCCATGTCCCCTGGGGCAGGACCCAGGTTCCCAAACACTTTTTATGACAATACCTTGCATATAAGCCTTTAAAATTAGCACTTTTGATTATTCATGTTCGTGTCCCATAGACTTTAACGGTGTTTGCGTGTTCGAACAAACTTTATTCCTGTTCGCATGTTCTGGTGCGAACCGAACAGGGGGGTGTTCGGCTCATCCCTAGCAAAGACACTTTGCACTACAAGTGCACTTGAAACTGCACTGAAACTGCACTTGTAGTGCAAAGTGGATTTTCCCTTAGGAAATAACAAGTGCACTTGAAACTGCACTGAAACTGCACTTGTAGTGCAAAGTGGATTTTCCCTTAGGAAATAACCCCCATTGTCACAGAAAACACCAATTTTACCACAAAAAAAGTTTTGGAGCGTTGAAACAATAATCCACACATTCTTGATTATCACTCTTTTTAATACCAGCACAATCACATGTGCATTTAGAAAAGGTTTTTAAAACAAACCAACATGTTTGTTGTATAACAATTTTTTGGGTCACATTACTAAAAGTAAAAATGTCCATTTAAGGTAAAACAGGCATGTTTAAAACCAACAAGAAAGACACAAATCTGGAACTTACAAAGTTCAACTTTTAAAGAAATTGAAGGCGCTATCAGACATGAGTATTTAGAAACTGTGTTTGATATTGCATTCAGATGGGGTTAAGTCACCCCTGGAAAAGCCAAATTTTGAAGATTCACACAAATTCCCGAATGTCAACATGTGCTACCTGCCATCACGGGGGATCAAGGGACGTGTTTTGGGGGTGCAACCCCTTCCTCCCAGCTACTTTATTATTGAGGAAGGGGTTGCACCCCCAAAACGCATACATTGATCTCTCCTGATGGCAGATAGCACATGTTGACACACTGTGTGCATCTTCAAAATTTGGCTTTTCTCAAATCTGTCAAAAAAGAAGAGAAATTTGGAGATTACAAAAAGCACCAAAGAGGGAAGGGATTTGGAGGTGTTTCAAACTCGCCCTAAAACATCAATGATGTTCTTCATTTTTTTTTTGAACATCATTGATGTTTTTCAGGATGTTTTCCAAGTCTCTATTACACCCCATTATCTCCTCGATCAGGATCTGTGCACTTTCACTGGTGAAATGCCCTGGATCCACAACATCACGATCACCTAAAAAGATAGAAACAAAAACACACCATGTATTATAAATATGCCGGCATCCATCTCTTACCTGAGCCTGTGGTCGCAGACACTCACCTGTTGTGGTGACAATTTCCACCACATCTCCTTCCTCCTCTTCCTTCTGTTGTCTTTGGTGGGTCTCCACTTCTTTCTGAGGTGGGGGGTCTGTGGTTTCCTTGGATGAGGGGTGTCCTCCGAGTCTTTTCTGCCCTATGTAAAAAAAATTAGGTATACTTAGCACACAGATATTTGATGACATAAATAGGAATGTGAAACATTGTTTGGAAGTGGGGTACAATTGTCTGTTTTGGCAGAGTTCCAGGATGAAGAAAAATTGTTGTCCTTCGTCAAGCTTGAATACTTACCTGTTTTGTACAAGCTTCACAGATGGAGACACCCCTATAGTATCCACTGGAGCACCTGTGTGGGGCCCCCTAATAAAAAGGGTGTTCTTGTGTCCCACACTAGTGCTCCAGTGTCCAGATGTGTAAACAGCTGCTGAGTGTCCTCCCCTTACACAGAATCTAGTTTGCATTTCATTCTAGTTCCAAACCCATCTACACAACAAAATTATTTTAAGAGAAGTAGGCCATAAAAAATGTATTCAAATGCATATGGCCAAAACAATGGTGTTTTCTAGGCCGAACGAACAATGTTTCATACGAATGAACAATGTGCCCATGAACATGAAAGTTGCCATTTTAAACTGTACAACAGTAAAGAAAGGCACATGGAGCAGCACGAACGTAATAAAAATAAAGAATAGGAACACAAGACAACTACTTAGTTTTTTGCAGCACTCTCCTGATCCTTCTGTACTAATCATGCTTCCTTAATTTAAGGTCCGACCACTGCTTCCTGAGTTGGTCCTTGGATCGTCTTACCCCAAAATTCCGGTGCAGACTCTTGACCACTTTCGCCATTATCTTGGCCTTTCTGACATTGGGGTTGGGGTAAGGTCCATACTTTCCGTCATAGTCGGCCTTCTTCAGGATGTCGACCATCTCCAACATCTCCCCAAAGGACATATTTGATGCCTTAAATCCTCTCCTTCTGACTCGGGAGGTTTCAGGCTCCGGGCTTTCCTCCTCCTCCTCCTCATTGGTGTAAGTATCAGACACCTGCTCTGTCTCCGCCATGTGCTCCTCCCCACTGAGAAGGGGCGGGGAATAGACTAGAAAGAACGTCAGGGGCGGGCGGAGTTTCACGCATGCGCAGTGTCTATAAAGCGTAACACGCGTGCGTAGTACGTACGATCTGTGAGGAGTATCGGAGGCGACGGTCGTGATAACGAAGGTAAGATTTAAAATTGGGCCTATACTGCTTCTAGATTGAGGCCTGTATTTGGACAAGTTTAGAAGACTTTAGGCTGACATTAGGGTTTGTCTTGTGTTGTGTCTTGCAGTGAAAATGGATCTAGTCAATGATCAGGACTTTATGCCAATCTTCATAGATATGTTTAGGGAGCTGCCCTGTTTGTGGCAGATAAACCACCCTAATTATAAGAACCAAACAAAGAGGAAGGCAGCGCTGGATAAATTGCTGGAATTTGTGAAGCCGGTGATCCCCACGGCAGACATCACCTATGTGAAGATCCTAATTGGTGGCATGAGGAGCACTTATCTAAGGGAGCGCAAGAAGGCCCAGGATTCCCAGAGATCAGGAGCTACAGATGACATTTATGTCCCCAGGCTGTGGTACTATGACAGGCTGCATTTTCTGTCAGGTCAGACTGAACCCAGGCCAGCACTCTCCACTCTTCCTTCCACGCTTCCTTCCCCCCCAGCTGAGGCTAATGACGCCCAACCTGGGCCTTCCAGGCAGCAACATGTGGAGGAGCCCAGCTTGAGCCAGATATAGCATTCTTCTAAATATTCCTGGTTGTCCAATCAATGATGTTAACTAGATGTTAGTTTGGAGTACTAATTTATGATTGTGATTGATAAACCAAAAACTAAAACCATGTCCCTTTTTCACACACAGGGAAGTCTCAGCCAGGAGGTGGCTGGGCCAAGTAGGCTGCCCCATACCCAGGTCCCTCCCCTCCGCCTTCAAAGACAAAGTGGCAGGAAGAGGAGTAACCTGGAGGAGGCTGCCATAGGCCTATTTTGGAACGCTACTGAGGCCCTCAGAACACCCCACAGTGTGGAGGAGGACTTTGCTGCCATAACTGCATGCAAAATGATGGAGGAGGGCCAACGACTCCTATGTGAGTTTTTAATTTTGGAAGCTCTAAATAAGGGGTTGAGGGGCCAAATCACATGTGCAACCCACATTAGTCAGCTCACCCATAGTCCTCCTCCTCCTTCTCCTCCAGCTCCTCCTCCTCCTCCTCCAGGTCCTCCTCCTCCTCCTGCCACACCTCCAACACCAGAGCCACAGTGTGGAAGGAAGCGTCTAAGGAAGACCAGAGAGTGATGACCTGGGTTCAGTCTGGTCTGGCAAAATATGCAGCCTCTTGTAGTACCACAGCCTGGGAACATAGATGTCATCTGCTGCTTTCATGATCTCTTGGACTTCTCGACCAGACTGCGCTCCCTTAGATATGGACTCCTCAGGCCACCAATTTTGCTGTAAAATAATTGATGTCTGCCCGGGGGGTCAAAGGCTTCGCCAATTTATGATGTTTCTTCAGCATTGCCTCCCTCTTTGTTTGGTTCTGAGCCCTTAATAAAGAAATTTTTGTTTCAATTATACTCGCCTATGTGTGTTTTCCTTTAAAAAGGATAGTTTGTTTGTGAGGATTCAGGTACATTTCAAAAATACAATGTGAAATTAACAAGGGACACCAACACCAGGCAACCTCCTTGAGATTAAACAATACAAGATAACAATGGTGTTGTGGTAACTTGACACACAAAACACACACAAAAATATTCTGGAGTAAAAAAAAAATAAAAACAAAAAAAGATCAGCCTTGAAAAAAATACAAACCAAACAAATAATAATATATATATTTTTGTCAGATGTGACAAATCAAAATTTATTGAGGAAATCATAATAAATAATAAAGAAAGAAGTTTGTGAGAAGTCTGTGTGAATATGAGCAGCAAAACTACTTCATACTTCTAGCATTATAAAGAAGAAGAGAGTGCGCTGTATTAAACTATTTTAAACATTGCAGCCTGACGAAAGTGCTCTATCCATTCCGAAAGCTAATTTTACCAGACCGAGCTGTTCCGTCTCGGAATTTCTTCTGAGCATGCGTGGCACTTTGTGCGTCAGAATTGGCCACACACAATCGGATTTTGTTGTTGTTTAAAATTTCATAGCCTGCTCTCAAACTTTGTGTGTTGGAAAATCCGATGGAAAATGTCCGATGGAGCCCACACACGGTCGGAATTTCCGACAACAAGCTCCGATCGCACATTTTCCATCGGAAAGTCCGACCGTGTGTACAGGGCATTACACCTACAGGTAAACCTATAATAAGGCGTACCTGTAGGTACTGTGAATATCCCCTAAACTTGCACAGTTTAGGAGATAGTCAGAGTGCATGTAGCCGATGACATCATAAGCACATGCACTCTGAAGGTCCGGCATACAGTGCCAGACCTTCAGAGCCTGTGCCGTATATGGCAAGTGTGACATTATTGGGCTCTGCCCCCTCCACCCCAAAGCACCTTGTCTCAACGTTGATGGGGACAAGGGCCTCTTCCCCACAACCCTGGGCTGTGGTTGTGGGGGTCTGCAGGAGGGGCTTATCAGAATCTGGAACCCCTTCTAATAAGGAAACCCCCAGATTTTAGGCCCCCTCCTATGTGAATGAGTTTTGGGTACATAGTACCCTTACCTATTCACCAACAAAGTGTCAAAAAGTAACGAAAACACAGAGACGGTTTTTGACAATTCCTTTATTAAAAAATAAAAAAAATGTCCCCCGATGTAAACCCATCATCAATCATGCCGCCTGCCACAACTGGACCTGAAAAAAATTGCTCCGCAGCCAACTAAGGCAAACCACTGAATGCCTGGCTTGAAATTTGATAGTTCTTAGATAGGTAAGGATGAGACCACCTGGCGACGTCACTTGGACGTCACCGACCCAGCATGCACCGGTCAGTGAGGTCTCAAGGGGGTGTCACCAGGTGACTTTGCCAGGTGGCTCCACCCTTTACCTATATAAGAAATGTCAAGCGGCAATTCAGGCATTAGTTGACGGTGGAGTGATTTTTTTTTCTGGGTCCGGCAGTGGCGGCAGCGTTGTGATTGATGATGGATCCAAATTGAGGGACATTTTTTTTTATTTTTTAATAAAGGAATTGTTAAAAACTGTTTCTGTGTTTTTATTACTTTTTGACACTTTATTGGTGAATGAGTAGGGAGGACAGGATCTTGTTAAAGGGGGCTTCCAGATAACGATAAGCCCCCCCTGCAAACCCCCACAGCCCAGGGTTGTGGGGATGAGGCCCTTGTCCCCGTCAACATGGAGACAAGGTGCTTTGGGGTGGGGGGGGCAGAGCCCCTCTGCCCCAAATCACCCAACCCCATGTTGAGGGCATGTGGCCTGGTATGGTTCAGGGGGGCACTCGCTTGTCCCCCCTTCCTGACCGGCCAGGCTGCATGCTCGGATAAGGGTCTGGTATGGATTTTGGGGGGTCCCCACATCGGTTTTAATTTTAATCTTGGCAGGGGGTTCCCCTTAAAATCAATACCAGACCCCAACGGAAAAGCCCATTGACAGCAGCTGAAGCCCATTGAAGGACGCTGCAGCTGGCTTCCCAGCCTGCTCCTTAACAACCAGCTATTCACTGTGCCCTGATTGGGAAAACTTTGCCCAATCAGGGCTCAGAATGCACTGTGCAGCGTGCCCACTGAAAGCCCTGCAAATTTGGGTGTTCGCCAAATGGGCGAACAGGTGATATTCAGGACGAAAGGTAGAGTCACTGACAGTGACTGTGTACAAGTTTTGGCCGACCATGTGCATCCTATGGTGCAAACATTGTTTTGCGAAGGCATTGCCATTTACCAAGATGATAATACTTTGATTTACACAGCCGGTGTTGTCAAATCATGGCTTGATAAGCATGCAGACTTGCACCTTTCCTGGGCGCCGCAGTCACTAGACCTCAATATTAGAGCTGGGCAAACGTTTCGGCCCGATCATGAGTTTGGGCCAAACAGTGGCTGTTCGCCTCATTCAGGGAACAACCAAATTTGCAGGATGTTTGAAGAGTGTTCATCCCACTGAGCACCCTGCAATGCTTTGCGCGCTGCACAGTGCATTCTGCACTCTGAATGGGCAAAGCTTTGCTTAATCAGGGCTCAGTAAAAGCTGGTTGTTAAGGAGCCAGGCCCGGCTGGGAAGCCAGCCGTGGCGTCCTTAGCAACCGATGAGTCATCAGTTGTCAATGGGCTTCCTCGTTGACAGCTGAATAAAAAAAAATATTTTCCGGTAAAAAAATTGTAAAAAAATGCAATTTAAAAAAAAATATGTGTGGGGTCCCCCCAAAATCCATACTAGACCCTTATCCGAGCATGCAACCTGGCAGGTCAGGAAAGTAGGGGGGACTAGCAAGCATCCCTACCCTCTTGAACCATACCAAGCCACATGCCCTCAACATAGGGGGATTTGGGGACACCCCTTATTAATGGGAGCTTCAAGAATCTGATAAGCCCTCCATCTGCAGACCCCCACAACCACAGCTCAGGGTTGTGGGAAAGAGACCCTTGTCCCCATGAACATTGGGACAGGGTGCTTTGGGGTGCGGGGGGCAGAGACAGGAGGGTTCCACCAATGAGAGAGGTGGGAGGCAGAGCAGCAAGAGGCTGCTAGCTAAACGGACAACACTTGTAATGGAAGACAGTCTGGAAGATACAGACAAAGCCCTAAAGTGTAATGCCAGAGCAGTAGCACTGCAATTGTAAGCCAGAATGTGTAATGTTGTTTGTTTTTGGTTGCAAGAGAAATGCTGATAACCCCTGCAAGGGAAACTTACCGATTTTGTTGTGTTGAGCGTTCTTTTAAAATAATTTGGCAAGGAAGAAGCAAGCAAGTGGCTGTGTCCATAAAGCGCCAACTATTTGCACTAGTTATGGTGGAGGATTGCAATTGGAAGTTCCCTCAAGTAAGTAAGTTAATCTGTTATGGCTAGTTTCACACTGCTGCACTTTAAAATGTGCTATGAATTTTTTTTTGTATAATCACTTTTTATTTTCAGATCAACACATGACAGGACATGTCCAACAAATGCAAATCATATAAACATCGACCAAGCAGGGTCGTGTAGATGACAATATTTGGTATTTAGGTTGAACAAACACATATATTACCATGTAACAAAAGAAAAGTGCTATTCATGGGAAAACTCTGGGAGGCCCACCTAGGGGGCAACAAAGAAGCATCTTAAAACGTTATGTGTTCGTGGGATATATAAGTATTGCAAGACCAGCCCAAAGGTTCCCTGGGACAAACCCTGAATGGGCAGCCCTCTGGAGTGTGTGAGGTACGTGGCCCGCTGGATCGCGGTCAGAGCAGGAGGGGGGCCCAAAGCCTCCATCAGTCTGCCCCCCGCTCCCACACGAGCCACCACGACCACAGAGCAGTAGTTGTGCCCATGTGGAATCGCCTGAATTCCTAGGAAACCCACGATCAACCCCAGAGGGCATTGGGCCTACGCTAGTCGACTTTTAACCAGTTGTCTCACATGAGTTTCCCAAGTAATTATTATAAATGAACAATAAGGAATGGTAAAACATAATAAAGAGAAAGACCAAAAAGTTCCCCTTGGACGGGATTTTAAAGGCACTACCATATATAATGCGATGTAAGTATAAAATAGTTTTTATTACAAAAGTAGAAAGAAACAGACAAAATATATACAATTCAAATCCAGAAACTATATGTACAAAATGGATACATCAAAAAACAAAATGCATGTGATTTGTGAATACAGATAGCATCGAAATGGAAGACAAATCCAAACTCAGAATGTAATAAGTCTCACTGAACCGACGCGTTTCAGAGAATCCTTCATCAGGGTTCGTCAAGTGAGAGTTACCATCTACAGAGTTACAAAATCAAAAAGAGTAGTTAGCATCACACATAACTTGGATAACAATCCCCCCACACCCGGTGAAGGTCTGTGTGAAAGCCATACTCACTTCCAACATACACATGCTATAAAAGTATCTATAGCATAAAATCAGCTTCACATAGGTCTCCCAGGCCGTGTGCACCAAAAATCACCTCAAAAATTAGTCCTCCAAATGGTATTATAGGAAGCTGGTGTATCAGGAAAAATTTCCAATCTATGCTGTAACGCGCTGCACCAAGATATTAGGCGCGGCGTTTGTGCGCAGGCTGGGGTTCAAAAATGACCGGACCTAGAACCAAAAAAAAATATCCTAAGTTTGTCAAAGGTATTACCTGCTTGTGCAGCCCAGAGACACAGCATCAGTCCACCGTCCTCCTCCGATCACAAGATCAGAGTAAGTGAGCTCAGTATTTATGTCCACCTAGTTGCACTGACAGCTGATTATAATACAGATCAGCTGGAGGAAATGTCCAGCCTGAAACTTTCTTGGCCCATCCCCCAACCACTGGCTAGTTGTAAATCTGAAAGAGGGTGTGTATCCCTCTGGTCCAATCCATGGGCCCCCTAAGTGTGGGCCGCGCCACACCTCCCCACAGGTGCCTGCCCCGGGGATGCACCGCGCATGTGTGACAGCTAAGCTGGAATGCAACGCAGCTGTGAGACGTCACAATGCCGCACCTCGGAGTTGCGCGCCGCCGTCCTCTCCCACCGGCATGGCAACCCTGCCTTGGAGACAGCCGAAGGCTGTTCCAGGCAAGGAGATGAAGGAGCGTCAGAGAGACGACTCCCCCAGTGTGTCCTAGAAGGGGACACCCTTGCCGTGCCGGGTCTGCACACAAAGGAGACAACAACAGTGTGGAAAGTACCAGGCAAACATACAATCCCTGTAATAAGGGAGAGAGAGAGTATCTATAAGGGGTAATAATAGTAATGAAATATATATACACGAAATTCATGCATGAAATGAAGCATAAACAACCAAATTGTATATAAATTTGGCAAAGGTGTAACCACTGCCTGGGAGACGGCCGTGAAGCCGTTACACGGAGGGGAAGAAACATTATAGGACAACTACAGACCAGACACCAACAGCTCAGACCTGTATATACTCCACACCTAAGTTCAAACTCATTCACACCCCATTGCTGCCCCCCTCCCTGATATAAACAAAGGGGACACTTAGTGCAGGTGGGCCCTTCAAGTATCAAAACAACTTTGAGTTTGGATTGTTATCCAAGTTGTGTGTGATGCTAACTACTCTTTTTGAATTTGTAACTCTGTAGATGGTAACTCTCACTTGACTAACCCTGATGAAGGATTCTCTGAAACGCGTCGGTTCAGTGAGACTTATTACATTCTGAGTTTGGATTTGTCTTCCATTTTGATGCTATCTGTATTCACAAATCACATGCATTTTGTTTTTTGATACATCCATTTTGTACATACAGTTTCTGTACTTGAATTGTATATATTTTGTCTGTTTCTTTCTACTTTTGTAATAAAAACTATTTTATACTTACATCACATTATATATGGTAGTGCCTTTAAAATCCCATCCGAGGGGAACTTTTTGGTCTTTCTCAGATCTATGGGATGCGGCACACCCCCTCTGTTTTACTACTTTCTGTCAGACTTTTTTCTTTTTAAACATAATAAGAGGGGGGGGGAACAGTAAGAGGAAAAAAGAAGGGGAGGAGAGGAGGAGAGAGAGATGGGGAGGGGAGAAGGGTTGGATTAGGTTACCTGTAAATAAAGATAACCGTCTTCCGCGTCCGCAACGGACCCTCCAGGACTGGGTTCAGGACTCCATAAGTGGGTTTAGATCTTAAGATCGGGCCGAATGGGTTGGGTCTTCGCTGTCCTAAGGTCTCTAAGTGTGGGGTCTGCCAGTTCCAACAGTGCAACGTCTAAACTGGAAGGCACCTTGGTAGGGTCTGAAGTGTATTCGGTCCATGGCGCCCAGGTGTTATGGAATCGGTCTTTATGGCCTTTATTGGTCGCCACCCAATCCTCAGCCTCCCGGATCTCACTCACCCTTTTGATCCACTCATCTCTTGTGGGGATCTTGGGTTACTTCCAATAAATTCGAATCAAGCGTCTTGCCGCATTCAACAAATGAGGCAGCACACTTTTCTTATATCTACGGAGTGGGATCGGGGGGACGTGCAGGAGAAAGTGAGTCGGAGAGAAAGGGACATCTATCTCTGTCCATATATTAATTTGGTTTCGTATGTCTTCCCAGAAGGGTTTAATCAGGGAGCAGTCCCACCATATGTGTTTTAACGTACCCCGCTGTCCGCAGCCTCTCCAGCACAACTTGGATGTGGAGGAGTAAAAGCGGATCAAGTCTGCTGTACCCTGTACCATTGAGACAGTAGCTTAAAGTTCGTCTCCTGGGTTTTGGACTCTATCGAGGATGAGTGGGTAAGGTGATATAAATGTGTTAAGTCCATCTTTGCAAAAGTTAATCCTAAGTCATTTTCCCAGCGTCTTATATAGGCAGGTGTGGTATGAGGGAGTGCTGAGCCTAGTAATTTATACAGTTCCGAAACCAAATGCGGTGTGGGTTGCTCTGCAATGAAAAGTTGCTCAAGATGGGTGAGAAGCAAGGGGAGCCCTAATCTTATGTCCATGTAGTTGAAAGAAATGGTGTAACTGCCTGTACTTCCAGAAGTTCATTGGTGCACCCTGTCGGCCTATAGGCAAAGCTTCATAACTCAGGAGTCTACCGTCTTTCATAAGCTTACCACAACTGGCGTCTCCACCCTCTACCCACGACTCAAAGAAGCCCATCTGCTCCCCTGGGGGCAACCAAAGGAAACCCCCCAGTGGGGCCAATGGGGATATAAATAAAAAATTTTGTGCGCTAGCAATAATGTGATTAAGGAAAAAATGCCTAGAAGACACAATATGTGTGTGAATCACAGCAAAAATAAAAGTGACAGGTGTATGAAATCCTTAATCAAGGATCCAACAAAATATTTACATATTCTAAATATAAATTATAAATAATCACACATCCAGATAACACCTATAATCAGTCCATGAATAGATTCAACAAATAAGGTAGAGAGAAAAAGTCCATTTAATATATCTCATCACAAAATCAGGAAAATAATGAGCTGAAGGGACTATTTCCGGATACACATTGATTGCAGGAAAAGGAGTAATAGATGTACGCTTACCCCAATCGTTGGACCGCCTCTGTGGCAAGGTCGTATGGGCTTGCAGATATAGCCCTCTGCAGGGACAGATGGGAAGTTGATGTCCGGGTCTTGTCAGCGTGTGCCACCGACTCCAATATGGTCCGGTCAATCTAACTGCTCCAACATCAGAGGGGGGACTCAGGAGTGGAAGAGTCCATCAGAGCACACTCATCTCCTGGATGTCCCGAGCTGTCTCTGCAGAGGTCGGTGGATTTCGGGATCAGATCAGCCAATGGGGACACTGGAGGGGCCAATTTCAGCAGTGGGTTAATCTTATCCCAGACCAACAGTACCTGAGTCGTCAAGGGGGACGTCGTCTCCGACAATCCCCTATGCTCTCGGGACAACCAGGGAGCATATTATAAGTTTCTACCCGCTAGGCATTTCTCTAAGGACACCCATAGTTTCAAGCGAGTATGGAAATGCCAGTTAAGCATCCTCTGCAAAGCTATGGCTCTATAATATCGTCTGACGTCTGGAAGACCCAGGCCACCATTGTGTTTTGAACGTCGAAGAACCCGTAGGGCTATCCTAGGTTTGCGTGCGTTCCATGTAAAATCTGACAATAGGCTAGATAGCCTGTCGAAAAAAGGTCGAGGTAGGAGGATTGGTAACATCTGTAAAAAGAACAGAATGCGTGGCAGAATGTTCATCTTTATTATATTCACTCAAGCTAGCCATGTAAAGGCCGTCTGCGTCCATTGGGAGAGGTCTTTTTTTACCATAGCTAACAATGGGAGGTAATTGGCAGTATATAGGCTATCAAAGCTATCTGTGAGTTGTACACCTAGGTATCGTATAGACGATGTGGCCCAAGTGAAGGGAAAGGCGGTTTTAAGGGTCGTGGCTAGGTTGGGATGCCAGGCAGATGGGGAGAATTTCAGATTTTGAAAAAATTAATTTGAAAATTTGAAAGAGACCCAAAGAGCTTCAGTTCCCTCATCAAGTTGGGCAAAGAGAGCAGGGGGTCTGAGACATAAAACAGGACATTGTCGGCATACGCCGAGAGTTTATGTTCTGTATTACCAACCGTAAGGCCTTTAATGTCAGGGCTAGCGCGTACTGTGTGGAGGAACGCCTCCAGCACTAAGGCAAACAGGAGCGGTGAAAAAGGACACCCCTGTCTCATGCCGTTTCTGATGGGGAAGCGAGCTGAAAGGGTCCCATTTACCTTAACCTGGGTGCAGGGTGTGGAATATAAGGCCATAATGGAGGACAGCATTTGTGGACCTAGCCGCAGTGATCGCAGCACCTCTACCAGGTAAGACCAGTCAACACGATCGAACGCTTTTTCAGCGTCTGTTGACAATATAAGCTAGGGCTGTGGTTCTGGGTGGGTACGAGCCCAGTGAATGAGGTGTACCACCCAGATAGAGTTGTCTCTGGCCTCCCTACCCATTAAGAATCCTGTTTGGTCTGGGTGGACAATTTCGGGGAAAAGATATTTAAGTCTATTTGCCAGTATTTTTGCTAAAATTTTAATGTCCAGGTAAGGAGGGAGATTGTCAGATAGCTCGGGGGGACGGTGGGATCCTTGCCCTCTTTCAGAATCACGGTGATATGGGCCAGAAGGGCCTCCGATGGGATAGTCCCACCATCTGCTATAGAATTAAAGTATTTACACATCAGGGTTTCCAGATGAGTCAGGAAGGCTTTGTAGTATGCCTTAGTGAACCCATCGGGTCCAGGGCTCTTCCCATTGGGCAAGGAGTTCACCGTAGCATGAAGCTCATTTAGAGTAATTGGGGTATCTAGGTCTAAGGATTGCTCGTCCGTGAGTGCTGGAAGTCCAGCCGCAGTCAGGTAGTCTCGGATCGCACGTTGTCTAGTGTCTCGTGAAGCAGGAGGGAGGCCGGAATCTAAGTTATACAGAGTGGCATAATAAGCTCGGAATTCCGCAGTGATTTTAGAGGATTGCAGGAGCGGGGTCCCTGAAGCATCGTGTAATTTATGTATGTACGTCTGTGCATGACGCTTCCGAAGGGCACGAGCCAGCATTCGACCGCACTTGTTCCCGTGTTCATAGTATTTATGTGCTATAAATCAAAACTGTTTGCGAGTTTGAAGGTCTAGTAGGCGTAGGAACAGTTCACGTAGCTCTGTCAGTTCCTTCAGTGCCTCAGGACTCCCGTTAGCTTTGTGTCGAAGTTCTGCCTTCTGAAGCTCAGTGTGTACTCTCAAGAAGTCTGCCTGACATATCTTCTTAAGTCTGCAACCCTGGGAAATCAGTGTCCCCTCCCCCTATCCACAGCCTTATGAGCCTCCCAGACCATCCCCTCATTTTGTTTGTCGATTGGGTTTTCCCTAAAATAATGGGATAGGGTGTCTGCGACCTCAGCCATCACTACCACGTCATCTAGTAAATTATCGTTAAGTCGCCATGTCCACATTCTTTGCGTGCCTGATGGCAAAGTAAAGGCCATCGTTACCGGGGCATGGTTGGAGATAGAAATGGAGTCAATGGACGCAGACTGTAAGAGTTCAAGAATATTTCGGTCTACATATATGTGATCAATGCGGGTGTATACGTCATGTACTTTAGAATAATAGCTAAAGTCACGGTCTAGTGGTCGAAGCGTCCACCAGCTGTCAGTCAGTAAATGAGACTGAATAGTCTTGCAGAAGTGTTTAAGAAATGCATAGGAGTGTGAGGGCCTCGCATGGGATATGTCTAACAGAGGGTCAGGGCTTACGTTAAAGTCGCCTCCTAGGACTAGGAAGCCTTCTCTAAAATCTGCCAGGTGGTCCAGTGTATTGTCAATAATGGTGAGTTGGTCAGCGTTCGGAGCATAGATTGTCGCGAATGTGTATTTCTGACCAGCGATACTGCCCTTCAAGAAGACGTATCTACCCAAGGGGTCCAGGTCATGGCCTGAAGTTTGAAAGGGGCATGTCTTGTGTATAGCGATAGCTGTCTCCTTAGATTTGGGGGTCAGAGACGTGCTGATAAACCACTGGTTGAAAAGGTGGGTGGGTAATTTGGGAAGGGATTTTGGCGTAAAGTGAGTTTCCTGGAGGAAGATCACTTGAGTCTTCAGACGTTTTAATTCCCCCCAGAGCTTATTACGTTTGTGTGGGGAGCAAAGGCCCCTGACATTATATGTACTTATCCGTAATGTAGCCATGGGGTGACACGTAGGTGGGAGGGAGGAGAGAAGGCAAAGGAGAGAAGGGAGAGAAAGACAAGACATATATGAGGTAAGAAACAAAAACAAAGGTACAACCATCAAAACAGCGCGGATGGTAGCATCCAAGCTCATGTAACAACTACTAGGGGTCATGTTGAGGAGTCCCCCCCTAAAAAAAGGAGGTAGTCCAGACCATGACCCAAGATCCCAATGGGGATCAATACCCATAAAAATAGGGCGGCCTACGGGGGGGGGAACGTGTGCCGTCTTAGGGAGGGGGTGAGAGGGCCTCTGTTTCCGCCTACCGCATCTAACGTGGTGCGATTAGAGATGGAGAAAGTGGGGGGGCCCTAAAGAATCAAAAGCATTTAAGCCTACATATAGCCTTGTGGCTAATATTGAGAGTAAGTTCCAAGTGCAATATGCAAAGAGACAAAGGGACATAGATCTCATTGTCATTTCTTTAGCCAAAATTCCCAGATGGGGCCGGTCCCAATGAGGACTCCAAAAGATGTCGCCTGCAGTTTCTCCTGCGGTTTTGATTCCTGGCAGGTTGCCACGGCTGATGAGCGCGCAGCTTAGCAGACACAAAGTCTGAGGAACACCTCCAATCAGGAAAGTCAACCGGATCCAAGTCCAGGGAGGTCAAGAAGTGCGGGAGGTCATCTTTGGTGCAAAGGGTCACGGTTCTGCCCTCTTTAGTGACTTGGAGGCAAAAAATAAATCCCCATCGATACACTAGGCCTGCGTCCTGAATAGCTGTTAGGAGAGGACGTAGTGATCTGCGTTGCATAAGGGTGCGTCTCGAAATGTCCTGGTCAAAAGCCAAGTGTGCACCATCAAAATCAAAATAGGGTTTCTCCCTCATCTTCTGCATAATGCGGTCTTTAAGCGTATATTTATGTAATTTACAGATGATGTCCCTTGGGTTGTTTGCATCCTGAGAAGGGGGTTTTAAAGCCCTGTGCGCTCGGTCTATTTCAATCATAGCAGTGGCAGGCAGACCCAGAATTTCTTTAAAGACTCCTTCCAGAGTGGGGATAATGTCCCTGGCACCAGTGGCTTCAGGCAAGCCCCGTATCCTGATGTTCGCCAGTCGGCTACAGTTCTCTGTGTCATCCAACTGACATAACAGGGCCTCAATTTGGTGGCCCCTGCATAGTGCATTTGTCTTGAAGCATGGAGATGACGGGGAGGGCGTCCTCAAATTTTTGCTCCAGGGATTCAAGCCTGTCTCCTAGGTGAGTTGTATCAGCTTTGAGCTGTGCAATGTCTTCTTTGAAAGCTTTTTCTACCCTGTCAGCAAAGCGTTCAAGATCAGCTTTCGTGGGTAGGGACATGATGTGGCGTCTGATATCTGTATCAGCCAGGGGATCTAAGTCAGCAGGATCGCCATCCTAGGAAGTGGGGGAGCCCAGGGAGATCAGGGGGGCCGAGTCACTCACCGACCCTGGAGATGGTATGGGGGATTCGTCGAGCTGCTGTGACTGGCCGGCGGTGGACTTTGCGGCCTTGTGTGCACGCTGTGTCTTCCCGGTCGGCGCCATCTTGGAAGGCTCGCGGTCTCTCTCATTGTGCCTGGAGTAGTAGGAATCTAGCTGGAACTGCCCTGATCGGTCAGTCCATTGTGGCTGGGAGGATGCCCGGTGTCTCAGGGACATAGTTCGCTGTTGAAACGGGTAGTTTCTCCGATGTGGCGCTTTGAAAGTGCGGCAGTGAGATGGAGCTGAGAAGGCACACGTCTTCACTCCTCCATGGTCAGGACCCTATGAATTTTTTTTAAAAAAGATAACCTACGAGAGGAGAGAAACTAGTCTTAAAGAAACAGTGCTCCATTTTTGTTGCTAAACTGTGCAAAAGTGCTGTGGAGTGATTGCGAGGATGAGGCAAGATGATCCACTAGTGTTTGAGTAGGTCATGGAATGATGTCAAGGCCTGTTGGCGACAGTGACCCCCAGTTAAAGGGGATGTGCAGAATGTTGCCCCTGACAATGTTGGTGCAGTTAAACCAGTTGCTACTAACTACCCCTCAGAATCCCTCCAACTGTATCAGTCCAGTACACATTTCCTGCAACATTACCAAGCCCTGATGAAGAGGGGCTCATTAAACCCTAAAAGTGCTTTGGAATTTTTTTATACAAAATTCTGAATAAAATTAAAACTAGACTTTACATGTAGCACCCTCTAGTGTGCTAGAAATGTAAATATGTTTTTTTTGTATAACAGGCTTGGCTGGCAGCCCAACCTGTATTATTGAATCTGGGTCAGGGTTAGTAATCCAGGGAGGCTGGATGACTCATCAGGCAGCACCTCTGGTACCTCCCCCTACTTGTTGTAACCTTGGAGAAGTTTCCAGAAAAATTGGAGGGAGGTTAGTAGGAGCTGCCAGTAGTATTGAGAAGGGCCCCAGCCAATCCCCAGCAAATGGGCCACTCTGAAATACCCAGGGTCAGGCCAGCAGGGGAGTGTAGAGTTCAGGTGGAAGAGTGCCGAGTAGGCTGTCAGTGGTCCTTGAAGGTAGCCCCCTTGTCTGGAGGGGTGAACTTGGGCCTGGGGCTCAGGTGCAGGAGGGATAATCTCAAGACACATGGAGGAGTCCTGTCCAGAGGCACGGGAGCAAGAGTGAGCACAGCAGGAGCCAGCTAGCTCATCAGGGAGATCTCCAGGGAAAAGACAGCCAGGTAGCTGGTGTGTGTGGCAGTCTGGGAGGACTGCATGAAGTAGCCAGGAGGGCTAGTGAAAGGGGAAGCTGCTGTCAGGTGGCTGGCAGTGCCTGATGAGGTGGTGCTGAGATCAGAAGCCGCAGGAATGTAGCTGGACACTGGACTTTTCTCTATACACTAAAGAGGCCTGCAGTCCTGCCTGTAAAGGGCTTTTGCTCAATCTGGCTGAGTGCCTTGCCAGATTTACCAGTGTTCCAGCTGGGTCTGAGTTGTTTCTGCAAGCAAGTGATGTTCTGAAGGAAGAGGAGTGTATACAGAGAATGTATATAGTTAAAGTGTCCCTGAAGAATTTTTTTCCAGTCAAGTGGGATCATAATCATCCCATCCCCATCTAAGTTTATTAACCCCTAATTAAATACAAAAGCAAAGCTGCTGGACTGTTTTCCTATCTCAAGCGAGCCTATGGAAATTTGGTGTGCCTGGATAGTGCAGGGGATCTCTATCCACCAGCGGCTCCTAAGGGGATGTGCTAAATACACATTCTGCTTTTGGATCTTTTCATCTTGCAATCCCATTTCTTACTTGAGTTAAGAACTGACTTCTGGCCATAATTCCAAGCACAGCTACCTAATGGTAATCAATTCCACTACACTGATTGACACCAGATTGGAAATACTCACTGTAATACGAGATCCAGCTCCCCACACTAATGCCACGTACACACGGTCGGAATTTCCAACAACAAATGTTCGATGGGAGCTTGTTGTCGGAAATTCCTACTGTCTGTAGGCTCCATCGGACATTTTCCGTCTGAATTTCCGACAAACAAAATTTGAGATCTGGATCTCAAATTTTCCGTCAACAAAATCCGTTGAACTTCAATTTTCTCAGCTAGTCGTACGTCACTGTGTTCTTGACATTTGGAATTTCCGACAAGATTTGTGTGACCGTGTGTATGCAAGAAAAGTTTGAGCCAACATCCGTCGGAAAAAAAACATGGATTTTGTTGTCGGAATGTACGATTGTGTGTATGGGGCATTACTATCTCCTTTCATCAGTACAAAGCTGACAGAGATACTATCCTTCTCTACTCTATCCAAAACTAAACAAAAGAAATGTATCTTTACTTACACTTTAGGAGTGGTAAATTTTGCTCATATTACTAAGGCTTGTATATATCATGATAGTTTCAAATTTGTCACTTTGCCGTGAAGACACTCAAACCTATTTAGTAAATCATGTATTCCAGACAAAGTATGGCATATTAGAGGGCTGCAAATAATTGTACCCATATGGTGCAAAAGATGACATCTTCTTTATTAAATAATTTAATTACTTAAAGCCCAATAAAATTTTGAGTTGAAAACTGCCAGCTGGAAAAGGAGTTAAAACAAAGAAACTTGAAAAGTATTCCTTGCAATGGGGCTGTGTCTGCACTGAAAGGTAGACATGCTTGTTTAGATCTAGGGGAAATAAAAAAGAAGGCCTACTTACCCAATCCTCATTTCCTCCATATTACTAGATTGGTCCCCACAGTTTCTTTTCCCCCATGCTCCAGTGGTACAAGACCCTTTGATGTCATCAATACTAATGTAAGGTCCACTCCATAGCCCTACACTGGACATGATGAAGGTGAGGAAGAGTCCACCATTGGAGCTCAGGGGAGCACCATCTGCCGGGGGAGTGGAGGATCAGTTAAGTTAAAGTGCTTTTCCTCCTCCCTAGTTTGAATGTGCTGTAAGGGATTATTTTTAAGTTTCCCAAAGTTGGGCTTTAATTCCTATTATCTGTGTTGCACCATAACAAGCATTTGTCTTAATTGTATAGGCATATATTTTTTGTCTACCAATGCATTCCAAAAATAGTGTAAAAATGTTATAAGCATATCAGGCACCTACCTGTGTATATCTATAGATCCCCAGTATTTGTGCCATTGGAATAGTTGTCATTGAGTAATGGTCTCCAATAAAACCCACCAGTTTGCCTTCTCCAGAACATGAGTAATTAGGGACCAACTTCTGTGGTCCAGATAAAATTTGTAGAACATTTTTTACTGCCACACCGGCATCTAAACATGAATCAGTGATGTGATAGCCCAATGTAATATTGGGTAAAATTTCCTTATTCTGGTTAACTTTGTGAATAGCAAAACGAAAAACCAAAACATTTAGTAGTGCTCGAAAATCATCACTGTAGAATCAAAGATATTAATTTCACGTTAAAGTGGATCTAGGAGATATTTAATGATTTTGCTTACAGGCATGCCAAAATGAGGACATTGGTATGACTTGAGACAAAATCCAATATAGTTCACTGATTGTTCAATCTACTGCTATTTATACCTTTTTTTGGAACACTATTCCACTACTTCCGCTAATTGACAGCAATATGTACAAAATTCTGCAGCCAGAATCCTCACTAGGTCTGGTAAAACTGACTCTATCACCCCTATCCTAGAGTCCTTGCACAGGCTAAACATCAGGTTTTGCATTGACTTTACCCACTTGACCTCCGGAAGATTTACCCCCCTTCATGACCAGGCCGATATACGCCGATATCTGCATTTTTACCAACAGGGGTCAGGGGATCGGGTGGTCCTCCCCGGGTGCCACCTATTGGGAGGGTGTCAGGCCGGCCGCCCTGCCTCTTCTGGCCGTAGAACAGTGCTGCCAGTAAATTCCAAAGGTCAGAAAATGTCACTGCAGTGCCAGCCCCCTGTGACACACCGCTCTCCCTACGTGACCCAATGTAAATCTAAGCTTCTGAATCTGCTCGCTGTAGCTGCTCTCTTCCTCCCGCTCCGCCTCCTCCTCGTGTATAGCTTTTGATTGGAGGAAGAGAGTGGTCTAGTGACCATCAATGAAGGAGAGGAGAGCAGTCACATGACTGGGTCCATGAGAGAGAGGGAGGCTCAGTGGCCTTAATGGAGGTATGTGAGTGAGCACACAGGAGGAGCGGTGTAGGAGAAGGGGCTGACAGTGTGAAGTTCTCTCAACTCTAGTGTATGTCCCCGTCCCAGTGCTGGGAGTGCAGGGGGGGTCATTATAATGAAAGGGGGCTGTTTGTTGTACAGGGGCTGTTTGTGTTGTACAGAGGCTGTGTGTTGTACAGGGGTCCGTGTACTATGCAGACGGCTGTGTAAAGTTTTTTCCTGAAACTTCCCTCTTAAAGTCAAGGAGCGTGGTATACGCTGGCACGTGTTATTCGGCGAAAAATATGGTATATAAAACATATCCAATAAAATTTTTAAAAAATCGAACTTTTTTTTCGATTTGGTAAAAAATCACAGTAAGCGTATTTATTTATTTATTGTTTACTAGTAATGGTGGCGATCAGAAACTTATAGTAGGATTGTGATAGTATGGCAGGCAATCTGACCTTAACTGACACTTTGAGAGAACCAGTGACACTAGTACAGTGATCAATGCTAAAAATATGCAGTTACTTTACTAATGACACTGACTGAGAAGGGGTTAACATGTAAGGCAATCAAGGGGTTAAATGTGTGCCTAGTAGTACTTTGTGCATTCACTGTGTGCTGCTTTTACTAAAGGATATGCCAATTTTCTGCAGGGAAACAAAAACAGAGCTCTATGTTGTTTACATTCACAGAGCTCTGTCCTATCAGCCTCTTCGCCAGTGGGAGCCGGCAGTCAATCATTAGCCGGCACCTGCTAATCAGCTTGTGCGCATGCCCTCTACCCAGGAGTGCTGGATCACGTACTAGATACAGTACGTAATCCAGCACAGGAGAGCCGCTTTGCCACCGTACTCCTACGTGAGGCTGTTGTCAAGCGGTTAAGATACTCTTGCTTACCTAAAAGGCATTCATGGCTTGGCAACCCCATTATATGTCTGAACTTTTATCAACTTACTCCCCCCCCACTCTGTAAAGTCCGCTCCTCAAATTCTGGTCTTCTGTGTGTCCCCCCTACTCACCTACACTCGATGGGAGACAGAGCCTTCTCCTGCTATTCCCCAAAACTCTGCAATTCACTTCAAAATAACATTAGAGAGTCATCTTCTCTAAACTCATTCAAATCAAATCTAAATTTTTTTTCTTTAGACAAGCTTTCACATAATTGTCCCTCTTTTCCTTTGTTTTATCCTGTGTATTTCTTCTGTTTTTTACTGTAAAGTGATTTGAGAAGCTTCCTTTAACCACTTCATACCCTTCCTGACCAAGCCATTTTTATGCATTAAGGCACTGCATTACGTTAACTGACAATTGTGCGGGCGTTTGATGTTGTACCCAAATAAAATGGATGTCCTTTCTTTTCCACAAATAGAGCTTTCGTTTGGTGGTATTTGATCACCTCTGCAGTTTAAATTTTTTATGCTATAAACAAAAAAAGAGCGACAATTTTGAAAAAAAACAATACAGGTACGTGATTTTGTGCAGCCGGGCCGCTCTGCCGCAGTATATCTGCTTGGGGCAGTCTGGAAGCGGTTAAAGGCACTATATATAAAATAACGTTTATTATTATTATTATTATTATTATTATTATTATTATTATTGTTTTGGTTCCCTGTACTCCCTATTCCTGCACAGGCATACATCTGACTCCTACAGCAAAGATAAAGAGCATGGACTCTTTTGATACATCTAAAAATATATTTATCTGATAATCCCTGAATGTCTAATTGGGCTTTAACCATTTGCCTAATGGGCACATTTTAACCCCCTTCCTGCCCCAAGCCAATTTTCAGCTTTCAGTGCTGTCACACTTTGGATGACAATTGCACGCTCATGCAACACTGTACCCAAATGACATTTTATCATTTTTTTTTAGACAGATAGAGCATTCTCGTGGTAGTGTTTAAAGTGTTTGTTACCACAACATTTTATTCTCCTGATATGTGTCCGCTATACCATGTACTTGTATGAAAAATGTATCCTGTTCTCTTTGTATCGCTTCCTTTGTGTGAAATCATTGGTGTTCTTGCCAGTTCCTCTGCTTTCCTATTAAAAACTGACCACATTAAGCAGGAGAGCACAGTGTGGTCAGTACTCTAGTTATGCGGGGAACAAAGCCCATTCTCCTCCAATGATCAGACTTGTCCTGACGCGCCTCACCTGCAAATCATTCACTGGGAAGCTCAGTTCGCCGTTGCTGCTCCTCCCCTCAGCTCTTATGCAGCTGAGAACAGAGGGAATGTGATCACTTATAAAAAAAGAATAAAAAGGTATTGATAATGTTTTTTTTAATATCTATTTACAAATGTTTTGCCTTTCATTACTATTTTAAATTGAATGGATTGTTATACAAGGTGATCATTTACAATCTCTTTATTCAGCGCTGGGTTTTTTATTTTTCGCTAAACAAACATTCATGTTTTTCTTAGTTTCTGTTATAAAATTTTGTAAATAAGTATTTTTTCACCTTTACTGATGTGTGTTTATGAGGTTGTACTGATGGGCACTGATAGGCAGCAATGATGGGTACTGATTGGTGGCACTGGTGGGCACTGATAGGCGGCACTGATGGGCACAGACAGGTATTACTAATGGGCACTGACAGGCATTTCTTATGGGCACTGAAATGCAGCACTGATGGCCACTGAAAGACAGCATTGATAGACACTGATAGACAGAACTGATGAGCACTGACAGGCTTCACTGATGGGCACTGAAAGGCATCATTGATGGACACTGATGGGGCTGCACTGATGGTCAGTGCCCTGATTATCATTGTAGATGTCCCCTGTGTGGATTTCCACTTACCAGCTCTCCTCTCCTCACTCACTGTGAGCGTGGGGGTAGGTAGATGGTGCTAGAACCTGAAGCTGAAAGTGGTTGATAATATGGTCCCTCTGAAGCATCTGTTTGGTTGATAGGCCCTTCTGCAAACCAAGAGGTCACCATCGTAACCCTGAGTTATAGGCAAACCTCTGATCCAGAGACTGAAGCACCATACCATAAACTGGATTATAAACTTATGGTTGCCACACTCACCTGTTCCACATGCCAGCACTGGGTCTTTCCCTCCACCTTCAGCCCAGTGTTGCCAACCTATCACATTGAAATTTACAGACATGACACCCACAGTTTACTGGCACAGCCAAGTTTTTAATGACATTTCCAAAAGTTACAAAATTACAGTTTTGAGTGCAAATTTTAGTATTTAAGCTACAAGCTAGTACAATGTACCTATCAATGTGATTTAAGGTAGATATTAACGCAAAACACATTTTTATTATGTTGTGTTTGATATAGTAAGTAAGTAGCACAGGGAAAGGACTCAGGAGGGCAAGAAATTAGAATGGGCGGCACACACACACATGAAACTGACTCTCACAGTGAAACAGACAGCACAGATAGCATAGCATACCATAGCCGGGGAGCGGGGAGGTTGCAGATGCCGGTGTGTGCACAGCAGCCGCACAGTCTGTGAGAACAACTCCTGGATAGGAGTTTAGCATCTCCCGCATCCAGGTTCCCCTTTTTATGGAGGCTAGTGGTCCAGTCACAGTCTAAGGAGCGGTTTAGTGGTGTCTCCATCTCAAGAAAGGCCCCGACCGGGTTAAGGTCACAAGCTTTCTTAAGCTTGCCAGTTGGTAAGCGTGTATTTTACTCATATCACAGTGGTGCGGTGAAGGTATCCAGTTTCATTCGCTAATTATTTCTGGAAGAGACCCATGCTGGGGTTCCTCATCCGTTTCACCTTTGAAGATTGTCACTGTTAGAACTGTACTGACTCAATTGATCAGATTATGGACTTTATGCATTATTTATCACTATTGTGACATTTATTTATCACATTTTGGTTTACAGCGCTGCTTCTTCTATTTTATTTAGCATAGATAGAGTGCCTTGAAAAAGTATTCATACCTCTTGAAATTTTCCACATTTTGTCATGTTACAACCAAAAACGTAAATGTATTTTATTGGGATTTTATGTGATAGACCAACACAAAGTGGCACATAATTGTGAAGTGGAAGGAAAATGATAAATGGTTTTCAACATTTTCTACAAATAAATATGTGAAAAGTGTGGCGTGCATTTGTATTCAGCCCCCCTGAGTCAATACTTTGTAGAACCACCTTTCACTGCAATTACAGCTCCAAGTCTTTTTGGGGATGTCTCTACCAGCTTTGCACATCTAGAGAGTGACATTTTTGCCCATTCTTCTTTGCAAAATAGCTCAGGCTCTGTCAGATTGGATGGAGAGCATCTGTGAACAGCAATTTTCAAGTCTTGCCACAGATTCTCCATTGGATTTAGGTCTGGACTTTGGCTGGGCCATTCTATCACATGAATATGCTTTTTAAACCATTGCATTGTAGCTCTGGCTGTATGTTTAGGGTCATTCTCCTGCTGGAAGGTGAACCTCTGCCTCTGTCTTTAGTCTTTTGCAGACTCTAACAGATTTTCTTCTAAGATTGAACAAATACAATAGCAAAATAGCAGCGCAGGTCACAATATAAAAAATGTAAAACACAATGCAAATCGCCAAATAGTCCTTTTGGGCAAATTACAGCTCCTTGTGAGAATATACAGTCTATTTGCAGGGCAGCCTTGTAAGGGGAGGTGAAGCCACTCCAATATGTAGAAAAGAGAAAAAAAAAAGCAACAGGTTCCTCTTAGTAAGAGTGTAACATTTAATGGCAGATAAGCTTGAAAAAGGAGCGCGCCCCACAGCGCATGCTCTGAAACGCGTTGGCAGTACAGCCCATACCTTAACTCTGCACTCCAGCCCTCCATGTGACTGCCTGGCTGAGTTGCAAGCCTCGTTCTGGATTACGATCGAATCCCGGAAGTCCGCTGAAGACAAACTAAACAAGCCGACAGCATAGAGGAACAAGGCTCTCCATCATCTCAGACTGCAGAGATCAACCATGGCTCCTACTGTAATCCCCTGTGCCGGACAAACATGTTGTTACACGTGAGTGTTTTTAATGCTTATCTGCCATTAAATGTTGCAATCTTACTAAGAGGCGCCTGTTTTTTTTCTCTTTTCTTCTAAGATTGCCCTGCATTTGGCTCCATCCATCTTCCCATCAACTCTGACCAGCTTCCCTGTCCCTGCTGCTAAAAAGCATCCCCACAACATGATGCTGCTACCACCATGTTTCACGGTGGGGATGGTGTGTTCAGGGTGATGTACAGTGTTAGTTTTCTGTCACACATAGTCTTTTACTTTTAGGCCAAAAATTTAAATCTTGGTCTCATCTGACCAGAGTGCCTTCTTCCACATGTTTGCTGTGTCCTCCACACGGCTTCTCGCAAACTGCAAGTGGGACTTCTTATGGCTTTCTTTCATCAATGGCTTTCCTCTTGCCACTCTTCCATAAAGGTCAGATTTGTGGAGTGCACAAATAATAGTTGTCCTGTGGACAGATTCTCCCACCTGAGCTGTGGATCTGCAGATCCTCCAGAGTTACCATGGGCCTCTTGGCTGCTTCTCTAATTAATGCTCTCCTTGCCCGGCCTGTCAGTTTAGGTCGGTGGTTCTCAACTCCTGTCCTCAGGACCCACTAACAGGCCAGGTTTTATGTATTACTTTGGGGAGATGTAGACTAGAATACTGCAATCACTGAGCAGCGAATGATATCACCTGTGATGCATTTCAGTTATCTTGCAAACCTGGCCTGTTGGTGGGTCCTGAGGACCGGAGTTGAGAACCACTGGTTTAGGTGGACAGCCATGTCTTGGTAGGTTTGCAGTTGTGTCATACTCTTTCCATTTTTACATGATAGGTTGAACAGTGCTCCGTGAGATATTCAAAGCTTGGGATATTCTTTTAAAAACCTAATCCTGCTTTAAACTTCATTCTGGTGTGTTCCTTGGCCTTCATGATGCTATTTGTTCACTAGGGTTCTCTAACAAACCTCTGAGGGCTTCACAGAGCAGCTGTATTCATTTGAAATTAAATTACACACAGGTGGACACTATTTACTAATTAGGTGACTTGAAGGCAATTGGTTCCACTAGATTTTAGTTAGGGGTATCAGAGCAAAGGGGGCTGAATACAAATGCATGCCACACTTTTCACATATTTATTTGTAAAAAAATTGAAAACCATTTATCATTTTCCTTCCACCTCACAATTATGTGCCACTTTGTGTTGGTTGATCACATAAAATGCCAATAAAATACATTTGTGATTGTAACATGACAAAATGTGGAAAATGTTGAGGGGTGTGAATACTTTTTCAAGGCACAATAGATAGATAGATAGATAGATAGATAGATAGATAGATAGATAGATAGATAGATAGATAGATAGATAGATAGATAGATAGATAGATAGATAGATAGATAGATAGATAGATCAGTGAATAGATGGATATGATACACATACAGTATATGTTTTACATTCCTGGGAGTTTTCTCCTGATGTAACTTATTAGAAATGAGTGAGACAATTTGCCTTTCCATAACTCCCAACATTTTGAGATGGGATTGAGGGACACCTTTTCGCAAAAGTATGTAGGCATAGCACCCACCCCCTGCCACGCCCCTTTAAAGGTGAAATATACAAAAAAAAATTGTTAAACCCACAAGTGCTTTTTTTTTACCACTACTATTCCTTTATATTGGCTTTTGAAATATACAAATATAGCAATTTAGAAATTGGATGAAAGGTTTAGCACTGGGAATTACTTTTTGAAAGATAAATAGTGCATTTTATATGAAACTATATAGATCAGACCAAAATGAGGGACAAATGAGGGGGAAAGAGGGACAGAGGGACATTTGTTCCAGATCAGGGACAGTCCCTCGAAATCAGGGATAGTTGGGAGGTATGCTTGTCTATGCTTTGGGACTGCGAGGGGCAAAGACTGCCCAGCACAACTCAGTGCCCATGGTGTGAATGGGCATTTAGTCTGAGAATTGTTGTCACCCCCGTCTACATATACAGCACTGGATTGTAGTTTCACAGCCAACAGATACACAGATTAGGCATGAACAAACATGTTTCAAATCTAAGTCCGTCCAACTTTTGAGCAAACAAAGTCCGCTGGAGCCCACACACGATCAAATTGTCCGATGAAATCCCGTCCACCGGGCAAAGTCTGCCGTAAAGTCCGCTCGTGTGTACGTGGCATTAGTAGAAGTTTGGTGAGTGATCTGTTTGTTTCTGAACGGCCGTTCGTCAACCAGACATGTTGCGGAATCGGAGGAGATAACCTGTTATTTATTATTGGCCTTGGAGTTATTGCTTTGACATTATTTTTTTGGTTGAATAATTATTTGATTTGGTAAATTTTCTATATTTTTGGATGCATAGAGTGCACTTTTTGTTTAAGTTCTATTGGCAGATAGCATGTTACATAGTTACATAGTTACATAGTAGGTGAGGTTGAAAAAAGACACAAGTCCATCAAGTCCAACCTATGTGTGTGATTATGTGTCAGTATTACATTGTATATCCCTGTATGTTGTGGTCATTCAGGTGATTATCTAATAGTTTCTTGAAGCTATCAATGCTCCCCACTGAGACCACCGCCTGTAGAAGGGAATTCCACATCCTTACAGCTCTTACAGTAAAGAACCCTCTACGTAGTTTAAGGTTAAACCTCTTTTCTTCTAATTGTAATGAGTGGCCCCGAGTCTTATTAAACTCTCTTCTGCGAAAAAGTTTTATCCCTATTGTGGGGTCACCAGTACAGTATTTGTAAATTGAAATCATATCCCCTCTCAAGTGTCTCTTCTCCAGAGAGAATAAGTTCAACGCTCGCAACCTTTCCTCATAACTAAGATCCTCCAGACCCTTTATTAGCTTTGTTGCCCTTCTTTGTACTCGCTCCATTTCCAGTACATCCTTCCTGAGGACTGGTGCCCAGAACTGGACAGCATACTCCAGGTGCGGCCGGACCAGAGTCTTTTAGAGCGGGAGAATTATCGTTTTATCTCTGGAGTTGATCCCCCTTTTAATACATGCCAATTTGCATTGCATGCCATTGCTGAGCCTATCATCTACTAGGACCCCCAGGTCCTTTTCCATCCTAGATTCCCACAGAGGTTCTCCCCCCAGTGTATAGATTGCATTCATATTTTTGCCACCCAAATGCATTATTTTACATTTTTCTACATTGAACCTCATTTGCCATGTAGTCGCCCACCCCATTAATTTGTTCAGGTCTTTTTGCAAGGTTTCCACATCCTGCGGAGAAGTTATTGCCCTGCTTAGCTTAGTATCGTCCGCAAATACAGAGAATGTACTGTTTATCCCATCCTCCAGATCATTTATAAACAAATTAAATAGGATTGGTCCCAGCACAGAACCCTGGGGAACCCCACTACCCACCCCTGACCATTCTGAGTACTCCCCATTTATCACCACCCTCTGAACACGCCCTTGTAGCCAGTTTTCAATCCATGTACTCACCTTATGGTCCATGCCAACGGACCCTATTTTGTACAGTAAACATTTATGGGGAACTGTGTCAAATGCTTTTGCAAAATCCAGATACACCACATCTACGGGCCTTCCTTTATCTAGATGGCAACTCACCTCCTCATAGAAGGTTAATAGATTGGTTTGGCAAGAACGATTCTTCATGAATCCATGCTGATTACTGCTAATGATATCATTCTTATGACTAAAATCTTGTATATAGTCCCTTATCATCCCCTCCAAGATTTTACATACTATTGATGTTAGGCTAACTGGTCTGTAATTCCCAGGGATGTTTTTTGGGCCCTTTTTAAATATTGGTGCTACATTGGCTTTTCTCCAATCAGCTGGTACCATTCCAGTCAATAGACTGTCCGTAAAAATTAGGAACAATGGTCTGGGAATCACCTGACTGAGTTCCCTAAGTACCCACGGATGCAAGCCATCTGGTCCCGGTGATTTATTAATGTTAAGTTTCTCAAGTCTAATTTTAATTCCGTCCTCTGTTAACCATGGAGGTGCTTCCTGTGTTGTGTCATGAGGATAAACACTGCAGTTTTGGTTACTGAAGCCCCCCGATTCACTCGTGAAGACTGAGGAGAAGAATAAATTCAATATCTTTGCCATCTCCCCATCCTTTGTAACCAGATGTCCTTCCTCATTCTTTATGGGGCCAATATGGTCTGTCCTCCCTTTTTTACTGTTTACATACTTAAAGAATTTCTTGGGATTTTTTTTTTGCTCTCCTCCGCTATGTGTCTTTCATGTTCTATCTTAGCCGTCCTAATTGCACCCTTACATTTCTTATTGCATTCTTAATAAAGTCTGAATGCTGAGGATGATCCCTCAACCTTGTATTTTTTGAAGGCCTTTTCCTTTGCTTTTATATGCATTTTTACATTGGAGTTAAGCCATCCAGGATTTTTGTTCGCTCTTTTAAATTTATTACCCAATGGGATACATTGGCTAATGCCCTTATTTAATATGCTCTTAAAGCAAACCCATCTCTCCTCCGTATTCTTTGTTCCTAATACTTTATCCCAATTTATGCCTTTTAGCAAGGTTTGTAGTTTAGGGAAGTTGGCTCTTTTGAAATTCAGTGTCTTTGTATTCCCTTTATGTTTCCTATTTGTGTGATTTATACTGAAACTAATTGACCTGTGATCGCTGTTTAGGCCCCGTATTTCCACATCTGTGATCAGGTCTGTATTGTTGGTAATCAGTAGATCCAGTAATGTTTTATTTCTAGTTGGTGCGTCTACCATCTGAACCATAAAATTGTCCTGCAAGACATTAAGGAACTGGCGAGCCTTAAATGAATGCGCGGTTCCCTCCGCCCAGTCTATGTCTGGATAATTAAAATCCCCCATTATGATAACACTTCCCATCCTTGCTGCTAATTCAATTTGTGATAGGAGATCCGTCTCCACTTCCTCCTTCAGGTTAGGGGGCCTATAGCATACTACCAGTATTATTTTCCCCTTAGCTTCATCCCTTTGGAGCTCTACGCATAAGGATTCCACCTCCTCTCTAGCTCCCTCAGTGATGTCATCTCTCACATTCGCTTGTACATTATTCTTGATATATAGGCATACCCCTCCCCCTTTTTTACCCTCTCTATCCTTGCGGTATAGGGTATACCCTTGAATGTTTGCCAGCCAATCATGAGAGCTGTTGAACCAGGTCTCTGAAATTCCCACAAAATCCAAATCCTCCTTGTACAACAGTATCCCTAGTTCACCCATCTTGTCTGCCATGCTCCTGGCATTGGTGAACATGCCACATAGTTTAGACCGGTCGCATATTGTCCTCGTATTGGGTGTTTCAAAATTGCAACTAGGACTTGCTACTATACTCACCTTGTGTTTTTGTGCTTTGGTTAACCTACCACTAATGCCCCCAACACTACCCTCTGGAATATCATCCGCGCTGGCTATCACTGTCTCTGGACCCTCCCCCCCATCGCCTAGTTTAAAAACCCCTCTAACTTTTTGGCCATCTTCATTCCCAGCAGATCTGCACCCTCCAGATCTGCACCCTCCTCATTTAGGTGCAGTCCGTCCTTTCTATAGTACCGGTTACCGACTGAGAAGTCGGCCCAGTCCTCCAGGAACCCAAACCCCTCCTTACTACACCAGCTCTTCAGCCACTTGTTTACTTCCCTAATCTCCCTCTGCCTTTCTGGTGTGGCTCGATGTACCGGTAGTATTCCTGAGAATACTACCTTGGAGGTCCTTTTCCTCAATTTAGCACCTAAGTCCCTAAAATCGTTCTTTAGGACACTCCATCTGCCTCTGACTTTGTCATTGGTGCCAACGTGCACCATGACAGCCGGGTCTTCCCCAGCCCCTCCCAGTAATCTGTCCACAAGATCCGTGATGTGCCGAACCCGAGCGCCCGGTAGACAACATACTGTTCGGCGCTTCAGGTCTTGGTTACAGATTGCCCTCTCTGTCCTTCTAAGAATTGAGTCCCCTACCACCAGAATCTGTCTTTCCTTTCCCTTTGCTGCCCCCCCACTATCACTGGAGGAGTTCTTCCCCTGGCAGCTAGGAGAGTCCCTCATCTCCAGCAGTGCTGGTCCCTGACTGGTTCCACCAATGGCACTCAATGGAGCGTACTTATTGGGATGCTCCAGTCCTGGATCGGCCTCTCTGGCACTTCCCCCTCTACCCCTCCTGACTGTCACCCATCTACTCTTTGCTAGTGCCTGCGCCTCTTTGTCTCCACCCGCCTCTGTGCTGACCCCTGCCGGCACCTGCCGTGTACATTCCTGGCTCACCTTTAGTATGGAGGGACTTCTCAGTGCTGACAGTTGCTTCCCTAGATCCAGAACCTGGGCTTCCAGGGAAACAATGTGCTTACATTTTGCACAGCAGTATTCGCCCTCGATCGGATGATCAAGGAACGCATACATGCGGCAAGATGTACAAAGAGTTGCCTCTCCACACCCGCCGGGCATCGTACCTATTAAATTTAGTGAGGATTTGGGGATTTTACCCTGTCCAAATTACCTAACAGCTAGCTTCCTGGCACTAATACTCAAGACAATACACAGGTACACAACAAGACAATACACAGGTACTCACAGACCTACGTGCAATCGCAGAACAGTCGCAGACCTACGTGCACTCGCAATACTCAAGTATACAGTACACAATACACAAGTATTAACGATCCACACACACTACTCAGACAACACTCAGATACTCACACTACACAGATACTATGACCCCTGTTATAACCTCCTGTTTTAAACTCTAGTTTTTAACTCCCACTTCTACCAAGTTCCACTTACACATGTCTAATTTTTATTGTTTTCTTTTTTTTTTTTTTAATGCACAATAAAAAAATTGTGGAGAATAATACTTGGCTGTGTGTTTTACTTCCAATGACAGTTTGGGAGTAGGCAGTTACATTTTATAAAATACAATGTAAAATTGACAAGGGACACCAACATAGTTGTATCTTTTTTCTTAAAAACTATGGGATAATGGTGTTGTGGTAACTTGCCCAAATAAAAAAAAAAAAAAAACATAATATTAATATTCTTGATATCACTAGAAAAAATAAGCCTTTTAAAATTCGTTTGCAATAACTCCATCAGTATCACCAGCAAATCAGCTTCATTATTATCCCATTAAAGAAGAAGAGAATTGTGCGCTGCATTTCGAGATTTCATAATTTGCCGCGTCACGAATGTTAATTCTCCATTACGAACGCTAGTTTACAAGACTGACTGCTTCTGCTTCCGAGCATGCGTGTTTGTACTTTGGACTTTTGTCCGACGGACTTGTGTACACACAATCGGAAAATCCGACAACACACATTTGTTGGTGGAAAATTTCAGAACATGCTAGCCAACATTTGTTGGTGGAAAGTCCGACAACAATTGTCCGATGGAGCATACACACGGTCGGATTGTCCGCCAACAACCTCACATCCAACATTTCCCATCGGAAATTCCGTGGGACTTGTATGGGGACGTGTATGGAGCTTAACATGTATCTAAAGGCAAGCATTTTACTGATCATTTACAAAGGGACTAAGTAAAGTTCTCACATCCATGTGCAATATGTCCGGAAAACAAAAAACACAAGTTGTGTTCCCTTAAGATCTTGTGTATATGTGTGTACAGGCGTGTAAAATTCTTCTTCATCATCTTCTAGCTGCCAGTGTTGCAATTTATACTTATGTGCTTCTATGAACTTAGGTATACATGTGTATGTGTGGAAATGCTGCATGGAACAAACTCTGCTAAACATGCAAACTGATTAATGTTTCTGACCGATTTCCTTTCAACCCAAATCTCTGATAATGACACCAATCCTGAGCATTGAATAATCTGCACTTACTGTACATAGGAAAATGACATTGTGTGATGTAATAGTGTAATAAAATGTTACTTACTCCACACAGTCAAAAAGTTTCATATATGATTTTGCTCCCTTAAAATTTGTAGTCCCGGCACGTATAGTGAAGACTCCTCCGATGATGAAGTCACCCTCTTGGTAAAATCCAAATTCCTCATCTATATCCTTCATCATGAGATTACAGGGTGATGATGAATTCTGAGTGCTGTATATACAAAGAGCCATCCACAGAACAATCCAAGAGATCCGGAATTTCTGCATGATACATACAGCTATAGCTTTAATCTTCATAACTATAGACAATAATACGCACTCTGTTAAGGAGAATATACTATAGTGTCTACAGGGTTCTGTGCTATAATGACACATGCGGGTCAGTGACATCTCTACAGTATGTGATGGTGTCAATTTCTCTCCTTCTCTTCTTGTTCATTTTATACTGTTCAGTATAATAGATTTCTCATTGTTCTGAATATAGATAGCCACATCATCATCATGAATCTACTTTCAGCTGTGCTTAAACTGAGCTTTTCTAAAAAAACAAAAATAAACTTAAAAAAAGAAACTGAACTTCATACCGGGCTTATTCTGGCACTCGTCTCCTACATGTAAAAATCATCATTTTTTTGCTAGAAAATTACTCAGAACTCCCAAACATTATATATATTTTTAAATTTTTTTAGCAGACACCTTATGGAATAAAATGGCGATCATTGCAACTTTTTACTTCACATTTATTGCGCAGGAATAAAAAAAAAACTTTCATGAATTAAAAAAAAAAACAGAACGGTAAAGTTAGCCCAATTTTTTTGTATAATGTGAAAGATGATGTCACACTGAGTAAATAGATACCTCACATGTCATGCTTTAAAACCACACACACTCGTGGAATGGCGCCAAACTTTGGTACTAAAAAATCTCCATAGGTGACACTACAAGGAATAATAGGATTGGTGCGTGACAGGTCCTCTTTATGAATAGATCTGGGGTCTACAAGACCCCAGATCTCTCCTCCTGGCTGAAAAGACCAAGATACAAAAAAAAATGAAATATCTCTTTCTTTCCAGACGAGTTCGCGGCTTTGTTTACTCCCGCCGGCCAGACGTAAAGTCATAACGTCGCGCCTGGGCCTCCGACAGCCATAAGGATGACTGGGGACCATCTGGTCATTGGAAATCTCTATGATTTCAGCGGTGGCGGATTCATTCTCCGGCTCGCCAATCATATGGGCGAGTCAGGAGAAGCACCAGAGGGCGGTGGGAGCTTGTCCCCTCCCGATGCCTGTAAGAATGATCAAGCGGCTGAAGATGAAGATTAAGATGTCATATGACATCCTTGGGCTGGAAGTGGTTAAAAAACTGCAAGAAATAAGTTTAACTTTACTAAAAAAAAAGAAGAAAGTGAACAAAAAAAATGGGCAGTGTCCCATTTGGCTATGGTGCAGCCATGTGCCCCCTTGTGGTTATCTTGGGTTAGCAGAACCTATATAAATCCCTGCCCCTAGGTTTTGATGTGCTTCATTGCAATTGGCTAGTGTAGGGAGAGAGACCTCGCTTGTTAGGGAAAGTAACCATCATTAGGGAAAGGTTCCAGATGAGACGGGACAGGCTAGGGACTCGTTAAATGAAAGGAGCCTCTCCGCTTGGAACAAGACCTGCCAGGCTGCACTTCACCCTCTTAATAGACGCTGTCAGCACCTCTTCTCAGCCACATCATTATCTATAGTACATTGAACTGTGAGTTATTTCCCCCACTTCGTGTGTTAACTGCTGCCGCACCACGCTGCATCTCCCTATAGGCTTCCTCCCTCATGGTGGTGATTTGGCAAATTCGGAAGATGGCTGACCTGCAAAGAAAGAAAGAAAGACACGCCGCGACCCCAACCTGTGTAAAGAGCCACGACAGCTGATCGTTAACCATGTGATCGGCTCTGTCCAATCACAGCCGGTCACATGTAAACACAGAGATGCCGCATATCTGTGCCTACCAGTGCTGCCTACCTGTGCCTATCAGTGTTGCCTTTCTGTGCCCACCAGTGCGGCCTATCTGTGCCCAGTGCCCACCAGTGCCAACCATCATTGCCACCTATCAGTGCCCATAAGTGCAGCATATTCGCATGTTTACAGTGTAGCATGACCGCACAATTGTCATTCAAAGTGTGAAAGGATCAAAGGATCACAGCCAATCATGGCCGATCACAGGTGGTACCACCCCACTTTACACGGCGCATTCACGCGAACGTCAGTGGCAGCGTGTTCCCGGGAACACCGCTCATCACTGATGCAGGTAAACAGCCATTGTCCGGTGGCTGTTTACCACGTGATCGGCTGTGATCCTTTCACAGCCGATCACTAAATGTCAACAAACCGGTAACAAGATGTTACGGAGTTCTCCTCACAGGATGGATTTTAACAGAACAGATACAAAATATGCACATTCATAAATACATAAACCTTTTCCAAAAGATTTTTTGTTTGATGCCCAAGCTGTAGTATACACACTTATGCCCAATATTTGCCTAAGCAACATACATTTTACACAAGGTTTCTCCACACACTCGATGTGTTTCTTGGACTTTGGTTTCCTGATGAAGTATACTACGGTTTGACCATCAAACAAAAATCTTTTGGAAAGGATTTATGCATTTATGAATATGCATATTTTGTATCTGTCTCATTAAAATCCATCCTTATGGGGTTTGACCCTTTTAGAACCTAAACATTTGAAACTGGGGTGTGGTATTAAAAAGGGGTAATTAAATAATTAAATAATTAGACAATAGCCACACACATTGTACAGTGGAAGTAAAGTATGTATGTAGCTTAGTAATGCTATAATTTAAGAGGGAGAGACAGAGAGAGAAGAACCAGCATTTATCTTAAAATAATTGAGAGAGACAATATATAATACAATGACGGGACAGCATGTAAGCAAGAAGTAAGCTTTGGTCAAAATTTTGCCTGTTCATTGTCCAGCAAACTAAATAGGATGCTCATCTGCTTGCCTGGCCAAACCTCTGCTGCAGTGGGAAGTCAGATTTAGCAGTGGAATTATTTGCCAAAAGTGACAGCTTCCCATTCAGGGTACCTGGTTTCTAGGATCCTGGCAACAAGTGAAGTATTCCTGGTCCCATTCATCTGCTGGCAGAAGATTCCCAGTCCACGTCTGAAAGTAAATAAATGGGTGAGGAAGCTGGCTGACATAAATGATTAAATATGGCTCTGGCCATATTTGATCAATGACTTCAGCCAGTATCCCTGCCTTTACATTTAGTTGTGGGTTAGCTTTCAGCATGATTGACAATGGATCCACGTTGCTGGACCTTGCTTTGCACCTACACCTCCTGATCCATTCCAGACCACATGTTCTCAACATGGGGAAGGTATCTTGCCCAGAGGGATCCCTCTGGGAAAATGATAATGAGAACAAGGGCCTCTTCCCCACATCCCTGGTGGTTGTGAGGGTTAGTAGGGGTTAGCAGGTGTTAGCGGGGAGGGACTTATTACAATCTGGGGGCCCCCAGATACTGCCTCTTCATGCACGTGAATGAGTAAGGCACTTATTCATGCTAAAAAAAAGTGAACGATGGATAAACACACTAACACATTTGAAAAGTGCTTTCTTTAAAAGAAAAAGCAAACAAAAAAGGTTCCACAATGTAAATTCATCATCAATCATGTCATCCAGTGATGTGATCCACTTCAATTATGATAAACAATGTCTGGAGAAAGACACTCCAACAGGCTGATACATCCACTCCCAATGACTACTTGCCATAAATAATAACACCTAGGCCTCACATCCTAATGTAAATAAAGGGTGGGGTATGTCCATATTTAATCAGTGATGTCACAGGGTGTCTGACGGGTGTTGTCTTTTAAGCAGTGATCGGGAATGGGCATGCCATTAGGGAGGCTTGTTTTTTGAGTCAGCAGTCATGGTTTATCAATGTTTTTGCCCCTAAGCTCACCCCATTAGTATCCTCATGCATCACTACTTTACTAACAGACTTAGTAAAACTAAGCTCATAATATTTCCTCCCCCATTTACCCATTCCCGTAACTTCTCTGTTGAGATTGATGGTACAACTTTCAGTCCGTCCCCACACGCCAGGGTGTCAGGTATACTCCTGAACTCTCCTTTAGGCCCCACCTCCAATTACTGTTCAAACTTGCCGCCTCAACCTCTGCAACTTCTCCAAAATACACCCCTTCTTAACCAAAGACACCACAAAGCTTCTAATTCATTGCCTGGTTATATATTGCCTTGACTACTGCAACTCCCTCCTCGTTGGATTACCTTTACATAGGCTATCCCCCTTCAGTCCAGCATGGATGCTGCTGCAAGACTCAGCCACCTTATCAACCATTCAGTCTCTCCTACCCCTCTCTGGTAATCCCTACACTGACTTCCGCTCACCCAACAAACAAAATTCAAATACTAACAACAGCTTACAAAGCCATCCGTAGAGCAAAAGTTGGAGCACACACTGACTTAGGTACAACACTACCATCAAGTGTGGGTTCCCTTTACAATTTACAGACCTCGGTATGTTAAATAAAAGGAACTTTCTTAAGTTGTTTTAAACTGAAAGACAAAAAAATATATATATTGCAGCTTACCAATTCTTAGATAAAGTGGCTGCAGTCTCTGGGAATTGTCCCAAGCCGTCTCCTGTGGTTTTTTTTAACATTTTTACACTTTCTTAGGGGGGCTTCCAGATTCCGATAAGCCCCCAGCCCGCAGACCCCCACAACCACCGGGCAAGGGTTGTGGGGATGAGGCCCTTGTCCCCATCAACATGGATGTCCCCATGTTGAGGACATGTGGCCTAGTACGGTTCAGGAGGGGGGCGCTCTTTCATCCCCCCCTCTTTTCCTGCGGCCTGCCAGGTTGCCTGCTCGGATAAGGGTCTGGTATGGATTTTTGGGTGAACCCCGCACCATTTTTTTTAAATTTTGGTGCAGAGTTCCCCTTAATATCCATACCAGACCTTTTTTTTTTATTTTCCAATGACTTTCAATGACTTTTATGATTATTGTCGGGACCGACAATTTATTAATAGCCGACACTAGCGCTAGTACTTTCAAATTACTTTCTTTTCCTTTAGAAATGTCATTTTGCTCTCGGATTGTTATGAAAACGTGAAACATGTGCTACTTTACAGGCATACAATAGACACCCCCCAGGTACGCAATGTAAAGGAATATTTCACTTTTATTGTTTCACTTTAAGCATTATTAAAATCACTGTTCCCAAAAAAATGGCCGTTTTTAAAACTTTTTTTTGCATTGATACATGTCCCCTGGGGCAGGACCCAGGTCCCCAAACACTTTTTATGACAATAACTTGCATATTAACCTTTAAAATTAGCACTTTAGATTCCTCCCATAGACTTTTAAAGGGTGTTCCGCGGCTTTTCGAATTTGCTGCGAACACCCAAATTGTTCGCTGTTCAGCGAACGGCGAACAGCCAATGTTCGAGTCGAACTGCCAATGTTCGAGTCAAACTCATGTTCGACTCGAACAGATAGCCCATCCCTACTTCTAATAGCTGTCCAAACCTTGTGGTCATCAGCTGCGGGAATCGTAAACTGTTCCAGTCTACTTCCATGGCCTATATATGCTCTAATATTCTCTTGGTCTACTACTGGGAGTGAAGCAATGTGTTGTTGCTGCCTAATGGAGGGATGCCTCTGCTACCTCTGTGCCTAATATTCTTCTGGTATAAAATTGTTCTTCAATTTCTGTCCATATTAAAACTTTCATCAATATGGTGATATCTATCTATCTATATGGCTTTTGTTGTATGCTGTTCAGGAATTTGTCCTCCAGGTCAGTCATAAATAAGTTTGAATATCGGGGGGGGGGGGTGGGCATTTCTCATAGCAGTACCCATACAATGGAGATAAGTAGTTGTAGGGAAAATGGAAATTCAATTCACCATTAATCTCAATCACAGGAACACTTTTTTTTACTCCAGGGAAAGACACACTTTTCGGTAGCCGGATGGGAAATACACAATTAAAGGATATCACTGAACAAGGGAAGATAAGAACATTACAGGATTACACATAAATGGGTGGAAGATTAGTGAATGGGAATATTTGCAATTAAAACATTTGGTAAATACACTAAAAACGTTGTTGTACACAAACACCATTAAAACATGGGATATCACAAGTATACAGAATCCTGACAGACCTAGAAGGACATGGGCCGCTCCCTGTTAGAATATCAGAATTTATGAATGGTTGAGTTCTTATGATAATTGAATTATATATATAAATATAGATATAAATATATATATATCTTCTGTGTTGAGAAAAGGTGAAGTTATATAGGTTTTTATACTCATGAAAGTTTATGCTGGTTTAGGCTTAGTATGCATTTCTTGGGAGAGATTCATCTCACATATGGATACAATTTAGTGTCGACCAATTCACCTCCCCCATCGTAAGAGATAAAGTTACAATCTTTTCCAAAGACACAAAGTTTCAGTATGTTAAGAATATAAGCTGTTTCTTTACATTATTATATTTCTTGATTAGGATATTAATAAGAACACTGCATTTTAAATATATGTATACTAATATGTAGGATTTTATATGTTTAAAGGAAATGTATATATTGTAAGTTAAATGATAGCTATTCTCATATAGTTCATAGCCCCACCCTTAGGAATGTTGGAGGGACTGAATGTCCCGGTCTTTTCTGTGGTACTATAAGTATAATGAAGCTTTTTGGGCCAGGCTCTTTGGAAAAGGTGGGGGTTAATTGAAGGAGTACAGACAGACTGTGGGGGAAGACACACTTGCACTGCAGCTCTCCATGAAGACACACACACAGACACACACACACAGATCTCAAGACATCGAAGCTTTTACACACAGACATAGCTGATTTAAATTTCATTTTAAGAATAATCTATTTTTGTATACTACATTTTGACATTGTTTTTGTAACATTTTGCTAATTGATCATTAAATCAATTTTGGAGATTTTACACGAGAACGTAACGGATTTTTCTTGGAACTTTTCTCATCAATATGAATTATTGAAATATTGTTAATAATACAGTAACAACTCGATTTCTACACTGCCTTATATAGGAAAATGGGAAAAAGAAATGGGTATAAAACTGTACGAACAACGGGTAGAGAGAATGATAGGAGCAGTATATAACTATGCAATGGATATAAACACAATAAAAATGAACTACAAGTTTTTGGTAAGATGGTACATAATGACAGAGAAAATCCATAAATACCAACAGGATAGATCCCCACAATGTAGGAGGGAATGTAAACAAATTGGCACAATGGCACAAATCTGGTGGGACTGTCCAAAAATAAAAGTTTACTGGCAGGAAATTCAAGATTATATAGGAGAGATAACTGGTGAAAAGATATTAAACAATGTACAGACGTGTCTGTTTCCTGATACAAGAGATACAAAAAAGCACCATAGGAAAACATTGACCCTATTTCTGTTAAACGCTGCAATCGGGCTAATACTAAAGAAATGGTTATCTGTTGAAAAACCAGATATAAAGGAGTGGTTTGAAAGAGTAGACTACATCTGTAAAATGGAATATTTAAGCAGTAAAGACATAGGGCAGGTAGAAAGATATAACAGTATCTCAAAAAAGAGTGTCCGTGCAATCATGAAAATGAGATAATCCAAATTCATAAGTGCTCTCAATCCACCATATGATCCACCATCATGATAAGATGGACCCTTACCAGAATAATAGGACTCTATTACGAGGTCAATAACGCCCAGTGTGATATATAAATGAGGCAGCAGGTATCATAGGATCAAGAATATACAGTGGGGCAAAAAAGTATTTAGTCAGCCAATTGTGCAAGTTCTCCCACTTAAATAGATGAGAGAGGCCTGTAATTGTCATCATAGGCATACCTCAACTATGAGAGACAAAATGTGGAAACAAATCCAGACAATCACATTGTCTGATTTTTGAAAGAATTTATTTGCAAATTATGGTGGAAAATAAGTATTTGGTCACCTACAAACAAGCAAGATTTCTGGCTCTCACAGACCTGTATCTTCTTAAGAGGCTCCTCTGTCCTCCACTCATTACCTGTATTAATGGCACCAGTTTGAACTTGTTATCAGTATAAAAGACACTTGTCCACAACCTCAAACAGTCACACTCCAAACTCCACTATGGTGAAGACCAAAGAGCTTTTGAAGGACACCAGAAACAAAATTGTAGACCTGCACCAGGCTGGAAAGACTGAATCTGCAATAGGCAAGCAGCTTGGTGTGAAGAAATCAACTGTGGGAGCAATAATTAGAAAATGGAAGGCATACAAGACCACTGATAATCTCCCTCGATCTGGGGCTCCATGCAAGATCTCACCCCGTGGGGTCAAAATGATCACAAGAACGGTGAGCAAAAAATCCCAGAACCACATGGGGGACCTAGTGAATGACCTGCAGAGAGCTGGGACCAACGTAACAAAGGCTACCATCAGTAACACACTAGGCCGCCAGGGACTCAGATCCTGCAGTGCCAGACGTGTCCCCTTGCTTAAGCCAGTACATGTCCAGGCCCATCTGAGGTTTGCTAGAGAACATTTGGATGATCCAGAAGAGGATTGGGAGAATGTCATATGGTCAGATGAAACCAAAGTAGAACTGTTTGGTAGAAACACAACTCGTTGTGTTTGGAGGAGAGAGAATGCTGAGTTGCAACCAAAGAACACCATACCTACTGTGAAGCATGGGGGTGGCAACATCATGCTTTGGGGCTGTTTCTCTGCAAAGGGAACAGGACGACTGATTCGTGTACATGAAAGAATGAATGGGGCCATGTATCGTGAGATTTTGAGTGCAAACCTCCTACCATCAGCAAGGGCATTGAAGATGAAACGTGGCTGGGTCTTTCAGCATGACAATTATCCCAAACACACCACCCGGGCAACGAAGGAATGGCTTTGTAAGAAGCATTTCAAGGTCCTGGAGTGGCCTAGCCAGTCTCCAGATCTCAACCCCATAGAAACCTTTGGAGGGAGTTGAAAGTCCGTGTTGCCCAGTGACAGCCCCAAAACATCATTGCTCTAGAGGAGATCTGCATGGAGGAATGGGCCAACATACCAGCAACAGTGTGTGACAACCTTGTGAAGACTTACAGAAAACGTTTGACCTCTGTCATTGCCAACAAAGGATATATAACAAAGTATTGAGAACTTTTGATATTGACCAAATACTTATTTTCCACCATAATTTGCAAATAAAGTATTTCAAAAATCAGACAATGTGATTGTCTGGATTTGTTTCCACATTTTGTCTCTCATAGTTGAGGTATACCTATGATGACAATCACAGGCCTCTCTCATCTTTTTAAGTGGGAGAACTTGCACAATTGGTGGCTGACTAAATACTTTTTTGCCCTACTGTAGAAGATTCAATGGCAGCTCAGTAGATGTGCAAGGATGTAGTCCCATCAAGCATATGCAATAGAAAAAAGCATCCACTAAAAGACTCCTTATAAAACACTTTTTCCTAGTCCATATACAGCTGTCACATGACCCAGATCTTTCCCAGCCTGTCTGCAGGGAAACATAAGCTTGTTTATACATATCAGACGACTTCCTCCCAATAGTGGTTGCTGGGTGGTTAATTACCTCAGCTCATAGTCAGATTCGTTAAAAACTCATCCACAAGAGGTTTGGATTCTAGTCAGTTTATTTGTTTTTTGAAAGGATTTGCAGATTCCATCAGTTCCTGTAGCTTGTATCAGCACTCACTTCCTGTTAAGTCATCTCCCAGAAGCCTTTACTTCCTTGTTGCAATGTTTGTATCTGTGCGATCCCTATCTACCTCAGTAGTAAGGGGAAACACATTGTCTACATAGAGATTTTTGCTATAATAGACTAAGTATTTAAAATAGTGAGCTGTATGTTTTTACCTAAATGTTACAATATCCTTCTGAGGCCAGAAATGAAGAGAAGACAAATGCTAATGAAAAATTAGTACCCAAATCTTAAAATAGGTAAATGTTTAACGGTAATCTTATGCAAACTGTTAGTTCTTGTGTATTTAATTATTTACACATGTAAAGATGCAACTTGCAAGCAGGTATGCTATAGTATAAATATCTTTACCAAAAATATAAATATTTAAACCAATGGAAATATAAATATTGGATATAGCACTATCCACATCACTATTAATGCCAAAGTTAGCTAACATATAATTACTGATATTTATGGTTTAATAAAGATAAATAAATTAATATTACTTTGTAAATTTGATGACTGTTATGGCATTTTTCTTGGAAGCTTTATATACCCAAGAATAGTCTACAGACACAAGATCCCGTTTTCACAAAATAGGAAGATTTTGGGTCACCCGGAGAAGAAGAAAAAAGAGAAGTATCCCTTTCTTTTCCTCTGCAAATGAGGGAATCTGTGTGTCTGTTTTCCTCACAACATTAACTGGGACCGATTCAGGTTGAATCACTAATTCTCCATGCAAAGCTGTTTCCTTTGCTAATGTGTCTGCTGTTCGATTGCCTACAGTTAACTCACTATTGTCTTTTTTATGTGATGGAATTTTTACAATAGCATATGCAAGGGGATTTTCCTCTGCAAGTTCAAAAACTGATTTAAGTGTCTCTTTCTGCACAAGGATCTTATTGGATGATTCTACAAAACCTCTACGTTTCCAAATAGGTAGGTAATCAGTAAGAGAACGAACGACATATGAACTGTGACTATAGATCACTAATGGACTTCTATTCTCTTCCTTGTCAATTGTCAATACTGTTTTTACTGCTTCAAGTTCTGCTCTTTGAGCTGAAAAATGTCCTGGCAACTTGTGTTGTATGGCAAGATTACGCTCTAGATCCCAAACTGAATACCCACTGTAATAATTACCTGACATACAGTATCTCTAACCATCAACAAATACAGGTTCGTAAATTTTCTCTACCTCTCTACAGGAGAGAGGAGAGTGAGTCTCATGGACTTCACACAAACGTTCATGCTCTAGCCCATTGTATTCCATCAACTGAGGAAGGATATACTTGGCATTGTGTTCAACCTGTATTTGTTAAGGTGACAGAGCCAACAACCATTGAGAAAATCTTTGGTTGGGGACTCCAGGAACATTTTTCTTAAAAAGGAACTTCAAGGTACTATGTGGGGTCTGTAAAATGATTTTGTTAAATCCTACAATATGCTCTGTTGCTTTTACCGCATAATGTACGCCCAACAACTGCCTTACACATTTGTCAAACCCCTTTTCCACAGGAGTAATCAGACGAGAAAAATACCCGAGAATTGTCCAGTCTTCTCTCTGTTTCTGAAGCAAAACAGCTGAAATGGCAGTTTCTGAAGCATGTACTTGCAAAGCAAATGGTGCTGGTTTATCCACAGTAGCTAGTGCAGGAGCTGACTGCAAATCGTTTTTCAACATTTCAAAAGCTTTTTGCTGGACTTCTGTCCAGGGACCAAATTAATTCTCCTCTTTATACTTAATAATTCATATAGCAGTTTCGCCTTCTCTGCCAATGACTCAATAAAATCCCTGGAGAAATTTACCAAACCCAGAAACTGTCTCAGTGCTTTGATTGTTGTTGGTACAGGTAGAGACACAATAGCCTCAATACGTTCCTGTAAAGGCTGCCTCTTCCCTGGACCAATCAAAATTCCTAGAAATTGTACTTTTCATGAGCAGAAGTTTGCGTGTATTCAGCTTGAGACCTTTTTCTTGCAGAAGTGTCAACAGTTCTGCCAGAAGAGTCAAGTGCTCCTCCTGATTTTCACTTGAATGAAGAACGTCATCTACATACTGAATTAAACAATCTGGTCTAAAGAATTTTGATAAAACATTTGCCAACGCCTTATGAAATATAGACAGCGAACTATGGAAGCCTATGGAAGATGATTAAAAACATACTGCACACATTTGTGTATGAAGCTGAATTTATATTGACAGCTTTTGGCCAGAGCAATGCTAAAAAAGCCATTTGAAATGTCAAGTACAGAAAACACTTTTGTGTTAGCGTTTAATTGCGACATGATGTCTGGCGTTTCCGCTACAATAGGCGAACAACATGGTATGTATTTGTTCAGCATTCTTAAGTCAATTAAGAGTCTGTATGCACTAGGGTCATCTTGTTTAGCCTCTACCTATAAAGGATTATTTGTCACAGAATTAGCTTTCCTGATGATTCCCTGTTCCAAAAATTCTTGAATAATAATTGATACAGGTTCATCAGACTCTGGTGGTAATTTGTATGGCTTGATAAATGGGTGATCTTTACCTTGAATGTTCACTTCAATACATTTAAATAAACCAACATCATTCTTTTTCTGACTCCAAAGTTTTTAGTGTGACTGTACCACTTGTTTTAACTTCAAATTATCTCCTGTATCAGGCCATTTGTAATCAGTGTTAACTGCTTCTGTCAAACCGGTGCTTCCCACTTCGCAATAATCTGCTGGGTCAATTACCACAGGCTTACGATTAGCTGAACCTTTCCAAATCACTCCATTGCCTAATTCAATTATCCACCCTGTTTGAGACAAAATATCTGAACCAATTATATTCTCTGCTCCCTGGCAAAACCACATGTCTATTTCAGTTTGCAAACAACCTGGGATTTCAAGCGAAACATTTGTCATGGCCGGGATACATAAAAATGTTCATAATTCATGAAACACTCAGCCAAGGAGTCGTCATACCAGGGGAGCGTCTCTCCCCTACCAGAAAAGGTTGATTGAATTATCCTCTCCAGTGGAGTGTTAAGGTCAATATACAAACCTTATGTTGAAACAGAGTAACCTGAACAAAGGTGCCACTTTACACAAAACCAACTGACAATGGTCAAATTAGTGTTTTGAGATCCAGATAGCAAAGCCTTTGATTAAAGGAAAGCCAGGGTAAATGACCCCATTTTTTCACAGTGTGAGATCTTCTCCTTAGTAAGAAACCAGTGTTGACTCAGCTTTTCCCCAGACAATGGCAGAATACACCTGGTTAATTATACACCAGAAGGACACCAGTTAGAAGTTGAAACAGAACTAAGAGTATATGCAGTGGCGTAGCGTGGGGGGTGCAGGGGGTGCCATGGCCCCGGGCGCGACATTTAGGGGGGCGCCAGTATGTGTCACTACTGGCTGCCTTCTCCTAATTTCAAGTTCCTGTGTCCCCGCGCTCCAGCCACCATGTTAAGTGTCCAGCGCCCTGTGATTGGGTGTATGGGGGTCATGTGAGGCGTAGGTCTGGCCTGTCCTCGATTGCTCCTGAAGTCCCGCCTCTGCACATGACCCCCATATGCGATGGACACTGAACATGGCAGCAGCCAGAGCGCGGGGGAGTGAAGCAAAAACGTGAGCCACCGCTGTCTTCTCCTCCAGACCGATGCAGGCCAGGACAAGAAGGTGAGTGAGACTCCCTCGTGAGAGTCATGTTACTGGCCCCGGGGGGGGGGGGGGTGAGAGAGAGACACTGTAGGCAGGACAGTATAGTGTAGGCTGTGTAGTATAGTGGACAGTGTAGTGTAGTTTAGTGGACAGTATAGTGGACAGTGTAGTGTAATGTAGTGGTCAGTGTAGTGTAGTATAGTGGTCAGTATAGTGGACAGTGTAGTGTAGTATAATGGTCAGTATAGTGTAGTTTAGTATGGAGGTCAGTATAGTGGTCAGTGTAGTATAGTATAGTGGTTAGTATAGTGTAGTTTAGTATGGAAGTCAGTGTGGTGTAGTGGACAGTATAGTGGTTAGTGTAGTATAGTATAGTGGTTAGTATATTTGTCAGTGTAGTGTAGTATAGTCTAGTGGTTAGTATAGTGGTCAGTATAGTGTAGTTTAGTATGGAGGTCAGTGTAGTGTAGTATAGTGGTTAGTATGGTGGTCAGTGTAGTGTAGTGGACAGTATAGTGTAGTGTGGTGGTAAGTATAGTGGACAGTGTAGTATGGTGGTCAGTGTAGTGTAGTATGGTGGTCAGTGTAGTATAGTGGTCAGTGTAGTGTAGTATAGTATAGTGGTTAGTATAGTGATCAGTATAGTGTAGTTTAGTATGGAGGTCAGTGTAGTGTAGTATAGTGGTTAGTATGGTGGTCAGTGTAGTGGACAGTATAGTGTAGTGTGGTGGTCAGTATAGTGGACAGTGTAGTATGGTGGTCAGTGTAGTGTAGAATGGTGGTCAGTGTAGTGTGGTATAGTGGTCAGTGTAGTGTAGTATAGTGGTCAGTGTAGTATAGTGGTCAGTGTAGTACAGTATGGTGGTCAGTGTAGTGTAGTATAGTGGTCAGTGTAGTGTAGTGGTCAGTGTAGTGTAGTGGTCAGTGTAGTATAGTATGGTGGTCAGTGTAGTGGACAGTATAGAGTAGTGGACAGTATAGCGTAGTGGACAGTATAGCGTCGTGGACAGTATAGCGTCATGGACAGTATAGTGTCGTGGACAGTATAGCGTAGTGGACAGTATAGCATAGTGGACAGTATAGCGTAGTGGACAGTATAGCGGTCAGTGTAGTATAGTGGTCAATGTAGTGTAGTATGGTGGACAGTGTAGTAGAGTGGTCAGTGTAGTATGTAATGGTCAGTAAAGGAATCAGGTTGGTCAGTGTTGAAATCAAGTAGGTTAGCATAGTGGTCAGTATAGGAATCAGTTAGGTCAGGGCTATTGTATTGGAAGGGACTTGGGGAGTGCTAAAAGTCCGCATGATAGGGGGCACAAATTACTTGCCTTGCCCCGGGTGCTGACAACCCATGCTACACCACTGAGTATATGTATATATATATTATGTATCTATATAGATCTGGATATATAATATGTTAAATTACAATGTTGCAATGCATTTTGTAAAAATCAATGTGTACTGTAGTCATCCTTGTATTTGACAAGGATTTGGCACCAGTCTGTTATGGTTAAAAGGTGATGTTGTTTGATTCCATAAATCTCTGTCAATCTCAATATTTTTGGTTAGGTAGAGATTTCTTATAGCCAGCAAGGTAAACGAGATGGGGACAGCAAATGACAGGGCAAAAGGCCAGCAATTGCCATATTATATTAACATGAAATGTGTTAATATAGCAATTGCCATATTATATTAACATGAAACATGTTAAAACACATTTCATAATAACAATAGACATCATATTCTGATTACACCTTTACCATGATCACAGATGGGCGGGTGAGAACCAGGCAGTTACCTCCCATATTTGGAATCAACCAATCACGAGATAAACATGAAGTGAGGGAGGTAACCATCCAAGAATTTGCACCATACAAAAGGAGACACACACATGATTCAAAGGAAAGAGAGGACCACAGATCCACCTACTGACATACACTTTCTGGACAAACACAAGTTTGGTAATAAGTCACCACTCCCCATCTCGTCGGATGTTGCTGTTAGGACAAATTGAATTTACGTCCTTTCCTTTAAACAGTGGTGAGATACTGACCATATAAATATTGATAACATTTTTCTTCCCAAAATTATAGGAATCATATTTTAGTGTTTATATTTTAATCTTATCAAGTACTGTGTGAAGGGTAGTTTAGTATTTAATAATTGTTCCACGTTATTGGTCTTGTTGTGTATTGAAGCTGTGTGTGTGTGAAATTAAGATCAATCTCTATTGCAACTAATTTGGGTATTGTGGTCCCAGGGAAATTATTTATCACCCAATCCAATCTGGTAGCCCTGTTGACTTCTTTCAATTTGATAATATCTATCTGTTGGTTCCGCAAGACATATTTTGACTTCCTTTCGGCCGGAGAAATTCAGAAAAATGTCTTGCGAGCGACGAGAGATATTGTTTTTTTGAATTTAAGGCATGGTTACCACACCCTTTGTAACATAGTCGTTGGGGCCACACTTGGGTTATTTGTTAAATATTGAGGAAAATTGTTTTATTGACGAGTTGATGTCTTTGGTAATGTGTATGAAATATTATTCACCAGAAATTCCGGTTTTGTATGAAGTTGTATAATTATACTTAAACTTGTATAACTTGTAAAACTTGTATACCTAAATTATTAAATTCTATTTACTTAGTAATTTTATTGGGAGATATTTATACATTGGTAAGAATTCCCCATAGATTAACAAACTCAGGAAATTATTGTGGTATGTTATTGATTGTCTGAACAAAGTTCACTTTTTTTTTAATTAATTGCCGTAACTGGCTGGAGGCACTGAAAAATCCACTGTACTTATAGTCAGACACTACCCTTTTATCTATAATATACCATTTGCCAAAACACTAAATTCTATTTAATTAAAATTCCCCATATTTATTATCATTAAGATTCCATACCACACTCACAACACATTTTTACACATTTTAGCCTGAGAATCACCTCTTCCATTAAACCCAACAATTGTACAAATTGTTGCACAGGTCATTTCAAACCAGTGACACTGATCTGAGCTCCTGTATCCATTAACATTCTCACCTTTTGTCCATTCATTTTAGCTTTTAAAAAAGGACAACCACTCTTGTCTAGAAATATGGGAGCTAAATAATCTAGAATGTGAGATATTAATTATTTTTCCTCTATTTGTCACGGGGAAGCCAATAATGGCTGTCTCCCATTGAGTTCAGTGGTTGAATGTGCATTCATATTCATACCAATCTCTCTTAGCTCTTTCCTCAGAGGTATGTAAGGAGAAAAAGTCTTGACTTTTTCTGCTGAAGGTGGGGCAGAAGGTTGAATGGATATCAGTCCATTTTCTTTCCCAATGTTTTTAACTCAATATCTCTTAAATATGTCCTACACTGCGATTTATAATAACCTACTCATTGGCAATAGAAACAAGTGGCTCGTTATTAGGGATGAGCCGAACACCCCCCTGTTCGGTTCGCACCAGAACATGCGAACAGGAAAAAAGTTTGTTCGAACACGCGAACACCGTTAAAGTCTATGGGACACGAACATGAATAATCAAAAGTGCTAATTTTAAAGGCTAATATGCAAGTTATTGTCATAAAAAGTGTTTGGGGACCTGGGTCCTGCCCCAGGGGACATGGATCAATGCAAAAAAAAGTTTTAAAAACGGCCGTTTTTTCAGGAGCAGTGATTTTAATAATGCTTAAAGTCAAACAATAAAAGTGTAATATCCCTTTAAATTTCGTACCTGGGGGGTGTCTATAGTATGCCTGTAAAGGGGCGCATGTTTCCTGTGTTTAGAACAGTCTGACAGCAAAATGACATTTTGAAGGAAAAAACTCATTTAAAACTACCCGCGGCTATTGCATTGCCGACAATACACATAGAAGTTCATTGATAAAAATGGCATGGGAATTCCCCACAGGGGAACCCCGAACCAAAATTTAAAAAAAAAATGACGTGGGAGTCCCCCTAAATTCCATACCAGGCCCTTCAGGTCTGGTATGGATATTAAGGGGAACCCCGGCCAAAATTTAAAAAAAAAAATGACGTGGGGTTCCCCCTAAATTCCATACCAGACCCTTCAGGTCTGGTATGGATTTTAAGGGGAACCCCGCCAAAAAAAAAAAAAAAACGGCGTGGGGTCCCCCCAAAAATCCATACCAGACCCTTATCCGAGCACGCAACCTGGCAGGCCGCAGGAAAAGAGGGGGGGACAAGAGTGCGGCCCCCCCCTCCTGAACCGTACCAGGCCACATGCCCTCAACATTGGGAGGGTGCTTTGGGGTAGCCCCCCAAAACACCTTGTCCCCATGTTGATGAGGACAAGGGCCTCATCCCCACAACCCTGGCCGGTGGTTGTGGGGGTCTGCGGGCGGGGGGCTTATCGGAATCTGGAAGCCCCCTTTAACAAGGGGACCCCCAGATCCTGGCCCCCCCCTGTGTGAAATGGTAAGGGGGTACAAAAGTACCCCTACCATTTCACAAAAAAACTGTCAAAAATGTTAAAAATGACAAGAGACAGTTTTTGACAATTCCTTTATTTAAATACTTCTTCTTTCTTTTATCTTCCTTCATCTTCTGGTTCTTCTGGCTCTTCTGGTTCTTCCTCCGGCGTTCTCATCCAGCATCTCCTCTGCGGCGTCTTCTATCTTCTTCTCCTCGGGCCGCTCCGCACCCATGGAATGGGGGGGAGGCTCCCGCTCTTCTCTTCATCTTCTTCATCTTCTTCTCTTCTTCTTTTCTTCTCTTCTTCTCTTCTTCTCTTCTTCATTTTCTTCTCCGGGCCACTCCGCACCCATGCTGGCATGGAGGGAGGCTCCCGCTGTGTGACGGCGCTCCTCGTCTGACAGTTCTTAAATAACGGGGGGCGGGGCCACACGGTGACCCCGCCCCCCTCTGACGCACGGGACATGACGGCATTCCCCGTGACGTCACAGGGAAGTCCCGTCAAGTCACCGTGCGTCAGAGGGGGGCGGGGTCACCGGGTGGCCCCGCACCCGTTATTTAAGAACTGTCAGACGAGGAGCGCCGTCACACAGCGGGAGCCTCCCTCCATGCCAGCATGGGTGCGGAGCGGCCCGGAGAAGAAAATGAAGAAGAGAAGAAAAGAAGAAGAGAAGAAGATGAAGAAGAAGAGAAGAGCGGGAGCCTCCCCCCATGCCATGGGTGCGGAGCGGCCCGAGGAGAAGAAGATAGAAGACGCCGCGGAGGAGATGCTGGACGAGAACGTCGGAGGAAGAACCGGAAGAGCCAGAAGAACCAGAAGAACCAGAAGATGAAGGAAGATAGAAGAAAGAAGAAGTATTTAAATAAAGGAATTGTCAAAAACTGTCTCTTGTCATTTTTAACATTTTTGACAGTTTTTTAGTGAAATGGTAGGGGTACTTTTGTACCCCCTTACCATTTCACACAGGGGGGGCCGGGATCTGGGGGTCCCCTTGTTAAAGGGGGCTTCCAGATTCCGATAAGCCCCCCATCCGCAGACCCCCACAACCACCGGCCAGGGTTGTGGGGATGAGGCCCTTGTCCTCATCAACATGGGGACAAGGTGTTTTGGGGGGCTACCCCAAAGCACCCTCCCAATGTTGAGGGCATGTGGCCTGGTACGGTTCAGGATGGGGGGGGCGCACTCTCGTCCCCCCCTCTTTTCCTGCGGCCTGCCAGGTTGCATGCTCGGATAAGGGTCTGGTATGGATTTTTGGGGGGACCCCACGCCGTTTTTTTTTGGCGCGGGGTTCCCCTTAAAATCCATACCAGACCTGAAGAGTCTGGTATGGAATTTAGGGGGAACCCCACGTCATTTTTTTTTTTAAATTTTGGTTCGGGGTTCCCCTTTGGGGAATTCCCATGCCGTTTTTATCAATGAACTTCTATGTGTATTGTCGGCAATGCAATAGCCGCGGGTAGTTTTAAATGAGTTTTTTCCTTCAAAATGTCATTTTGCTGTCAGACTGTTCTAAACACAGGAAACATGCGCCCCTTTACAGGCATACTATAGACACCCCCCAGGTACGAAATTTAAAGGGATATTACACTTTTATTGTTTGACTTTAAGCATTATTAAAATTACTGCTCCTGAAAAAACGGCCGTTTTTAAAACTTTTTTTTGCATTGATCCATGTCCCCTGGGGCAGGACCTGGGTCCCCAAACACTTTTTATGACAATAACTTGCATATTAGCCTTTAAAATTAGCACTTTTGATTTCTCCCATAGACTTTTAAAGGGTGTTCCGCGGCATTTGAATTTGCCGCGAACACCCCAAATTGTTCGCTGTTCGGCGAACTTGCGAACAGCCAATGTTCGAGTCGAACATGAGTTTGACTCGAACTTGAAGCTCATCCCTACTCGTTATGATCGACCTGTCTTACCCTGTCATTCCTGAAGGGGCAGCATCACCTGCTTTAAACCTAGTCTGGGTGTCTCTTTTTAAATTGCTATTCTGAATGACAGATATCAGGTTTTTAAATTACTTTGTTTTAATTGTCTTTTTACAATATCTATAACTAAAGCTGCCTCATCTAAATCTTCTTTTTGACTAGCCAACACCATTGACGCAGGATCTAAATAAGTAGATTTTCGAACATATGCCCTTATTAAAGCCAGATTCTTGTCCTCCAGCGCATATACCATCTTGAAGGCCTTAGCAAATTTCTCTCTAAAATGAAAAGGGTCAGCATGTATTGTAACTCTTAAGGAGTTCAAGATTTCCTCCCCCGTAATACACAGTAATAACTGGTGCAATCTCTCAGATGCGTCACTATGAACTTCAGCTACATTATTATCAAGATATGGTGATTTGATTAAACAAAGTCATATAAAATTGAGGACCCATAAACAGAAAACTATATTCCTTTGATCATCACTCAAGTTGAAATGATCACAAAACTTTCAAAGACATCTCCGTTTTGAAATGCATCTGTTCTCAAATCGTAGTGCAGGATATCTTTCAAAATTTTCATCATGTATTTGCAACTTACTATCTAATAACTTTTACTTGCGTACATCTGCCTCACTTGCCTCTTCCTCCAAATGCAAAGGAGAATTTGGTATATAAGAGACCTTAGCAGCTTCTGACTGAGTTCTGATCTTTTTCATCGTAACCCCTGAAATATGTTTGTTTTTTAAAACTGTAACATTCTGCATTTCCATTTCACTCTCCAAATGCTCAATATAGTTACAAAAAAATTCACAGTTTGAACAATTAGGTTCAATAGGTATAATCTCATGTGTATGTGTAATTTCTGAAACATTTTCACCTCCTGATTTGTTCACTGCACAAATCATATGTTTTTCTGGCACATCATAATCCATTGAATTAAAAACTGTAACTAGCTTCATTACATTACGTCATTTTTTCTATGTTTTAGCTAATGAAAATCTAGCCTTATCAATTTCAACATTCACCTGTAAACATTGTTCATACATTGACTTCTACAAAATAGTGTCAGACACGTGATTCCCTAAACCTTTAAATTCAAATGTGCTTTCATTAGCTAGACAATCAACACATTCCATGATTTCTGCTCACCGAATATAGGACTTTTCCTTTATGCGCTGATCTCAAATAACCGTCTTTCGAGACTTCTGATTTCCAGGTCTTCACAATCATCAATCGATCGATTTTTCTTCTAGGTTCATTCAATAGTTCCGAAGTTTGATTTCAGTACATCACTTCTCCCCTCTGATCAGGGAAGGAAGTGGTGAAAAAAAACTTCAGCAAAATTGATACTGGCTGGCATGCACCAATGTAATAAAGTCAATATAGCTGTGAAAATAGGATTTTTAAATACAGCTTACCTGTAAAATCCTTTTCTTAAGAGTACATCACGGGACACAGAGTATTCATTACATAATGGGTTAGATAGGCACCATCAGTGATTGGACACTGGTTAACCCCAATTAAGGAGAATTCCTCCCCTATATAACCCCTCCCATATGGGGAGGACCTCAGTTTTGTAGCAAAGCAATAGGTAACCACGTAAAACCCATAGAAGGGCGAGAGCTCTGTGTCCCGTGATGTACTCTCAAGAAAAGGATTTTACAGGTAAGCTGTATTTAAAAATCCTATTTTCTTGATCATACATCACGGGACACAGAGTATTCATTACATAGTGGGATGTCCCAAAGCCCCAAAGCAATGCTCATTTGAGGGGAGGGAGACACAGATCAGAAAATATAGACCGCAAACGGACCAGAGGAAACTAAACTGCAGCCTGCAATACACTGCGCCCGAAGGCGGTATCCTCTTGCCCTCTTACATCCGCCTGATAGAATCAGGTGAATGTATGGACTGAAGACCAAGTCGCAGCCTTACAGATCTGAGCCATGGAGGCCTGGTGATGCACTGCCCAAGAAGCACTAACAGCCCTAGTTGAGTGCGCTTTCACATGAAAAGGAGGAGTCTTACTCTTTATATCATAAGCCTGAAAAATAACCTGTCTAATCCATCTAGAAAGAGTGGATTTTGATGCTGCTTGGCCTTTCTTATGGCCATCTGGCAGAATAAACAATCAGTTTTCCGTATCTGAGCGGTTGCCTGCAGATGACTGCTCTAACCACATCAAGAGTGTGCAAAGATTCTTCCTCCGCGGACTGCGGATCTGGAAAAAAAGAATGGTAGGATTACATCTTAAATCAAATGGAATCCTGAAACCACCTTAGGTAAGAAGGAACGATTAGGACGCATAACAATCCTGTCCTTGTGAATAATAAAATATGGCTCTTTACAAGAAAAAGCTGCCAATTCTGATACTCTCCTAGCAGAGGATATGGCTATCAAGAAGACTAATTTTTTAGTCAAAAGCGCTAAGGGAGCCAGGTGCAGTGGCTCAAAGGGTTGTCCCCGTAAAGCCGACACCAAATTCAAATCCCATGGGCATACTGGAGGTTTGACTGGCAGATTCAACCGCAGTGCCCCCTTAATAAAGGCCCAGACAAGGGAATGTGAAGCAATTGGCTTCTGAAAAAATACAGACAAAGCCAAAATTTGGACTTTGATAGTGCTCAAAGCCAATCTCATTTCTAGGCCTGACTAAAGAAAGGTCAAGATTCTGCTAATCATATACCTTCTAGGATGCCATCCCCTGGGTTCACACCAGGAAACATATGCCTTCCAGATTTTGTAGTAAATAAGCCTGGAGGCCGGCTTTCTGGCATTGACCAGAGTGGAAAGGACTGACTCCGAGAGCCCAGGTCTTTTAAAATGTGGGTTTCAGCAGCCAAGCCATCAAATTTAGACTTCGTAAAGCAGGGTGGAAAATCGGACCCTGTGTGAGCAGATCTGGTCGGAATGGGAGGACCCAAGGCCTGCCCACTGCCATCTTTACGATCTCTGCATACCAAGGTCGTCTGGGCCAAGCCGGGGCTACTAAAAGGACCGACTTTGCTTCCCTTTTGACCCTTCCCAGGAAACGTGGAAGAAGTGGGTTCAGAGGGAAGGCGTACATTAGATTGTACTGATCCCATGGGATTGTCAGAGCATCTGATCCCTGAGCAAGTACATCCCTTGTGCTGGACACAAATTTATCCAGCTTCCTGTTGAATCTGGATGCGAATAGATCCACATCTGGTGTTCCCCACCTTTGACATATGGTCTGGAATATGTCAGGGTGTAGGGATCATTCTCCTGGGCATAATTGCCAGGCGGCTTAAGAAATCCGCTTGACAATTTTCCGCTCCTGGGATAAATACCGCAGACAGGCAGGGGACATGGCTTTCTGCCCATGCAAGATTGCGATTCACCTCCCTTTGGGCATCCAGACTTCTGATGCCTCCTTGGTGATTGATGTAAGCCACAGCTGTGGCATTGTCGGATTGTATCCTAATAGGATGACCCTGTAGCCTGTCAGACCAGTCCATCAGGGCCAAGTAAATTGCCTGAATTTCTAGAATATTGATGGGCAAGCATCTCTCGGTTGCAGACCATCTTCCCTGCATGCATGTTTCTTCCAGAACTGCTCCCCAGCCTGTCAGACTGGCATCTGTGGTTACGATCTTCCATTGTAGTGGAAGAAAGGCTTTTCCTTTCAAAAGATTTTTGGTTCGTAACCACCAATTGAGGCTTTTGTGTATCCTTGGGGATAGGCACATCGGAAGATCCAAGGCATGAGTCTTTTTGTTCCAAGATGCGAGAATGCTTCTCTGCAGGGGCCTTGCATGAAACTGGGCAAATGGAACAGCCTCGAAAGTGGCAACCATCTTTCCTAACAGTCTCATACATAGCCGAATGGATGGACTCTTTTTGCTTAATACTAAGCGGACTAGAGCTCTTACGGCCTTGATCTTTGGCTCTGGTAGAAACACCCTGCCTTGAGCGGTGTCTATGATCATGCCTGGATACTCCAACTTTGTTGAAGGTTGCAAAGAAGACTTTTCTAGGTTGATTATCCAGCCTAGTCTTTCCAAATGTCTTACTGTCTTGAAGACAGCGCAGTTCAGGTGTGCCACCGATGCTCTATGAGTAGCAAATCGTCTAGATAAGCTACCACATTTATGCCCTGAGCTCTTAGATTTGCTAAGAGAGGGTCTAGAATTTTTGTAAAAATTCGAGGAGCTGTAGCGAGACCGAAAGGAAGGGCCAAAAACTGGAAATGATGCTGATCTATCACAAACCTTAGATATCTTTGGTGAGCGGGAAAAATTGGCACATGAAGATATGCATCCTTGATATCTATTGATGCCATAAATTCTCCCCCCTGCAGGGTGGAGACCACCGAACGAATTGACTGCATTCGGAAGGATCGAATGTGTAGAAACTGATTCAGATCCTTTAGATCTAGGAAGGGTCTGACATCTCCATTTGGCTTTGGAACGGTGAAGAGATTCGAGTAGAACCCTGAACCCTGATCTTTTGGGTTCATTTCTACTATCACTCCCTGGGATAGTAATCGATCTAAGGCCAGTAGTAGCGGTTCTCGCTTTACTGGATCTTTGGGAACTCTTGACCTTAGGAAATGAGCTGGTGGAAGCTCTAGGAACTCTATTTTGTAACCTAGAGATACTGAAGAGACCACCCACTTGTCTTGAACCTCTTCCCGCCAGGCTCCTGAAAAGTGTAGGAGCCTTCCCCCCACTTGGCCGAGTGGGGGGGCCTCTTCACAGGGATGTTTTGGGGCTCTGCTTGGCAGGCTTTCGTCCCCAAGCCTTTTTCTGCCCTTGGGTGTGACCCTGGGCCTTTCCTCTGAAAGTAGATTGGAAAGGCCGTCGCCACTGCTTAGAGCCTGATGTTCCAGAGGAAGGGGAAAGAGACCGTTTAAATGGTGGACATTTACTCCTCTTAACTGGTAGGAGTGTAGATTTACCACCTGTAATTTTTTGGATAAAATTATCTAGGTCATCCCCAAATAGGTGTTCCCCTTTGAATGGGAAGCCAGCTAAATATCTTTTGCATGAAAGCTCTGCTGCTCAACTTTTAAGCCAAAGGGACCTGCGCATGTGTACCAACAGGAGAGACAAACGAGATGCTTGCTGGGAAGAATCCAGAATGGCATCAATCATAAAACACAGCACCTGTGGAAGGTCTGCATAGTTCTCCACTTCCTCACTGGGAAGGAGGCCAAGCATCTGCTTAACCTGTTCCTTGAGGAATTGACACAAACCCACAGTTGCGACTGTAGGTTGGACTACATCGCCAGCCATGGAGAAGGAGGCTTTTAATAAAGTTTCCAGCTTTTTATCAGTTGGATCTTTAAACACCTGAGCATTGTCCAAGGGACAGGTCAGGTTTTTATTCACACAAGAGACAGCCGCAACCACGGATGGGACCTCCCACTTCTTGGTGAAGCTTTCCTCCAGAGGATAAAGCATAGAAAACCTTTTAGGAGGAGTAAACAGTTTATCGGGATATCCCCAGTCCTCATACAAAAATGTATCCATTAAAGGATGAATTGGAAAGGAAAAGGCAGTCTGTGGGATCCTTCTGACCCCCAGGGAAGAAACAGAGGATATAGTGGCCTCAGCAGAGGGCATTTTAAATGTGGAACGCAATAGTTCAGTATAATACTGGACCTGCTTCTTGAGTGCCTGAGAGGAAGAAGCTCTCTCCTCTTCCTCTGAATCCTCAGACTGCTCTTGATCCCTATCTCTGGATAGGGATCTCTCCTCATTGTCAGAAGAATCATCTGAAAGAGAAAGTGCAGCAAAGGGAGGGAATCTACCCCTTTTTCTGCTATCTTTTAAGGAAGCTGAAATAAAATTCATAATTCTTCCCTCAAAACCCTCCAATGTAACCCTAAGGGAATCCTCTGTGACATACGCTGGGGCTGTAACATTAGGAGAGGCTGCAAAACCTGACAGGGGCACTGACTCATCCTGTGAGGCTGGCTCCAGTCTTGCAGGGGGGGATGGTAAACTGCAGGCATCTTTAGGACCCCTAGACACAGGCCGTGACTTTCTTGTGCCTTTGTTACCTCCCCCCGAGACCCTCTTACGAGGAGACATAGTCTCAAGCTACAAAGCAGAGGTACTAGTACATATGCAATCACTGTTGTGCTAAAAGTCTCATAATATACATATATGCTTAATACTGCACAACCTGATGCCGAGTAGGTGTCTTAGGATTAGCCTGGATCCGACCACTTTAGGATGCTCACTGCCCACACTCTGTGTCCATCTGTTTACAGAGCTCTGAACACTCTGGGCTTTTAAATTAGCCACCTGGCATCTGCACACCTGCAGTGGAGGAAGTGAGCGATTGGACACAAGCTTCACTGAGTGTGTATCTGAAAAGCACGTAAGTTTGCTCCTTACTCCCTCTAGTGGTGGAAATCAGGTAAAACATGCAACTACTCATTGAAGAAAATCTATTTGTAATATATATATATATATATATATATATATATATATTTAACTTCTCTTACCTGTCCCCGCTGCAGGAACTGCTGAGAACAGACGGTTTCCAGCCTTCACCCATCACAGTGGGTAGCGTTGTGCCAACCTTCGTGGTTTTTTGGGTTCCTACTCAGAGAAACCTCTTACCTGGACCTGTAAAAGACTCTGCCAGAAACTTTCGTGTCACTGTTTTAATAGTACACCAAGCCTGGTTTTCTCAGAGCCCAGTCCTCCAAAGAGAGACTTACAGGCAAAACTTTGCTTCTTCGGATGACGAGGCCCGGGTACCATACTATCTTGGGAGTCAAAATATCAGCCCAAAATATGGATCTGGTCAGCACAGCCCTTTAAGCCCCCCCAGGGACCGAACTGGAGCCTTCTTCACAGCACGTTTTACGTGACCAACCACCTTAGACACTGGTGAAAAAACTGAGGTCCTCCCCGTATGGGAGGGGTTATATAGGGGAGTAATTCTCCTTAATTGGGGTTAACCAGTGTCCATTCACCGATGGTGCCTATCTAACCCACTATGTAATGAATACTCTGTGTCCCGTGATGTATGCTCAAGAAAAGGCTCTTCTGCCTTTTCCGAATGATTGTGAGACAAATTTCTTAGTTCTATGACTGAGTCAGCTTGAATCAAATAGTGTGATTTTATTTCCACATAAAAGTTACAAAAATACATACAGAAGTTGCAGATTCAAATACAAAATAAATGTAGCTTAAAATAAAATCAAAGATTATAAGATAAAGTTGTTTGTTTCAAAAATATAAGTTCAAGACATGTGCTTAAGATGGTTGCAATTTCCTTTGTCCTGAGAGCAGCTGTAAAAAATGTCTTTATGCAGGTTTCTGTAGGTATGTTAGCATTGAATAGAAGAAGAAGAAGCATCTTCCAGCATCCAGCTCCTGACTTAAATAAACCTGATCCCTTTGTTAAAATTTGCACTAAACTAACCACTCCCATATTACTCCCATTATCACCTCCACAAGGGTGGGTAGCTAGGAGTAAGAATTCCATTTGACCAGCATGTCTAGTTAACACCAGACACAGGAAGTGGGGGATGATAATCGGCCTGCCACAGAATGAATAATATACACATAATTTCTCAAGCAAAGTATCAGTAACATATTAATTCCTTTTAAAAAAATATAACCAGAAATAGCAATCAAAATATCTTGACAGCTTCTTGAAATTGAGAACCCAGTTCAAATGTCAACATCTGTTAATCACTACCTCAAAAGACCTTCAATGCCCACATAATTACAGGTGATTTCATAATCTCAGCAATGTACTTTAAGACCAAATTAAAATTTAGATATTAAGAATATAACAACTCCACAATACTCAGGTACTCCACAAAACTCAGTTACTCCACAATACACACGCCCCCACTAGACACACTCAGTTATTTTTTTGATCGTTTATGACCGTTCAGCTCCTACTCAAATGTCCTTGCAATCTGACACTCGCAGGGCTTGTCAGTGTCTACAGTCTCCCCTGGTCAGTCAGCCTGTTACTGCTCCCACCGCTCCCCTGACTGCCTGTCACTCCCCCATCAGTCTGCGGCTCACTTACCTGCTGCTTCTCAGGAGGAGTCAATGGGGGTGGCACTAGCGCTGTCCTCCGTCACTCCCGATGGCCGCTTTCAGTCCCCCGAGCAACCCGCTGTCACTTTTCCCAGTCTCAGGGGGGTTGATCCGGTCCGCAGCTCCCTCACTCCCTCACATACACACACACACTCATTCCAGACACCAAGCTGCTCTGTGGATTTGCATCAAATAGGTAACAGCACCACAGCACCACCTAGCTGTCACACCTTGTTTATGTCACACACTAATGCCCCGTACACACAGTCGGATTTTCCGATGGAAAATGTCCGATCGGAGCGTGTTGTCGGAAATTCCGACCGTGTGTCGGCTCCTTCGGACATTTTCCATCGGATTTTCTGACACACAAAGTTGGAGAGCAGGAGATAAAATTTTCCGACAACAAAATCCGTTGTCGGAAATTCCGATCGTGTGTACACAAATCCGACGGACAAAGTGCCACGCATGCTCAGAATAAATAAAGAGATGAAAGCTATTGGCCACTGCCCCATTTATAGTCCCGACATATGTGTTTTACGTCACCACGTTTAGAACGATCGGATTTTCCGACAACTTTGTGTGACCGTGTGTATGCAAGACAAGTTTGAGCCAACATCCGTCGGAAAAAATCCTAGGATTTTGTTGTCAGAATGTCCGAACAAAGTCCGACCGTGTGTACGCCCTATAAGACAATATTCTTCCCAAGAGAATCTAGGATGTGGTTGTGGAGAGTGAAGAATACAGAGCTGCTGATAGCAATCATAGTCCCACATTTTTTAACATCTGCATTTGCTGTGAAGACGTGGGGAAATTATTTGTGAGAACACTTGGGGTTTCTTTTAGCTGAAAAATGCGTTTCCTGAACACAAATAACATCCCTTTTAAGATTTTTGGCTTCCCACCACAAGGCTGTCCTCTTAAAGGGGCTATTAAGCCCATGTGCAGTGAGAGAAACAATTTTCAGACCAATTATGTATAATTTAGATTGCAATATTTATAGCAGTGATGTGCTCTGTGCCTTGAAATATGAAATAGAGTACCTGACAACAAGGAGACATCGGTCCGTGACTGGGGAGGAATGGTGTCACATCCATGGTTGGATGTGGAAGCTTTTCCTGGAAGACTTGATGGTGTCATTTTTTTTTTTTCAAAATTGTATATTTATTGAGATTTTTCAGGATAATGTAAACAGAGGTTACAGTGTGTAGTTATGACAAACTTCAAAGCAAATATACCTCAAAGGAGGATAGACATATAGAAAATCAGAAAGTTAACTTTCAAGAACAAAATATATAATGGAAAAGAGCACAATAATCAAAGTAATTAATAGTAATAAGGAATAGTAAAAAACATTTTTTTTTTTCAAATTGTGTCAGTGTTTGATTGACTGTTTTAATGAGAAACTCCATTCTATGGACCTCAGAGATATTTTGAAGAAACAGGGGGTAGGGAGGTTTTTTTTGATAGCTAACACAATGGAATAACTCTATGGGCGGCAAGTAAGATATAGGAAATAAACAGTTCTACTGGCTTTTTTAGCCTGGGGAAGGGGAGACCTAGCAGATGGATCTAATGGTAATGACATGTTCAAGAGACTTTGGAGGAGAGACATCACCTTAACCCAAAATGACTGTATTAGAGAACATTGCCAAAAAATATGGAAAAGGGTCCCTGTAGAAGTGCCACAATGCCAACATAGAGAAGAAATTGAAGAATCTTGGCGATGGAGCATCTCAGGGGTTCTATACCAAACATTAATATCTTGACAGTAGTCTCTCTCTGCACCACGCATCTGGATGATTTAGATAGATATCTCCAAATCTTGTCCCAACAGGGTAGAGAAATGGGCTTTTGTCAGAACTGTGACCACTTACGCATGTAGGAGTGGTCATCTGAATCAAATGGGTGGCTTCATGTAAGATTTTGGAGCTAGATGAGATCAAGTGGAGTTGATAAGGACTCAAAAATAGTAGGTTATTCTAGGGAGCTTGATGGCGATAAAGAGGAGAAGACATGTTGAATTTGGAGATATGAGTAATGCATTTGTTTGGTTATGTTTTATTTAGATTGTAAATCTCCAAAAGAAAGTAGCTTGAGGGAAACAGGGTTTACAAAATGACGAAGCTGGAATAACGTGGCTTGAGCACAGCTTGCCATACGCCCATAGAAGACGCTGTCGAGAATGAGAGGGTTAAAGAGTACATTAGTGGGAGAAGAACATGGTGGAGAGAGAGTACTTCTTGTAGGTTCTATGCCATATCTGCATGGTGAATAGCCATAGTCCCAAGCTTTTGCTTTTCAACACCGGATCACTATAGAGGAATGAGGACCATACCAGAGAGTAGGGATATTCAGGATAAAGGGAGCCCCGTTTAATTTCTGACCATCTATTTGGTGCGTATTGGCTTGACCAGGAAGCAATGGCGTGTAGGTGGGTAGGTGGGTGGCATAGTATTATTTGACAATGTCAGGACCCCCCCCCCCCAAGACCCCCATGAGTGCGGGTAGCAAGTACCACAGAGTTCGCAATATGATTAGACTCAGACGCCTAAGAATTTTAAGTTGGGACATTAGTACAGGAACAAAGTCTAAAAAAAAATAAAGGTTTGGGGAGAATAGACATCTTTAATACATTTATCCTTCCCAGCATATATATAGGATATGCATCCCATTGCCTTAACATGCCACTGATCTCTCTGAGGAGTGGAGAATAATTGAATGCATATAGGGTAGAGTAGGTAGGTGTTAGGCTGACTCCCAGGTATTTCAGGGATTGGGAACACCATTTATAAGGATACATACATTCTAAGGCGGCTAGAAGATCAGAGGGGATAAGTACAGGGAGAGCCTCAGTCTTGGATGTATTAACTTTATATCCTGAGAGGGAACCAAATTGAGTCAATAAATCATGTAAATTTGGGAGGGATAAAAAGGATTAGTCAGGGTAAGGAGGATGTCATCAGCAAAGAGTGAGAGTTTGTACTTCCCCTGTCCCATCAGGACCCCCTTAATGTCTGGATAAGAGCTGATGGCCACAGCCAGGGGTTCTAAACAAAGAATAAATAGAAGAGGTGATAAAGGACACCCCTACCTGGTGCCATTAGACATAGGGAACGAGTGTGACAAAAAAAAAAGCTGACAATTGAACTTGAGAGGTGAAATGGGAATGCAAAGCCCTTAAGGCTGACATAAATGGTCTCTTAAAGCCAAAGCGAGTAGGGTAGCAAATATATAGGGCCAAGACAACCTGTCAAAGGAGGGCATCAAGGCTCAATATGAGTTCTGGTCATTGGAATTTATTGAGCAAATCAATGAGGTCTATGGTGTGTCTAATGTTGTTACCAGCATGTCAAACCCCACCTGGTCTTTGTCAATCAATTTAGGGATTAATTGGGTCAGCGGGTGGCTAGAAGTTTTGTAAAAATCTTATAGTTATTGTTTAAAAGCGCTATGGGCCTATAATTGTCAGGGATTGAAGGGTCCTTACTAGGCTTTGGTTTCACTGTGATACGGGAATGCATAAATTGGGAATGGGGAACTTTACCATCTAGGATAGCGTTAAAGAGAGATAGCATGTATGGAATCAAGATATGGGAGAAACCTTTGTAATAGGTGTAAAGATATGGGAGAAACTTTTGTAATAAGTGTAAAGAAGGCCATCTGCACCAGGGGACTTATGTGACTGTAGGTGCTTGAGGATCTGGATTAATTCCTCTGGTGTTACAGTCTTATTTAACAATTGCAGGTTTGAGGAAGATAATTTGGGAAGTTTTAGAGCATCAAAAAAAAAGCATCAAAAGAGTCTTGTGAGAAATTAAAGTGATTTTCTGGGGTCAGACAATTATAAACTATACTGTAAAATTCTCTGAAAATGTGTGTCATAGATTGGGGGCAGTATGTGGGTGTACCATCAGGCTGAAGTAGATGGCCAGGAAAGGAATGGAAGGGCCGAGGCTTTAGCTTGTTCACTAGCATGCAATAGGGTTTATTAGAATATTTATAACATTTTTGCTTTTACCAGAGGAGAGACTTAGCTATATGGTTCATACATAGGGTCTTAAGCTGATTACGAATAGAGGTTACCTCTCGGAGGTGAGCCACCATAGGGGATTGTAGAAAATACCTCTCTGAGAGACATAATTTGCCCAGTAAGGTATTCCTTAAAGCATTAGTATATCTTTTTAAGCGGGAGCCCTCTAGGGTGGACTCCTCTGAGACGGAACCCTGATTAAGTTGAAAGCACTCCATTAGAGCCTGAGAAAGCTGTTCTTTGGTATTGTTATAATTTAGAAGGGATTCGTTTAGATGCCAGTGACAGTTTTTTGGCAGTAGATACAGAAAGGTCCAAGTATATAGGGGAATGATCAGATCAGGTAAGTGGTTCTACAGTATCTCACAAAAGTGAGTACACCCCTCACATTTTTGTAAATATTTTATTATATCTTTTCATGTGACAACACTGAAGAAATGATACTTTGCTACAATGTAAAGTAGTGAGTGTACAACTTGTATAACAGCGTTTACATGGCCATTCACTGTACTGTTCATTTAAGCACAAGAGACTCCATTTTGTTCTCACTGTTGAAATGTGTTCTGTTAACCTTCACCTAACACACAGACACATCTCCTACTAAACACTCTCTACTCCCCCCTCCCTTCTCAATATTTTACTTTTGCAATTGTTCTATTCGTTAGCTTTTAATAATATATTTCCATTTGTTAGTTTTTAATAACATCTCACACCACCCCTTTCTTATCTATGTATAAAATAACATGTAATAATACATTTTGACACTGAACGGACATTTTAAACACAGTGATTAAGTCCTGTGAATCTGTTCCTGCAGCTGCATTATTAACTTTTTTTTAGAGTCCCAATCAGAAATGAGTCATAACAGCGCAAATTTGCTGTCCCCTCAAAATAACTCAACAAACAGCCATTAATGTCTAAACCGCTGGCAACAAAAGTGAGTAAACCACTAAGTAAAAATGTCCAAATTGGGTCCGAAGTGTCAATATTTTGTGTGGCCACCATTATTTTCCAGCACTGCCTTAACCCTTATGGGCATGGAGTTCACCAGAGCTTCACAGGTTGCCCTTGGAGTCCTCTTCCACTCCTCCATGACCCCACATCACGGAGCTGGTGGATGTTAGAGACCTTGCGCTCCTCCCTTCCGTTTGAGGATGCCACACAGATGCTTAATAGGATTTAGGTCTGGACACATGCTTGGCCAGTCCATCACCTTTACCCTCAGCTTCTTTAGCAAGGCAGTGGTCATCTTGGAGGTGTGTTTGCGGTCGTTATCATGTTGGAATACTGTCCTGTGGCCCAGTCCCTGAAGGGAGGGGATCATGCTCTGCTTCAGTATGTAATACTTACAAAAAATGTCAGAAAGGACTTGGTGGTTCAAGTGGTTAGAAGAGTGGGTGATGTGTGGCATAAGCTTCTAATATTGGGCATAAAATGCCAGGACAGTTCAAACCCCCCCTCCCCCCCAATGACCCTTTTTGGAAAGTAGACATACCAAGCTTTTTGCTGAGAGGCATGTTGAGTCCATGGAATATATTATATTTTGCCACTAGTTTTAGGAAAATTACATTTTTTTTTACACAAAGTTGTCACTAAATGATATATTGCTCACACATGGCATGGGTATATGTGAAATTACACCCCAAAATACATTCTGCTGCATCTCCTGATTATGGGGATATCACATGTGTAAGACTTTTTGGGAGCCTAGCCACGTACAGGACCCCCAAAGCAGCAGAATGTATTTTGGGGTGTGGTTCCACATATACCTATGGCATGTGTGAGCAATATATCATTTAGTGACAACTTTGTGTAAACATTTATTTATTTATTTATTTTTTTGTCATTTTTCAATAACTTGTGACAAAAAAAAATATTCAATGGGCTCAACATGCCTTTCAGCAAATTACTTGGGGTGTCTACTTTCCAAAAATGGGTAATTTGGAGGGGTTTTGTACTGCCCTGCCATTTTAGCACCTCAAGAAATGAGATAGGCAGTCATAAAATAAAAGCTGCGTAAATGCCAGTAAATGTACCATTGGAGATGCTATAACTTTTGTGCAAACCAATTTAATATACAGTTATTGATTCTTTTTTTTTTATCCAAGACATGTGGTTGAATACATTTTGACCTACATGTATGACTAAAATTGAGTTTATTAGATTTTGCTTTATAACAAAAAGTAGAAAATATATATTTTTTTCTAAATTTTAAGTCTTTTTTTTAATTTATTTTGCAAAAAAAAAAAAATCCCAGAGGTGATCAAATACCACCAAAAGAAAGCTGTATTTGTGGGCAAAAAAGGATGTAAATTTTGTTTGAGTACAGCATTGCATGACTGCGCAATTACGAGTTAAATCAATACAGTGCCAAATTGTAAAAATGGCTCTGGTCATTAAGGGGGTAAATCCTTCCGGGGCTGAAGTGGTTAAAATGCTCACAGATAAGCTCAGGTTTCAATATGTAGTGCTATACAATGATGAGAGATGTCAGGGGTTCTTGAGAAGGTTGAGGCAAAGAACTTAGGACCCATCCTATCCAGCGGCACCAACAGTGGTAGAGCTGCATGTAAACAATATCTTATACAGTCTGGCTGGTTTATTTTTTTTTTTTATGTTTTCCCTTTTTATGTGTTCCTGTTTTACCATACATTAATACAAAGGCTCTGCTCTTGTTCATTGTCAGCCACTTACAGGTGTTTTGGCAGTTACTGCTTTTAATCGTATTACATTTTGCCTTATGGTATAAATATCCCAACCCCTACCACCCTAGACTGAAGAGAAAAGACAGCAGCTTGGAACAGTGCTCTACAGGGTAAATGCACCAAAAAGTTAATTGCAATATATATTTGTCTAAAATGTTAATAATAGTCCTATACAGTTTAATGACAAATTGGGCTTATTTTATTTTGAGTAATTAACTCATTTCGTTCTATTTCCAAGCAAACCTGTTTTTGTATTCAGGTCAGGTCTAAACAGAATTATGTAACATTTTGGAATAAATATACAGCCAAGAAGTCCAGCACTTGATGCCCATATGGCAAAAATCTCCACAGCCACCATATATTTCCCTTTAGTGCTCAGATAGGCTGGGACCATGGCAATCCAGACACTGCAGAACACCAGCATGCTGAAGGTGATGTACTTGGCCTCATTAAAACTGTCCGGTAATGTCCTGGCTAAAAAAGCTATTATGAAACTCACAGCTGCCAGAAATCCCATATATCCCAGGACAGAGTAGAAGCCGATAACTGAACCCTCATTACACTGAATGATGATCTTTCCCTGATCAGAGTAAAAGTCTTGGTCCTGAAAGGGAGGAGAAATAGATAACCAAGTCACACATATTATTACTTGGATCAGTGAACACACAGACATTATAGAATTGGGCAATCTGACTCCCATCCATTTCCTCCAGGAACTCCCAGGTTTGGTGGCCTTAAAAGCAATACACACCATTATACTTTTGGAAAGTAGAGAAGACACAGCAACTGAGAAGATGACACCAAAAGAGGTTACACGCAAAATGCAGGTTGCATCTACTGGACGGCCGAGGAACAAGAAGACACAGAGGAAGCTCAACATGATGGAGACCAGGAGAAGATAGCTCAGGTTCAGGTTATTAGCTTTAACAATAGGAGTGTCCTGGTAATGTACAAATATCCCCAATATTAAGCAAGCCTGAAGACAACAGAGGGTGGAGACAGCTGAAAATACTGCAGAAATTGGATCATCAGTATAAGAGAGAAATTCCATCAGTTTTGGAACACACCGATCCTTCTTCTCATTTGGCCATTCTTCTTCAGAACATTTCATGCAATTTTCACTGTCTGCAGGTATTGAAAAGGACACGTGATGGAAATATTTATTAAAGTATCTAGGAAACACTCTATTGCTTTGGAAATGTTATAGATAGGCAACTCCTATTCTAATATTGATCAATGGTTCCAAATTAATAACTACTACCGTAAAAAATGGATACAAAAAGATACACCCAGAACCTTGCCAAATAAATGTTCCGTCTATTCAGCTTGCTTGAGTTTTTCATTTTTTTATAACCATGCTTATGTAGGTATCAGATTAATATTACAATTGTAAACCACATGTAGGCGTAACAGTTTCTTATCAATGTCTTAGGAGTATAAGTATGTGGCAGAAGGGCTAGTATGTTTTCAGGCTGGTGGGATTTCAATCCCGTTTCCAGTGCCGGCTTTTTGGCACAAACCAAAGTTTAGTAGCATGGATTGAAATGTCTTCCAGGGCTTAGCTTTCTCTCTCCATTCCCCCCTTCATCTTGGGGAAGCCAACTGGACAGACCACTATAAAAGGGTCAGCACTGAAAAAAAAAACAGTGGTAATGCATATAACTTCTGGCAGCTCACAGTGTCATACTTAGGAAATGGAAATCCCAAGAATCCCCAAATGAACATGGTTCATCTAAACCACACATATTAATGTCTATTGGCGATTAATCCCTTTGCTTGTACCAGATTTGACCAAGTTATGGATGACCAGGCAGCACCCTCCTTTACAAATGTATTGCTATGTTTGTAGCTATTGTTATGTCTAGTTTACTTGCTTGTGGCTGGGTTCACACTAGTGCAAATTGGATGTGGTTTCAATTGGCATGACAGGAGAGTGTGCCCGAATCTCAATGGAGTCGGTTCATACATCTCTGTGGTGGCTGCGGAGCAGATTGCACAGGGGTCTTGTGCGTCTTTGGATCCGTTTCAGATCCAAATTAAGACAAAAATTCTGGGCTGATTCGTCCGTAAAATGGAGAATGGGTGTCACGTGTCTTACAGCAGACCCTGAAATGATGAGGGTGGCCTCTTGCACGTTTCCCATCCAAGCACCCCTGGTGGTGGGTACAAGGAGTGCGAGGGCAATGAAAGGGTGCAGGCGCCTGCAGGCAGGAGGCTGGAACTTGGAGATGCAAGAACCTCTGCTGAGGAGATGTGGAAACTGATCACCAAACTTGTTCAGCGGGAGACAGATCAGGATCAACTGCAGAATCAGGAACAGGCAGGAGTCGGCAACAGGCTGGCAGCGGGGTACCAAATCAGAAGGCAAAACCTTAGTCAGAAAGAGGCAGAGGTTGGCAACAGATGGGCAGCAGGGTACAGAATCAGAAGGCAGAGCCGTAATCATAAGTTCAAGCCAAGGTCAGTATTGCAGGTAGGGGCAGGTTGAGCAGGCAGGGGAGATCCAAGAGAATTGTCAGAAGATAGCCGGGTTTTCAGGAACAAGGTCAGTCAGGCAGAGTAACAACAGGAACAAGCTGAAGACAATCCAGCACTGATGCTAGGCAGACTCTCTGTTTATATAAGGTGCTGTGTGCCAGGATTTGCGCCAGTGTACGTGTGTGTGTGCACGCATGCGCATTAATACATTAGCACCTTAGCACATTGGCACATGCGTGTTAGCACATTAGCGCTTTGGCACTCACGGGTGCACATTAGCGTGCATGTGCATTCGCATAGAGGTGCCATTGTGCATGCCCACCTTGGATCTCATATGTCTCTGGCTATGGTTCCGTGCATGCACATTGGCATTAGCAGAACAAGGATTGGCAGCTGCTGCACAGAGACGAGTGCTTGCTGTGTGAGTTCTCTGACAACAGGGAAGCACCGAACCCCTGCTGTGAGCCACATCCGTATTAGGTGTGAACCCAGCCTGTAAGTTGTTACTTGACGTATATGACTACCAAAATATGACTCCCAAACTAATTTTATGCATGTTTCCTGTTGTGATACCTCTACGCTGCATACCACTTCCTGTTGTACCTTTTTCTGAATCAATAAAAGTCATTGAACTAAAAAGGCAGTTCAACCAGTAAAGTGGATTTTGGGTTTGGAGTTAACTAATTACTGGCAGAGCAAGTCCAAAGAAATTGTGCATCACTATTTACTATCACACAAATCAACAGGAAATATACACTCTACCAGAAATGTTGGATATCTCTCCTTCTGGACATGGGACACACTCATAGCAACATTTATGAATTGAAGTTCCAAACTTCTTTCTATTACCAGGCAAGCAAGGTCCTGAGCATCGAGATACCGGAACCTAAAGGAAAAATGGAAATCTGATTGGCTGCTAGGCTCAATAAATAAACCAATCTTTGCCACACTAAAAAATGACACAACACATCAAGGGTAAAAAAATGTAAGATGAACCGAAGTACATAGTGTGATGTATACAAAGATAAGCCCGATGTAAAATATAACGAACCAAGCTTAATATGTGAAAATAAATCCAACTGAAGAAAGTGTCAAAGTCCCAAGTCATCCACAATACTGAAGAAACCAAATACATGGTGTAGAATTCAATCCAGACTGTGACCCACCCAGGTGTGCCACCACCACAGAGTAAAAGGGACTCTAACCAGAGCACATGGACCCTTTAATTGCAAAGGAGTTTATTTACTAAAGCTAGAGAGGGCAAAATTAGTCACAATTCTGCAGAGAAAACAATTAGCTTCCAGGTTTTATTGCGAAAGCTTAATTAAACAAGCAAGTTAGAAGCTGATTGTTTTTTCTACAGACTTGTGACTAATTTTGCCCTCTCTAGCTTTAGTAAATAAACCCCAAAGAGTCAAACAAGCATGTCCTCTCTAATAGGAACCTTTCTCTCATTAGTAATCGTTACTGCAGTTTCCCAAACATCAATCATATAGGATACTCCATTGTACCTTATAGAAAAACGGAACTAGGGAGGGCCAACATAGAGTAAAACTGTATATGAATTTATTAAAAAATAGGACATTAGCAACTCGCAGAGTAAAAGTAGTTAACAAGCACTTGTAGTTACATAGTTATATAGTAGGTGTGGTTGAAAAACAACATAAGTCCATCAACTCCAACCTATAAGTGTGATTTTATTTCAGTATTACGTTGTATATCCCTGTATATTGTGGTTGTTCAGGAGCTTATCTGATAGTTTTTTTAAACTATCGATGCTCCCCGCTGAAACCACCATCTGTGGAAGGGAATTCCACATCCTTGCCGCTCCTTCCACATCCTTGCTGAGAGCGCTCCCCTTGTGGCTAAGTGCAGTGCACCCCTGGAATTTGTACAGGGAGTTCAGTGCCCAAAGAATCACGGTTTGCCAGTTGCTGTGGTTTGATGCGCTGAGCTCCACAAGCAAGATGCACTGTAGGGCAGGTGTACTTGCAGAGTAATAGGTGAACTTGGCAGATGGACAATCCGGAAACTGAACCAGGAGCCAGGCTGGGGGTCATGCACTGTAAATTAGTCAATGCGAGATTTAGGTAGCAGAACTGGAACAAGCCGGGGTCATACACGGTGAGACAGGTTGCAGCAGAGTCGGTGAGCCAAGCCAAGATCAAACACAGACAAGAGCAGGGTCAGTAGTACAAGCCAGAGGTCAAACCAGGAGATCAGGATAACAGGTTAAGCAAGCCGAGTCGGTAACAGAAGGTCAAAGATCAGGAAATACAGGAACACAGGGAGCTGACGATAATCCAGCAATGCACAGGTCTCGGTAGCAGGTTAATATATGCCAGGAGGCACCATTGTGAATCTGCGTATGCACGTTAGCATTGTTGCTCATCTGCGTATGCCCGTTCGTGCAGCCACGCATCTGTACACACGGGAGCGTGCCTTATTCGGCCATGATGGGTGTTGGTAAGATTGCCAGTTCTTTGGCCATTTCCCTGACACCTCTACGTAGTTTAAGGTTAAACCTCTTTTCTTCTAATTTTAATGAGTGACCACGTGTCTTATTAAACTCCCTTCTGCTGAAAAGTTTTATCCCTATTGTGGGGTCAAAAGTATGGTATCTGTAAATTGAAATCATATCCCCTCTCAAGCGTCTCTTCTCCAGAGAGAATAAGTGCTTGTTTGCTGTGTTAGCAGCAGCTTGGCATTGCATGCCATTGCTGAGCCTATCATCTACTAGGACCCCCAGGTCCTTTTCCATCCTTGATTTCCCCAGAGGTTCCCCCCCCCCCCAGTGTATAGATTGCATTCATACTTTTGCCATCCAAATGCATTATTTTACATTTTTCTACATTAAACCTAATTTTCCATGTAGTTGCCCACCCCATTAATTTGTTTAGCCGTTCTTGCAAGGTTTCCACATCCCGCAGAGAAGTTATTGCCCTGCTTAGCTTAGTATCGCCCGCAAATACAGAGATTGAGCTGTTTAGCCCATCCTCCAGGTCGTTTATGAACAAATTAAATAGGACTGGTCCCAGGACGGAACCCTGGGGGACCCCACTACCCACCTCTGACCATTCCGAGTACTCCCCATTTATCACTACCTTCTGCACTCACCCTTGTAGCCAGTTTTCAATCCATGTACCCCCCCTATGGTCCATGCCAACAGGCCTTACTTTGTACAGTAAACTTTATATAAAAGCCCGATGTAAAATATAACGAACCAAGCTTAATATGTGAAAATAAATCCAACTGAAGAAAGTGTCAAAGTCCCAAGTCATCCACAATACTGAAGAAACCAAATACATGGTGTAGAATTCAATCCAGACTGTGACCCACCCAGGTGTGCCACCACCACAGAGTAAAAGGGACTCTAACCAGAGCACATGGACCCTTTAATTGCAAAGGAGTTTATTTACTAAAGCTAGAGAGGGCAAAATTAGTCACAATTCTGCAGAGAAAACAATTAGCTTCCAGGTTTTATTGCGAAAGCTTAATTAAACAAGCAAGTTAGAAGCTGATTGTTTTTTCTACAGACTTGTGACTAATTTTGCCCTCTCTAGCTTTAGTAAATAAACCCCAAAGAGTCAAACAAGCATGTCCTCTCTAATAGGAACCTTTCTCTCATTAGTAATCGTTACTGCAGTTTCCCAAACATCTTCTCCAGAGAGAATAAGTGCTTGTTTGCTGTGTTAGCAGCAGCTTGGCATTGCATGCCATTGCTGAGCCTATCATCTACTAGGACCCCCAGGTCCTTTTCCATCCTTGATTTCCCCAGAGGTTCCCCCCCCCCCCAGTGTATAGATTGCATTCATACTTTTGCCATCCAAATGCATTATTTTACATTTTTCTACATTAAACCTAATTTTCCATGTAGTTGCCCACCCCATTAATTTGTTTAGCCGTTCTTGCAAGGTTTCCACATCCCGCAGAGAAGTTATTGCCCTGCTTAGCTTAGTATCGCCCGCAAATACAGAGATTGAGCTGTTTAGCCCATCCTCCAGGTCGTTTATGAACAAATTAAATAGGATTGGTCCCAGGACGGAACCCTGGGGGACCCCACTACCCACCTCTGACCATTCCGAGTACTCCCCATTTATCACTACCTTCTGCACTCACCCTTGTAGCCAGTTTTCAATCCATGTACCCCCCCTATGGTCCATGCCAACAGGCCTTACTTTGTACAGTAAACTTTATGGGGAACTGTGTCAAATGCTTTTGCAAAGTCCAGATACACCACGTCTATGGGCCTTCCTTTATCTAGATGGCAGCTCACCTCCTCAAAGAAGGTTAATAGATTGGTTTGTCAAGAATGATTCTTCATGAATCCATGCTGATTACTGCTAATGATACCGTTTTCATTTTGTAAGAAAACTATCAGGATGCGCCCAGCACGCACACATGCGCATGTGCGCATTCACGGGCATCAGCAGATTTGCTTGCGCAGTAACACACATCTGGCCACAATTGGCGCCTGACAGCCTATTTAAGGGTTGCTCTGATTTCTGACAGGTGCTGCTTGATCTTCAGCTGTGTCCTGAGATTCTGAAACCCTGTTTGTTTGAGATGACTTCCTGTTGCTGAAACCCTGGCCCTCCTTACCCTGTTTCTGGACTCTGATTACTCTGATTACTGGTTCCTGATCCTGGCTTCCTGTTTGACCTTGCTCCTGTTTATACGTTGGTACCTCGCTGCCCGCCCGTTACTGAACCCGGCTTACAGTACCTGATGACCTCGCTCCTGTCTCCTGTTTGGCTCCACGCTGTTTCCGAGTACCTGTGCTGGCCGTCCATCCTCTCAGCTTTGCTGGTTCCAGCTCTTCACCAGAAACCCTGCCCGCACTTCCCAGTCTGCAACACTTCCGGCAAGTTCTCCACGCAGCATTCAAAGGCACTCGCGTTCCTCCTGATCCTTGCCACCATCTGTTCCATCTCCAGTGGGGCTTGGATTGGAGATACAAGAGAGGCTGACCTCGTCATTTCAGACTCCTACCAGGTACGTGACAGTATCAAGCAGCCACAAATGGAGTCTGAAAGGGAGGCCTCTCCACCAGAGGACATTTACAGATCTATTTCTGTGCTATCCAATATTGTGCAGAAGTTACAAGAAAATCTGAGTCGCATGGAAGAGCGATTTCCCCACAATGAGAATGTTGCATTGGCCTGTGCTCCGCATTTGGTCTCTGATTCATATACCGAAACAGAGCCCGGCTTGTTCCATAAGGTTGCTTCTGCTCCTGAACCCAGGGTGCCTATGCCTGAGCGATTCTCTGGAAATCGCAAGAAGTTTCGCACATTACGGAATTCCTGCGAACTATATTTCTCCCTGTTACCCCGGACCTTCACGTCTGAAAACATCAAGGTGGGGTTTATCATTACGTTACTATTGGATGAGCCACTTTCCTGGGCTCATCATCTCCGGGAACAACATGACCCTGTCCTGACAACTACGGATTCTTTCTTCTCAGCCATGGCTCAGCTTTATGCAGACCCCTTCTACCAGCAGACTGCCGAATTCATGCTTTTTTAAATCAAAGTTAACTTTTATTGAGCATAATAGAAAATTTATAAACACGCGGGTAATCAGTGCAACATGCACTACATTTGCGGATTAATCCATTTGACATACATGAGTAGTGATACAGTTATAACTTTGTACAGCTGACATCTACAGTATGTTGGCTTTAGGAGTAAAACAGGAGGCATTTATATACACAGGGGCATAATAAGTAGCTGGATTTTTAAACATAAAAAGGGGAAAAAAAAGGAATTCAATATTGGAGTTATAAGAGCATCCCACAGTCCCCCCCCGTCCCCCCCACACACACACACACATATATATAAAAAGAGAAAAAAAGGGAAATTCTAAATAAAACTTTAATTTAAATTCCTGCGTCACAAGTGGAGGTATCTTCGAGCCATCTGTCCCAGATTTTGTAGTATTTGTCGGGGCAACCCCTGTGAATGTACAGCACCTTTTTGTAAGGAAGAGTTATGTTAACTGCTCTGATCCATTTCCGCAGTGTGGGAGGGGTACCTCTCAGCCATGTTCTAGCAATCATTAGCCTGGCAAGAAATAGTGTCTCCTGTAGGAAAGTGTTTAGGTATTTCTCACTCTCTGGGAGCGAAAGGAGACCCAACACACACTGACGGGGGCAGAGGGACAGCAGAGAGCCCATGCGATCATGCAGGAACTTCACCACCTGTGACCAAAACCCCTGTATGGAGAGACAAGCCCACAGTAAGTGAAAGAAAGAGGCCGTATGGTGACCACAGTCTGGGCAGTTGGGATCATGGTCGCGTTTGTATTTGGATATGCAAGCTGGGGTCAGGTATGATCTGTGAAGGACATATAGATGGGACAAGCGGTCAGAGAGTTTTGGGGAGACAGTTTTACAGTTGTTGAGGGCCTCTTCCCAGTCCTCATCCGTCAGGACGCCAAGGTCCGATTCCCACCACGACCTCAGTTGCTGCGTGATGGTGTCGGCCGCAGGCCGCATAAGGTATGTGTATATTTGGGAAATCAATTTCTTGGGGTCATCTCCCAGGACTATGTCCACCAATTGTGGGACCTAGCGGGCGGGGACAGGGCTCCCAAGCTGTGTATTGAGTGTGTGCCACAGCTGGAGGTAGCGAAAAAACATGTGATTAGGCAAATCAAAGCTTTCTTTAAGTGTTTGAAATGGTTTAACCGACCCATTGGCCACAATCTGTGACAGATAAATAACACCTTTGGCAATCCATAGGCTGTAGTCGGGGACAGTGGCAAGTTCAGGCAGAGCGGGGTTATCCCATAGGGGAGTGTGGGAGTGGGGAGAGGGTGCTTGGCCCAGTCGCATGGCTGTTTTCCATATTTTACAATGGTGTAACAGCATATGCCTCTCGCCGCTACCATGCGACAGTCCCTGGGGTACACAGAATAGGATCTGAAAGGGGTGGGTTACTTGGCTGTGAAATTGTGAGCAGACCATGTGAGAGTAGCGTGTTCTGTCAGTGTGATTGAAGTGGAAGAAGTGAGAGAGTTGGGACGCTATGTAGTACGTGTATAAGTCAGGAAGCGCTGTGCCTCCTAGCTCAGTCGGGCATTTTATAACCTTCATGGATAATTTATGGTGGGATGAGCCCCATATAAAGGAATTAAGAATGGATTCCATCGATTTAAAAATACGCAGAGGAAGGGATACTGGGGCCTACCAAAAGATATACAGCAGCTTGGGAAGGAGGACCATCTTCACCAGGCTAATACGACCCATGACCCCAAGAGGGAGTCTGGACCATACTTGTGTTTTGGTTTTAAGTATATTAAACAGTGGTTCAATGTTGAGAGTGATAAAATCAGAAAGATATCGGGAGATATGGATACCCAAATATTTAATAGTACTTGCCCTTACCAAGGGGAGGGTTGCTTGGTCTGCCGTAGGGGCGCCCATATCAAGTGGGAGAATTTGAGACTTAGTCCAGTTTATCTGGAGCCCTGAAAACGCCCCGAACTCTGTGATGATGCGAAGAGCAGTCTGGAGTGAGGGGCCTGAGTCGCAGAGGTAGAGGAGCATGTCATCGGCATATAGGCTTATTACCTCCGTCGTCTGACCACAGCGAAGGCCCCTGATGCCTGGGTGACATCGAAGAGCTATCGCAAGGGGTTCCACAGCGAGGGCATAGAGCATAGGTGAGATTGGGCAGCCCTGGCGCGTACCGCGAGAAAGTGAAAAAGAGGGGAAGATCCTACCATTTACTTGTATGCGCGCCGTGGGGGCCTGGTATAGGAGTTGGAGTCATTTTATAAATTTTGGTCCAAAGCCAAATCTTTTGAGGCATTCCCATAAATAGTTCCACTCTACTGAGTCGAACGCTTTAGCAGCATCTAGGCTGACCACTACTCTAGTGCCTATATCTGTGTGTTGAGCTTGAAGGTTAGTGTGAAGCCGCCTCAGATTGAAGGCTGTATTTTTACTTGGCATAAAGCCGGTCTAATCGGGGTGTATTAGGCTGGATATTACTTTGTTAAGACGCAAAGCCAAAATTTTTGCCAGTATCTTAACGTCTAGTTGAAGAAGGGAAATAGGTCTATATGACTCAGGGAGGAGTGGGTCTTTACCCGGTTTGGGTATAAGGACAATGAGGGCTTCGCTCATGGAAGTTGGGAGGGCGTTTGTGTCGAATATATGGGCATACAGTTTGCAAAGCTTAGGAATTAGGATCTCACTGAATCGTTTGTAAAATTCGAGGGGGAGGCCATCAGAACCGGGTGTTTTGGATGTGGGGAGTAAAGAAAAAGCTTCTGAAATGCATTCCGTGGTAATTGGCGCTTCTAGTTGGGCTATCTGTGGAGATGTCAGTGTAGGGAAATCTATATCCTGTAAAAAGTCTGAAAGTTCTGTCAGGGAGTGTTGGGAGGTAGAAGAGTAGAGGGCAGAGTAAAAGGACCTGAACTCCTCAGCCACCTGATCAGGGTCTGATATTTTTATCCCAGAGGGCGACTGGAGAGAAATCACTACAGGTGGCTTGTGATCTAGGTGGGCCATATATGCGAGGAGCTTGCCAGCTTCGAAGACACGCTGTTTGGTGAAGAAGATACCTTGTTTGGCCCTTTCAAAGTGTAAGTGATTCGTAAGCCTAGAATGCATTTGTACAAGAGAGGCATTGGCAGCAGCAGGGTTGTCTTGGAAGGCTTGTTCTAATGTGTTTAGATGGTCCTCTGCTTGGCGGAGCAACTGTTTGGAGGTAGCCTTATGGCGATTAATGCGTGTGGAAAGGATCATACGGACGTGTGCCTTGAAAGCTTCCCATATGGAGCCAACCCGTGCAATTCCTGCCGAATTCATGCTTGGCAAATTACAGCAAGGTCCAAGTCCTGCTGAGGAATATGTAACTGACTTCCGTGTATGGAGTGCAGATACCCAATGGAATCATTCCGCACTTCACCACCAGTTTCAACTAGGTCTGTCTGACACCTTAAAGGATGAGCTTGCCAGAGTGGGAGTTCCAGCATCCCTGGAAGACCTGATCGATCTAACCATTCAAATACGTGAAAGGCAATCCAAAAGGTCCAAAGGAACCCTTTCTGTGGCTTCAAGGTCTGATATTCCTGCATCCTCATCCGTTGCATCCCCCAGAAGGAGGGAACTGCATAAGACTCCTCATAGAGGTATTCGAAGACCACCCCTTTCTCCTGATGAATGCCTTCATCGATTACAGGACAATCTGTGTCTCTATTGCGGGGAGGCAGGTCACTTTATACAGACTTGCTCGGCAAAGACCCGCCTCACATGATGCATCTCTCAGGGAGGTACCCGTCTCATGTCTCTCTTTCCATTGTGCTCCAGTTTTCTGAAAAGACTGTTCCTGTACTTGCAATCATAGACTCCGGGGCCTGTAGTTGTTTTATGGTCTCTGCATTTGCTTCTCTCCACAAGCTGCCTGTATGTGCCAAGGAGCAGGAATTCCATGTTCATCTGGCTGACGGTTCCGGCATTAAATCAAGCCCAGTTACCCAAGAGACTTTACCTATTTCCTGCCGTACTTCTTCCGGCCACCATGAATTCCTCTGTTTGGATATCATAGCTTCTCCCATGTTCCCAGTCATCCTTGGCATTCCATGGTTGAAGGCACATAATCCTCACATTAACTGGCTTACCGGAGACATCTCCTTCTCCTCTGACTACTGCCAAATTCACTGCCTACCTGAAAAGACTTTCAATACCACACCCCTCCTGGGTATCCTCCCCGACCATGAAACCTCTAATCTGGTCCCTGCTGCCTACCACAAGTATCTGGATGTATTTAACAAGAAAGGAGTGGACACTCTTCCTCCCCATAGAACATATGATTGTCCTATTGAACTTTTACCAGGGGCCGGGATCCCATTTGGGCGAATTTTTCCTCTCTCTGAGCCTGAACTAGAAGCCCTGCGGATTTATATTGATTAAAGCCTTGAAAAACAGTTCACCAGCAGGGGCCGGTATTTTCTTTGTTGAAAAGAAAGACCATACCCTTAGGCCCTGTGTGGACTATCGTGACCTTAACAGGGTCACTGTTAAAAACCGGAACCCTCTGCCTCTGATCCCTTTTTTCAAAGGCTGCGTGGGGCATGAGTGTTCTCCAAATTGGATCTGAGAGGTGCTTATAATCTTGTCAGAATCAGGGAGGGAGATGAATGGAAGACGGCCTTCCGAACACGCTTCGATCATTTTGAATATCAAGTCATGCCATTCGGACTCTGCAACGTCCCTGCCACATTCCAACATCTGGTTAATGACGTTTTTCGGGACTTCCTTGATTTTTTCGTCATCGTGTATCTGGATGACATCCTTATATTATCTGAAACTCTAGAATCCCTTAGGACTCATGTAAAGAAAGTACTGGGTCGGCTGAGGGAACACCGCCTTTACGCAAAGGCTGAGAAATGTGACTTTGAAAAACCAACCATACATTTCCTGGGACTTGTCATCTCTGCTGACGGTATCTGTATGAACCCACATAAAGTCACTTCCCTCCTGGAATGGCCTGCCCCTGTTGACAGGAAAGCTGTTCAGAGATTTGTGGGATTCGCCAACTTTTACAGAAAATTTATCAAGAAATTTTCTGGCATCATCACTCCCATCACTCAGTTAACAAAGCAACATGTTCCTTTCCGATGGACCCCTGAAGCTCAAACAGCTTTTGAACAGTTAAAAACTTTATTCACGTCAGCTCCTATCTTGAAACAGCCTGATCCATCCTTAGCCTACGTTTTGGAGGTGGATGCCTCTGAGAGTGCACTGGGCACTATTTTGTCTCAACGCCGAGGTCCCAAATCTTTGCTCCATCCTGTGGCCTTTTTCTCTAAGAAATTAAATCCTTCTGAAAGGAACTATGATGTTGGAGACCGAGAATTGCTGGCTATCAAGGCTGCGCTTGAAGAATGGTGCTACCTCCTGGAAGGAGCAGCTCACCCCATCCTCATCTTCACGGACCATAAAAATCTTGAATACTTGAGGACGGCTAGACGACTAAGACCCTGGCAGGCAAGGTGGGCACTTTTCTTTTGTCGTTTTATGTACCATATAACTTATCATCCTGGCTCAAAGAATGGTAAACCAGATGCCTTGTCCCGCATGTTCAGTGACCCAGTGGTATCTTCAGAACCTGATACTATTCTACCAGCCAAAAATGTTTTGCTTCTTCAGGTGGATTTGACGTCTCAGATAAAAGCATATGTGATAAACCAACCACCTTCCAAAGATCTGGCTCTTCAATTGAGGGATGGTCTGTACTTTCATAAGGAGCAAATCTTTATCCCTGAGCAATTCAGAGTTGCTGTCCTGAGGCGATGTCATGACCACCCATTAGCGGGCCACTTTGGAATTCGCAAAACGGCCGATCTGATCTCTCGTACATTCTGGTGGCCAGACTTGATGCAAGACTGCAAAAGATATGTTAACTCTTGTGTGACATTCCTTCGGAATAAGACAGACAGAGCCAAAACTTGGGGCCTACTTGAGCCACTCCCTGTACTTGAGAAACCATAGAGCAGGGTCTCCATGGATTTCATAGTGGAACTCCCCCCATCCGAAGACTTCACCACCGTGTTTGTTATGGTGGATCGCCTGACCAAGATGGCCCATTTGTACCCTTACAAGGAACTCCTTCGGCCACAGAGACCGCCTCAGCTTTCATCAAGGAGATTGTAAGATTACATGGTGTCCCTGATAGCATCATCTCTGATCGTGGGGTGCAGTTTACGTCTAGATTTTGGAGGGCATTATGCCAAGCACTAAACATTGAACTCCGCCTCTCCACAGCCTACGATTCACAAACTAATGGACAAACTGAAAGAACTAATCAAACCCTCGAGCAGTACTTACTGTGTTTTTCCTCTTTTGCACAAGATGACTGGCTATCACTTCTCCCACTGGCAGAATTTTCATACAATAATTCCATCCACTCTGCAACCAAGCAATCACCCTTTTTTGCCAATTATGGGTACCACCCCTCTTTCTTACCTGAGCTGGCCATTGAATCATCTGTACCTGCTGTACAAAACAGATTAAACTTCCTCAGTACTAATAACCAATTACTGCAAGATACAATCTCCAAGACTCAAGCAAGCAATAAAAAGTTCTTCGACAAGAAGAAGAGAGGTAATCTGAATCTTAAACCTGGAGACAAGGTCTGGCTTTCCACAACAAACTTGAAACTGAGCTGTCCTTCAAGAAAACTTGTCCCAACATTTTTGGGACCCTTCCCAGTCAAGAGGAAAATTAATGCAGTAGCATTTGAGTTGGTGTTACCCAAGAATCTAAAGATCCACCCTGTATTCCATGTCTCTTTGTTGAAACCAGCTGTACCAAATCCATTTCCAGATCGGGTTTCTGAAATTCCTCATCGAAGGGAATGAGGAATTTGAGGTGGAAGCTGTGTTGGACTGTAGAAGAAGGCATAACCAAACACAGTTCCTCATTAAATGGAAAGGTTATGGGTCAGAAGAAAATTCCTGGGAACCAGCTTCAGATGCGCATGCTCCCAAACTAGTGCAAGCCTTTTTTCAACACCACCCAGAGAAAAGACACTTGAAGGGCATCCGGAGGCTGCCCTTAAGGGGGGGCAATGTAAGAGAACTGTCAGGATGCGCCCGGCACGCACACGTGCGCATGCGTGCATTCATGGGCATCGGCAGATTTCCTTGCGCAGGAACACACATCTGGCCACAATTGGCACCTGACAGCCTATTTAAGGGTTGCTCTGATTTCTGACAGGTGCTGCTTGATCTTCAGCTGTGTCCTGAGATTCTGAAACCCTGTTTGACTTGACTTCCTTTTGCTGAAACCCTGGCCCTCCTGACCCTGTTTCTGGACTCTGATTATTCTGATTACCGGTTCCTGAACCTGGCTTCCTGTTTGACCTTGCTCCTGTTTATACCTTGGTACCTCGCTGCCCGCCCGTTACTGAACCCGGCTTACCTGATGACCTCGCTCCTGTCTCCTGTTTGGCTCCACGCTGTTTCTGAGTACCTGTGCTGGCCATCCATCGTCTCAGCTTTGCTGGTTCCAGCTCTTCACCAGAAACCCTGCCTGCACTTCCCAGTCTGCAACACTTCCAGCAAGTTCTGCACGCAGCATTCACAGGCACTCGTGTTCCTCCTGATCCTTGCCACCATCTGTTCCATCTCCAGTGGGGCTTGGATTGGAGATACAAGAGAGGCTGACCTCGTCATTTCAGACTCCTACCAGGTACGCGACACATTTATTAAAATCTTGTGTATAGTCCCTTATCATCCCCTCCAAGCACTTGCATACTATTGATGTTAGGCTAACTGGTCTGTAATTCCCAGGAATGTATTTTGGCCCTTTTTAAATATTGGTGATACATTGGCTTTTCTCCAATCAGCTGGTACCATTTCAGTCAGTAGACTGTCAGTAAAAATTAGGAACAATGGGCTGACAATTACTTGACTGAGTTCCCTAAGGACCCTCGGGTGCAAGCCATCTGGTCCTGGTGATTTATTAATGTTGTTTCCCACGTCTAATTTTAATTCTGTCCTCTGTTAGCCATGAGGGTGCTCCCTATGATGTGTCATGAGGATAAACACTCAGTTTTGGTTACTGAAGCCCCCCAATTCCCTTGTGAAGACTGAGGAGAAGAATAAATACAATACCTTTGCCATTTCACCATCCTTTGTTACCAGATTTCATTCCTTATTCATTATGGGGCCAATATACCCCTCTTTTACTGTTTATATACTTAAAGAATTTCTTGGGATTTTTTTGCTCTCCTCTGCTATGTGTCTTTTCGTGTTCTATCTTAGCAGCCCTAATTGCATCCTTACATTTCTTGTTGCATTCTTTGTAAAGTTTGAATGCTGATAATGATCCCTCAGCCTTGTATTTTTTGAAGGTCTTCTCCTTTGCTTTTATACTCACTTTTACATTGGAGTTCAGCCACCCAGGACTTTTGTTCGCTCTTTTAAATTTATTTCCCAATGGGATGCACTGGCTAATGCCCTTATTTAATATGCTCTTAAAGCAAACCCATCTGTCCTCCGTGTTCTTTGTTCCTAAGATTTTATCCCAATTTATATCTTCTAGCAAGGTTCATAGTTTAGGGAAGATGGCTCTTTTGAATTTCAGTGTCTTTGTATTCCCCTTATGTCAGGAATACAAACAGGGATACAAACAAGCTGTTTCCTAAATTGCCCCATATTTCCACATCCGTGATCAGGTCTGTATTGTTGATAATCACTAGGTCTAGTAACACCTTGTTTCTACCTTCTGACCCATGAAATTGTCCTGCAAGACATTTAGGAACTGGCGAGCCTTAGGCAAGTGCACAGTTCCTTCTGCCTATGTCTGGATAATTAAAATATCCGAAATAATGAATGCTGTATCTAAACGAATGGAACGTAATGAATTAATACTAAAAAACAATAATAATAATAATAAAAACAGTTTATTATTATTATTTATTATTAATTTGTTACATTCCATTAATTTAGATGCGGCATTTGTTATTTCGCATAATTTGTAACTTCGAATAAATTTGTATTTGTTACGTTCACTAACAGCCAAAGGAAACAGCCAAACAGGAAATTCCAATACCTACTGTATAATTTAATAGTTAGTTATTATTAGTTAGTTAGTTAGTTATGATTTAGAATTTTCAGATTTTCGTTCTTTAATTTTTGGATTTTCGAATTTCCGAATTTTTGAATTTACAAATTTACGAATTTTCAAACTTACAAATTTACAAATTTTCAAATTTACAAATTTATGAATTTCGATCATAATGAATGAGCCAAAAACAAAGAAAAGAAAAATGAGAACAAACAAATTTTTCGGCAGTGCACAAGTCTACTGAAGACAGTTTTGAATGTATGGACCTAACATATTTGATGACACAGGGGTCAAACTTGCTACATGCAAATCCTTCTCCTATTTCTTATGCCCCGTACACACGGTCGGACATTGATCGGACATTCCCACAACAAAATCCTAGGATTTTTTCCGACGGATGTTGGCTCAAACTTGTCTTGCATACACACGATCACACAAAGTTGTCGGAAAATCCGATCATTCTGAATGCGGTGACGTAAAACACGTACGTCAGGACTATAAATGGGGCAGTAGCCAATAGCTTTCATCTCTTTATTTATTCTGAGCATGCGTGGCAATTTGTGCGTCGGATTTGTGTACACACGATCGGAAATTCCGACAACGGATTTTGTTGTCAGAAAATTTTATAGCCTGCTCTCAAACTTTGTGTGTCAGAAAATCTGATGGAAAATGTGTGCTGGAGCCTACACACGGTCGAAATTTCCGACAACAAGGTCCTATCACACATTTTCTGTTGGAAAATCCGACCGTGTGTACGGGGCATTACACTGCAAAAGCACACAGGCCCTACAGACGATGTTCAGTGACCAGCATTTTAGTGTCCTTATACCTAAACCCAGCAACGCACTGGCTTTACAAACCAATACTCTGTTCATAGTGACATAGCATACAGCCACACAGTGTATGGACAGATGGCCATTTGCTTTTTCATCTGGATAGTGTATAGATATGTGTAGTTTGTTTTGTTCCGAATTGAAATTCGGAGGAACTTTCATTTTTTTTTAAATTTGGATGCATCTGAATTCCCAAATTACAATAGTACCGAGCACTTTTTGCAATTTGGCACTGCATTGCTTTAACTGACAATTGCGCGGTTGTGCAACGTTGCACCCAAACAAAATTGACGTCCTTTTTTCCCCACTAATAAAGCTTTCTTTTGGTGGTATTTGATCGCCTCTGCGGTTTTAATTTTTTGTGCAGTAAACAAAAAAAGAGCGAAAATTTTGAAAAAATGCATTATTTTGTACTTTTGCTAAAATATATATCCCCATTTAAAAAAAATGTAGGCCGATATATATTCTTCTTCATATTTTTGGTAAAAATATGTGATTAGGTGATAAGTGATTCTAACTGAAGGGGGAGGGGACTGACTAGAGGAAGTGACGGATCGTGGTTCCTAGCTAATAGGAACACACGATCTGTCACTCCTGTCAGAACAGAGCTGGGAAGTGTGTGTTTACATGTCCCTGTTCTGTGTCTCCTGCTCACGATCGCTTGTGGCTGGCGGTCATCGCGACCATGGGCCACGAGCATCAGCACTCCCGCTGTCCCGCTATCCTGACCCCGCGAGTCAACGTATAGCTACGATGGCTCACACAGGGGAGCCAACCTGCCGCAGTATAACTGCACCGGTTGGTCGGGAAGCGGTTAAATGGGATTTGACTCTTTTTTTTTTTTTTTTCATTTAGAAATATCCTTTTTGCTGCAGCATGTTCTAAGCATGCTACAGAAGCGTCAATTTACAGGCAGACTAAGGGGATCCCCTAGGCACGATATTTTAAGGAATTTTTAATTTCTATTGTTGCACTTTAAGCTTCATTAAAATCACTGCTGCTGAAAAAAAATTGTTTTAAGAAAAAATATTTTTATTGCTATATGTCCCACAGGGCAGTACCAGGACCCCCATACCCCTTTGATGGCCAATTACTTGCATATAAGCCTTTAAAATGGGCACTTTTGCTGTTCAGCTCCCATAGACTTCAATGGGGTTTGCTGTTCCAATGGGGTTCGCCGTTCGGGTTCGAACATTTCCCCTGTTCAGGAGTTCTGGTGCAAACTGGACAAGGGGGGATTTGGCCCATCCCTACTGGAAAGCAGAAGGTGCAAATGGGAGCCCTGTGGTCTATATGAACTACACACTTTGGTAGCTATTGATTTACATCAGTGGTCTCCAAACTACAGCCAAAGGGCCAGATGTGGCCCTTTGCTTGCTTTTATCTGGCCCTTAGGGTGCTATTTCATTCGCTGACACCAATTCATTTCAATTACAGCAATGATGGGACACAGTTCCTCCCAATGGCACCAATGATGGGGCACAATTCTTCCCAATGGCACCAATGATGGGGCACAATTCTTCCCAATGACACCAATGATGGGGAACAATTCCTCCCAATCACACCAACAATGGGGCCCAGTGGCACAAATGATGGGGCACAATTCCTCCCACTAACACCAATGATGAGGGATTTTTTACTCCCTCTAACGCTGCAACATTTTGTATTCCCGATGGCCACAGTCCACCCCTCCCAAGTCTAAAGAACAGTCCACCAGCCCTTTGTTTAGAAAGTTTGGAGACCCCTGGTTTACATTACAATGCAAGGTACCTCACCAATGTATGAGAACACTCTGTTGTCTCCTGCACCGTTCTGTCTCCCCAATACGTGTCAATACCGGGAATTCGACGCATCTTCCCCGATCTTCATGTGCGTGTTTTGACCAAGCTTAACTGCAAGGTCACACGGTCTAAGGTGAGTGCACACACTGAAGGGGGAGCACCTAAGTGGACACAAGAACACGTTTGCTTATTACCAATATAGTCTGTGGATCTGATTAAATTGGAATGAACTTTATATTTATATCAATTCATGTTATCGCATAAAGAATTTTGCACTTAGCACTTTAGTGCACTGGAACACTTTGTTTTATAATATTGGAGCACTTTACAAGGATTTTGTTAATAAGATGATATAAGTTTATACACTGTATTATATTGTTGCACACAATCACTTTATTGTCACTAGGACACTTTAACCACTTGCCGACCGCTGCACGCCGCAGGTACGCAAATGGGCGTACCTGTACATCCCCTTTAATTGGCGGGGTTTGCGGGCGCGCGCCCACCGCATACAGTGTGACCGTGCCCGTGGTCTTCTGGCAATCGTGTCACGGAGCCACAGAACAGGGAAGTGCCTATGTAAACAAGGCATTTCCCCGTTCTGCCTTGTGACATGACAGAGATCATTGCTCGCTGTCATGTGACTTGAAGCCCATCCCCCCACAGTTAGAATCACTCCCTAGGACACACTTAACCCCTTCATCGCCCCCTAGTGGTTAACCCCTTCCATGCCAGTGTCATTTACACAGTAATCAGTGCATTTTTATAGCACTGATCGCTGTATAAATGACAATGGTCCCAAAAAAGTGTCAAAAGTGTCCGATGTGTCCGACATATTGTCACAGTCATGATAAAAATCAAAGATCGCTGCCATTACTAATAAAAAAAAATAATAATAAAAATGCCATAAAACAGCAGCATGGATTTATGAAGAATCGTTCTTGCCAAACCAATCTACTAACCTTCTATGAGGAGGTGAGTTGCCATCTAGATAAAGGAAGGCCCGTAGACGTGGTGTATCTGGATTTTGCAAAAGCATTTTACACAGTTCCCCATAAACTTTTACTGTACAAACTAAGGTCCATTGGCATTGACCATAGGGTGAGTACATGGATTGAAAACTGGCTACAAGGGTGAGTTCAGAGGGTGGTGATAAATGGGGAGTACTCGGAATGGTCAGGGGTGGGTAGTGGGGTTCCCCAGGGTTCTGTGCTGGGACCAATCCTATTTAATTTGTTCATAAACGACCTGGAGGATGGGATAAACAGTTCAATCTCTGTATTTGCAGACGATACTAAGCTAAGTAGGGCAAAACTTCTCCACAGGATGTGGAAACCTTGCAAAAAGATCTGAACAAATGAATGGGGTGGGCAACTACATGGCAAATGAGGTTCAATGTAGAAAAATGTAAGATAATGCATTTGGGTGGCAAAAATATGAATGCAATCTATACACTAGGGGGAGAACCTCTGGGGGAATCTAGGATGGAAAAGGACCTGGAGGTCCTAGTAGATGATAGGCTCAGCAATGGCATGCAATGCCAAGCTGCTGCTAACAAAGCAAACAGAATATTGGCATGCATTAAAAAGAGGATCAACTCCAGAGATAAAACGATAATTCTCCCGCTCTACAAGACTCTGGTCCGGCCGCACCTAGAGTATGCTGTCCAGTTCTGGGCACCAGTCCTCAGGAAGGATGTACTGGAAATGGAGCAAGTACAAAGAAGGGCAACAAAGCTAATAAAGGGTCTGGAGGATCTTAGTTATGAGGAAAGGTTGTGAGCACTGAACTTATTCTCTCTGGAGAAGAGACGCTTGAGAGGGGATATGATTTCAATATACAAATACCGTACTGGTGACCCCACAATAGAAATAAAACTTTTTTGCAGAAGAGAGTTTAACAAGACTCGTGGCCGCTCATTAAAATTAGAAGAAAAGAGGTTTAACCTTAAACTACGTAGAAGGTTCTTTACTGTAAGAGTGGCAAGGATGTGGAATTCCCTTCCACAGGTGGTGGTCTCAGCAGGGAGCATCGATAGCTTCAAGAAACTATTAGATAAGCACCTGAATGACCGCAACATACAGGGATATACAATATAATACTGACATATAATCACACACATAGGTTGGACTTGATGGACTTGTGTCTTTTTTCAACATCACCTACTATGTAATATGTAACTATCCCCTATTTTGTAGACACTATAACTTTTGCGCAAACCAATCAATATGTTTTATTCTACATATTTTTCCAAAAATTTGCAGAAGAATACATATCGGCCTAAACTGAGGAAAAAAAATGTTTTTTTATATATTTTTGGGGATATTTATTATAGCAAAAAGTAAAAAATATTGTGTTATTTTCAAAATTGTCGCTCTTTTTTTGTTTATAGCACAAAAAATTAAAAATCTCAGAGGTGATCAATTACCACCAAAAGAATGCTCTATTTGTGGGAAAAAAAGGATATCAATTTTGCTTAGGTGCAACGTCGCACGACCATGCAATTATCAGTTAAAGAGACGCAGTGCTGAATCGCATAAAGTGCTCTGGTCAGGAAGGGGATAAAATCTTCCGGGGCTGAAGCAGTTAAGCATTGGATAAGGTTCTAATATTTAATGATCTTAATTATATGATTTATAGTGATTTGGTGAAAGCACACATGGAAGTAGAATATTTATTGTGGTTATCACATATTTAGATCAAGATAGCGCAGCACTCTCCTCTGTATTTTAGTTTGGTTTGCACGGTCATATGGGACGTGATTAGTGCTAGCAGCTGTCTTAATGAACTAATTGGCATATACTGTATTTATGGTAGCTCGCAAGATTTTTACTATTTAGACCTATAATTTATTAGGTAGTAATAGTTGAGTTATTATTAGTTAGTTATTATTTCAGATTTTCTCAAAATTTTCGGGTTTTCGTATTTTTGAATTTCAAATTTCCGAATCTTCGAATTTCCAAATTTTCGAAATAATGGATTTATGAATTACCTAATTTTTGAACATTCAAATTTACGAATATGCGGAAAAATTAGTAAAACAGGTTTTTTTAATTTGGATATTTCCGAATTAATAAATCTGTTGAAATTCGTTAAAAAACGAATTAAAAACAAAATGAATTCCACATGTCTACTATTGCCATTTTTTACATTACCTTATTGTAGCGCTGGTAGATTTACAATCTATCGCAGATTAGATAAATTTAGTAAATTGTGTGTTAGGAAGGTTAAAAGTTCGCCTCTGTTCCAGCTTGGCTGACGTTGTGTGTGCATCCGTGCTGACCGGTGGGTGTCGCTGTTACCATTAGTCAGTGTTGGAAGGGCAACGTGTTAAAGTGTATAGATGCTCCTCTGTCTCGGAGGCAAGCTCGGTGGAGGTGGTGCTCCGAGTTGCATTCTGGGAAGGGGGTATTTATGGGACAGACACCATGTTCTAATTTCGTTTTGCAGCCACCTGCTGGCCCTCCTGGCCGACAGGTATGCGTTGAGGAGCTACCTCGTGGTCCTCCGATCGTGAGGCCCACAATGCTATGGCGCAGGGGTGGGTCCAGAGGCTTGTCTGGGGCATACCAGCGCGGCCGAGGAATGGTCCTGAGCTGTCGGTCCTGTGTGACGAAGCTGGACAGCCGAGGAGATCCCAGGGGAGGACCCATCTTGGAGAGATCACACAGCGTGCTGGTCTAAAGAGGGGCCTGGTGACTTGGTTGCAGAATGTATCCAAAAGAAGTAATTATACAGCATAGTGTCGCCGGTTCGGCTTAAAGGTTCAGGCACTGTGACTGACTGTTCACTGCAGAAGATCTGATACATCCTGTGGCAGAGGATCGTACAGATTTACCCCCCTTAAATAACTCTGTGGCAGAGACTTTAGATTCGTGCTGCATACTGGCTGCTAGACCGGTGAGAGAGGCCTATCCAGATGAGCAAAGAGTGCATCCCATGAGGGGAGCGCATTCCACATAATTATCTGAATTCTACCAGGACATTTGTTGCTAAGATCTTGTAAGAAGATATTTGAGTTTCTCCTGAAGGTTTCCTTTTCCGTCTCTTTCCTGCTACTTTCTAAAGCTTGACTGTTCAATAAAGCATTGAAAACGTACTCCAGTGTTGGTGCGTGTGTCGTCCAGCAGTAAACTCAACGGAACCCCTAGACCTGTGCCGGTGAAACAGAGGGAAGCAAAGTAAAGGTAACAGACCCGCTTAAACCAGCAGCTCCACCGTGAGTTAGTGCTACATTATTATGTAAATTTGTTGGACAAGTCACCCCTGACAAAGCTTAGGTTGGGTTTTAGAGTTGGAGATTTTCTGAGTAATTTTATGTTGGCATTCTTTGAGGGGAGCATTAAAGCGATAGTAAAGTGCACAAACAACAACAGAAAAAAATAATTGGGCCCCGGGTAGTTTAAAAAAAACACTTACGGATCGCCCACCGTGGATATAAGTCGCTACTTTGATGTTATATACCGTTGTTATGGCAGCAGGTAGCTGCCATAACACTGGTATATTTAAACACGGCAAAACGATCCTGTTTCACATAAAAGTGGTCCCAGTGGCAGACTACCCACACTTTTATGGGCAGCGCGAGAGGAACCCCCTCCCCCACCTCTTACCGGCCATTTCAGCTGCTTAACAGAGAGATTAGCAGTGGCGGAAATGATCGGGTCCAGTGGCCTGATGGGCAGGAAGTCGAGTGAGGGCAAGATGGCCCCCATTCAACTGTATGCCCTTGGAGGACCGGAGCAACGTCAAACGTCTGGCCATAAAGGGCCCTTTTTTTTTTTTGGAAAATACTTTTTTTTATTGCTTTTTAAGTATAAATGTGAGATCTGAGGTCTTTTTGACCACAGATCTCACATTAAAGAGGCCCTGTCCTGCTTATTTATATTACAAGGGATGTTTATATTCTTTGAAATAGAAATAAAAGTGATCAAAAAAATATTCTTTAACCTCCCTGGCGGTATTCCTGAGTGTGGCTCGGGGTTAAATTTCAGTACCATTAGCGGTAACCCCGAGCCACACTCGGGATTGCATTGCAGAATCCTGGTGCAGCATACTTACTTTGTCACCAGGATCCTGCGATGTCCCCCTGCGGTGTCCTCCACTGGATCATCTGCCCCATGTCCTGTGTTCCGGGCTCTGTTCCCTGTCAGCGTCACAAAGCATGGGGGGCGGAGCCCGGCGGCAAATTTAAAAAGTACAAAAAAAATAACACATACAGTACAATGTAATCTTACAGATTACATTACTGTATCAAATCATTTCACATCCCTTTTGTCCTTAGTGCTTTGTCCAGTGCCCTGCCTCCACTTTTATATTATATATGACATTCTGCCTGGAAACTTAAGAATGTCCATGCCAACCAAAAAGTGTCCCTTTACGTCAAAAGTGGTTTTAGACCAGCTAGAAAATAGCAATAGTAAATAAGAACACTTGCAGAATTGAGCGATAGTGATTCGTGGGGAAATGTTATTATATTATTATTTTTTATAATTATTTATAGTTATTTATTATATTATAATTTATGATTTCGTGTTTCAAACTTTACCATACCCAGGATGTCTACTAGACTCTTGTTTGGACAGATTTAAGTGAGTTATTCCTAAGAATTGCAGGCCTACAATATAAAATGGCAAATTTCCATGGGAAACAATGTACCGCTTTGACATTCAAAAATCTGACATAATCATACCACCAGGGAGGCTACAAAAAGGGGACAGTGTAAAAATAAAAAGTAAAATAAATAAGAAAAAAAAAAAAATTTAAAGCTCCCCATCCTGCCGAGCTCACGCGCAGAAGCGAACGCATACGGAAGTCGCGCCCACATATGTAAACGGTGTTCAAATCCCAATCCATCAATCCGTGAGGTATCTCCATGATCCTTATAGCAAGAGCAATAATTATAGCTCTAGACCTCCTCTGTAATTCAAAACAGGTAACCTGTGGATATTTTTAAAGCGTCGCCTATGGAGATTTTTAAGTACCGTAGTTTGTCGCCATTCCACAAGCATACACAATTTTAAAGCATGACATGTTAGGTATCAATTTACTCAGCGTAACATCATCTTTCAGATTATACAAAAAAATCAGGCTAACTTTACTGTTTTCTTATTTTTTTATTCAAAAAAAGTGTATTTTTTCTAAAAAAATTGTGTTTGTAAGACCGCTGCGCAAATACGGTGTGACATAAAGTATTGCAATGATCCCCATTCTATTCTCTTGGGTCTCTGCTTAAAAAAATATATATATATAATGTTTGCAGGTTCTAATTTTCTAGTAAAAGATACTGTTTTTTATTTTGTAAAGAGCAAGTGTCAGAAATAGACCTGGTCCTTATGTATTTAAATTATAGGGGTTGATTTATTAAGGGTAAATAGACTGTCCACCTTGCAAAGTGCAGTTTCACTCTGCAAGAGCATAGTAAAGCTTAGTAAATAAGCAGAAGCTCTGCTGACTTCCATCATCCAATCATATGCAAGCAAAAAGCAGTTTGTTTGTTTTTTTCCTTGCATGTGATTGGGTATTCTTTACAAAGTGAAGATTTAATTCATTTTCAAAGTAACTGATCTTGCAGAGTGCAACCTTTGCAAAGTGCACAGCCAATTTGCCTTTAGTAAATCAACCCCATAATATGCTAGTATGCATCGAATACTAGCACATTTTGATAGACTTACCTGAAAATGAAGCCCTTGAGCAGCGCACTACTCATCACTGTAGGCACGCCAATCTCCACATGATCTTCCTTCTGGGTTTGCGGGCTTTGGCATGATGAGGTCACTCCCATGCGCGTGGGAGTCTCTGTTTATAGCACAGGGCTCGGAAGAGCACATGCGCAGGTGACGGTGCACGTTCAGGAGATATTTACAGTACCTAAAGGTAAGCTTTATTATAAGCTTACCTATAGGTAAAAATCAACCAAGGGAGTTTATTCCCACTTTAGGTGTTTTGAGGTACAACCTATGAAAGCAAAGTCAACCATACGTGGATCAAATTGTAGCCAGTTTAGCAGGGAGCAGACAAATTTCAAACCATCTATGGGCATCCTGTTTTTTTTCAACAAACAACTTGTGTACAATCAGTCTCAATGATTTTAATGCCGCTGGAATTCCCCCCACCAACACTGACTGCGTTGATATGGTAATCAAGCAATTTTCTTTCCTTCCACAAGGGTAGAAGGAAAGAAAATTGTATATTGTATGGCCTGCTTAAAGTGATTGCAAAGTCTCATGTTATACTTACCTGCTCTGTGCATTTGGTTTTGCACAAAGTAGACGGATCCTCCTCTTCTTGTGTCCCTGGCTCGAGTTTCTTGGTCCTTCATCCTGTTGAGTGCCCCCACAACAAGCAGCTTGCTATGGGGGCACCCAAGCCCAGCTGTGGTTCGGCCCCGCCCCTCCCTCTCCTGATTGGCTAACTGGGTTTGATTGACAGCAGCGGGAGCCAATGGTGCCACTGCTGTGTCTCAGCCAATCAGAAGGGAGAGTCCCGGGATGGCCGAGGCACTTGTGGACATCCCTGAGGAGAGATGGGGCTCAGGTAAGTTTTTGGGGGGCTGACAGGGGCTGCTGCACACAGAAGGCTTTTTATCTTAATGCATAGAATGCATTAAAGTGGTTGTAAACCTAGTTACACCACTTGTACCTACAGGTAAGCCACTGAAGAAATGGCCCGATCGTGCCGTTTCTAAAGGGCCTGTGCAGTGACCAGCGGGAGTGAGCGTGATGTCAATGCAGCTCCGGCCAATCACAGCGTCGGACCCCATGAACCTGGAAATAACTCTGGGAGACATGTCACCGGGTCACAGCGGTGTGTGGGGACCTCGGCAACAGCTTCAATCTAAGGTAAGTATTTCATAATGAGCTAGTTTGCGATGCATACTAGCTCATTATGCCTTTGTCGTGCAGTTAATTTTTTTTTTTATGGGTTTACAATCACTTTAAGATAAAAAAAACCTTCTGCCTTTACAACCCCTTTAAGGCAGCATTCACACCTGAGTGTATCGTTTTCAGGTGTTTTTTTTAAGCTTTTTTTTTTGCAGCTTTTTACAAGCTTTTTGTTTTTACTTTTATTATTTCTATTGCTGTTTTACATTTACAAGCTTTTTTAAAGTGTTTCAGAAGTGTATTACAAGCATTTTACAGCTTCAGGTGTTCTCCCCCCATCCCTTTTTCCTCCTTCCTGTCACTCTTCCCCCCCTCCTTTCTGTCCCTCCCACACATCCCACATGTGTCTGGGTCCTTGCTTTCCTTCCCTGTTTTATTCCCCCCCATTTCTTTATTTCTGATTCTATACTCTTATTCTTGTTCCATTTTATCATGCTATTATTTCCCTTTCAATCCCACAATACAACATACTTTATTTATTTTATTTATTTCAGGTACTTATATAGTGCTGTCAATTTACACAGCACTTTACATATACATTGTACATTTACATCAGTCCCTACCTTCAAGGAGCTTACAATCTAAGGTCCCTAACTCACATTCATACACTCTAGGGACAATTTAGACAGGATCCAATAAACCTACAAGCATGTCTTTGAAGTGTTGGAGGAAACCGGAGTACCTGGAGGAAACCCACGCAGGCACAGGGAGAACATGCAAACTCCAGGCAGGTAGTGTCATGGTTGGGATTCAAACCAGCGACCCTTTTTACTGCTAGGCGAGAGTGCTACCCACTACACCACTGTGCTGCCCACTTACTACTACCCATTTATTACTCAATTTTTTGATATACTGATATTTATACCCATTTACAGCTACTACTTTCATTTTTACCCTCATACGAATATGTGAATATCTACATGCTCCTGGCCTCAAAAATACAGATAACAGTTAAAAAAATTTAAAAACAGACTTATTACTCCCAACACTCAACTATTGGAATGACATATATATTTCTATCCCTGCTAAATATAATGCACTGATAGTACTGTTTCTCTATACTTCGACTGCAGGTGCTGCTCGCTTGCCCTCACGCCCCTCCCTGGCTTTGGGATTTTATCCACTTTTGTGACTCCTCGTAAGACACGCTTTCAGTTTGGCTCCCTCTGTTAGTGTACCGGCTGGCCGGGGACCCCTGCTGGGACTGAGTGGGGGAAACCTTGGAGAATTTTAGGCTCAGGAGAAATTGCTTAACACAATGTGATTGGTAACTATACTGATAAATGTATACCTATTATATTTTAGTTTTTTATGGTCATATCCATGAATCTCAATAAATGCAAATTAATCTACAGCGCCCGAATCCTCTGAAGAAGACCCAGTGGGGTCGAAACGCATCAGAAATCACATCCTATTTTAGCGCTTGAACATTGTATATTATTGTGACTAGTTTCACTTGTGTAAAATATATATATATATATATATAAATATTGATGTGCTCTAATAGATATTCAATCAGTGTGTATCTCACACCATGTGAAATACAGAAAATGTGCAGATACAGGATGTGATTAATAAAAATGCATACCGTGCTTGGGTTCACTCAATAAATAAAATAAAAAAATTTTTGCAATAAATAAAGTGCATATATGCATCTAGATTACTTATAATGTGGTAACTACACTAAAGCTAATAAATTGAAACAATCCCAATAGTGCTCAATAATACAATTACAAAATGAGATAATAAGTGTCGTTCTAAAATCAGCTACTACATTTGAACGGTGCACTTCAAGGGGTGTAGAAATACAGAAAACGAAGAAAATTAAGGATGATAATATAATTAGCCCAGCAGTCCATCCATCATTTGAAGTTAGAGGGTTAATTACTATATTAAATGTCAATCCTACTCATGGCTTTATCATCAACAGGCTCTTATTCCAAACAAAGCAATATTGTTAACTTGCGCTTAGTTTCCCTTTCTAGTCTCAGCATGTTAACCTGATGTGATAGACAGCAGTGAACGTCACTGGCTCCTCAGTGACGTTTACTGCTGTCTATCACATCAGGTTAACGTCAGCGGCTCTCGGAATGAGCCTCGTCCACAGCGGCTGACTGCAATCTGTATGCCTCTATGCCTTGACTAACCTGGCGCTCGTGAGTGTATCACTGTGCTGTTTTGCCTTTGTCCTTATTTTATTAGTTCATTGCGCAATGATATGCTTTCGTGTTTATTTTGCATAATCCATCACATGCTGAGACTAGAAAGGGAAACTAAGCGCAAGTTAACAATATTGCTTTGTTTGGAATAAGAGCCTGTTGATGATAAAGCCATGAGTAGGACTGATATTTAATATAGTAATTAACCCTCTAACTTCAAATGATGGATGGACTGCTGGGCTATTTAAAAAGCTCATGTACTTTTTTGAGTTTCAGGCGTTTTGCTTTAGGCGACAAAATGCGAACAGGAGCCATTGTAATGAATGGGATTTTGCTTGTTGGGCATTTTGGATCTTTAGAGATGAGCATTTTACGACACATTAAATCGCTCAGGTGTAAATGGGGCCTAAGAATGAACTCAGTGTAGGTTTAAATACCTCTATCAGAGACTGCCTCTGTGTGAACTAAGTGAGCTCACATCAGAGTACTTATAATGCATTTGAGTAGCCAGTGAACATTTATTCTTCTCGATATAAACTTTGCTCTCCCTGTGTGTAGCGAGCCACTTTTCTAATACATTTTTGAAAATTTAAGACAAAAAAAATTGAATTTAATCTTGTAATAAAAGATATAATTTAAGATCAAGTGTGTGAGATGTAAGGTGATTGGAGCGTATAACCTACGTTTTGATTTGAAAATAGTTTTTGATGTAATCTATGAAAAAGTTTAAGAAAGTAAGGATACTCTGGTCAACTTTGCCTTTTTACATTCTTTCAATATCCATTCACTTTATCTTTATTAATACTCAAATTTATATCATAGTCCTACCTTATTGGCAAATTTCCATGTTATGGCCTCAGGGTTGACATGAAGCTTCTGACCTTCTGGAGCCCAGGGTGTAAAGTTTCCCACCTCCTTATAATCTGCAGTATAATCTTTTCCCAGTATCCAGTTAGTTATTCTGTAGTGATAAACAAATTCTCCGTATTCATTAAAGAATGGCACTGGCTCAGCCGAATCGAAGGAATATTTCATTTCTTTTAGCAGACAATACAGCTTAAAAATAAATATAGAAAGATAAAAAATGCATGTTGGTATAATAGAACCTGTGAGAAGATACAAATCATTTTCAGAGGATCCAGACATTTTCTGACTCCCCTCACAGGATACAAGCTACAGTATGTCAAACACATCCTTCTGTTTTACTGCAAGTCACCCGACTCATAAGAAATATACAGAAAATAACATTGGAACACAATGGCCTCTTGAGCATACATTTTTATTTTTTTTACTGATCTAAAATGCAGCCGATTGTTTTCATTCCGCCTGTGCACACAGGTGTGTAAACAAGTGCTGTGTATTTATCAGTACAAAAAAAAAAAAAAAAAAAATCTGCATTGCCGATTGGTAAATACACATGAATGTGTGCGCACACATATGCCCAACATACAGTAAATACCTGAAATTATGCACACCTTTTATAAGTCCGGGATTTTATTTCTTTCACTTTGCAAAAAATGTATATATATATATATATATATATATATATATATATATATATATATATATATTGTTCCTTTCATTTCCATTGTGTGTTAGAAACTAGAAGACTGGTGTCAAGGGATTAGAGAGTGGATAATTTTTTCTGCCATTAGGGAACTTAGGGTTTTAAGTTACTAAAAGCAAATAGACCATTCACTTTGCAAGGGAATTTACACTTTGGAAGGGATTTTTGCCCAGAGATTAGTTAATAAGATAAAACTTCCATCATCCAATCATTTTACTTCCCTTGCATGTAAATGGGTGTTCTTTGCAAAGTGAAATTTGACCACATTCACTAAGCTCTGGGAATATTCTAAGTGCAACTTACTGTACCTTATAAAGTTAAAGCCCCTCCCCTCCTGCCAAGTGCCCCCACAGCAAACAGCTTGCTGTGGGGGACCCAAGTAGGCTCGCTCCAGAGCCGCAGCTCTGATTGTCCATTCAGACAAAGAGATGCGGCTCGACCCCGCCTCTCTCTATTCTCATTGGCTCACTGGCTGCGACTGACAGGCTCCCAATGGCTCCCACTGCTGTCTCAGAGAAGAGAGAGTACCCTGAGAGCTGAGTCTCTTGCGCACATCACTAGATCACGATGGGGCTCAGGTTAGTATTGGGGGAGGCTGCTGCACACAGAAGGTGTTTTACCTTCATGCATGGAATGCATAAAGATAAAAAAAACCTTGAGCCTTTAGAACCACTTTAATGGTCTGTTTTGAGGGAATTTCCCTATAAGAAATAATGGAAACTCAGATGATTCGTTCCACAACCATTTATTCATAAGTCCTTCAGTTTATAGTCTATGTAAAAAGATTACAGCAATGTGATAGGTTGTGTAACTATAATATGTCCATCCACAAGGAAGTTAGAAGCAAAATCCAGCAGGAGCTACAGAGTATAAAAGAGAAGAGAGGTGCCTCTAAGTGTTCGTTCAGCAAAATGGATTACATTTACTAAATGTCTTGTAGCATCGGAGGATTGCCTCCCTTTTGTGAAGCCTGCTTGATCTCTATGTATGAGGAAGGGGAGGATTTTCATTAAGCGGGCTTCTATAATTTTGGTGTACAGTTTGAGGTCACTGTTTAGCAAGGAAATCTGTCTAAAATGTTGTGGCATTGTGAGGTCTTTTTCTGGCTTAGGCAAAGTGACTATAATCGCTTTTAACATTTAATTTTGAAAGGCAGAGGAAGAGGCAGCATTGTTAAATAGTTAACATAGATGGGACGCTAGTATGTCATGGAATTGTTTATAATATTCCCCTGGAAGTCCTCCAGGACCAGGTGTTTTGTTGTTAGGTAGTGATTTATTCGCCTTAGTGGTTTTATCTATTGTCAACTGTGAGTTCAGTTCCTGTAATTGTTCTGGGGAAAGAGAGGGGAGTTTAAGATGTTTTAAGAACGTATCTATGGAGGCTTAGGTTGGATGGTCAGTACTGGTATCCTCTCATATGTTGTCGAGCATGTTATAGTAGCTGCTGAATGCGTCAGCTATGTCCTATGGGTTGAGAGCTTGCCCTTAGTAATTGGATAAAAGATATAGGGAATTTTAGATTTAATACGGTGGCCTTAGATATGAAGTGCCAGCACTTTCCCAACTTTATTATCAGTTATGTAGTGCTTAGCTTTAAATCTGTGTATGTTTTTTTCAAATGTGCCAAAAGGGCTCTAAGCTCTTGGCACAGGGCTATTATTTTGTGCAGTGTGGCTTGGCTGGGGTTAGTAAGATTTGAGGAGTTTGCAGATTCCAAATCTTTCAAGATCTGGTCTACATGCTGTGTCTTCCATTTTTTGGCCTGGGAGCTCAATTTTATTAAAATTAATGAATGTCTTATGGGCCACCCATAAAGTTGCAAAGTCTGATACTGGATCTACTGTAGATTGGTTTTGAAGATTTCCGCTAGTTGTTTCTGCAGATTTTCTGCATAGGGAGAAGATTTAATTACATATGTATTGGCCCTGAACAGTTTGTAGGGTGGAGGAGATGCTGGATTAGGAATGACAATGCTGACTTACGCATGGTCGGACCATGTAATAGGTGCAATATTAGACTCACTGATTTTTTTGTAGTAACCACTTGCCTACCAAAAAGTAATCTAGATGACAGTAGGAGTTATGCACAGAAGATAGATAATGTGTAACCTTGTTCCGGGGTATGGTGACTACGCAAACATAGAGTGCATTATCATGGATAAATTTAGAAAGATTGGAGTCCCATCTAGGATGCGGGTTCAATGTTCTCAAAGATGAATCAGATGCAATGTTAAAGTCACAAGGTTAGGAAACCTTTTTGTAGCTGACAAATCTTTTCTATCACCTTGTTGAGGAAATGGACCTGATTTTGGGGCGAGACCAGAGTGAAGGAAGCCCCATCAATGGTACAAATCACAATTAAGTATCTCCCAAATGGGTCTGAGATATACTCCTGCAGTTGAAATGTTACAGATTTGTGTATTGCAATCATGACTCCCTTTGTTTGTTTGGCCCCAATGCCTTGAAGATGTACAGGAAGTTTTTGTGGGTGCAGGGTGGAGTGGTAGTAGCTTTAAAGTGCATTTCTTGGACACACAGAATATAGCAGGATAGTACCTTGGTGGTTTGCCAAAGGGAGACTCTTTTAGCTGGGTGGTTTAACCCATTAGCTTTTAAAGTCATCGGAAACTATAGTGTGTATGCATAGTAGGTACTCACAGTTAGGTATGTATTCTTAGCAAGTTCGTGTATGGTGCAAAATCGATTGGATAATTGGTGACTAGGTGGAAGGTTCACATCATGAATATGAAGTGTATATCTGTAGTCCAGCTGGTATACCGGATGGAAGGAAGAACTTGAAAAAAGAGAAACAAGAACAGAAAAAAACAACAAATATCTGCAATAGGCAGCTAAGGTTTGACTAGTGGGGCTGCATAATCGGATTGGAGTAACAGTTATTAGGTCAAAGCAGATCACCTGATGTCTGAGAACAGGGGCTCTTGATGGGAAAGAAATAAATGTGGTACTCTTGAGATCTTTAATATGGGTGGGCATGAGGTTTCCAACTTTAGGTATGCCAGAGTGGGTTGACTTTATCCGGTTGCTTGTTAGAACCCACTGGAGGAGATGGCTTTTGGATTATGTCACAGGTGCGAAGCAGAGCAAGGCCGCTTTCCAGGGAGGTGATGAGGTGGGAAGTTCTGTTTCTCTCGACCATGATTTTAAAGTGTTGTTTCCACTCGTATTCAATCTTGTGGTTGTGGAGTGCTTTTGTGATGGTATTAAGCTGTCTCCTCAGGAAAGCGTATGTTTAGATCTTTTAGGTCTGCATAGACTTGAATGTTGCTGTACGGGTACGGGAAATTTCCCAATGAATGGTCTTTAGTAAGGAGCTGTTTGGCAGGTAAGGCGGTTTAGGAACCCTGTAGATTTGGTCGATAGTCAGTTCTACAGGAGGCGTTTCTTGGAGTATGGTGATGAAAAGATCAGTGGCACATTTTTTCAGATCTGTATTTTGTATGGATTCAAGCAAACCTCTGAGATTGAGGTTGTTTCACCATGAGAGATCCTCTAAGTCGGTGTGCTTGGTTTTAATCCAATTGCGTTCCTCAATGCCCTCATCATGGGCATCTACTAAGTTATTAATGGTGGAGGTCATATCCCCCATTGTATTCTCTATTTGGTGTACTCTATTGCCCAGCTAGTGAACCTCAGGCAGTGATTTGTCTTGCAATAGAGGAGAATTCAGCTTGCAAGGAGTTGTGCAAAGTCAGGAGAATGTCTTTAAGGAACATGCCCAGCACAGGCTGGTTTGAGGTCAGGAAATCTGCGATTGGGCAGAGTGTGGAAATGGAGGATGGCTGGTGGATGTCATTCTGGCTTACCTCCAATGCAGGCATGCAATGGTCTAGCCTCATCCTGGTCTTTGCTGGGCTGCCATAGAAAGGGCTTGCTGCATGTGATAAAGAGGGAGACAGGGGAGCCACAAGTGTCTCCTCAGCCAAGGCTGGCTCAGAGTAGTGGCTCATCGGTGAGGGAGCAGGGGCCGGCCATCTGGCGCCGTCTTTGCTGCTCCCTCCTGTGGGCTGGTGGAAAAAGGCCATCATCTTCTTTCCGTTTGGAAGACATCTCCCCAGGGTGTGAGGAAGGTACCAGAGGTAGTAGGTAGGGATGAGCCCATGGTTCGAGTTGAAGTAAGTTCGACTCTAACATCGGGTGTTCGTTTGTTCTAAAACTAATCAAACATATGGAGTGTTCGCGGAAAATTCTAGTGCCGCTGAACTCCCCATAATGCACTGCGTGATCGCAGTGCATTGCTGTATGATGATTGGCCAAAGCATGCACCTGACCTGTATGCTTTGGCCAATCACAGCGCGCTCTGCTGAGAGAGCCATGTGCCTTTGGCCAATCACGGCTCAGGGGTCCACACCCCACACTATATAAGGCTGCTTACAGAGCGGCCGTGTGTAGTGTTGTTGGCGTGGACAGAGAGATAGCTTAAGTTAGATTAAGCAGGCAGGCTATTCGGTTAGTGGCAGTGTATTTGATATAAACTGTATTGTATTAATATATATATATATATATATATATATATATATATATATATATATATACAGTCTTGTATATCTATATATACTCTGCATCCAGTGTAGCCTATATCTACAGTGCATTCCGTGGTGTACTGTTTCTACTACACTTCTGGTGGTGTACACAGTATACAATACAGTGCAGCTGTTGTACACTTTCTAATACACTTCAGGCGGTGTACACAGTATCTAATACAGTGTAGTGTGGTGTTGAAAAAACAAAAAATACATCATGTCCGGAAGGCCACCAAGGAGAAGCAGACACTCACAGGCCACTAAGAGAGGTCAAGTAGCCTCTGTGTCTACAGTCAACAGTGGTGATCGTGGACAGGGTGCATCCTCTGCAGGTGTCCGTGGAGCACGCTTGTCTTTTTTTGCTGCTGCTGGCCATGTTATTGAGCCACAACATGCAGAAGAGTTGGTGGAGTGGATAACTAAGCCGTCCTCATCCTCCTCATCCTCTGTCACCCAGGCTTAGAGTAGTTTGCTTTCCAATGCAGTTGCCAAAGTAGCCTATTCCACTGGCTCCTTGTCCACAGTAACTCCTTCCATAGCCCCACCATTATGCACGGAGGAGTCCCTAGTATTATTCGACCACCGTGTTGGTTATATGGTGCTGGAGGATGCGCAGCAATTTGAAGGCTCCAATGTTGGTTCCCAGGTTGAGGAAGGGAGTAACGTGAGCCTAGAGAGAGAGGGTGCCCAAGAAGGACAAGAAACTGGCAGTCATGTTTCTTAGCAGAGCCCATTCCTGTGCCCAACAAGAGTATCTATGAGGGTTTACAGTGTTGTGGCTCCACCACCACTACCACCCAAGGCCCAATTTTTCTGCCCCTGTTTAACAGGTGCATGTAATTCCAATTCTTGATATAATATTTTACAGCAGGGCCCGTTCCTGTGCCCAACAAGGCCCAATATTCTACAGAGTATATAGAGCAGGCCATATAGTATTTAAAAAAATTTGGGTGCGGGGTTCCATTCCCCTTAATATCCATAACAGACCTGAAGGGCCTGGTATGGATTTGGGGGGACATCCACGCCTTTTTATTTTGGTATTTTTAGTATTTTTATCTATATTGCCGGGATCCGACAATACATTACAGCTGCGAGCAGTTTTAGATAAAATTTTTTCCTTTAGAAATGTCAATTTGCTGTGGCACTGTTATAAACATGGGAAAGATGCGCTAATTTACAGGCATACTAAGGACACCCCCCAGGCATGATATTTAAAGGAATATTTTATTTTTATTGTTTCACTTTAAGCATGATTAAAATCACTGCTCCCGAAAAAACAGCCGTTCTGCATTGATACATGTCCCCTGGGGCAGGACCGGGTCCCTAAACACTTGTTATGGCACTAACTTGCATATAAGCCTTTAAAATGAGCTTTTTTGATTATTCACATTCGTGTCCCACGGACTTTTTTTTTTTTAAATCAGAAGGGTTTTTATTTTGCATAAAGAACAAAATTACATAGCATACAGGTTAGAGTACTGAATGCATACACATCTTGGAGTTCTAACACATCTCTTTATGGATACAGTTATCAGCATTTCAAGGTTACCAGAAGGAAGCTCTATTTGCATTCTATCAAGGGTACAAAAACAAAACTAGTATACTGTTATCTTTTAACAATAAATCCAGCTTGTATTATGACTCGTAGAGAGTATGTATCTAGATGTGATATAGTATAACCAGATTCCAACTCTGATAGTGTTACCATTATACAATAAGAACTCCAATGATCTACAATAACCTTAAGCTATAAAAAGGGAGAACATAGTGATCATCTAACAGAACATTGGGGACAATCTCCGTACACTATGACTCTAATATCCTTGTTTAGATTCAATATATTTAGCTCAATATAATATTCTCTGGTAGAGGAGAAGAAAAGAAAACATGAAAATAGAAAGAAAAGAAGGAAGAAAGAAAAAAGGAAAAGAGAAAAACCGTAGCAAAACAGAGCAAAACCATGCCATACATTGCAACATAACATACTCCGTCTTATACCTCACAAGGAATGTATTGCCCTATACATCCCTCTCCTTTGCATATGTTCATTTTCCATATGATGGTCATGTCTACATTAGCCCAGGAGTAATCTATCTTTAATTAATTGGTGTGGGGCCAGACCAGGAACATCCAACCACGCCTGCCATATTGATAGGAACTTTTGTGGGACCTTTCTATGTTGGTAAGCAATCTTTTCTCTTATTAGAAGCCTATTAACACTGTCTATCCATTGCCTCTTGGTGGGAACTCGTGGAGTAATCCACCACTGAGCAATTAGTTTCCTTGCCATGTACAATAGACGAATAAGCGATATACGAGTGGGTGGGGGTATCGACTCATCATCTATTCCTCCCAGTATACATGTTACTGGGGTTCTTTCAAGAGGTATCATATATATTTCCGAGATCGTATCTAGTATTTCCTTCCAGTACCTGAACAATTTGGGGCATTTCCAGATCATATTGAGTAAGTCCCCATGATCGCGTTCACATTTTGGGCACAGGGGAGAGTCTCTAATTCCCCATTTATAAAGTTGAAGAGGAGTTCTGTATGCCCTATGTAGTAAATAGAGGTGTGAGATTTTCTGGGATGCAGATAATGATACCAGGGGGGCATTCACCAGGCATATATCCCAACTGTCTCCATCTATCGCCCCTATGTCCTCCTCCCAACGCTGTCTACACAATAGTCTAGAGGAGTCTTGTATTCGTGTAAGGAGAGTGCTATAACAGCGAGATATCATCCCCTTTTTAGCTTCCTCCATAAAAACTTCCTGAATAATCGGATGTTCTGTGTGATGAAGCCTGACAGTTCTATTCTGAATTTGTATGGCATGGCGCAGTTGAAGATATTTATAGAAGTTATTGCGCGGGATCTCAAACTCTATTTGAATCTGCTGGAATGATTTGAGGGTATTATCTTGGTATAATTGTGAAATATATTTGATGCCTGCGTCGTCCCAGTTCTTAAAACCTTTTAATTTTTGTATTTCTTTAAATTGTCTGTTTCGCCAAAGAGGTGTGCAGGACAAAAAACCTGTAATGCCCAGTAGTTTCTTAACAAAGGACCAGAGCATAATCAACAGTTTAATTGTAGGAGCTTCCGGGTCTAAATGTAAGAACCCCGCCTCCAAGTTTTCCAGGGCTGAACAATTATTTTCATCTAATATTATAAGCCTGTGAATCGGGTCTGTGGGATCCAGTAAGCCCCACCCTCCTAGCTGTTGTAATTGGGATGCTAAATAGTACATTCTGGGATGAGGGACAGCAAGTCCCCCCTCCTCCTTGCCGTATTGTAATGTCAATAATTTTATCCTTGCTGTCTTTTTCCTCCAAATAAGCTCCCTAAATTGGGTTTCTATCCTATCGAACCATCTTTTAGGTATCCACACTGGGGAGTTATTAAAAATATATAACAGTTGCGGCGCCCAAACCATTTTAATAAGGTTAACCCTACCAGCTACTGACAGGGGTAGTTTACACCAAGCCTTACACTTTTCTCAGAATTTAGTTAAAAGGGGTGTCAGATTCTGATCAATATAGGTGGCCGGATTCGATGTCACCTGAATCCCCAGGTAGCGAAATGAGCTCACCTGTTGTATCATTTCTGCACCTAAGGGCAGTGGAGTATTCAGGGGGTCAAGTGGCATCAACACCGACTTGTCCCAATTGATGGAAAAGCCTGATAATTCTCCAAAATCCTTAATGAGGGACATGACTGTTTGTAATGTATCTTTTGTGTCTCCTAAATACAGCAAGGTATCATCTGCATACATGGACACTACATCTTTATTCATACCTCTCTGGAAACCTGCTATTCTGGAGTCCCCTCTAATTTTGGCCCCCAAGGGCTCTAGGGTCAGGGCAAACAGCAGGGGTGACAATGGGCACCCCTGTCTGGTGCCCCTAAAAAAAGGAAAAGGTTCCGATAGTTCCCCATTAATCCGTATCCTGGCAGTGGGTGCGGCATACAGGAGCCTTATCCAGCGGATAAAGGTGTCTCCCAATCCCATGCTCTGTAGTGTCTTCCACAGATAAGGCCATTCGACACTGTCGAAGGCCTTAGCTGCGTCTAGTGAGAAGATTGCTCTGTTGTCTGTGTTGTCCACTGGGAGTTGTTGGTTCAGGAATAATCGTCTTATATTTTGGGCCGTGGATCTCGTGGGGATGAACCCGGATTGGTCTCTATGTACTATTTTATGAATTACTTTGGCTAGCCTGTTTGCTAGCATCCGAGCCAGCAACTTAATATCAGCTGTAAGCAGAGATATGGGTCTATAAGAGCCAGGGGAGTTAGTGTCTTTACCCGGTTTTAATATGACAACAATGATCGCCTCATTCATCGAGTTTGGTAGGGAGCCCTCTTCTATTGCCTCATTGTAAACTTTCAGTAGTGTGGGAAGCATGGAATCAGCATAGCGTTTGTATATCTCTGACGGGAGACCATCTAAGTCAGGTGATTTGTTATTTTTAATTTGGGATAGAGCGATGTCTAGTTCCTCTGCTGTTAAAGGGGCATTAAGCATGGTCCTATCTTCTATTGGGAGATTGGGGAGCTCGCAACTTCCTAAAAAATCTTCTATTGCACTGTCAGTGGGTGCAACTTTGGAAGTATAAAGATCAGCATAAAAATCGCTAAAGACTTTTAGGATATCAAAAGTAGAGCATTTCAGAGTCCCCTGCTCATCACAGATGGTGGGGATAAGAGAGGATGATTGCTGAGACCTTGCCATTACTGCGAGCATATGACCAGTTGTCTCCCCTTCCTCAAAGTGTGATTGTTGCAGAAAAAAGCGTTTATTCTCCGCCAGCTGAAATGCTAGTTGGCCAGACATTGTCTGCGCGCTTAACCATGCTCTTCTAGTATCTTCTGTGGGATCATTAGTATAAGTGTTCTCAGTCTCGGTGACCATATTCCGTACCAATAGTTCCCAGGCCTTAGTGTCAGTTTTAATCTGTGAAATTGTTTTAATAAGCTGTCCCCTCAAAAAGGCCTTCGCTGCATCCCAGACCACTCCCAATTTAGCAGTACCAATATTATCCTGTAGAAACAGCCTAAGCGCTGTTCGTATGGGATCTGGTTCAGTAAACAGCGAGAGCCAGAAGGGATTAAGCTTCCAGACTGGACGTCTGGTTCTATTTGGCAATGAAATGGTCACCCAAAAGGCAGAATGATCAGATATATTCCTATCTGCATATCCCGATCCCAAAATTAAATGTAGCATCTTGTCATTCCCCAGGCCCAAATCTATTCTAGATAATCCGGCATATGAGGCTGAGTAACAGGAGTATTTTTTGTCATCAGGATGTTTACACCTCCACACGTCTATCAGTCCTATTTCTTCAAGCATTTTAGCAAAGGGAGTGTTACCCTGTATCTGACATGCACTAGCAACGGGTGTAGGTAACTTATCCTTAAGGGAGTTTAAAAAGTTGTTATAGTCTCCCATTGCCAGTAAGGGTACCCCTGGGTATTGGGCCAGGAAACTTGCCAGGTGCCTGACAATCTCTGAGGTGTACGGTGGGGGAATGTAAATGCTAGCAAGAATACATCTTAGGCCTGAGATTGTGCATAAAAGAAATACATATCTGCCAGTCGGGTCTATGCGTTTTCTGATACAATTAAATTGAACATCCTTTCTGATCAGTATACTTGCTCCCCTAGAATAGGTGGAGTGGGTTGCATGAAACTGGTTCACATACAATCGTGGGCTAAAGCTGGGAGTAGGATCTACAGAGAAATGGGTCTCTTGCAGGCAGACTACCCCCGCATTTAGCGACTTGAGATGCCTGAGGACCGCCACCCATTTTACTGGACTGCCCAGCCCTCTGACATTCCAAGTCACAATGGTCAATTTAGTCATCCCATCTTGTTTTAGAAACATTGGTCAGTCTAGCATATCCCCTATTAGACCCCCCAAGTTGTATATCAGCATGACACCTGCAAAAAAAGGAACCTATATTATACTTAATTTCCTCATTCTGGAGACATTTAGGTATCTGTAGACATGGAATCAGAGTGCAAAGCAAAGAAAAATACTCCAGCAGTTTAGGGTACAAGCACAGAAGACAGTAAATTTTAATCTTAATGTATATTGCCCTGTATGGCATAACTCTAATGGTCGGTATTTCACGCAACCGAAGCGGTTGCAGTGTTAACTTTTCCCCACACAACAGGTGCGGGGGGGGTAAGAGCCTTGAAAACTACGGGTTAACCAGCAGGTTAGTTCTTGCAGGGGTTTTACAACAACGGCAGGCATGTAATCCTTCTTTGAATGTAGTAAAAGAAAAAAAGAGAGGGGGGTTGAAATAAACAGAACTCCTTGTCCGCCTGAGCAACGGATATGGGTGCAGGAACTGTCTACATCAATCAGCAAACTCAGGCCTTAAGGCCCACGCTCTACTCAAGCATCAGCCCCAAAAGAAGAAGCCGGATCCCATCAGGCCATTGCCAATGTAAGGCACATCACTTAAGCGGGGACATCTCTTTGTGGTCTGGCAGCTTTAAGGGCTCTGTCCTCTCTATCTAGCCATTGAGCCGCCATGTCTGGCCGATCAAAAAAACGGGTTTCCCAAAGTGCGACCACCCGTAGACGGGCAGGATACAACATTGCATAGGGCAAATTGAGATCTCTTAATCTTCGTTTAACATCCATGAACTTTGCTCGCTGTTTCTGGAGTTCAGCCGAGAAATCCGGGAACAGGGATATCTTGGAGTTTTCCACAACTAGCTTGCCTCCCATGGTTCTGGCCTTGGCAAGAATGGCATCTCTATCTTTGTAGTTGAGGAGCTTAAAGAGAAAAGCGCGAGGATGATTGCCAGGGGATAGTGGGCGGGATGGCACTCTGTGCGCTCTTTCAACCGCAAATAGCGGAGAGAAAGCTTCCTTTCCGAATGTAGTGAGAAGCCATTGCTCAATGAAAGTGACCGGGTCTTTACCCTCTATTCTTTCCGGAAATCCCAGGGCGCGTACATTGTTGCGACGCATGCGATTTTCTAAATCATCCAAGCGAGCTGCGTGCTGGTCTGTGAGATGGCAGTTATACTTTAAGTCTCTTTGCATGGGTACAAGATCATCTTCAATCACACTAACCCTGCTCTCTATTGCAGCTGTGCGCTCTCTCAGCTTTTGCATGTCCTGTCTCACAAAGGATATCTCAGCTTTAACGCCTTTAACTTCATCTGTCAGATTTGCTATGGATCTGTTACATATAGTCACTGCTGAGAGTATGTCCCTGAGAGTGGGTTCAGTATTATCCAAGGGCAGGATTGGTGTCTGAGTGCCCTGATATGAGTGTGATGCTGTACTTACTGCGGCCCAGTCAGCAGGAGATCCAGTACCATCCTCCAGTGGAATAGTGTTATCCATCTCCAGCTGGCCTCCTTCCTCTTCACTAAGGTCTGATGTGGGTGAGGGCATCTCCCTGGAGGTTTTATTACCAAACAGGAGTCTCTGGGCAGCCTCCTTGTATTTCTCCTTCTGCGATCTCTGTGGCAGAGCGCCATCTTGGGCCTGAGTCGCGGGCAGGCCGGCACCTTCTTTGCCCCATTTTGGCATGTTAATCCGCCGCAGATCGAACGGGGAGATAGACCGGGTGAGGCACCCACAGTATGCAGTTCCGATCGGGGATGTTTTTGGGTCTGATGGGCAATCTGCAGGATTACAGACAGGATTCTCGGCGGAGCAGAGGAGAAGTGCGCCCTGCTACATGCGCTGCCTGGCCACACCCCCTGTCCCACAGACTTTAACGGTGTTTGCTTGTTCGGACAAATTTTTTGCCTGTTCGCATGTTCTGCTGCGAACCAAACCGGGGGGGTGTTCACCTCATCCCTAGTAGTAGGTATGAATCCGCTGCTCTGTCACTGTTGCCGTCGCAGGATTCCCCTGACACAGGACGGAGCTCAGCTCCCAGCCGACCATGTGGATCACACCTCAGCCACGCCCCTAAAGTATTTACTTTTTAAACTAATTTTCATAGGTCCAGTGTGGTTGTTTAAAAAAAAAAACAACAATATTATATCTTGTGTATGTTTGTGGACTAAGTCAAATGAGCACTGCTTATGGCTAAAGCAGAGGTGAGACTAACTGAGAAGATACAAAATGTAAGAAACAAGAGCAGGGAAAAGAATTAAAAAAAAGTAAGATAGAGAAGAGTGAGAAGACAGATTCAGATGACCAATTCCGAAACTCACAAGAGAGTAGTAGTTATATTAAATAGAATTCAGTATAATAAGTGGGAGTTGCCTGTTCATCTAGAATTTCTATACATAGACAGAGTTCCAAAAGCCCATTGTGGTTTTCTAGAGTATTGTGCAGGGGGGCATTGAGGATCTGTTTAATGTCTGATTCTGATCTTCATATGTGATTCCCAACTGGGTTCCCAATATGGCTGAATGAGTGGCCAGTACCATATGTTGCAGGGAGCTGAAGTCACTCATACAATTTCAGCATGTATTCATGGTTGTTGGGTAAGTTGTATATAGGGTCTCTGGGGTTTGGTACCAATGAAAAATAATTTTATACAGATTTTCTTTATATAGTGTATAGATCAGACTTAGTGGCCTACAACCATATGACTTGTCATATTTTCAAGGTAGCTCGTCCTCCAGGAACCTATGGGGTCAATAGAATGTGATGACATCAGCAAATGGCTCCACCCAGTAAGGGTGGGTGAAGTTACCTGCTGATGTCATCACAAAGTCTCTAGGAATTTAAAAGGGACTTTAGACGTATTCGTTTTACACAGGGGACTGAACTTTAAATGGACTTTTATTTTTATGTATAATAGAATACACTGCTTTCTATTATATGTTTATACAGTGGAACCTTAGATTACGAGCATAATCCGTTCCAGGAAAATGCTTGTTATCCAAAGCACTCGCATATCAAAGTGAGTTTCCCTATAGAAGTCAACGAAAACGAAGATAATTCGTTCCACATTGACTTCTATTGCATGCAATACCGCATGTGGCCAGAGGTGGGGGGTGCCGGAGAGACTCGGAAATACTCGGAGACCGCTCGGATGCACTCGGAAAGGCTTGGAAACACTTGGTGTTTGCAAGTATTTCCAAACGGTTCAGAACGGCTCAGAGTCAGGATTAAAAAAAAAGAATAGCTCGTATTGCAAAACGCTCGTTAACCGCGTTACTCGCAATCCGAGGTTCCACTGTATTTATAAGGAGACATTTCTTTTTTGGTTTATTTTTGGTAAGATCCTATGCACAGTCACTTTATTCTTTGTTTATTCATGTTTACTTAAGATACGGTCCTTTGCACAGTCACTTTATAATTCATTATTTATGAACATTGGCATTGTTGTAAAACAAAGTCTTATGCACAGTCACTATAGCGACAATTTTGAAAAAAAAGCAATATTTTTTACTTTTTGCTATAGTAAATATCCCCCAAAAATATATAAAAAACAAATTTTTTCCCTCAGTTTAGGCCGATATGTATTCTTCTACATATTTTTAGTAAAAAAAAATCACAATAAGCATATATTGGTTGGTTTGCGCAAAAGATAAAGCGTCTACAAAATAGGGGATAGTTTTATGGCATTTTTATTATTTTTTTTATTAGTAATGGCGCCGATCTGTGATTTTTATCGTGACTGCAACATTATGGCGGACACATCGGACACTTTTGACACTATTTTGGGACCATTGTCATTTATACAGCTATCAGTGCTATAAAAATGTACTGGTTACTGTGTAAATAACACTGGCAGGGAAGGGGTTAAACACTAGGGGGCGATCAAGGGGTTAAGTGTGCCTTGTTTACATAGTCACTTCCTCGTTCTTCGGCTCCGTGACATCGAGTCTGCGGGTCCAGCGGGCACGGTCACGCTGTACATGGCGGGCGTGCACACGCCTGCTAGCCCTGACAATTAAAGGGGACGTACAGGTAAGAGCCCATTTGCCCACCACTGCCTTTGTGCTGATGTATATCGGCGTGCAGCGGTCGGCAAGTGGTTAAAGAACACTTCAGCCCCGGAAGGATTTGCCCTCTTGATGACCAGATCATTTTTTGCAATACGGAACAGCGTTAATTTAGCTGACAATTGCGCAGTCATGCAAAGATATACCCAAATAAAATTGATGTCCTTTTTTTCCCCACAAATAGACCTTTCTTTTGGTGGTATTTTATCACCACTGCATTTTTTATTTTTTGTGCTATAAACAAAAAAAGACCGACAAATTTGAAAAAAAAAAACATATTTTTTTATTTTCTGCTATAAAACACACCCAATTAAAAAAAAAAGTAAAAATCGAATTTCTTCATCAATGTTGGCCAATTTGTATTCTGCTACATATTTTTGGCAAAAAAAATCCCAAAAAGCATTTATTGATTGGTTTGCACAAAAGTTATAGCGTCTACAAAATAAGAAATAGATTTATGGCATTTTTATTATTATTATTATTTTTTTTACTAGTAATGGCGGTGATCAGCGATTTTTAGTGGGACTGCTAAAAATATGCTGACATTGTCCTAATAACATTGGCAGGGAAGGGGTTAACATCAGGGGCGATCAAGGGGTTAACCGTGTTCCCTCAGTATGTTTCTAACTGTGTGCGGGATGGGCTGCCTAGGACAACAAACAGATCTATCTTCCTGCATACTAGAAAGACAAGAACTATGTGATCTCTCCTGTCAGAATGGAGATCTGCCTTTTTTACTATGGCAGATCCCTGTTCTGTCACTGCGGGGAACGATCGCAGGCGGCTGACTGACATCGAGTCCACTGATGGGCTCCCCCGCTGGCCAATGGGTGCATGCGCGCATGCCAACAGATTACCATGTATGATTTGACGTACAGGTACAGCGATTTGCAAAGCCAAGCCAACCTGCTGCAGTATAACTGCGGCGGCTGGCCGGCAAGCAGTTAAGCTACTTTTGATGATAACAGTAAACAGGACAAATAGAGTTGATGAATTTCCCTAATGAGGTCACAGACAGCAATAAAAACTGACAGGTGTTCTGATTCCTCTAAACCAAAAAAATAAGTTTTGCCTTCAGGTTTACCTTGAAGTGTTTGTCACCCTAAAAAAAAAAAATGCAGCACAGGGCTTGTGCTGTGAAATTTGAGCCACTGTAACACCTGAAATACCTAGCTTATCCTGCCTGGTTCTGCCCCCCCCCCCCCCCTGTAAACTGACCAAAGTTAATCATGGCTGCTAAGCCCTGACACCATGGTGTTTACATGCCTCCATCATCTGCAGCTCTCCTCTGTCCTCCTCTCCCCCCCCCTGCCTTTCAGCTCATGACAATGCCACACTGCTCCCCACCCCTTCCCTTCCTGCTGCTATAATAATTGTAATATTTTCAATCACCTGTGTTTAATAACGACATGTGCCCCAGTGTATGTCTTTTATAAAAAAAATGATGATTTCTACTTTATTTCACAGCGCCTACCGGCGCCCATGTCACCGCTCGGCTCTCTCCTTCTCTCCTCCACTTCTCCCCGGCTGACATCAGCGGGAGTTCTCGGCCCCTCCCGCTGTAGTTGTCAGCCTGGGAGAGGAGAGAGCCAAGCAGTCACATGAGGCGCTGTGAAATAAGGTAGAAATCGTCATTTTTTTTTATAAAAGACATACACTGGGGCACATGTCATTATTAAACACAGGTGATTGTATGTTCATATACATGTGGCTTTACAACCACTTTAAGTAAAATTGATGACTGGCACCTCAAAGTGGTTCTAAAGCCTAAACATTTATTACCTTAATGCATTCCTTGCATTAAGGTAAAAAATGTTTAGGCATCAGTATTGGCCTCACACCCCCTCCCTTTTTACTCACATGAGCCCTTATTCGATCCAGTGCTGAAAATGTCTGCAGCTCTTCTGTCCCCTCAATTTCATGTCTCGCTGTCATTGCTGGGGCACTAGAACCCATTGGCTCCCACTGCTGTCAATCAAAACCAGTGATGAGGGGGCAGAGGGCTGGGCCGAGGAACCGGCATCCCATGGGGGCACTGGACAGAGAGGACGGGGCAGGAATGCTGGTGGGGGGCCCGAGAAATTTCTTTGCTCAGAGCAGGTAAGTATAGAGATGATTGTTAACCACTTGCCAACCGTATAACTTAGATATTTGGAGGCAAAGTGGGACGGCTGTGCCGGATCACGTACCTAGTATGTGATCCAACACTTCCAGGTCTGGGACGAGCATGTGTCCAGCGGAAGGTAGCGCAGACTCAATAAAAAATATATATAAAAGTAACCGCGCTCCTTAGTGTGATGTTTGATCAATTACAGAATTTGTACATATTTATTGAAATAAAACTTTAAAGTACCACCAAAGTGATAGAATTAATGTCACTAAATGACAAGTGAAAATGTTAGTGCATATAACAAGGCAAACAAAGTCCAATATAATTCCTGTGAAGTAAACATCCACAGTGAGTGAAGATAAAGTGTTGCCTTTTCACCAACATGCAGATGCAAAGCACACTCATCAGACTCTATTGACCCCTCTTATAGGGAGTCAAAAACAGCAAGATCACAGGCTTTATTACCATACACTGAAATTTAGGTTGCTGCTGACATCCACTCAAAATATCCTAGTAGGAACTCGTCAAAGAAATATGTATCATAGCGCTCCAGCACTCTAATATAACTCAATATGAGTGTGCCGGAGAGAGAAAAGAGAGAAGAGGGCTGTCATGGAGTAGTAATAAAAGACTAGGTTGATAAAATCTAGCATATAAGACAATAGGAATGCCGGTTTGCATTCCACCCGCGTTCCAACTACCGGAAAATACGTATCTCTAAAACTCTGCCCAAACTCCGCCCAACACTGTTTTGCCAGCATACGTTTGACATCATCAGTGGTCGTGTGCCTGGATATGTCTATTGCTTATATACTCAACTACCACATAGTGTATATAATCAGTAGACATATCCGGGCACATGACTCCTGATGACATCAGACGTATGCTGACGAAACTGCGTTGGGGGGAGATTTTAGGATACGTAATCTTCCCTCTCACCTGCACACTTATATTGAGTTATATTAGAGTGCCGGAGCACCATGCTACATATCTCTTTGAGGACTTCTTACCAGGATATTTGGGTGAATGTCACTGGCAGCCTGGATTCAGATGTAATGTGATCAGCCTGTGATTTCTCCAGAATACCCCCTTGCTGTTTTTGACTCCCTGTAAGAAGGGTCAATAGAATCTGGTGTAGAATCTGGTGAGTGTGCTTTGCATCTGCATGTTGGTGGAAAGGACAACACTTTATCTTAACTCACGGTGGAAGTTTTCTTTTGGACTTTTGGACTTTGTCTGCCTTGTTATATAGAGTAAAATATTCACTTGTCATTTAGTGACATTATTTCTGTGGTACTTTAAAGTTTTATTTTAATATACTGTATGTACATTTGCTATAATTGATTATACATCACACTAGGGAGAGTGGTTACTTTTATATATATTTTTCATTATTGTTGTTACACTTTATAACGAGCAGCTTATCTAATTTTTCCTATTTACATTAAGTAGTATGTTTTTAAAGTAGAAAAACAAATTTTTTTGCACTTTATAACGGTTCTAGTTATTATTTTGCACGGGTGGGAACCTATTTAAGTTCTGTATTTACCGTGGACTCAATGTCCACTGGCACCCACCGATTATTCAGTATGTAGGCAGAACGGAAGTCTGCCTATGTAAACAAGGCAGATCACCATTCTGTCAGTAGGGAAGGCATTGGTCCTGTGTTTCTGCAAAGCAGGGACACGAATCTATGCCTTCCCTTAGTAAAAGCACCTCCCCTCACAGTACGCAAGCACTGGCTAGGAACACAGTTAACTCTTTGATCGCCCCTGATGTTAACCTCTTCCCGACCAGTATCATTAGTACAGTGAGAGTGCATATTTTTTTAGCACTGATCACTGTATTAGTGTCACTGGTCCCCAAAAAGTCCAGCTATAAGTCACTGAACGCCGCCCTTACTAGTTAACAAAAACAAATAAATAAATAAATAAAAATATCCCATAGTTTGTAGCCGCTATAACTTTTGTGCAAACCAATAAATATACGCTTATTGGGATTTATTTATTTTTTTTTACCATAAATACATATTGGCCTAACTTGAGGAAGAAATTAGATTTAAAAAAAAAAAAAAATATTGGATATGTTTTATAGCAGAAAGTAAAAAAAAAAAAAATATATATATATATATATATATATATATATATATATATATATATATATATATATATATATATATTTTTTTTTTTTTTTCAAAATTGTCAGTCTTTTTTTGTTTAAAAACAAAAAACGCAGAGGTGATGAAATACCACCAAGAGAATTTTATTTGGGTACAGCGTCACACGACCGTGCAAATATCAGTTAAAATAACGCAGTGCCGTAGTGCAAAAAATGGCCTAGTCATGAAGGGAAGTAAACCTTACAGAGAGCAGGTGGTTTAAAAAAATCCTTTACAATCACTTTAAAAAAGAACTTTTCATCCTGAACTGTTATCACTGTGCGTTTATTGAAAGTGCCTCCTAAGTGAATATTCTCTACCCCTTTAAAAAAAACAAAAAAACTCAAAAATCAAAAATCAACTTAAAAAAATATTTCTTTAAATTGAAGATATGATGTAACTTCTACCTGATGCTTATAATAATGATGTCGCTTATCATCAGATTTTTCTTTACGGAGTAGTTGCATATTGTGAAGAGCTTTAGCCAAGTTTTCTACTGCATAATATATTCGTGGCGTGACACCTTGATTCACAAAACCGTCCATGTTTGGATATTTTTCTGCTTTGTCAGGGGTTGTTTTACATACTATTTTGCTCTTTCCTCTGTTAGCAGACAAACACTTTGCTATAGTTAAAAAATATTGGGAACCTGGTGAATTGTTTGTACTATTCATCTTGTCAATTCCATCAAAGAAATGTTCTTTATCTGGAAGGGATAAGGGGTAGAGTTCCACCGCTAAACTCCCGTTAATTGCAGTTATTGGTAATAGATGTACTGAAGATCTGGAAACCCAAATAGGAGGAAAAATAAATGTTTTATCATCAGCAAAACCATCATAGAGAGAGAAAACAGCATTGATGTAGACATAAGATCCACAGATTACAATGACCTTAGAAGTGGAGTTTTTAAAAATAGCAGCAGTGTCTTCAATAGCTTTGAATGACATTCTATCAGTTAATGTTTCTATTCCAAGTTGATATGTAAACTCAACACAAATTCCATAACTGATCATGTACTTTGTTAAAATGTCTTTTTCTTTATCTCCAGCATCATCATCTGTTGTGAATATTCCAACCCAAGTCCAGCTAAAGTGTTTCAACAGCTCAATTACAGCCAAATAGTGGACATGATCATTCTGAACTGTTCGGAAAACATGAGGATAAAGACGTCTGTCAGTAAGAGAAGGGTCTGTAGCTCCATAACTTATCTGTGAAAGAGAATCATTATCTTCTGTCTTTAAGGCACTAATTTATCAGTAAAAAATAAAAAGCATTATATTAACCACTTAAAGTGGGTATAAACCTTTATGCCGCATACACGCGGCTGGACTTCCCGACAGAAAAAGTCCGATGGGAGCTTTTGGTCGGACATTCCGACCATGTGTATGCCCCATCTGACTTTTTCTGTCTGCATTTCTGATGGACTCAGATATAGAACATATTCTAAATCTTTCCGTCGGAAATGCCGACGGAGTTTAGCCCGTTGGCAAGTCCGCTTGTGTGTACGTGGCATAACACATCACTTTTCACTACAGGTATGCCTATAATAAGGCTTACCTGTAGGTACCATGAATATCTCCTAAACCTGCATGGTTTAGGAGATATTCACTGTATCCACATGTGCCGACGTCATTGGCACATGCGCACTGAAGAAATGGCTCGCTCATGCCATTTCTTCAGCTGATGTGCCGTGACCGGTGGCTCCCGCACGCATGCCCGGGAGTGACATCTTCGCGGCTCTGGCCAAACTCAACACCAGAGCCGCGAACCTGGAAATAACTCCGGAGAGACATGTCGCCGGTCACAGCGGCATACGGGGACCGCTGCACCAGCTTCGATCTAAGGAAAGTATTTCATAATGAGCTAGTATGTGATGCATACTAGCTCATTATGTGCATACTAGTTCATTATGCCTTTGTTTTGCAAGGTTTTTTTTTTCTTTAATGGGTTTACAACCACTTTAACAAAACAACAATGGGTTTACAACCACTTTGCAAAGAAAGTTGATCTGGAGTCATGCAATGCAGACTTGCTGCAATTGTGCAACAAACTTCTGAAGCCTGGCAAGTCTAGCAAGAGCTTAGCAAGTCATTTTCAAACTTGCAGCTCAATTACTTGCTATCTGGGAAGCTCTGTATTGTTTACATAGGCAGTGCTCTGTCTTGTCTTCCTCCTCGCTGATCAGCGGGTATCCATTGACCGGCACACACTGATTGGCTTGGGTGTGACTAATCACACCACAGCTGGTGCGTCCCCTACCTGGTAATGCAGAATCATGTATATATACAGTGACTTGAAAAAGTATTCACACCTCTTGAAATTTTCCACATTTTGTCATGTTACAACCAAAAACATGAATGTATTTTACTGGGATTTTATGTGATAGACCAACACAAAGTAGCACATCATTTTGGAGTGGAAGGAAAATGATAAATGGTTTTCAACATTTTTTACAAATAAATATGTGAAAAGTGTGGTGTGCATTTGTATTCAGCCCCTTTTACTCCAATACCCCTAACTAAAATCTAGTGGAACCAATTGCCATCAGAAGTCACCTAATTAGTAAGTAGAGTCCACCTGTGTGTAATTTAATCTTAATATAAATACAGCTGTTCTGTGAAGCCCTCAGAGGTTTATTAGAGAACCTTAGTGAACAAACAGCATCATTAAGGCCAAGGAACACACCAGACAGGTCAGGGATAAAGTTGTGAAGAAGTTTAAAGCAGGGTTAGGTTGTAAAAAAATATCCCAAGCTTTGAACATCTCACGGAGCACTGTTCAATCCATCATCTGAAAAAGGAAAGAGTATGGCACAACTGCAAACCTACCAAGACATGGAAGTCCACCTAAAATGACAGGCCAGGCAAGGAGAGAATTCATCAGAGAAGCAGCCAAGAGGCCCATGGTAACTCTGGAGGAGCTGCAGAGATCCACAAATCTGGCTTTTATGGTAGAGTGGCAAGAAGAAAGCCATTTTTGAAAGAAATCCATGTGAAGTCCCGTTTGCAGTTTGCGAGAAGCCATGTGGGGGACACAGCAAACATGTGGAAGAAGGGGCTCTGGTCAGATGAGATCAAAACTGAACTTTTTGGCAAAAAAGAAAAATGCTATTTGTGGCGGAAAACTAACACTGTACATCACCCTGAACACACCATCCCCACCGCGAAACATGGTGGTGGCAGCAAAATGTTGTGGGGATGCTTTTCTTTGGCAGAGACAGGGAAACTGGTCAGAGTTGATGGAAGGATGGATGGAGCCAAATACAGGGCAATCTTAGAAGAAAACCTGTTAGAGTCTGCAAAACACTTGAGACTGGGGCGGAGGTTAACCTTCCAGCAGGACAACGACCCTAAACATACAGCCAGAGCTACAATGGAATGGTTTAGATCAAAGCATATCCATGTGTTAGAATGGCCCAGTCAAAGTCCAGACCTAAATCCAATTGAGAACCTGTGGCAAGACTTGAAAATTGCTGTTCACAGACGCTCTCCATCCAATCTGACAGAGCTTGAGCTATTATATAAAGAAGAATGGGCAAAAATATCACTCTCTAGATCTGCAAAGCTGGTAGAGACATCCCCAAAAAGACTTGCAGCTGTAATTGCAGTGAAAGGAGGTTCTACAAAGTATTGACTCAGGGGGCTGAATACAAATGTACACCACACTTTTCAAATATTTATTTGTAAAAAAAATGTTGAAAATCATTTATCATTTTCCTTCCACTTCACAATTATGTGCCACTTTGTGTTGGTTATCCCATAAAATCCGAATAAAATACATTTACGTTTTTGGTTGTAACATGACAAAATATCAAGAGGTACAAATACTTTTTCAAGGCACTGTACATGATTCTGGGCAGAGCGGCAGCCCTGTAGCAGTAAAGCTACCTGGGTCATTTGGAAATGGGTAAGCTAGTCATTTTCCCCATGTCCGTGGAGTTCCCCTTCCTCTCCCTTCATTTTATGCTGCCTGTCCATCACCCTGTCACTATCCTGACTACTAGGGATGAGCTTCGAGTTCGAGTCGAACTCATGTTCGACTCGAATATCGACTGTTCGCCAGTTCACTGAACAGCGAACAATTTGGGGTGTTTGCGGCAAATTCAAATGCCGTGGAACACCCATTAAAAGCTATGGGAGAAATCAAAAGTGCTAATTTTAAAGGCTTATATGCATGGTATTGTCATAAAAAGTGTTTGGGGACCTGGGTCCTGCCCCAGGGGACATGGATCAATGCAAAAAAAGTTTTAAAAACGGCCGTTTTTCGGGAGCAGTGATTTTAATAATGCTTAAAGTGAAACAATAAAAGTGTAATATCCCTTTAAATTTCATAGCTGGGTGGTGTCTATAGTATGCCTGTAAAGGGGCGCATGTTTCCCGTGTTTAGAACAGTCTGACAGCAAAATGACATTTCAAAGGAAAAAAAGTCATTTAAAACTACTCACGGCTATTAATGAATTGCCGGTCCGACAAACCAAAATTTAAAAAAAAAATGAAGTGGGGGGTTCCCCTAAATTCCATACCAGGCCCTTTAGGTCCCCTGTGTGAAATGGTAAGGGGTACCCCTACCATTTCACAAAAAAAACTGTCAAAAATGTTAAAAATGACAAGAGACAGTTTTTGACAATTCCTTTATTTAAATGCTTCTTCTTTCTTCTATCTTCTATCTTATTTCTTCTATCTTCTATCTTCCTTCGGTTTCTTCCTCCATCTTCTTCTTCTTCTGGTTCTACTGGTTCTTCTGGTTCTTCCTCTGGTGTTCTCGTCCGACATCTCCTCCGCGGCGTCTTCTTATCTTCTTCTCCTCGGGCCACTCCGCATCCATGATGGCATGGAGGGAGGCTCCCGCTGTCTGATGCTTCTCTCTTCATCTTTTTCTTCATCTTTTTCTCTTCATCTTCTTCTCTTCATCTTCTTGTCTTCATCTTCTTTTCGGGACGCTCCGCATCCATGATGGCATGGAGGGAGGCTCCCACTGTGTGACGCTTATCCTCTTCTGATGGTTCTTAAATAACGGGGTCACCGGGTGGCCCCGCCCCCTCTTACGCACAGGGACTTGACGGGGACTTCCCTGTGGCATTCCCGTGATGTCAGAAGGGGGCAGGGTTACGTAACGGGTGACCCCGCCCCCTCTGACGTCACGGGAATGCCACAGGGAAGTCCCTGTCAAGTCCCCGTGCATCAGAGGTGGGAGGGGTCACCGGGTGGCCCCGCCCCTGTTATTTAAGAACCGTCAGAAGAGGACAAGCATCACACAGCGGGAGCCTCCCTCCATGCCATCATGGATGCGGAGCGTCCCGAAAAGAAGATGAAGACAAGAAGATGAAGAGAAGAAGATGAAGAGAAAAAGATGAAGAAAAAGATAAAAAGAGAAGCATCAGACAGCGGGAGCCTCCCTCCATGCCATCATGGATGCAGAGTGGCTCGAGGAAAAGAAGATAAGAAGACACCGCGGAGGAGATGCCGGACGAGAACACCGGAGGAAGAACCAGAAGAACCAGAAGAAGAAGAAGATGGAGGAAGAAACCGAAGGAAGATAGAAGGTAGAAGAAAGAAGAAAGAAGATAGAAGAAAGAAGAAGCATTTAAATAAAGGAATTGTCAAAAACTGTCTCTTGTCATTTTTAACATTTTTGACAGTTTTTTTATGAAATGGTAGGGGTACTTTTGTACCCCCTTACCATTTCACACGGGGGGGGCCGGGATCTGGGGGTTCCAATAAGCCCCCCGCCCGCAGACCCCCACAACCACCGGGCAACGGTTGTGGGGATGAGGCCCTTGTCCCCATCAACATGGGGGCTACCCCAAAGCACCCTCCCAATGTTGAGGGCATGTGGCCTGGTACGGTTCAGGAGGGGGGGGGCGATCTCTCGTCCTCCCCTCTTTTCCTGCGGCCTGCCAGGTTGCGTGCTCGGATAAGGGTCTGGCATGGATTTTTGGGGGGACCCCATGCCTTTTTTTTATTTTTATTTTGGCGCGGGGTTCCCCTTAAAATTCATACCAGACCTGAGGGGTCTGGTATAGATTTTAAGGTGGGGACCCCACGCCATTTTTTGTTTTTAAATTTTGGCGGGGGTTCCCCTTAATATCCATACCAGACCTGAAGGGCCTGGTATGGAATTTAGGGGGACCCCCACGTGATTTTTAAAAAAAATTTTGGTTTGGGGTTCCCCTGTGGGGAATTCCCATGCCGTTTTTAATCAATGAACTTTTATGTGTATTGTTGGACCGGAAATTCATTAATAGCTGTGAGTAGTTTTAAATGACTTTTTTTTTCTTTGAAATGTCATTTTGCAGTCAGACTGTTCTAAACACGGGAAACATGCGCCCCTTTACAGGCATACTATAGACACCCCCCAGGTACGAAATTTAAAGGGATATTACACTTTTATTGTTTCACTTTAAGCATTATTAAAATTACTGCACCCGAAAAAACGGCCATTTTTAAAACTTTTTTTGCATTGATCCTTGTCCCCTGGGGCAGGACCCAGGTCCTCAAACACTTTTTATGACAATAACTTGCATGTAAGCCTTTAAAATTAGCACTTTTGATTATTCATGTTCGTGTCCCATAGACTTTAACGGTGTTCGTGTGTTCAAACTAATTTTTTGCCTGTTCGCATGTTCTGGTGCGAACCAAACAGGGGGGTGTTTGGCTCATCCCTACTGACTACAATAAACTAAATGAATATTTAAAAAAAAATTAAATTGGTTACTGAGCACCTGGAAGTCCATGCTATTTAAAGTGGTTGTAAACCTCAAATATGAAATATGAACAAAGCACATCTCTCTATAGTGTGTACTTGTCTCAATTACCTGTAAGAGCACTAAGTTTCAATTCTGTCTGCTGCTCCTTCTGACAAGTTTTCCAGACACAAATAGAAAAATGGTGACGGGAGGGAACTCCAGCAGATTGACATCCTCAGCTCTGTTCTTGTGTGCTATGGGAATGGGGGTGCGTCTCTTCCCTCCAATCATCTCTCAGAGCTCTCCTCACTGAGCTCTGCAGAGAGTAACTTCAGCTCTCCACCCCCTTTTTTCTTAACTCTAAGGTCGGACTTTGTTCGGACATTCCGACAACAAAATCCTAGGTTTTTTTCCGACGGATGTTGGCTCAAACTTGTCTTGCATACAAACGGTCACACAAAGTTGTCGGAAAATCTGATCATTCTGAACGCAGTGACGTAAAACACGTACGTCGGGACTATAAACGGGGCAGTGGCCAATAGCTTTCATCTCTTTATTTATTCTGAGCATGCGTGGCACTTTGTCCGTCGGATTTGTGTACACACGATCGGAATTTCCGACGGATTTTCTTGTCGGAAAATTTTATATCCTGCTCTCAAACTTTGTGTGTCTGAAAATCCGATGGAAAATGTGTGATGGAGCCTACACATGGTCGGAATTTCCGACAACAAGGTCCTATCACACATTTTCTGTCGGAAAATCCGACCATGTGTACGGGGCATTAGACATGCTTTATAAATTATTTACTTTAAACAGATATAGAGAAGAGAAGACTGCAGATAAACAGGTATAACTTATGTAGAATGATTTGTTTCTTCTCTGTGTATCACCACAGGCCAGTCACTTCACTGGGTTATATGGAAGGGTTTATGACCACTTTATAGGAATTATAAACATAGGACATCAGTAGTTTTTAAGGATTTGGTGGCGCCTACATTTGCTAGCATCATTAAAGTGGTAGTAAACTCTGTTACACCACTTAGACCTAAAGGTAAGCCTATAATAAGGCGTACCTGTAGGTACTGTGAATATCCCCTAAACTTGCACAATTTAGGAGATAGTCACAGTGCATGTAGCCGGTGATGTCACCAGCACATGCACTCTGAAGGTCCGGCATACAGTGTCCAGATCTTGGGCCCCCCCTATGTGAATGAGTATTGGGTACATAGTACCCTTACCCATTCACCAAAAAAGTGTCAAAATGTAACAAAAAAACAGAGACAGTTTTTGACAAATCCTTTATTAAAAAAATTTTAAAAAGTCCCCCCAACGTAAACCCATCATCAATCATGCCGCCTGCTGCCACCGGGCCTGAAAAAAATTGCTCCACAGCCAACTAAGGTAAACGAATGCCTGGCTTGAAATTTGATAGTTGTTATATAGGTAAGGACGAGGCCACCTGGCGACGTCATTTGGTGTCACTGGCCCCTTGTGACATCACCAACCCAGCATGCATCGGTCAGTGAGGTCTCAAAGGGGTGTCACCAGGTGACTTTGCCAGGTGGCTCCACCCCTTACCTATATAAGAAATGTCAAATGGCAAGCCAGGCATTAGTTGACAGTGGAGTGATTTTTTTTGGGTCCGGCAGTGGCGGCAGCATCGTGATTGACGATGGATCCAAATCGAGGGACATTTTTTTAACTGTTTTTTTTTTGGAATTGTTAAAAACTGTCTCTGTGTTTTTATTACTTTTTGACAATTTATTGGTGAATGAGTAGGGGTACTATTTACTCCATATTCATCCACATGGGGGGTAGGATCTTGTTAAAAGGGGCTTCCAGATAATGATAAGCCCCCCTGCAAACCCCCACAGCCACAGCCCAGGGTTGTGGGGATGAGGCCCTTGTCCCCATCAATATGGAGACAAGGTGCTTTGGGGTGGGGAGGCAGAGCCCCTCTACCCTAAATCACCCACGTCCCTTGTTGAGGTCATGTGACCTGGTATGGTTCAGGGGGGAACTAGCTTGTCCCCCATTCCTGACCGGCCAGGCTGCATGCTCGGATAAGGGTTTGGTATGGTTCCCCTTAAAATCAATACCAGACCCGAATGGGGAAGCCCATTGACAGCAGCTGAAGCCCATTGAAGGATGCTGCAGCTGGCTTCCTGTCCTGCTCCTTAACAACCGGCTATTCAAAGCTTTGTCCAATCAGGGCTCAGAATGCACTGTGCAGAGCGCCCACTGAAAGCCCTGCAAATTTTGGTGTTCGCCAAATGAGCGAAGAGGCGAAGTTCAGGCCAAAAGGTAGAGTCACTACCAGCAACTATGAACAAGTTTTGGCTGACCATGTGCATCCTATGGTGCAAACATTGTTTTGCGAAGACATCACCATTTACCAAGATGATAATACTGATTTACAAAGCCGGTGTTGTCAAATCATGGCTTGACAAGCATGCAGACTAAGTCTTGCACCTTCCCTGGGCACCGCAGTCACTAGACCTCAATATTAGAGTTGGGCGAACGATTCGGCCCAAGCATGAATTCGGGCAAAACAGGGAACACCCGAATTTGCAGGATGTTCGAAGGGTGTTCATCCCACTGAGCGCCCTGCAATGCTTTGTACGCTGCACAGTGCATTGTGCACTGTAAATGGGCAAAGCTTTGCTCAATTAGGGCTCAGTAAAAGCTGGTTGTTAAGGAGCCGGGCTGGGCTGGGAAGCCAACCGTGGCGTCTTTAGCAACTGATGAATTATCAGCTGTCAATGGGCTTCCTCGCTGACAGCTGAATTAAAAAAAATATTTTCCGGTAAAAATTTTTTAAAAAAAGGCAATTTAAAAAAAAATGGGTAGGGTCCCCCCAAAATCCGTACCAGACCCTTATCCGAGCATGCAGCCTGGCAGGTCAGGAAAGGAGGGGGGACTAGCGAGTGTCCCTACCAGGGGCGGACTGACCATTCGTGCACTCAGGCACTGCCCCAGGGCCCCATGCCACTAAGGGGCCCCATCAGGGTTGCCAGCCTCAATAAAACCAGGGACAGTATGTAATAATCTGTTTTATAATAATTTATAATTCCAAGATTATAGCTGCCCAGCCTCTCCAGTACCTTTTCAGTGTGTGTATGTGTATTCTGTGTGTGTATACTGTGTGTGTATATTGTGTGTCTGTGTCTGTGTACTGTATGTGTGTGTGTGTATACTGTGTAGCCCCATAATCTATTGCCTGGGGGCCCCATAATCTCCTATTGCCTGGGGGCCCCATAATCTCCTTTTGCTCGGGGGCCCCATAATCTTCTCCTATTGCCCGGGGGCCCCATAATCTCCTATTGCCCGGGGGCCCCATGAGTTGTCAGTCCGCCCCTGGTCCCTACTAGGGATGAGCTTCGAGTTCGAGTTGAACTCATGCTCGACTCGAACATTGGCTGTTCGCAAGTTCGCCGAACAGCGAACAATTTGGGGTGTTCGCGGCAAATTCGAATGCCACGGAACACCCTTTAAAAGTCTATGGGAGAAAACAAAAGTGCTAATTTTAAAGGCTTATATGCAAGTTATTGTCATAAAAAGTGTTTAGGGACCTGGGTCCTGCCCCAGGGGACATGGATCAATGCAAAAAAAAGTTTTAAAAACGGCCGTTTTTTCAGGAGCAGTGATTTTAATAATGCTTAAAGTCAAACAATAAAAGTGTAATATCCCTTTAAATTTCATAGCTGGGGGGTGTCTATAGTATGCCTGTAAAGGGGCGCATGTTTCCTGTGTTTAGAACAGTCTGACAGCAAAATGACATTTCAAAGGAAAAAACCCATTTAAAACTACTTGCGGCTATTGCATTGCCGACAATACACATAGAAGTTCATTGATAAAAATGGCATGGGAATTCCCCACAGGGGAACCCCGAACCAAAATTCTTCTTCATCTTCTTCTCTTCTCTGAAGGGCCTGGTATGGAATTTAGGGGGACCCCCACGTCATTTTTTTTTAAATTTTGGTTCGGGGTTCCCCTGTGGGGAATTCCCATGCCGTTTTTATCAATGAACTTCTATGTGTATTGTCAGATCGGCAATGCAATAGCCGCGAGTAGTTTTAAATGGGTTTTTTCCTTTGAAATGTCATTTTGCTGTCAGACTGTAAGGGATATTACGCTTTTATTGTTTGAATTTAAGCATTATTAAAATCACTGCTCCTGAAAAAACGTCCATTTTTAAAACTTTTTTTGCTTTGATCCATGTCCCCTGGGGCAGGACCCAGGTCCCCAAACACTTTTTATGACAATAACTTGCAAATTATTCATGTTTGTGTCCCATAGACTTTAACGGTGTTCGCGTGTTCGAACAAACTTTTTTCCTGTTCGCATGTTCTGGTGCGAACCGAACAGGGGGGTGTTCGGCTCATCCCTAGTCCCTACCCAATTGAACCATACCAAGCCACATGCCCTCAACATGGGGGGTCAGATTTGGGGGCTTCCAGAATCTGATAAGCCCTCCACCTGCAGACCCCCACAACCACAGCTCAGGGTTGTGGGGAAGAGACCCTTGTCCCCATTAACATGGGGACAGGGTGCTTTGGGGTGCGGGGGGGGGGCAGAGCCAGGAGGGCTCCACCAATGAGAGATGTGGGAGCCAGAGCAGCAAGAGGCTGCTAGATAAATGTACAATACTTGTAATGGAAGACAGTCTGGAAGATACAGACAAAGCCCTAAAGTGTAATGCCAGAGCAGAAGCACTGCAAGTATAAGCCAGGAAGTGTAATGTTGTTTGTATTTGGATGCAAGAGAAATTCTGAAAATCCCTGCAAGGGAAACTTACCGATTTTTTTTGTTGAGCGTTCTTTTTAAAATAATTTGGCAAGGAAGAAGCAAGCAAGTGACTGTGTCCTTAAAGCACCCCCATTTTGCACTAGTTATGGTGGAGGATTGCAATTGGAAGTCCCCTCAAATAAGTACAGTAAGTTAATCTGTTATGGCTAGTTTCACACTGCTGCTTTTTAAAATGTGCTATGAATTTGTTTTTAAAAAGCGAACATACGAGAGGAGAGAAATCAGTCTTAAGGAAACAGTGCTCCATTTTTGTTGTTGAACTGTGCAAAAGTGCTGTGGAGTGACTGTGAGGATGAGGCAAGATGATTCACCAGTGTTTGAGTCGGTTGTTGGAATGATGCCAAGGCCTGTTGGCGACAGTGACCCCCAGTTAAAGGGTAAGTGCAGAATGTTGCCCCTGACAATGTTGGTGCAGTTAAACCAGTTGCTACTGACTACCCCTCAGAAGCCCTCGAACTGTATCCATCCAGTACACATTCCCTGCAACACTACCAAGCCCTGATGAAGAGGGGCTCATTAACCACTTGACAACTGGGCACTTAAACCCCCTTCCTAACCAGACCAATTTTCAGCTTTTGGTGCTCTCACATTTTAAATGACAATTACTCAGTCATGCAACACTGTATCTATATGAAATTTTTGTCCTTTTTTTCACACAAATGGAGCTTTCTTTTGGTGGTATTTAATCACGGCTGGGTTCTTTATTTTTTGCGCCGTAAAAGAAAAAAGACCGAAAAATCTGTAAAAAAATACATTTTTCTTCATTTCTGTTATAATATTTTGCAAATTAATAATTTTTCTTCATATATTTTGGCCAAAATTTATACCGCTACATATCTTTGGTAAAATTAACCCAAATCGGTGGATATTATTTGGTCTTTGTGAAAGTTATAGAGTCCAAAAGCTATGGTGCGAATATCTGAAAATTGATCACACCTGAAGTACTGACGGCCTATCTAATTTCTTGAGACCCTAACATGCCAGAAAAGTACAAATACCCCCAAATGACCCCTTTTTGGAAAGAAGACATTCCAAGGTATTTAGAAAGATGCATGGTGAGTTTTTTGAAGTTGTCATTTTTTCCCACAATTCTTTGCAAAATCAAGATTTTTTTTTACTTTTTTTTTTCCCACAAAATTGTCATATTAGCAGGTTATTTCTCACACACCGCATATGCATACCACAAATTACACCCCAAAAATTCTGCTATTACTCCCGAGTACGGCGATACCACATGTGTGAGACTTTTACACAGCGTGGCCACATACAGAGGCCCAACATGCAGGGGAGCACCTTCAGGCGTTCTGGAGCACCCAGGCCAATTCTGACATTTCTCTCCTACATGTAAAAATCATCATTTATTAGCTAGAAAATTACATAGAACCCCAAAACATTATATATGTTTTTTTAGCAAAGACCCTAGAGAATACAATGGCGGTCGTTGCAACTTTTTATCTCGCATGGTATTTGTGCAGCAATTTTTTTAATGCGTTTTTTTTGGAAAAAAAACAGTTTTGTGCTTTACAAAAACCAAAACAGTAAAGTTAGCCTAATGTTTTTGCATAATGTGAAAGATGAAGTTACGCCGAGTAAATAGATACCCAACATGTCACCTTTCAAAATTGCACGCGCTTGTGGAATGGCGCCAAACTTTGCTACTCAAAAATCCCCATAGGCGACGCTTTAAAATTTTTTACTGGTTACATGTTTTGAGTTACAGAGGAGGTCTAGGGTCAAAATTATTGCTCTCGCTCTACTGATCGCAGTGATACCTCACATGTGTGGTTTGAACACCGTTTTCATATGTGGGCGGGACTTACGTATGCGTTCGCTTCTGCATGCAAGCACACAGGGACAGGGGCGCTTTAAAAATTTTTTTTTTTTTTTTTATTGTTCATTTTACTTTATTTATTTTAGTTTGATGCTTTTTTCCCAAAAAATTTTTGACCACTTTTATTCCTATTACAAGGAATATAAACATCCTTGTAATAGGAATATGGCATGACAGGTCCTCTTTACAGTGAGATATGGGGTCAATAAGACCCCACATCTCACCTCTAGGCTGGGAAGCCTGAAATAAAAAAAAAAAACGATCCTGGCTTCGATCGTAGCGGTGAGTCGGTAGAAGCGCGGGAGGGGGGGACATCCCCTCTCGCCTCCCGTAAGAACGATCAAGCAGTGGAACAGCTGCTATGATTGTTCTCATGGTGTAGGGAATAGCCGGCTGAAAAAGCTGATATCTGAATGATGCCTGTAGCTGCAACCATCATTCAGATATCCCGCACAAAGTCAAGGACGTTGTATGACGGCCGGCGGGTGGAAAGTGGTTAAAACGCTTTTTTTTTTTTTAACACAAAGTTGTCCATTTATACAATATTTCTACCACATAACATGTACATACCAAAAATGACACCCCAAAATAGATTCTCCTGCTCCTCCTGAGTACGGCGATACCACATGTGTGAGACTTCCACAGCCTGGCCACATACAGAGGGCGAGTACAGCTGAGCATGGCTCAGCATGGCAGGGTATGGAGGGGTATTGCGGAGTATGGCGGGGTATGGCAGGGTATTGCGGAGTATGGCGGGGTATTGCGGGGTATGGCAGAGTATGGCGGGGTATGGCAGAGTATGGCGGGGTATGGCAGAGTATGGCGGGGGCATGGCAGAGTATGGCGGGGGCATGGCAGAGTATGGCGGGGGCATGGCAGAGTATGGCGGGGGCATTGCAGAGTATGGCGGGGGCATTGCAGAGTATTGTGGGGGCATTGCAGAGTATTGTGGGGGCATTGCACAGCATTGCAGAGTATTGTGGGGGCATTGCAGAGTATTGCACAGCATTGCAGAGTATTGTGGGGGTATTGCAGAGTATTGCACAGCATTGCAGAGTATTGTGGGGGCATTGCAGAGTATTGCACAGCATTGCAGAGTATTGTGGGGGTATTGCAGAGTATTGCACAGCATTGCAGAGTATTGTGGGGGCATTGCAGAGTATTGCACAGCATTGCAGAGTATTGTGGGGGCATTGCAGAGTATTGCACAGCATTGCATAGTAGTGAGGGATGGCTGAGCATGGATGGATGGATGGCTGGATGTCTCTGTGCAGCGCTGTGGGCACTACACATACAGCCCACAGCGCTGCAGACATCCATCCATCCCCCTCCTCGCTCACTGTGTACCGATCGGTACACAGGAGGGGAGGAGAGGAACCGGCGTCATCTGATGATGTGATCACATGGTAAACGGCCGCGATCAGCGGCCATTTACTGGGATCCGTGATGCGCTGGGGCCTCTGGACCCGGCGGTCACGGATGTGTTCAGGTGCGCGCCCCAGGGGGCGCGCCCCAGGGGAATTCTGGGAGGACGTCTTAGTACGTCCTCCCAGAGTTATTCAACCGCCCTGCAGCCGTCATTCGGCTATGGGCCGGTTGGTAAGTGGTTAAACCCTCAAAATGTATTGACATTTTTTGATACAAAATTCTGAATGAAATGAAATCTGGACTTTACATGTAGCACCCTCTAGTGTGCTAGAAATGTAAATATGTTTTTATTTGGTAAAATAGGCTTGGCTGGCAGCCCAACCTGTATTGAATCTGGGTCAGGGTGAGTAATCCAGGGAGGCTGGATGACTCATCAGGCAACACCTCTGGTACCTCCCCCTACTTGCTGGAACCTTGGAGAAGTTTCCAGAAGAATGGGAGGGAGGTTAGTAGGCACTGTCTGGAGTATTGAGGAGGGCCCCAGCCAATCCCAAGCAAATGGGCTGGGAGGGGGTAGGCCCCTCTTAAATACCCAGGGTCAGGCCAGTACAGGAGTGTAGAGTTCAGGTGGAAGAGTGCTGAGTAGGCTGTTGGTGGCCCTTGAGGGTAGTCCCCTTGTCTGGAGGGGTGAACTCGGGCCTGGGGTTCAGGTGCAGGAGGGATCATCTCAAGACACATGAAGTCCTGTCCAGAGGCACGGGAGCAAGAGTGAGGAGAGCAGGAGCCAGCTAGCACATCCGAGAGATTTCCAGGGAGAAGACAGCCAGGAGGCTGGTGAGTGCGGCAGTCTGGGGAGACTTTAGGAAGTAGCGAGGAGGGCTAGTAAAAGGGGCAGCTGCTGCCAGGTGGCTGACAGTGCCTGATGAGGTGGTGCTGGGATCAGAAACCACAGGAATGTAGCTGGACACTGGACTTTTCTCTACACCAAAGAGGCCTGCGGTCCTGCCTGTAGAGGGCTTTTGCTCAGTTTGGCTGAGTGCCTTGCCAGATTTACCAAACAGTGTTCCAGCTGGGTCTAAGTTGTTTCTGGAAGCAAGTGATGTGCTGGAGGAAGAGGAGTGTATACAGAGAATGTATATAGTTAAAGTGTCCCTGAAGAATTTTTTTCCGGTTAAGTGGGCATCCCATAATCATCCCATCCCCATCTAAGTTCATTAAGCCCTAATTAAATACAAAAGCAAAGCTGCTGGACTGTTCTCCTATTTAGTTAAACCATGTATTCCAGACAAAGTATGGCATATTAGAGGGCTGCAAATAATTGTACACATATGGTGCAAAAGATGAGATCTTCTTTATTAAATCATTTAATTACTTAAAGCCCATTAAAATTTAGAGTTGAAAATTGCCAGCTGGAAAAGGAGTTAAAACAAAGAAACTTGAAAAGTATTCCTTGCAATGGGGCTGTGTCTGCACTGCAAGATAGACATGCTTGTTTAGATCTAGGGGAAATAAAAAAGAAGGCCTACTTACCCAATCTTCATTTCCTACATATTACTAGATTGGTCCCCACAGTTTCTTTTCCCCCATGCTCCAGTGGTACAAGACCCTTTGATGTCATCAAGGTCCACTCTATAGCCCTACACTGGACATTATGAAGGCGAGGAAGAGTCCACCATTGGAGCTCAGGGGAACACCATCTGCCGGGGGAGAGGAGGATCAGTTAAGTTAAAGTGCTTTTCCTCTTCCCTAGTTTGAATGTGCTGTAAGGGATCATTTTTACGTTTCCTAAAGTTGGGTTTTAAGTCCTATTATCTGTGTTGCACCATAACAAGCATTTGTCTTCATTGTATATATATTTTTTGTCTACCAATGCATTCCAAAAATAGTGTAAAAATGTTATAAGCATATCAGGCACCTACCTGTGTATATCTATAGATCCCCAGTATTTGTGCCATTGGAATAGTTGTCATTGAGTAATGGTCTCCAATAAAACTCACCAGTTTACCTTCTCCAGAACATGAGTAATTAGGGACCAACTTCTGTGGTCCAGATAAAATTTGTAGAACATCTTTTACTGCCACACCGGCCTCTAAACATGAATCAGTGATGTGATAGCCCAATGTAATATTGGGTAAAATTTCCGTATTCTGGTTAACTTTGTGAATAGCAAAACGAAAAACCAAAACATTTAGTAGTGCTCGAAAATCATCACTGTAGAATCAAAGATATTAATTTCACGTTAAAGTGGATCTATGAGATATTAGTGATTTCGCTTACAGGCAATATATTATTGATGCCAAAATGAGGACATCGGTATGACAAAATTCAATATAGTTCACTGATTGTTCAATATACTGCTATTTATACCTTTTTTGGAACACTATTCCACTACTAATTGACAGCAATATGTACACAATTCTGCAGCCAGAATCCTCACTAGGTCTGGTACAACTGACCCTATCACCCCTATCCTGGAGTCCTTTCATTTGCCCCCATTCATGACCAGGCCATTTTTTCGCTTGTCATGCAACGTTGTATCCAAATGAAATCATGATATGATTGTTTTCTATACAAATAGAGCTTTCTTTTGGTGGTATTTGATCACCGCTGGGTTTTTTTATTTTTTGTGCTATAAACAACATTTTTGAAAAAAAAAACATTTTTTCTTTCTGCTATAAAACATATATAATACATATCCAATAAAATAAAAAAATCGAACTTCATACATTTAGGCTAATATGTATTCTGCTTCATATTTTTGGAAAAAAAATCACAATATGCGCATTTATTTATTTTTTGTTTACTTGTAATGGTGGCGATCAGAAACTTATAGCAGGATTGTGATAGTATGGCGGGCAATCTGACATTAACTGACACTTTGAGGGAACCAGTGACACTAGTACAGTGTAGGGTGCCCACGTGTCCCAGATTGCCCGGGACTATCCCGCAATTGGCATGTATGTCCCAGGTCCCGGACACCTTCAATACAGTGTCCCGGAATGAAATAGAGGACACAGCCTGTCAGCCAGTGCAGCCACCCTACATTTCCTGGACTGGTTGCTAGGGCCGGCCCCGCCTGGCGTCTAGCAACCAGTGATGTCAAAGACTATCAGAGTCAGACAGGCCAGGAGCAAAGCCCGCGCTTAGTGCTGCACAACTCTCTGCACCCACCTCGGCACCCCACGGCCCCGCCCCTCCTCCTACGGCGCCCAGTGATATTTAGCAGGGACTAGTCTGGTGTGATCTTCACTCTCCAGTGTCAGCCCACGCGCCCTGCTGTGTTGTCAGCCCACCCGTTGTCAGCTAGGAATGGATTTGCCCAACTGCTGCTACTGCTCAAGTGACAGGTGGAGGGTCCTGTGATGGCATGAGAAAGCAGAAGTGGCAGAGTCTGTCAGGCTGAATGAAGAGGAGCATTGCATGCAGTGTCCAGACTCCAGTCCCGGATCATCTCCTCCCCCCTCCTCCCTGCACTTCACCACAAAAACTGAAAAACAGGAAGTGACACCTACTACAAGGAACTGCAGTAATTCAGGTACAGATAACATGGGGACATACAGCACAGGCTGGACCGGGCTGTGACAGGGAGAGAGCAAGCAGGGCTGGAATAGGGCAGCTATGAGGTGGATGGTGTGCTTCTGCTTTTCCTAACATTGACCTGGCATGGATTAATGGCCATAACTCCTTAGGACTCTGCAGGGGGCACTCTGGAGGTACTATCTGTACTTCCTCCAGAGTGCTCCCTTACTTCCTCCCCTTACTTTCTCCAGAGTGCCCCTTTACTTTCTCCAGCGTGCCCCTTTACTTTCTCTAGAGTGCCCCTTAGTACAGTAGTACTAAGGGGGCACTCTGGAGGGGCATGTAGGGGGGACTCTGGAGGAGGATGTAAGGGGCACTCCAGAGGATGTAAGGAGGCACTAAGGGGGCATCCCGAAGGGTGTAAGGGGGCTCTGACTAAGTTAGTACCGCCAGAGTGCCCCCTTACATCCCCCCTTACAACCTCCAGGGTGCCCCCTTAGTGCCTCCAGAGTGCCCCTTTACTTCCTCCAGAGTGCCCCCTTACATCCATACCAAATGGTATAGCAGTGGCTGACAGACTATCAGGAGTTGGTATTGCACTTCTCTCCTGTACATATTACCCACCTCCATACACTCTGCACTCCTCTCCTGTACATACTACCCACCTCCATACACTCCATACTCCTCTTCTGTACATATTACCCACCTCCAAACACTCCATACTCCTCTTCTGTACATATTACCCACCTCCATACACTCCATACTCCCCTTCTGTACATATTACCCACTGCCATACATTCCGCACTCCTCTCCTGTGACTGGTTACACAGTATTCCTCTCCGCCGGCCACATTGTGGGGGCGCCAGGCACCCCCCCGGCCCATTACGGATCTTTTGACAGAACACCGGCCGTCAGGGACAATATAAGTGCAGGAGGCGGCCACCGGAACGTGGGAGCACAGGTGGGGCAGCATTTTTTCATGCGGAGGGGCTTTTTGTTGTCGAGGGGGGCAGCTTTTTACCGCCCCCCGCAAAGTGCGGCCCTGGGCCTTTTCGGCCTAGGTCAAAACACAGCACTGTCAACTACACTTTATGGTAGAAAGAGTCTTCTCCTGCTATGCTCCAAAACTCTGCAATTCACTTCAAAATAACATTAGAGAGTCTCTTCTCTAAACTCATTCAAATCAAATCAAAATATTTTTTCTTTAGACAAGCTTTCACATAATCGTCCCTCTTTTCCTTTGTTTTATCCTGTGTATTTCTGTGTTTTTATTGTAAAGTGCTTTGAGAAGCTTCCTTTAATCACTTCATACCCTTCCTAACCAGGCCATTTTTATGCATTAAGGCACTGCATTAGGTTAACTGACAATTGCGCAGTCGCGTGATATTGTACCCAAATAAAATGGGAGTCCTTTCTTTCCAACAAATAGAGCTTTCTTTTGGTGGTATTGGATCACCTCTGTGGTTTTAACTTTTTACGCTATAAACAAAAAAAGAGCGACAATTTTGAAAAAACCCAATATTTTTTACTCTCTGCTATAAAATATATCCAATAAAAAAAAATGAAAAAAAAAATCAAATTTCTTCATAAATGTAGCCCAATATGCATTCTGCTACAAATTTTTGGAAAGAAAAAATCCCAATAAGCGCATATTACCATATTTGTCGGTGTATACCACAGACCTTAATTTTAAGAGGGAAGTTTCAGGAAAAAAACGTACATTTTGAATAAAGAACTTTGAAACAAAACAACGGTCAGTGCCCATGAATGCAGCCTTATCAGTGCCCATCTGCAGCCTCACCATTGCCCATTAATAAAGCCTGATCAGTGCCCATCTGCAGCCTCACCATTGCCCATTAATAAAGCCTGATCAGTGCCCATCTGCAGCCTCACCATTGCCCATTGATAAAGCCTGATCAGTGCCCATCAATGCAGCCTTATCAGTGCCCATCTGCAGCCTCACCAGTGCCCATCTGCAGCATCGCCATTGCCTATTAATAAAGCCTGATCAGTGCCCATCTGCAGCATCGCCATTGCCCATCATTGCAGCCTGATCAGTGCCCATCAGTGTTAATTTAGTCGACTAAAACGACTAAAAAATTTTAGTCTACTAAAATGACTAAAACTTTTTAGTCGACTAAATGAACACTATCTTGGTCGACTAAAATACGACTAAAACTAAAACAATTGAGATGACTAAAATACGACTAAAACTAAAAGCCATTTTAGTCAAAAGACTAAAATGAGACTAAAACTAAAATGCCATTTTAGGCAAAAGACTATGACTAAAACTAAATTGCAATTACTGAAATGTACTGGAGATTTAGTCGACTAAATAAGACTAAAACTAAAACAATTGCAGAAGACTAAAATGGGACTAAAAATAAAATGCCATTTTAGTCCTAAGACTAAAATTAACACTGGTGCCTATCTGAAGCCTCACCATTGCCAATCTTCAGCCTTGCCATTGCACATCAATGCAGCCTTATCAGTGCCCATCTGAAGCCTCATCATTGCCAATCTGAAGCCTCACCATTGCCCATCATTGCAGCTTGATCAGTGCTCATCTGCAGAAAGAGATCCTTGTTTCTGCTTTCTCCTCACAGAACGGCGATCTGCCTTGTTTACATAGGCAGACCGCCATTCTGCCTTTCCTGTGAATGGTCAGCTGGTCACGGTGGACATCACGTCCACAGGCCCTGCTGATTGGCTCCCACTGTGTCAAATCACAGTGGGAGCGGGACGCCGGTGGCACATGTGCACATCCCAGACCTAGTGCACAAAATCACATACAGGTATGTGATTTTGTGCAGCCGGGCCGCCCTGCCACAGTATATCTGCGTGAGGCAGTCTGGAAACGGTTAAAGGCACTATATAAAAAATAACGTTTATTATTAATATTGTTTTGGTTCCCTGTACTCCCTACAGCATCTAGTCAGCAAAGATATAGAGAATGGACTCTTTTGATGCATCTAAAAATATATTTATCTGATAATCCCTGAATGTCTAATTGGGCTTTAACCATTTGCCTACTGGGCACATTTTAACCCCCTTCCTGCCCCAAGCCAATTTTCAGCTTTCAGCGCTGTCACACTTTGGATGACAATTGCACGCTCATGCAACACTGTACCCAAATTACATTTTATCATTTTTTTAGACAGATAGAGCAGTCTCTTGGTAGTATTTAAAGTAATTTTTACCACAACATTTTATTCTCCTGGTATGTGCCCGCTGTACCATGTACTTGTATGAAAAATGTATCCTGTTCTCTTTGTATTGCTTCCTTTGTGTGAAATCATTGGTGTTCCTGCCAGTTCCTCTGCTTTCCTATTAAAATCTGACCACACTAAGCAGGAGAACACAGTGTGGTCAGTTCTCTAGTTGTGCTGGGAACTACTCTCCTCCAATGATCAGACTTTTCCTGACGCTCCTCCCCTGCACAGTCATTCACTGGGAAGCTCAGTGTGCCGTTGCTGCTCCTCCTCTCAGCTCTTATGCAGCTGAGAACAGAGGGAATGTGATCACTTATAAAAAACTAAAATAAAAGTATTGATAATGTTTTTTTTTTTAATATCTATTCACAAATGTTTTGCCTTTCATTTCTATTTTAAATTGAATGGATTGTTTTATAAGGTGATCATTTACAATCTCTTTATTCACCGCTGGGTTTTTTTTTTTTTCGCTAAATAAACATTTTGAAAACAATGGGGGTTATTTACGAAAGGCAATTCCACTTTGCACTACAAGTGCAAAGTGCACTTGAAATTGCACTGAAAGTGCACTTGGAAGTGCAGTCGCCGTAATTCTGAGGGGTAGATCTGAAATGAGGGGAAGCTCTGCTGATTTTATTATCCAATCACGTGTAAGCTAAAATGCTGTTTTTTTTATTTTCCTTGCATGTCCCCCTTCGGATCTACAGCGACTGCACTTCCAAGTGCACTTTCAGTGCAATTTCAAGTGCACTTTGCACTTGTAGTTTGCACTTGTAGTGCAAAGTGGATTTGCCTTTTGTAAATAACCCCCAAAATGTTTTTCTTAGTTTCTGTTATAAAATTTTGTAAATAAGTATTTTTTTCACCTTTACTGATGTGTGTTGATGAGGTTGTACTGATGGGCACTGATAGGCAGCAATGATGGGTACTGATTGGTGGCACTGATGTGCACTGACTGACAGGCATTACTCATGGGCACTGAAATGCAGCACTGATGGCCACTGAAAGACAGCATTGATAGACACTGATAGACAGATCTGATGAGCACTGACAGGCTTCACTGATGGGCACTGAAAGGCATCATTAATGGACACTGATGGGGCTGCACTGATGGTCAGTGCCCTGATTATCATTGTAGATGTCCCCTGTGTAGATTTCCACTTACTGGCTCTCCTCTCATCACGCACTGCGAGTGTGGGGGTAGGTAGATGGTGCTAGAACCTGAAGCTGAAAGTGGTTGATAAATATGGTCCCTCTGAAGCATCTGTTTGGTTGATAGGCCCTTCTGCAAACCAAGAGGTCACCATCGTAATCCTGAGTTATAGGCAAACCTCTGATCCTGGAGACTGAAGCACCATACCATAAACTGGATTATAAACTTATGGTTGCCACACTCACCTGTTCCACACGCCAGCACTGGGTCTTTCCCTCCACCTGCAGCCCAGTGTTGCCAACCCATAACTTTGACATGACACCCACAATTTACTGGCACTATTTTGACATTTGGTGTTTACAAGTTAAAATCCGTATTTTTTGCTAGAAAATTACTTAGAACCCCCACACATTATATATATATATATATATATATATATATATATATATATATATATATATATATATATATATATATATATATATATATATATATATTTTTAGCAGAGAATCTAGAGAATAAAATGGTGATTGTGGCAATATTTTATATCACACGGTATTTGTGCAGCGGTGTTTTAAACGCAACTTTTTGGGAAAAGGGACACTTTCATGAATTAAAAAAAAAAAACAATCAGTAAAGTTAGCCCAAATTTTTTGTATAATGTGAAAGATGATGTTACGCCGAGTAAATAGATACCAAACATGTCACGCTTTATAATCACACGCACTCGTGGAATGGGGACAAACTACGGTACCTAAAAATCTCCATAGGCGACATTTTAAATTTTTTTTACGGGTACCAGGTTAGAGTTACAGAGAAGGTCTAGTGCTAGAATTATTGTTCTCACTCTGACGATCCTCGTATGTGTGATTTGAACACCGTTTACATATGCAGGCGCGACTTCCGTATGCGTTTTCTTTGCTGCGCAAGCTCGCGGGGAAGGGGGCGCTTAAAAAATTTTTTTTCTTATTTATTTTATTTTTATATTTATAAATTGTGTTTAAAAAAAAAATTTTTTGATCACTTTTATTGCTCTCACAAGGAATGTAAACATCCCCTGTGACAGTAATAAGTGGTGACAGGTACTCTTTATGGAGGGATCACCTGATCACCTGCTTTAAAAAACAGTACTGGGATAATGCGGGAAGGGGTTAAGCTACAAGCTAATACAATGTGTACCTACCAATGTGATTTAAGGTAGATATTAAGGCAAAACACATATTTATTATGTTGTGTTTGATATAGTAAGTAAGTAGCACAGTGAAAGGACTCAGGAGAGCAAGAAATTAGAATGGGCGGCACACACACACACACACACATGAAACTGACTATCACAGTAAAACAGACATCACAGATAGCATAGATAGAGTGCCTTGAAAAAGTATTCATACTCCTTGACATTTTCCACATTTTGTCATGTTACAACTTAAAACGTAAATGTATTTTATTGGGATTTTATGTGATAGACCAACACAAAGTGGCACATAATTGTGAAGTGGAAGGAAAAATGATAAATGGTTTTCAACATTTTCTACAAATAAATATGTGAAAAGCAATAAACCAACACTGTGGAGGTTATTTATGAAAGGCAATTCCACTTTGCACTATAAGTGCAAACTACAAGTGCAAAGTACACTTGTAATTGCACTGAAAGTGCACTTGGAAGTGCAGTCGCTGTAGATCTGAGGGGAAGATCTGCAATGAGGGGGAAGCTCTGCTTATTTTATCATCCAATCATGTGCGAGCTAAAATGCTGTTTTTTAATCTTCCTTGCATGTCCCCCTCAGATCTACAGCAACTGCACTTCCAAGTACACTTTCAGTGCAATTTCAAGTGCACTTTGCACTTGTAGTTTGCACTTGTAGTGCAAAGTGAATTTGCCTTTCGTAAGTAACCCCCATTGTGTTGGTTTATCACATAAAATCCCAATAAAATACATTTACGTTTTTGGTTGTAACATGAGAAAATGTTGATAGATAGATAGATAGATAGATAGATAGATAGATAGATAGATAGATAGATAGATAGATAGATAGATAGATAGATAGATAGATAGATAGATAGATAGATAGATAGATAGATAGATATAGGCAGGCAGCCTGGCTGTATCCGTGTAGCTGCTGCATCCACCTCTTAAGGCTGAATGAAGCCTTACATGTATCTAAAGGCAAGCATTTTACTGACCATTTACAACAGGACTTCTGTGCAAACCATCCTATATGATCAGTAAAGTTCTCACAGGCATGTGCATATGTCCGGAAAAAAAAAAAAACAAGTTATGTTCCCTTAAGATCTTGTGTATATGTGTGTACAGGTGTGTAAAATTCTTTTTCATCATCTTCTAGCTGCCAGTGTTGCAATTTATGCCACCCCCATCAAATCATTCTTTGCAGCTATTACCTTTTGCACCACCACCCCCTCCCTTTAGAATGTAAGCTCTACGAGCCGGGCCCTCCTCTACCTTTTGTATTGAACTGTACTGTAATTGTGTTATCCCCCTTATACATTGTAAAGCACTGCGTAAACTGTTGGCGCTATATAAATCTCGTATAATAATAATAATACTTATCTGCTTCTATGAACTTAGGTATACATGTGTATGTGTGGAAATGCTGCATGGAACAAACTCTGCTAAATATGCAAACTGATTAATGTTTCTGACCGATTTCCTTTCAACCCAAATCTCTGATAATGACACCAATCCTGAGCATTGAATAATCTGCACTTACATAGGAAAATGACATTGTGTGATGTAATAGTGTAATAAAATGTTACTTACTCCACACAGTCAAATAGTTTCATATATGATTTTGCTCCCTTAAAATTTGTAGTCCCGGCACGTATAGTGAAGACTCCTCCGATGATGAAGTCACCATCTTGGTAAAATCCAAATTCCTCATCTACGTCCTTTATCATGAGATTACAGACCGATGATGAACTCCGAATGCTGTATATACAAAGAGCCATCCACAGAACAATCCAAGAGATCCGGAATTTCTGCACGGTACATACAGTTATAGCTTTAATCTTCATAACTATAGACAATAATACACACTCTGTTAAGGAGAATATACCATAGTGTCTACAGGGTTCTGTGCTATGATGAGACATACAGGTCAGTGACATCTCCACAGTATGTGATGGTGTCAATTTCTCTCCTTCTCTTCTTGTTCATTTTATACTGTTCAGTGTGATAGATTTCTCATTGTTCTGAATATAGATAGCCATGTCATCATTATGAATCTACTTTCAGCTGTGCTTAAACTGAGCTTTTCTAAAAAAAACCAGAAAGAAACTTAAAAAAAGAAACTGAACTTCATACCGGGCTTATTCTGGCACTCCTCCTATACATGTAAAAATCATAATTTTTTTGCTAGAAAATTACTCAGAACCCCCAAACATTATATATATTTTTTTAGCAGACACCCTAGGGAATAAAATGACAATCATTGTAACTTTTTACATCACACGGTATTTGCGCAGGTATTTTTCAACCCTGTTTTTTTGGGGAAAAAAAACTGTTTCAAGAATCAAAACAAAAAAAAAAAAAAAAACAGTAAAGTTAGCCCAATTTTTTTTGTATAATGTGAAGGATGAAGGTACACCAAGTAAATAGATACCTAACATGTCATGCTTTAAAATCGCACACATTTGTGGAATGACACCAAACTTTGGTACTTAAAAATCTCCATAGGCGACGCTTTAAATTTTTTTACAGGTTATCAGTTTAGAGTTACAGAGGAGATCTAGAGCTATAATTGTTACTCTTGCTCTAACGCACACGGCGATACCACACATGTGTTATTTGAACCCTGTTTACATATGTGGGCCGGATTTACGTATGTGTTCGCTTCTGTGTGCGAGCACGCAGGGTTCGGGGTCACTTTAATTTTTTTTTTTTTTTTTTATTGTTTAATTTACTTTTTTTTTTACACTTTCTCTTCAAAAAATGTTTTGATAACTTTTATACCAATCACAAGAAATAATAGGAATGGTGCATGGCAGGTCCTCTTTATGGAGAGATCTGGGGTCTATAAGACCCCAGATCTCTCCTCCAAGCTGAAAAGACCGAGATACAAAAAAAAATGAAAGATCTCTTTCTTTCCAGCCAAGTTCTCGGTTTTGTTTACTTCCGCTGGCCAGACGTGATGTCATAACGTCGCTCCTGGGCCTCTGACAGCCATAGGGATGACTGGGGATCGTATGGGCATCGGAAATCTCTATGATCAACTTCCGGCAGTGGCGGATTGATTCTCCGGCTCGCCGATCATGCAGGCGAGTTAGGAGAAGCACCAGAGGGAAGCGGGAGGGGGGGCTTTTGCCCTTCCGCTGCCTGTAAGAACGAAGCAGCTGAACAGCCGCTATGATTGTTCTTATGGTGTCCAGAATTGCCAGCTCTAAAAGATGATATCTGAATGATGCTTGTAGCTGCACACATCATTCAGATATCAATGTTAAAGTTATCATATGACATCCTTGAGCTAAAAGGGGTTAAAAAACTACAAGAAAAGAGAACCGAGCATCCTTTAAAATTAATCTGAACTTTTATTAAGGTAGCTTGACAGATTTTTAAGAAATTGTGAAAGATTAACATTAAATGAGACCCACTGTTAAAAAAATGACTTTTAAAGGGGGGCATGGCTAGGAGTGTGTGCAAGATGATTGTATTCTAATGGAGCTCTGAGTCAGCAGTGAGAAAAAGCTGCCAGAACCTGCCTGTCACACCAGCACTATAGGGAAGTCAGCTGCTTGATCCCCCCTTCATGCATAGCTCCCAACTGTCTCTGATTTTGAGGGACTGTCCCTGATTTGGAGCAATATCCCTCTGACCCTCTTTCCTCCTCATTTGTCCCTCATTTTGGTCTGATCTATATAGATGTATATAAAATGCATTTTTTATCCATCAAAAAGTGTTTTCCAGCGCTAAACCTTTCATCTGATTTCTAAATTGCTGCATTTATAAATTCCAAAAGCCAATATAAAGGAATAGTAGCGGTAAAAAAGCACTTGTGGGGGGGGGCGGAGCCGGCAGCCAGAGCGCATGGAAGTGTGAGAGGAGAGCTCTGACACACCGGGTGTAATCAGCGGCTCACAGCGCACCGAAAACAGCCAAAAAGCACATCATCTGAGAGAGGAGAGCGAGGGGCACACAGCGGGCACGATGTACAAAAGAAAGGAGAGAGAGGGACCCCGAAATTCCCAAGATGGCACCGGCGCTGGGAGACGTTCGTCTGGAGCCTCAGCACAGTCACACAGCAATCCGACGCCATCCTCAGGTGAGTCATACTTTAAAGACAATCCCTTGTCATCCTCCCCATTCTGCAGCCCTGTTAAGCAAAAAAGGAGGCTTGGGGAAGGAGGGGAGACTGAGGATGAGGCAGGAGCAGCAGGGGATGAAATGGAGGAATCCTCCACACATGCAGAGCAGCTAGATGCATTCCCTACCTCAGGTCAGCCCATTATTGACACTACAATGAAGGAGATGCTGCAGACCCTGAGGGGAGCTCTTCAATCAGACATGGCAGCGATTATGAGCAACACAAAAAGAGAAATATCAGCTGTCAGCAATAGAGTGGAATATGTAGAGAATAAAATGGAGGAGTTCACTCTAGCACACAATGAACTGGTAGATGCTCACTTTGAGGTAGAAGACGAAATCAGGGCCATGCGTCTCAAAATGGCGGATATTGAAGATCGGGCCCGAAGGAACAATATCAAGTTTATGGGGGTCCCCGAGTCGGTCAAACCCGCAGAGCTCACTCCCTACCTGCAAAAGCTCATGATGACTGTCCTCCCTACTCTGAGCCCGGCAGATATCACTATTGACAGGGCACACAGACTGCCAAAACCATCCTTCCTGCCCGAACAAACACCTAGAGATGTGATAGCAAGAATCCATTTCTACCACATTAAGGATCAACTCATGCGATTCGCAAGACAGCATCCCTCTCTCCCTGACCCATATGCTGGTATCGCACTCTATGCAGACCTGTCGCAAGCCACCCTGTCAGCCAGGCACAACTTAGTACCTATCACTAAGATTCTGCCATAAGATTCTCTACAAATGGGGTTTCCCTGCTAAACTTCTGGTTGACATGAACAACGAATTGCATGCGATAACATCGCTAGAAAAGGGCCTGGACCTTCTCCGAAAATGGCGATTGCTTCCCGCAGATGCAGTACCTGAGGATCCTAACTCAAAATATACCAGACGCAACAACCACCGTACATCTAAGCAATACAAGTAACAACCTGCCTAAGTTTACACCACTAGATGCTATACTCTCCTCTCACAACAGTCATCTGGCTATTTATGGTGACTTGCAGCTTTCTAGGAAGTTGTTCTTTCTGATCAACCACCCGATGTTCGGCTGTTCAAGGGTTTACCTTGTTGAATCCCCCACGTTAGTCACGAGATGATTCCCATGACCTACTATCCACAATTTATGCGGCCTACATCTCATCGTTTATCAAAAGTTCAAGTTTGTTCAATTGAACTGTTCATTTACAAAGTTATGAGGACATTGCTTTCTCGGATCCCATGCATTTTGACCATACCCAACATCTCAACTCCAATCCCTGGAACTACCACTAGATGGCACTGCTGCGCAACTTTCCACAAAAATGAACCTTAAACTGATGTCATACAATGTGAGAGGCCTGAACAGCCCCCACAAAAGAAGAGCCCTCTGGAAATCAGCCTTGGAAGAGAAATGTGACATTCTATGTGTGCAGGAAACTTATTTCGCTAGTGATAACTCCCCGAAATGCACACATCCCAAATTTCCGTACGTATATATGGCCAAGAATACAGCAAAGAAGAATGGTGTATTGATTGCATTCAGAGACACACTAACCTTCTCTCTCTTACAGGAACATATTGATCCCCAAGGTCGCTTTCTGATAGTAGTCGCAGAACTGGATCATATCACATATACTATAGTTAACTTGTATGCACCTAATGTTAGAGCTCTAAGATTTATCCGCAAAGTTGTAAGTATGGCTAAAAGGTGCAAAAAGGCAACTTAATAATATGTGGTGATTTTAACTTGATTATGAACACTGAACTAGATGTGTCCTCGGTGACCTCTAAGCGGCGGCCCTCTCTAGACTCGCTGTGCCACGAAGAGAGACTCTATGACCCTTGACGCTGCCTTAGATCCACCGAGAGATAGTACACATTTTATTCAGCTGTGCATAAGAGCTATTCTAGAATAGATTTTTTCCTCACGGACCTGTATACCCTACAAAATGTACAGAAAGCTGACATCCACAATATCACATGGTCAGACCACGCTCCAGTGACTATTGAGATTGTGGATGCCAAAAAACACTCCCACAAACCACTGTGGCGTAACAATACATTTCTGTTATCACACCCCAAAATCAGGGACGAAATTGCAGCAAAACTTACGGAATTCTTTCATTTCAATAATAATGGAGATTGCTCCCCTATGACCATCTGGTGTGCACACAAAGCATTCGCTAGAGGCGCCCTTATACAGGTAGCCTCTAGGGAAAAGAAAAAGAAACAGCAACGCATGACGAAACTACTTGAGAAGATAGCAGATCTAGAAGCACAACACAAGAATCCTGCTACCTCCTCAAGTGACATACTCAAAAGTCTCAACAGCTGCCGGGAAAAAGTAAGACAGGAAATTAGAGCAGACAATGACACTTTTTAAAAAAAAACTTAAAGTCTCCTACTACTCCCAAAATAACAGAGCAGGTAAAATACTAGCCTTCCAACTTAAAAAGAAACAGGCACGGTCTAATCTCAAAAATCTCAGACACCACAGCACCAAAGTTATATACCAAAATCCCAAAGATATCGCCAACGCCTTTAAGGACTATTGTGAATCCTTATACAATCTCAAGACGGACCCAAACACTTACCAACCCTCGGACACAGAGATTGAACAATTCTTACAGAATGTTCATCTTCCCTCAATAGACAAAACTTCCCTCCAAAAAATAAATGCGCCCATCACACTCACAGAGGTTGAATCTGTTATTCACTCTCTACCCATGCACAAATCACCAGGAGCAGACGGATTCTCCGCTGAATATTATAAGGCTTTCTCTGCTATCCTAGCCCTTGAATTAGTAAAAATTTTCAATATAGCAGCTTCCGATGGTGCCTTCCCGAAAGAAATGCTCCAAGCTATCATTATCACTATCCCTAAACCTGGTAAAGACATATCGGACCCACAAAACTTCAGGCCTATTTCCCTACTAAATTCCGATTTAAAGATATATGCAAAAATTTTAGCAAACAGACTTATGGAAATAACCCCCTCCCTCATAGGGCTCGATCAGGTAGGCTTTGTAAAGGGCAGACAGGCACCAGATGGGACGAGGAGGATGCTAGACCTCCTGCGTATATCAGAACTAAGCAAGCAGCCCAGCATCTTTTTAGCATTAGACGCAGAAAAGGCCTTTGACAGGGTCCATTGGGGATACCTGTCCAGGACTTTTCTCAAATTTGGTCTATCAGGACTAATACATTCAGCAATTATGTCCCTGTATTCAGACCCATCTGCAAGAGTCTTCACCTCTAGCTTACTATCTGATCCCTTTGCACTAACCAACGGTACCCGACAAGGTTGCCCATTGTCCCCAATTATTTTTTCTCTGATCATAGAACCACTAGCAGAATCTATTAGAGCAAACGACAAAATAGAAGGCATTAAAGCCGGTTCTATCAGCCATAAAATAGGTCTGTTTGCTGACGACATAATCCTTTCTATATTAAACCCAGCAGCCTCCTTATCCGTTGTCAAAATACTTCTACATAAATTTGGGCAAATATAATTTTACAAAGTTAATACAACCAAAAGCTATGCACTTTCACTTCACATATCAAATGATATCAAAACAAGGTTAAAAAGTATTTTACCCTGCAACTGGGACCCCCCTTCCATCACTTACCTTGGTGTGCAGCTGACCTCCACTTCCTCCAAAATATATTCACAAAACTTCCCTCCATTATTAACAAAAATCAAAGAGGAACTACAACAAATTAACAAACTACACCTTACCTGGTTGGGGAGGATAGCTGCATACCAAATGCAAATACTACCAAAACTCCTATATTATTTTAGATCATTACCCATACCAATCCCCCAGAAATTTTTTACACAACTGGAGAAAAGCCTGAAAACATACATATGGGGGGGTAAAAAACCCAGAATAGCACTGGCCCACCTTTATAAACCTAAACATCTAGGGGGAGTAGGACTACCTAATGCACAGACATACTATAAGGCTGCAATACTGGATCAAATGAAATACTGGTTCTCCTGCCAAACGGATAACCGCTGGTCAGATATTGAACGCACAGTAACACCTGGTCATGACCTCCCTGTGTTGGCTACAGCAGCCTGTATACATTGCAGACCAATTACCCCACCTTACTTAACTATACAAGCAACGATAGATGCCTGGTCCTCCTTAGTGCATAATCATTTTACAGACACCCCAATTAGAAAACTAAACATACCACTAGCATCCTACGAATACCTAATCCCAAACTTCTCAGTCCTAATATGGAAATCCTCGGGAGACAACTTCACCACACCTGCTCCACCACATCAAAATGAGATAGACAGATACAGAGCATATCAAATACATCACTACACGAGCAAAAACCCAACACGACAGATAGCCATACCACAGATTCTGTGGGACTTCCTCTTAAGCAAAACCTCCGAAACTCGTAAGGGAATATCGCTCTTTTACAAATTCACCACCCCCCTCTACTTGCAATCCAAAACCCCCAGCATGGTGAAATGGGAATTTGAACTACAAAAAGAATTTCTCAATGGCATGAAGCGATAAAATACAATCATAAATCTTCAGCATGTGTAGATCACTGGGATAATGCACAAAAGCTATTACATAGATGGTACATAACTCCATATAGATTAAACAAAATGAACCCTAGCATCTCGCCTCTCTGCTGGAGAAAATGTCAGGTTATTGGCAATATCCTCCATATATTCTGGAACTGTGCAACTATAAAACCTTTCTGGCAAAAAATACAGACACTACTCAGAAATATCACCAGCTCTGACTGTGACATTAGCCCTGCTCTTGCTCTTTTGAGCCTAGGTATCGAAAACTATCCTCCCTATAAGAGAAAAGTAGTAACCCATGTTTTGTTTGCCGCACGTATAGCAATAGCCAAAGAATGGCGCTCTACATCACCTCCCAAACTTGTAGAAGTCATTTCTAGAGTGAACGCTCAATACACTATGGAAAAAATGCTAGCATATACAGAAAGGAGAACCCCGAGTTTCCACAAACATTGGGAAACTTGGAGTTCCTCTAAATATGCCTCCTCACATGTGTGAAAGTTAGACCTACCTCTCCACTAATGAAACACAACCATCAAATGTCTAGTGGTACAACCCAATGTTGAGTATGGTCATATAGGAAATGGTGTTATATTTAGCACATAATATAGCAATAATACACGGTTTACCTCATATTAAGGGACTGAGAAAGTTTAACTGATATTTATCAGTCAATCTAAGTTTATTATTATTGGTTATCGACAAGCTTACAAGGAACTTACATGATAGTATGTTTGAGTGGACCCTCAGTAAGGTCCCCTCAGGGCCTACTTTGAAAACCTAAACAGATAGTCTGTCTACAGTGTGTACCCACAAGGGGTGACAGGCTTAACAAAGGCACAATAATTCAATGTCAATATTTCTTAGTAACCCTCTCAGGTAATCCGTTTTATGCTATTAATGTAGTAAGATCCTGAATGTCAAACAATATGTACATATGAGAAATGTATAATCTACTGGCATTCTGAATTTTGTATATTCTGCAAAAATACCAATAAAAATCTATTGTTAAAAAAAAAAAAAGCACTTGTGGGTTTAACCAATCTTGTTTTTTGGTACAATTCTCCTTTAAGGGGGCATGGCTGGGGGTGTGTCCTATGCCTGCATACCTTTGCTGATAGGTGTCGCCCATTCCCATCAAAAAAAGTTTGGAGGTATGCTTCATGCTCCCCAGACTCACTGCTTGGGGAACAGCCCCCCCCTGATATTCCGATCACAGTAGGGGAACCTCTACCCAGAGTGTGTGGTCCTCTCCCTCCTGCTCTACCCCCTAATACACACCAGTCACTTCTATGGGGGGAAGAGGCTTGTGCAGTCTGTTTTCTCCACTGTGTGTGGTGCTCAACCTGAGTGGTACCACAGCCCAGAGAAGACATCAGAGTGAAACAGATTTTCTGTGGTTTGTGGGGTCAATGGGGCAGCGTCCCAGTTGGCTAATGTGCAGCCATGTTCCCCCTTCTGGTCATCTTGGCTCAGCAGGGTCTATATAAGTCCCCGCCCCTGATTTTTAGCATGCTTCATTGCAATTGGCTAATGTAGGGAGAGGGACCTCACTTGTTAGGGAAAGGAACCAGCATTAGGGAAAGGTTCCAGATGAGACGAGACAGGCTAGGGACTCGAAAAAAATTCATACCAGCCCCATAGAATTATTATACCAGCCCAACAGCAAAGGTCATTATTTTCTTGTTCATGAAAGGGAAAACCATGCATTTTAAAGCACATTTAAAGGGTGTACTATATATGAAAGCACAGGACAATATATATATATATATATATATATATATATATATATATATATATATATATATATATATATATAGGCCTCATTGTGCCCATGAATGCAGCTTCATTGTGCCAGTGAATGCAGCCTCACTGTGTCCGTGAATGCTGCCTCATTGTGCCAATCAATGCAGCCTCACTGTGCCCATCAATGCAGCCTCACTGTCAATTAAATACAGCTTTACTGTGTACATCAATGCAACCTTAATATGCCCATCAATACAGCCTCATTGTGCCCGTGAATGCAGCCTCACTGTGCCCGTGAATGCAGCCTCACTGTCCATCAAATGCAGCTTTACTGTGCCTGTGAATGCAGCCACACTGTCCATCAAATGCAGCTTTACTGTGCCCCTGAATGCAGCCTCACTGTCCATCAAATGCAGCCTCACTGTGTCCTATCAATACATACACACCATGGCATTACCTAGAAGTCCCAGTACGTCCCACTGGTTACACTTGTCTGTGTAGAGCTAGATGTTCCACTGGCTCCCCTCTTCCTGTCTCTGTAGAATTAAAGGTCCCAGCATGTCCACTGTTTTCTCGCTTGTCTCTGCAGTACTAGAAGTCCCAGTATGTCCCACTGGTTACTCAGTCACCATGGCATTGCCTGGATGACACACAGCACTCCCCTCCCTCTCTCTCCTATGTGTCACACACAGCAGGCATCTCCCATGGTGTGTGTCATGGAGCTGTCTGGGTCAGTTTTTGGCTGTGCTGTAGCAAGGTCCCACCCCCTAGACCAGCTCGGTGCAACATCACTATGCACATGAATGCAACATCACTGTGCCCATGAATGCAGCCTCACTGTGCCCATGAATGCAGCCTCATTGTGCCCATTAAAGCAGCCTCATTGTGCCCATGAATGCAGCCTCACCGTGTCCATGAATTCAGCCTCACTGTGCCCGTGAATGCCCATGAATTCAGCCTCACTGTGCCCGTGAATGCAGCCTCATTGTGCCCATCAATGCAGCCTCACTGTGCCCATCAATGCAGCCTCACTGTCCATTAAATGCATCTTTACTGTGCCTATTAATGCAGCCTCACTGTGCCCATGAATGCAGCCTCACTGTGCCCATGAATGCAGCTTCACTGTGCCCATGAATGCAGTTTCACTCTGCCCATGAATGCAGCCTCACTGTCCATCAAATGCAGCATTACTGTGCCTGTGAATGCAGCCTCACTGCGCCCATGATTGCAGCCTTACTGTGCCCATGATTGCAGCCTTACTGTGCCCATCAATGCAGCCTTACTGTGCCCATCAATGCAGCCTCACTGTGCCCATCCATGCAGCCTCACTGTGCCCATCAATGCAGCTTCATTGTGCCCATGAATGCAGCCTCATTGTACCTGTGAATGCAGCCTCACTGTACCCGTGAATGCAGCCTCATTATGCCCCTCAATGCAGCCTCACTGTGCTCACCATGGCATTGACTAGAAGTCCCAGTATGTCCCACTGGTTACATTTGTCTCTGTAGAGCTAGATGTTCCACTGGCTCCCCTCCTCCTGTCTCTGTAGAATTAGAGGTCCCAGCATGCCCACTGGTTTCTCGCTTGTCTCTGCAGAACTAGAAGTCCCAGTATGTCCCACTGGTTACTCATTCACCATTCACTCATTCACTGGCTCGTGTAATAGGCGATTGAATCCAGTGTTCCATCTACTATCACAAGAGCCGGTCTAGGTGGGCGGGACCTTGCTACAGCACAGCCAAACACAGACCCAGCCAGCTCCATGACACACACCACGGGAGATGCCCGCTGTGTGTGACACATAGGAGAGAGAGAGCGAGGGAGGGGAGCGCTGCAGTCAGCTGAAGCTCAAAGCAGCCCCAGGGCAGACGGCCTACTAGGAAATTTCCCAGTATCCTGGTAGGCCAGTCCGACCCTGTTCTCAGCCACATCTTTATCTAGAGTACATTGAACTGTGAGTTATTTCCCTAAGTGGCGCTCCCCCACTCCGTATGTTAACTGCTGCTGCACCACGCTGCATCTCCCTATAGGCTTCCTCCCTCATGGCAGTGATTCTGCAAATTCAGAAGATGGCTGACCTGCTTATATGCAAGTTATTGCCATAAAAAGTGTATGGGGACCCAATTGCTGCCTCAGGGGACATGTGATAATGCAAAAAAAAAGTTTTAAAAACTTCAGTTTTTTCAGGATCAGTGATTTTAATAATGCCTAAAGTGAAATGATAAAAATTAAATATTCCTTTAAATATTGTGCCTGGGGGGTCTTCTTAGTCTGCCTGTAAAGTAGCGCAAACCTTTCCAATGTTCATCAGTACCACAGCAAAATGACATTTCTAAAGGAAAAAATGTCATTTAAAACTGCTTGCGGCTGTAATGTATTGTTGGATCCTGGCAATATAGATAAAAATCATTGAAAAAAATGGCGTGAGTCCCCCCCCCCCTCCAGTCCATTACCAGGCCCTTCGGTCTGCTATGAATATTAAGGGTAACCCGCACACTAACATTTTTTAAAAAAATGGCATGGGGGTCCCCCCCAAAATCCATACCAGGGCCTTCAGTTCTGGTATAAATTTTAAGGGGTATGCCACACTAAAATAAAAAAATGGAATGGGGTCTTTAACCATGTGATCGGCTGCGTGCAATCACAGCCGGACACATGTAAACACAGAGATGCCAGTAATCAGCGCTCCTCGGCTCACACTGACAGAGTGTGAGGAGAGGAAATCCAATCAGCGGCATCTCCTCACAGGGGACAGCTAGGTATGTAATCAGGGCACTGATGATCAGTGCCCTGATTACAATTAAGTGCCCACCAGTGCCAGAAATGATTGCCCACCACTGCCAGCAATCAGTACCAACCAGTGCCCACAATTGCCACCAATCTGTGCCCACAAGTGCCAGCAATCAGTGCCCACAAGTGCCAGCAATCAGTGGCCATTAGTGATGCAAATCAGTGCTGGCTATCAGTGCTGCCCATCTCTGCTGCCCATCAATGCTCATCACTGTTGCCCATCAATGCCACCTATCAACACCCATCAATGCCCATCAGTGCTGCCAATCAGTGCCCACCAGTGCTGCCTATCTGTGCCCACCAGTGCCACCTATCTGTGCCCACCAGTGCCGCCTATCTGTGCCCAGTGCCCACCAGTGCCACCCATCAGTGCTGCCTATCAGTGCCCATCAGTGCCACCTATCAGTGGCCATAAGTGCGGCATATTCGTGCCTCCTCATCATTGCCACCTAATCAGTGCCAATAAGTGCCACCTCATCAGTGTCCATCAGTGCAGCCTATCAGTGCTGTTATGACTAATTTCTGATTGGGACTCTAAAACAAAGTTAATACTGCAGCTGCAGGAATAGATTCACAGGACTCAATCACTGTGTTTAAAATGTCCGTTCAGTTTCAAAATTTATTATTACATGTTATTTTATACACAGATAAGAAAGGGGTGGTGTGGGATGTTATTAAAAACTAACAAATAGAAATATGTTATTGAAAGCTAACAAATATAAATATATTATTAGAAGCTAGCAAATAGAACAATTGCAAAAGTAAAACCTTGAGAAGGGAGGGGGGTGTAGAGAGCATTTAGTAGGAGATGTGCCTGTGTGTTAGGTGAAGGTTACAGAAAATATTTCAACAATGAGAACAAAATGGAGTCTATTGTGCTTAAATGAACAGTACAGTGAATGTCCATGTCATTTCGCTCCTTTTGTTTATTTGACACCATTCTTCTCCGCGTTACGTTCAGTCGATTGCTGGTAACTCCTGTTACATTGCCGCAGAGAGAAGGTGTCCTGTTCAGCTCTCTCCTAGCTTTCTCACAATAATGGGTTAATCAGGGCTGGTGGTACATTTGTTGGTACAGTGGGTAGTCACACAGAGGCATAGCCTGATGAGGAAGTAAATAACAAATATGAGAAATAGGAACATCACAATGTAAGCGCCTAGTTTCTGTAACCATGTTGCTATGCCATATAAAAAATCACCAAAACCTCCTAAACCCTGAAAGGGGTTCCATCCGTCTTTAGCAATATCTCTGGCCTTATTCTGTAGTTCTCTTATCTTAGCAAGATGCCCTTTAATAATGTCCTCATTATCAGAAATGTATATACAACAGTCAGTGTGAAATACCTTACACATCCCACCTTGAGCTGCAGTGAGATGATTTAGCGTTAATCTATGCTCTAATACCACTTTTTTAAGCTGAGCCATTTCTTCATTTATTAAACCTATATCAGTGGTAGTAAGGTTAATAATCTCATCTACAATTCTAGTGTAATTATTTATTCTTTTCATTGCTTCAATTCCCCATCCTGTCCAGGAAGGGAACCATGACCATGCCATGACACCTTCAGTGAACAGCTCTCTTTTGAACACTAAAGGGTATTCTGGACTTTGATTTGGTCACAATGTATCTTTGCGAACAGCCAAAGCAGGTGCTAACTTCCCAATATAACATGTACCTGTAACATTAATAGGAAGCCAGGTGTAAGCTTTATTTCCACATATATAATATAACCCTCTACGTATGGATGGTATACCTGCTCGTAAAAAACTGGAAGCAATAACGTGGAATCTAAGGTAACCGATATTTTCACATATTGGGAACTGTGAGCAATTTGTTTCTACATCCAACTGCTCTTGATGAGGGGAATCTGTGCCCGCTACCTGGGCGACCCCTACAGTGGGTGTGACTCCAAATGCCATAAGGGCAGCATCCTTTGCCGCTTGGTCCGCTAAAGCATTTCCTCTGGCTGTCATGTCATTTCCCCTTGCATGTCTTTTTACCTTCAAGATGGCAACTTCTGCTGGTTTCTGAAAGGCCTCAAATAGCTGCTCTATGAGTTTTGCATGTCTCACTGGCTTCACTGCACTAGTCAGGAAGTTCCGTGCTTTCCAAATAGACCCAAAATCGTTGGCTATTCCAAACGCATATCTGCTGTCAGTGTAAATGTTTCCCCTTTGATTCTCTAGGAGATGACATGCTTTGACTACAGCACACAACTCTGCTTCCTGTGCTGACATCTGAGGTGTCAATACTTCCTGATGTAAAATGATGTCTGTATTGGTTACAGCAAACCCTGTGTGTGGCTCACCATTATCAGTGTAAAATCTGGAACCATCAACGAATAAATGTGTGTCACAATCTGATAAAGGCTCATCTTTTGCTGGTGTGACAGAGGCCCTTTCTATGTCCATCAGAGCCATACAATCATGAGAAAAACTCTCAGGTTCTATATCAGTACCATTTGTTGCATCTTCCTCATCAATTCTAGGGAGAAGAGTAGCCTGATTTAAAGTAACACATCATTTGATTGTTAAATTCAATAGAGCAAAAAGAGCAGACTGGTACTTGTCAAATCTACTGGCAGACACGTGTCTGGTATTTACTTGATTCATGATTTCCTGTACTGCATATGGCACATACAGGATCAGAGCAGAATCTAGTACAAACTCAGTTACTCAGTTGTGTTGTGGAAAATTTTATATTAATGTATTGTCATAAGTCTCCCAGTGTGTGTTCAATCGTAGCCCGCTCTAAAGAGCTGACTGGGGCAGACCAACACTGGTTGAGATCCGTTTGGTAGTGAAAAGCTCTTTGGGGATGTAGAGAAATGTTTGTGGAGTGGGGACATGTCCGCCAGCTAAGGGCCCCTGTGCGATGCATAGAACGATCATCTGGTGGGGGTGTGTTCGTTCTGCAAAGACATTATCGGTTTAACGAGTGTGCTCTCATGTTGCCCCTGTGTGCCTGATCAACACATTTGTGGCCCAATGAGTGTACGCCTGCCGATAATCTCTCGTCCACAAAGACAGTAGAATAATCCAGGTATACGTTGTTCTATGGAACAATGTATAATATGAATTTCTATCAACGGAAATACGGGAGTCTTTTGGGTTGTTCTGGTTGGAGACAGGGTTAATGTTTGAAAGCCATGTGGCTTCTAAAAACATACATGCACCCTGTCTCTGCTCAGACACACCCATAAGACTCCTGTAGTCATTGTTCATTGGTTGTTGCATTTTCCTGTGTTGCTAAATCCTTATATGGTCACTTACATCCTGTGAGGTCATATCCTGTGAGGTCACAAGCTTTGTAAGAGGTGTGTTTGGCTGTTGGAGGCCGAACCCTCAAGCTTTGGGACTTCCTATGGATATGCTAATAAAGTGGCTCACTCAGACAGCTGAGGCAGGCTGGCTGCAGTGTGTTTTTTGTTTATTTTCAAAGTATTTTATTGATTTTTCAGGAAAGAGCTTACAAATCAACAGCATTAAATGATGAAGTACACAGCAGGGAAATTCAAGCCCCCTTGGGGGTACATTACAAACTTGTGAGAGTAGGTGTGATTAGGATTCTAGGCTGAGGCCGTACATTATAACCATTCTAGTACAAAATTCAAGCACTTAAACCCTATAGTCTTGAGATTTGAGCTGGGTGAGAGGAAGGGGGGGGAGGGAGAGACCGACAGCACCCCGAATGGGAACACACTGTGCTAGAACGGAGCTCTCCAGCCCCTCCCCGTCCTCCCCCCCATCAGACATAAAAAGGGACTTGACGTCCAAAAAAGTCGCTAAAGCCTACGTCAAATACTTTTCTTGGGGGAATGACCCCCATGGTTCCCTACTGCTGCATGTAAGAAAACAGACAACTCATCAACTTGTTAAATCAAACAGATAAATAAAAAGAAGAAAGAAGAAGGAAAGGAGTAGAGATGAGAGCGGGACGAGAGGAAGAGAGAGAAAAGAGTAGTCAGAAGCCAATCCGCGGGAGGACCCCCCCCAACCCCCAGGCAGCCCCACGCCTCATGGTTGAATCCCTGGAATCAGGGAAATGCCCATAAAGTTGGCCCAGGGTTCCCAAATAGCTTCAAATTTCTCTTTGGTGTTGTTCAGAGTGCTGGCAAGTTTCTCTTGGGCCATGATCCAAGAAATTTTGCGGGTAGCAGCTTTGAAGGAAACCCTAAGTTGTTTCCATGCCTTGGCAATAGATAGCTTAGCACCCAGCAAAATGAAATGAATCAATTTACGTGCCAGTTTAGGTGTTTTAGGTAAGTGGTCGTTTAATAAAGCTAAGGCGGGGGATCTCGGGATCTGGACTCCAGTAACTTTCTTAATCATGCGGAAAATCCTGCACCAGAAAGGCCTCAATCTTGGACATTCCCAGAAGATATGAGCCAGGGAGCCCCTGAGCAGACAGCCCCTGAAGCAACCGGGATCCGTGGAGGGGAACATTTTGGCCAGTCTCTCCGGCGGGAGATACCATCTTGTGATAACCTTCACGCTGGATTCAACCAGAGAGATGTTCAAAATGCTCTTGTATGCCCTGCTAAAGGCAACCCTCCATTTCTCCAGGGTCCACTCCACGGAGAGGTCTGACTCCCAAGCTATCATGTATGAGGTCTTGGTGGACTGACTAGCGAGTGACTGATAGATGATGGATATTCCACCCCTCTGCTCCGTAGCCTGACCGCACCACATTTCATATGGGGTGAATGTATGGTTTGAGGGTTTGTCTTTTCCCAGCTGAGTTAGGAAGTGTCTGATCTGCTGGAAACGAAAGGTCTCGGAGTTAGGCATCTCTAGTTGATTCACACAGAAGGCCCTGGTGATAGGCCCCAAGGATGTGAAGTAGTGACCGATCCGGTACAGCCCCTTGTTCAACCACCAGCGAAATGCCTTAATGTCAGTTCCCGGGGGAAAGTCAGGATTATTGAAGATGTGAGCCAGGGGGTGTCTGTAGGAAGTTATGGATTGAAGGTTTCTGAGGGAATCCCATAATTGAAAGGATTGCGAGAGGATAGGTGATAGAATGGGGGGACGTTTTTTGGGGGGGACCCATAGGAGAAAATCGATAGTGAAAGAAGGGACCGCCTGTCTCTCAATCTGAATCCAGTCCGGTCTTTCTGCCTTCGTGTATACCGTCGAGATCTGGGCTAGCCTGGCTGCTTGAAAATACCAAAAGAGTTGCGGGAGGCCTAAACCTCCTTGTGTTCTATTTAAGAATAGTGTACTCTGTGGAAGTCTGTACCCCTTCCCTCCCCAAATAAATTTAATTATTTTCCTTTGAAATGCTTTCAAGTGCTCTTTATTGATGCTTATTGGAATGGCTCTAAAGAGGTAAAGGATTCTGGGGAGCAAAGTCATCTTGACTGCATGAATCCTCCCTAACCAGGATAAACCTCCACAAGACCATTTGGATAAGTCTGCCTCTAGTTTGCGGTATGTGTGAGGAAAGTTAGATGCATAAAGGAGTTCTATTTTAGCTGTGAGCCTTATCCCCAAATAATCAATGTACGAGTCCCTCCATTTAAATTCAAAGGCACTCTGCAGGGATGACACTATAGTTGGTTTAAGGGAAATGTTTAAGGCTGAAGATTTGGTATAATTGACCGTCAGTCCAGAAACCTTCGAGAAATTTTTCAGGAGTTTACAGAGGTTTGGAAGGGAGGAGGTTGGTGAAGTGATAAAAAGGAGAATATCATCCGCAAACAATCCGCATTTGTGGACCTGGTCGCCGCAGGCGACCCCATGGATGTTGGGATCTGCTCTTATTGCTATCGCCAACGTTTCGATAGCGATAGCAAAAATGAGGGGGGAGAGTGGGCATCCCTGCCTAGTGCCTCTTGCAATGGTTAGGGGTTTAGAGTATTGACCTTGTAAACGAATCACCGCTTGAGGTGAGGAGTATAGAGATTTTAAAGTTCCTAAAAAGTTGGGTCCGAACCCCCACTTCTCCAAAATGGAGAAAAGATAAGGCCATTCGATCGAGTCGAAAGCTTTGTGGAGATCCAGCGACAGAATCATACCTTCTTGTTTTGGCCCCCCCTCCCAGTTAGATTGTAGGATGGATACTATATCTATTGCTCTCCTAATTTGATCGGGGCCTTGCCTACCAGGGATAAAGCCAACCTGGTCCTTGTGTATATATCTAGTGATGAAAGACGCCAGGCGGTTGGCTAGGATTTTAGTTAGAATTTTGAGATCGTTATTAATTAACGATATGGGCCTATAGTTCTCAACTTCCTCATGGTTTTTGTTGGGTTTGGGGATCACTGAGATAAATGCTGTGTTTAGTTGAGTTTCAATGGGGAATCCTGACTTTTTGGAGTTAAAGAATTTCGCCAGGTACGGGGCTAGGATCGCGCTATATTCTTTATAGTAGGGGACTGAGAGGCCGTCCGGCCCAGGGGTAGAGCCTGATTTAAGACCTTTAATGACCTCCCTGATTTCGACCTCCGAAATGGGGGTTTCCATTAAATCTTTACATTCTCTTGAGAGCGTGGGGAGTTGTAGATTCTGAAGGAATTCATTAACTAGTGGGCCTTTATCTGATTGGGGTGGGTCGTAAAGGTTAGCATAAAAGTCATGGAAAGCAGACATAATACTGGTCGGGTTTGCTGTAGGGGGTTGACCTGCTATCCTCAGTTTGGGGAAAGAGAGGGAGCGAAATTTAGGTGAGAGTTTAGATGCCAACATTGAGCCGAATCTATCCCTGTGGCAGTAAAATTTGGCTCCACACCATCTAAGGTTTTTCTCTGCTTTAGCCGTTAAAGAGAGGTTCAGCTCAAGTCTGGTGGCGTCGAGTTTGCTTAGAAGGGTCCTAGACGGGTGTCGTTTGTGTTCCGCTTTTAGTTGGAGGAAGGATTGTTCAAGTCTTTGGATGTCGATCAAACGCTCCTTCTTAGATTTGGTTGCTAGCCTAATTATAACTCCTCGAATAGTTGCTTTGTGGGCTGCCCACAGGGTTTCGGGTGAAATGTTCTCCACGTCATTTAAGAGGAAGTATTCTTTGATAGATTTTGCTATTTCTTGTACCAGACTAGGGTCAGTCAAAAGGGATTCGTTTAGCCGCCAGAAGAAGCCTCCTCGCCCAGACAGAACATTTCTTAAAGTAAGAAAAACCAATGAGTGATCCGACCATGCGGTATCCAGTATTGCTGCCTTTTTGAACAAAGGAATGAGGGCTGTCTGGGTGAGGATGTGGTCAATTCTAGCGTAAGACTGGTGGGGAGCAGAAAAGTGCGTGTAGTCCCTTTTGTTGGGGTTCATTTCCCTCCATGCGTCTACCAGGCCCTGTGCATGTATCATCTTGGCTATCCTAGTGCTAAGTTTTGTTGGGCGCGTGAGTTGGTCTCTAGGGGGCTTAGTTTTGTCTAGACCCTGATCGAACGCCACATTTGAGTCCCCTCCCAGGATGACTTTGCCTTCCAGGAGCGGTTCCAAAGCAGCGAACAGGTCCTGGAAGTAAGACGCTTGGCCTTTGTTTGGGGCGTAGTAGGAGACGAATGAATATAAAACACCTTCTAGGGTACCCTTCACCAAGATGAATCTGCCCTCTGGATCCCTGAAGTCATTGAGATGGGAAAATTTGCAGTTTTTGGAGAAGAGAATAGCTACACCTTTCGTCTTGTTAGAGGCATTAGCTAAATAAAATGTTGGAAAATGAGCGTGTAGGAACTTGGGGGTGTACCGGATGGGGAAGTGCGTCTCCTGCAGAAGCACTACATCGAGTCGCAGTGATTTATAATGATCCAGTGCTAATCTCCGTTTCCTAGGGGAGTTCAGGCCTTGGACATTGTGTGAGCCTATTTTGAGATCATTACCCTTCGCATTCAGGTCAGTCATGGGAGCAGGGGGGATAGAAGCCATTGATCAAGCAGTCACTTACCCTTGGGTGTCTTCTCATACCGGATTTCGGCCAGGTTGAGCGGGGAAGTCCCAGGACCGACTCGGGGGTCAGGGGGGAACTCCCCCCCGGACGGCTAGAAGGAAGAAAAGGGAGGAGATGGGGGAGAAAAAAGAAAGAGACTTACTGACAAGTACAAACAAATGAAAAGGTATGGGTACCAAAAAAATACCCTTGGAGTTATGCGAATCGAAATCCGCTATAGCCCCAATGATCCACTTCAGAGCACCCCGAGGGGCGTCTGAAGTTCCGACACCAAAGGACTCTATAGGTTCTCTGGAATCGAGTGGAGGCACAAGGGTTCCACCCCGGACCCTTGTTATGTCGAACCTGAAGTATAACATATACACACCATAACGGTAAACATAGAAACTATAGTGAGAGCCCTTGTTACGGGGCACTAAACACCTGAAATTATAAATAACCCAGACAGGAACGTATAAACGGATACCTTGAGAATCCCGTCCCCTGTACTTCCTCCAGAGACTACCCCCCCCCTATCTAACTATGTGGGGGAGAGTTCCTGGGGGTTCACCGGATAGTAAGGGTGGCCTTAATGGTCTAGCTAACCGGGTCTCCTTCTTGAAGTGGAGAGAACAAATGAGAATATCAGATAAACCTAGACTTCTAACAGGGCTAAGAAATGACCCATCCTAATGGAAACTGGGATTCTAGTCCTGTGTTCCAATCTTTATCTTTGAGGACCGGGATCTTCGTGGAGAGGGATCTTCTCTGTAGAATTTTCCTTCCTCTGAGGAGGGGAACTTGTTCTTGAGGGAAGTAAGTGGGGATAAAGGTTGGATAGTGTTCGAGTCCGGTTTCCCAAATCGAGCAAATTTTGCTAAAGTAGAAAAATGGTGTGTGGGCCAAAAAGTTCGATGCGAATCAAGTTGCAAGGTTTTCCATGTCCATAAGAGGAGAGAGGGATTGGAGCACTAGCTCCGTCAACTTGGGGGGGGGATTGGTCCAGAGATGTCTCAACCGAGACTAAAGGCAAATGATGCGCAAGGCAGATCTTAGGGTGGTTTCCCATCCTTGCTCTTCTTGGATGGACCCTTCATCCAGAGTGGAGAAACGGGGCTGCCAGGAGAAGGGCGTTTGGTGGAGCCCGAGGAAGAAGACGTATAGTCCATGGGCGCCTCCTGGGAGATTAGCCTGAGGGCGAGGAACAGCCTCTCACCTTCCTGGAGGCTCGCAAACGAGTGGGTCTTACCTTGGATGGTAAACTTTACAGCAAAGGGGAAGGTCCAGTGGTATTTGATATCCCGTTGGGAGAGGACCGTGAGGAGGGGTTTTAGTGTTCTTCGTCTTTGGATAGTCGTAGGAGCAAGGTCCGCAAAAATCTGGATCTGGTGACCCTGGTGTTGCAGTTTAGGATTTAGTCGGGATTGACGCATGACCTCTTCCTTAACCGCAAAAAAATGTGGCTTGACAATTATGTCCCTTGGGGAACCATCTTGTCTGGGGGGACCGAGGGACCTATGAGCTCTGTCTAGTTCCAGACGTTGTGGGGGTATGTTAGGAATGAGTGCTGCAATAATGTCCTGCACCATGGAGGGAATGTCCGAAAAAGTTTCGGGTAGGCCTCTGATTCGAAAGTTATATCTTCTAGATCGATTTTCGAGCTCGTCGATCCTAGAAAGGGCGACCTCTAATTGATCTTGAATGGTCATGAGGTGTGCTGCATTTTGGTTGGTTCTCGCGGATGTGCATTCCACCTTATCTTCAATGGCTTCAATTCTGGCACCCAGGTTGGAAAGGTCCGCTTTAATAGTGTTTGTAATCTGTTTAGCAGTATTAGCCAGTCCTTTCTCTAACAGGGATGAGAATTTAGCAAACATGTCTTCCTGCAGTGCCGTGAGGTCGGTTACTGAGAATCCTGGTTGCTGGATGGTTGGAAGCTGGAGGTGGGCAGGGGTGGCTTGTGTGCCCAGCTCCTGATCTGTGAGGCTTAGTCCCTCAGTGGAGGCCTTTGCTGTGGCCTGGGGCTTTGTGTGGCCTTGTAGTTGTGATTGGGGCGTTAGGGGGGGTCCCTGTGTTGCCTGGGCATAGGTTAGTGTCGGGGGAGCGAGTACTGGCCTGTGCTCCTGTGTCCTGGAGTTGTTGCCTGTCATTTGTTGTGGTCCGTCCGTGCTGGCGGCCATCTTGGGACTCCCGTCCGCGCTAGATGAGGCGAATTGAGGGCCGAGATCGCGTCTCGCCGTAGGCCCAGACATCTCCCCCTGTTCTTCGGGTGATCCCCTACACGGGTGTAATGTTGCTGTCCCCGTAACTGTGCTGAGGAGGCCGGTGTGCGGCTTGGCGGTCCGGGGTGGAGCGGAGCTCTCGGCTCAAGCGGCCATGTTGGAGCCCTCGCGCATGCGCACTGCAGTGTGTTTTTTGGAACTGGAAGCATGAGGATGTGATTATTTGTGAGCATGAGGCACACACCAGAGGATGAGCTACAGCAGAGGAAAGACATATGATCAAAAGGTGAGATGCATTTATATCATTAGTCAAAATTGTTATTATGATTAGAAACAGGAGATTTGGCTGTGTGTTTGCGTACAACCAAATTTCGCTGACAGTTGGTATGAACTGTGTCTGAAACTAACACTTTAGTAACAAATTCTGTTTGCTGTACTAGCCTGAGTTTAAGTGGCTTGTTCTCAACCAAATCAGTAGAGGTTCCAACACCAGAGGTAACATTTGTAGATAATAATCCTGGAGGTAAGTCCTCTATATTAAAAACACTTCGGCTTGCACCAGTATCGATTAAACAGGTTAATTCTGTTTCTCCTCCAGGATAGGGGAGTTCTTGAAAAAATACTTTTACGCTGGCCTCGGGACCATTGTCTCCTCTATTTAACATGATTGATGCTGGCATGCCATTTTCCTATGCCTGATCCACTGCTTTTGGCAGAGAGCTAGGATCAGCATGAGGTGCCTCTAAGCTCTTTTCCAGTCTACGGTCAGGAAGATGGCAGGATTTGGCTATGTGTCCTTCCCCATTACAATTGTAGCATATAATTGGTTTCCGAATGCCATGATTTCTGAAATTGCCTCTGCCTCTTCCTCTCTGCTTCCCCATGTACGTAACCTTGGGTTTGCTGTCTTTTTGGTTAATCCTGTTTTCTATAGAATCGAATAGACATATTGCCTGCCTTAGGCCTTGCTGTGAACAACTTTTATTTCAACTGGGGTATTAAACCATCAAGAAACCTTTGTTTCACCAGTCGTGTAGATGGACTTGCAGTTTCTCCCGCCTTCTCTTCCTCTATTTTAATGCCTACTTCCTCAGCCATATCACTTAACCACCTCCAATAAGCCCCTGCTGCTTCCTCTTTTCCTTGCTTAGCATTCATAAATTCAAAATGTCTGCTTTGTCCATATATTTGGGGCAATTTTTCCTTCAATTTCTCACAAACCTCCCATCCACTAACCATCTTACCTAGATTTTTGATGTCTACACCACATTCTTTAAGTATATAGCCAGACATGTTGCTTCCCACTGCTTTAATAAGAAGCTGATGAATGTCAGTAGCAGAGGCCTCACATGCTTCCTGTGCAGCGCTAAATTTGTTTGCAAACCCAATTGGATTCTTTCTAGGATCTCCCAATCCCTCTAATATGGCTCTCATATCTTGGGCACTAAAAGGTACATGCCATTTAATTTGAGACTTACTGTCAACAGCATTACCTTCAAAAACTAATCTCCCTTCCTTCTCTCTTCATCTTGCTGCCACAATTTGGAAATTACGGGTTGCTCCAGAAGTTCAGACTCTATCTCTCTTTCTCTGGCCAAAGCCTTAAGTTCAGAGAGATCTAGTTTTGCATATGTGCCTTTTGATTTATGCCAATCATCTGTTTATAGGCTATGAGCCAAATCCTTCTTTGTAGGTTGATATGGGGTTGTTAAACCTCTGCTCTCTACTATATTGCATAGCTCATCTTTTGTGTGTTCCATGTAATCTAATTCTTTTGCTTTTGTGCGTGGACCCCTTAAAGCCAACCTGGCAGCCACATAAGGTGGGAGGTCCTCCTCTACAGAGTCTTCTGGCCAAATGTAGTAAATTTGGGCAGTACTTTTATTAAACATCTCCGTCAAGCCAGTTTGATTTGCTACTTTAGCTTCTGTCTCCCATGTGCAAGCTATTCTCCACGTTCCTTTATTGCACAGTAGTGGGCCATAATCGTGCAGAAAAGTTTGCCAAACTTGTAAATCAAAAGTCCCTTCAGATTTTAAAGGTTTAGCTGTTCCCTTTGTCCATTCTACCCATTTATCTAGGGGCTCAGTATAAGCAGAACCGTACCTTCGTTTCATATATTCTCTAGCGATCATCTTGCGCTGGGCATTTTCTGAAGGCCTCTCACCCTTCATTCCCTTATTAATTTAATGCCCATAATGACTGGCCAGTCTTTTCTACTTGTGCCTATACCCTCTTGCCTCTTAAACAAATAGTACAGCAAATCTGCAGATTTACACGAATAGTCTCCACTCATCAACGTGGATAGAAGGGGTTTATGACAATAGGCAAAGCACTCATTAAGAGACCCTACTCGTCTCTTCTCTTTTCTGTGAGTTTTATCTGACCCTACCATGTGCCTCTGACCCAGGTCGCCCACAAGGAGTCAACGCAGGGAACGGCAGAGGATTTTCCCTATCCACACACAGTCCAACCCGTGAAGGGGGACACAAACACATTCACGCACACACGTTACCCAACCATCAAGGTCCGAGAGTGGTCTGGTTTCCTTGAGAACCGACAGATAGGATACATAGGAAAGGCAGAAATATAACAAGCTTAAGGGAAGCTTACCTAGCCGGCATTTGAGGTCTGCATTTCCCGATGATCCCGATCAAAGCGCGGTTCCTTCTGGAAACCCTGCCAAACTCCTGGCTGGCTTGCCAAAACTGTTATGACTAATTTCTGATTGGGACTCTAAAACAAAAGTTAATACTGCAGCTGCAGGAACAGATTCACAGGACTCAATCACTGTGTTTAAAATGTCCGTTCAGTGTCAAAATTTATTATTACGTGTTATTTTATACATAGATAAGAAAGGGGTGGTGTGAGATGTTATTAAAAACTAACAAATAGAAATGTGTTATTGAAATCTAACAAATAGAAATATATTATTAAAAGCTAGCAAATAGAACAATTGCAAAAGTAAAACCTTGAGAAGGGAGGGGGGGAGTAGAGAGCGTTTAGGAGGAGATGTCTGTGTGTTAGGTGAAGGTTACAGAACATATTTCAACAGTGAGAACAAAATGGACTCTCTTGTGCTTAAAGTGGAGTTCCACACAAAAATGGAACTTCCACTTTTCGGAACCCTCCCCCCCTCCGGTGTCACATTTGGCACCTTTCAGGGGGGAGGGGGGTGCAGATACCTGTCAAAGACAGGTATTTGCATCCACTTCTGGCATAGACTCCCACGGGAGTCTATGTCTCTTCCTGTCCCTCCGCGCTGTCTCCTGGGAAACACACAGGTCCCAGGAGATAGCAGGGACCAGTTACGATGCGCAGCGCGACTCGCGCATGCACAGTAGGGAACTGGGAAGTGAAGCCGAAACGCTTCACTTCCTGATTCCCTCACCTAGGATGGCGGTGGCAGCTGCCGAGAATCGAGCAGGTTATCGGCGTCGGCTGCCGACATCGCTGGACCCTGGGACAGGTAAGTGGCCATTTATTAAAAGTCAGCAGCTGCAGTATTTGTAGCTGCTGGCTTTTAATATTTTTTTTTTAGGTGGATTTAGGTGGACTCCCTCTTTAAATTAACAGCACAGTGAATGTCCATGTCAGTGCCCATCAGTGCCGCCTCAAAAGCGTCCATCAGTGAAGGAGAAAAATTACTTATTTACAAAATTTACTGACAGAAACTAAGAAAAACTTTTTTTTTTCAAAATTTTTGGTCTTTTTTTTTTTTAAAAACCCAGGAGTGATTAAATACCAGCAAAAGAAAGCTCTATTTGTGTGAAGAAAATGATAACAATTTCACATGGTTACAGTGTAGCATGACCGCGCAATTGTCATTCAAAGTGTGACAGCGCTGAAACAAAAAAATGTCAAAAAAGTAAAAATGACAGGAGACAGTTTTTGACAAATCCTTTATTAAAAAAAAAAGTGTCTCACGATGTAAATCTTCAATCACGGCGCCAATGGAACCAAAAAAAAAAAAACGGAAAAACTCCACCTCGATGGGAGGCGTCCCTGCGACTGAAGCCTTTTTGCGCTGACAGCTCTAATTTAGCCAAGGGCGGGGCCACCTGGTGATGTAAACAGGTGACCCCGCCCACTTCTGACGTCATGTGAGGTCAGGAGCATTCTTTGGCCAATCAGCAGCAGTCAATGCACTGTGATCTCGCAGTGCATTATGGGGCATCCCGCGGGCGCTCAAATGCTGTGAATGGGCGAACACCCGATGTTCGAGTCGAACTTACGTTTGACTCAAACCGCGGGCTCATCCCTAACTGGCATACGTGATTGATGACCTGAGAGCAGACATGCGCAGTTTCTGACTGGCTGAGGATGGCGGAACAGACTACAGTGCCACAAGGACACCCTATTGGAGCTTCAGCTGAGCACAGCACATTATAACCACCAGCTTATGGAGATGAAGCACCACATGGAGGATCTGGACAACAGGGGCCGCTACCACAATCTCCTGGTAAAGGGGCATCCCTTAATCAGTAGAACCAAAGTAAATCCCCCAGGCACTCCAGGCACTGTTTAATGACCTCCTTAAGAGACCCTGTGATATTTCATTGCTATGTGAACAATTTCACAGATTGCTTAGCCCATCAGGGGGAGAGTTAAACCCCCCAGGGACACTGTATGCTGTTTTGCTGACTGCCATCTTAAAGAGGAGATTTTACACACCGCTCGTTCCCAGGAGAAATTCCCTTTTAATGGCTCAGACGTCCAGGTTTTCTAGGACTTATCAGCTATCACTATGAGTAATCGCAGAGCTCTCCGCCCACTTGCGGTTGCTTAATGGGAGAAACAGATACCATAGCAGTGGCGCTTCCCCTTCAGCATGCCGGCCACCTTGCATGGTAAAACGGTTGTACTTTGTACCGTGGATGATCTGGTACATTTTTGCTTCACCCTTGATCTGCCACTGATTGTGGTGCCTGAGTGGTACTGGGAGTTTAGGCTGCCTGACATCTAGTCTACTATCTATTCTTCCACAGGTCGGTGATCCACAACAATGTGAAACCACTCTAGATCTACTCTGCTAGTCTTGGGCAACAGGGAGAGAAGCCCACCCACGTACACCTAAATCACAATGGTAGATCTAGGAATATATTAATAGTAATAAGGTCAGGTCTGAGCATGTAGGCCTTTTACAAAATAATCTGGAGTGGGTGACTGGGGACAAAGAGAAGGCAAATGTATTAAATACCCTTTTCAGCTCTGTGTATACAAAGGAGCATGGGGGAGCTCAAGTCCATAATGGGGATGATATTGACACAGCCCCAGGTGATCTACAATGGCTCAAAAGTGATATGGTCCAGAAATATTTAGACAGAGTAATAGTGGATAAAGCACCTGGACCAGATAGCATACACCCACAGATCCTAAAAGAATTGAGCTCTATCATTTCAAATTCATTGAGGTAGATTTACTAAAACTGGTGCACTCTGGCACAGTATCTGGTGCATGGTAGCCAATTAACATTTAGCCTCAGCTTGTTCAATTAAGCTTTGGCAATAAAACCTGTAGGCTGATTGGTTTCTATGCAGAATTGAGCCTGATTTTGCACTCTCCAGCTTTAGTAAATAAACCCCATTGTTTCTAATTTTTAGGGACTCATTAAGGACTGGAATAGTACCACTGGATTGGCATAGGGTCAATGTGGTGCCTATATTTAAAAAGGGATCAAAGTCTTTACCAAATAACTCTAGATCTATTAGTTTAACTTCGATAGTCAGGAAGATACTGTAGAGTTTAATAAAAGACCACGTAGATGGGTTCTTGATGGAAAAAAATATTTGAAGCAACAGACAGCATGGATTTATGAAAGACAGATGTCAAACAAATCTGTTTTCTTTGTATGAGGAGGTAACTAAAACACTGGACAAAGGAGTGGTTGTGGACAAGGTATACTTGGATTTTGCAAAAGCGTTCGATACAGTTCTCCACACACGGCTAATGTGTGAGGTAAAGTGTACAGGCTTGGAAAGATCAGTTTATAAATGGATAGAAAACTGGCTAAAATACAGAATTCAGGGAATAGTGGTTAATGATTCATACGCTAAATTGTCTAAGGTTAATATTGGTGTACCCCAAGGTTCAGTGTTGGGACCCTTACTTTTTAATATCTGTATTAATGGTATAGGGTCTGGGATCAAAAGTACCATTTCAGTCTTTGCAGATAACACCAAGCTACACAGTGGAATAATGTTCCCTACAAGGTGTCTGCAACTTACAAGACAACCTCAATGCACCGTTTAATTGGGCAACTATGTTACAAATGAGGTTTAATGTTGATAAATGTAAAGTTATGTACTTGGGGGCTAAGAATATGCATGCATCATACATACTAGGGGGAGTACAGCTGGGGGAACCAATGGTGGAGAAGGATCTGGGTGTTTTGGTAGATCATAAGCTTAATAAAAGCATACAATGCCAAGCTGCAGTTTCCAAAGTGAGAAGGTCCTTTCTTGTATTAAGAGATATAATTTTTCCCCTGTACAAATCATTAGTGGTCAAGACCAGTCAAGACTTAGAACAGGAAACGCCATGGTCGACCAAAGAAGTTGAATGCACGTGCTTAGCCTCATAGCCAGAGGTTGTCTTTGGGAAATAGAGGTTGAAGGGGTGGAGGGTCAGCCTGTTAGTGCTCAGACTATGGGCATAGCATAAGGGGTTGCCGGGGTTACATTCGCAACCCCGCCCCTAGCTCCAGGGGGCCCCTGCAGCCTCCCTGTCATATTATCATATCCTCCACAAAATCCAGCTTTGAACTGCGCTAGGGCACCACAGCCATGCTCCAGTACTGGGCTCCTACTTTGCCTTCCACATTTCACACCCCTCTGTTCCCATTGGCTGGGGAGAAGCCGTGAGCCATTTCCTGAATGGAGAGGAGCACGAGGTGAGAACAGCCCAGGATGGGGAAGTGTCTGTGCTGTGTGCTGGCAACATGGAATGGTAACCAAGCTCAGCGAGGCAAGAGGGGGAGAGTGCCATCCTGTAGCCACGATGGGACCGATGTCACTGGTGAGGTATGACACTGCTCAGTGTCTCCTAGTCACCAGCTTGGATTCTCTGTACCCCCACCCGGGGATGTCTACTTACCCCACTTCCCTGACAACTAGGGAAAAGACACACACCTCTGGGAGGTGATCTTACCCCAACACCTGCCAACACTGACAGAGAAACCTTCAGAAACTGCTAAAACAAAAAAACAAATCCCTTAATACCTCCTCAGGGGGCCCCTGAAGGGCTGCAGGCTCCAGATTTTGTGTCACATGGCTTTTCCCTACCAGATCTAAGTTGACCCCCCAAAGCCCCCTGACCACCCCCTCCACCCTGCATGCTGTGCCTGGCTGCTGAGCTTCTTTCCCATTACAGCACTCTATACTGTTCCTCCTCCGCAGGGCTGAAATCACATTACTTTACAACACAGCCAGTTAGCCATGATCTGCACAGGGTGTATCTGCTTACTGCAACTACACTGCCGTTCTGACCAGAGAATTTCACAAGTCAGAAGGGAAACATAAAAGCAAGATACACCCTGTGAAGACTGACCGACTGTGTGTAAAGGAATGTAATTTCAGCCCTGTGTAGTGCGTGTGTGTGTGTGTGTGGGGGGGGGGGGGGGGGCTGTATAAAGTGCTGGGATGGGAAAGGAGCTTTGCCAAGTGACCTGCCAGGGGTCCCTGTCCTCTGATTCTCCAGTGGTAATCCCTGTCCTCTGATGTTAAGAGGAACTCTGCGAACTCAAAACTCTTAAGCCACTTTGAGTATCTTGGTGTGTGGTGGATGTATCTGCATGCAAGTTGGAAGTAGTGGGGGGGGGGCCCAGGTCAACTTTTGCATCGTGGTCCGCAAGCTTCAAGCTATGCCTCTGGCTCAGACCATACGCCGCACACCGCATAAAATTGGTCTGCATGGCTGTCATCCAAGAAGGAAGCCTCTTCTAAAGATGATGAACAAGAAAGCCCGCTAACAGCTTGCTGAAGACAAGCAGACTAAGGACATGGATTACTGCAACCATGTCCTGTGGTCTGATGAGACCAAGACAAACTTATTTGGTTCAGATGGTGTCAAGCCTGTGTTGCGTCAACCAGGTGAGGAGTACAAAGAGAAGTGTGTTTTGCTTATAGTCAAGCATGGTGGTGAGAGTGTCATGGTCTGTGGCTGCATGAGTGCTGCCGGCACTGGGGAACTACAGATCATTGAGGGAACCATGAATGCCAACATGTACTGTGACATACTGAAGCAGAGCATGATCTCCTCCCTTCAGAGACTGGGCCGTAGGGCAGTATTCCAACATGATAACTACCCCAAACACACCTCCTAGATGACCACTGCCTTGCTAAAGAAGCTGAGGGTAAAGGTGATGGGCTCTGTGATGTCATCATGGAGGAGTGGAAGAGGACTCCAGTGGCAACCTGTGAAGCTCTGGTGAACTCCATGCCCAAGAAGGTTAAGGCAGAGCTGAAAAATGATGGCGGCCACACAAAATATTGACACTTTTGTCCCAATTTGGAGATTTTAACTTAGAGGTGCACTCACTTTTGTTGCCAGTGGTTTAGACATTAATGGCTGTGTGTTGAGTTATTTTGAGAGAACAACAAATTTACAAGTATACGAGCTGTACACTCACTACTTTACATTGTAGCAAAGTGTAATTTCTTTCGTGTTGTCACATGAAAAGATCCAATAAAATATTTTACAAAAATGTGAGGGGTGTACATTTTTGTGAGATACTGTATATATATATATATATATATATATATATATATATATATATATATATATAAACTGCAGGTAAGGGTGAATCCATGTGTTATGTTAAAGTATGTGCCCCAGTATATGTTATTTATAAAAACTTCACTTCATACCTAATTTCAGTGCGCTGCTCGGCGCTCACGTGACCGCCTGACGCTCAGCAGGAGCCAATGGCTGTCTCAGCCAATCAGAGGGGGAGAGACCCGGAGAGTTCCAGCCAGCCGAGGCTGTCCTGCACATCGATGGGCTCAGATAAGTATTAGGGGGCTGAGTGGGCTGCTGCACACAGAAAGGTTTTCTATCCTAATGCGTAGACTGCATTAAGATAAAAAAAACTTCTGACTTTACAACCACTTTAACTGTTCAGCCCTTTTTTAGTTCCTTTTATAAAATTTTGCAAATAAATAATTTTTGTACATAAATTTGGGCCAAAATGTATACCGATACATATCTTTGGTAAAAATAACCCAAATTAGTGGATATTGTTTAGTCTGTGTGAAAGTTAAAGGGGGTCATTTACTATAGCGCCAAAAAATTCTTCTGCAGTACCAAAAAATAACTCTCAAAAAAGGCAAGACAGATTTCAACTCTAAGAAAGTCAGCACTATAATGCAAATGGAAAGCAGCGTTATTGCAGACCTGGGGGGTGTCTATAGTATGCCTGTAAAGGGGCGCATGTTTCCCATGTTTAGAACAGTCTGACAGCAAAATGACATTTCAAAGGAAAAAAAGTCATTTAAAACTACTCGCGGCTATTAATGAATTGCCAGTCCGACAATACACATAAAAGTTCATTGATAAAAACGGCATGGGAATTCCCCACAGGGGAACCCCGAACCAAAATTTTTAAAAAAATGACGTGGGGGTCCCCCTAAATTCCATACCAGGCCCTTCAGGTCTGGTATGGATATTAAGGGGAACTCTGGCCAAAATTTAAAAAAAAAATGGTGTGGGGGCCCCCCTCAAAATCTATACCAGACCCTTCAGGTCTGGTATGGATTTTAGGGGAACCCCGTGCCAAAATTTTTAAAAAAATGGCGTGGGGTCTCCCCAAAAATCCATACCAGACCCTTATCCGAGCATGCAACCTGGCAGGCCGCAGGAAAAGAGGGGGGGACGAGAGAGCGCCCCCCCTCCTGAACCGTACCAGGCCACATGCCCTCAACATTGAGAGGGTGCTTTGGGGTAGCCCCCCAAAACACCTTGTCCCTATGTTGATGGGGACAAGGGCCTCATCCCCACAACCCTTGCCCAGTGGTTGTGGAGGTCTGCGGGCTGGGGGCTTATCGGAATCTGGAAGCCCCCTTTAACAAGGGGACCCCCAGATCCCGGCCCTCCCCCCTGTGTGAAATGGTAAAGGGGTACAAAAGTACCCCTACCATTTCACAAAAAAACTGTCAAAAATGTTAAAAATGACAAGAGACAGTTTTTGACAATGCCTTTATTTAAATGCTTCTTCTTTCTTTTATCTTCTATCTTCTTTCTTCTACAAGCACAAATACGGTATCTGGATGATGTCTGTAGCTATAGGCATCACTCAGATATCCCCGCTCAAAGCAGAGGACGTAATTTGGCGTACGGCGGGTGGGAAGCGGTTTTAACCCTTTCATGACTAAGCCTATTTTTGAAATTTGGTGTTTACAAGTTAAAATCCATATTTTTTGCTAGAAAATTACTTAGAACCCCCAAACATTATATATATTTTTTTAGAAGAGAGTCTAAAGAATAAAATGGCGATTGTTGCAATATTTTTTATCACACGGTATTTGTGCAGCGGTGTTTTAAACGCAAATTTTTGGAAAAGTGACACTTTCATGAATTTTAAAAAATCCAAACAGTAAAGTTACCCCAATTTTTTTGTATAATGTGAAAGAGGATGTTACGCCGAGTAAATAGATACCAAACATGTCACCCTTTATAATTGCACGCACTCGTGGAATGGCGACGAACTACGGTACCTATGAATTTCCATAGGTGACGCTTTAAAAATTTTTTACGGTTACCAGGTTTGAGCTACAGAGGAGGTCTAGGGCTAGAATTATTGCTCTCGCTCTGACGATCGCGGCGATACCTCACATGTGTGGTTTGAACACCGTTTACATATGCGGGCGCGACTTCCGTATGCGTTTTCTTCGCTGCGCGAGCTCACGGGGACGGGGCGCTTTAAAATTTTTTTTTTTTTTTTTTATTTATTTTATTTATTTTTGTACTTTTATAAATTGTGTTTAAAATTTTTTTTTTTTTTTTTACTTTTATTGCTGTCACAAGCAATGTAAACATCCCTTGTGACAGTAATATGTGGTGACAGGTACTCTTTATGGAGGGATGGGGGGTCTAAAAGACCCCCCATCCCTCCTTTACACTTCAAAGTATTCAGATCGCCGAAAACGGCGATTCTGAATACTGTGTACTTTTTTAAATTCGGCGGCATTGGCAGCCGAGTAAACGGGAAGTGACGTCATGACGTCGCTTCCGCGTTTACAATTAGAAGGCTGGAACGAAGCCACTCACAGCTTCGTTCCAGCCCGCCCCCAGCCGCCGGAGATTCCCGAATGGACACCGGGCCTCCCGATCGCACGAAGCTGTGAGTGGTTTCGTTCCAGCCTTCTAATTGTAAACGCGGAAGCGACGTCATGACGTCACTTCCCGTTTACTCGGAAAGCCGAGGACGCATATGTGCGTTCGGTCGGCGGGAAGGGGTTAATGGTGTTCGCACAAATTTTTTTTTCCCGCAAAGCACAAACTTCCCATCTGTCTCGACACAGGAGAACAGCGTAGTGACGTCAGCATCACAGGCCACGCCTTACACGTTTCGTCACTACAGGACGTTATCTGGGGCTTTGCCCAACCCCCAGACAACGTCCTGTAGTGACGAAATGTGTAGGGCGTGGCCTGTGATGCTGACGTCACTACACTGTTCTCCTGTGTCGAGACCGATGGGAAGTTTGTGCTTTGCGGGAAGCCTGTGAGACGCCGGGATATCCTTGTTTTGCTGTCTACCTTTGCCTATGTGATCGGATTCGTTTGTAAGTGTATCTCTTTTTTCAATAAATCTTTTAAGTGGAACGATTACACTATGGGAGTTTTTTCTGTTGATATCTCCTGAGCAAATGCAGATCTAGCCTCAATACAGGATGCCGGTATAGGTTGTTGGGAGACCTTAACATTCCCTATGCTTGCTGAGATCACCTGTGTGATCAATGTAGTCGGTAAGGAGCCTCAATACTAACTTGGGTGTATTTAACTCTTGGGAGCCTGGATTCTTTTCATCACGTTTTTGGGACTAGTTCCTTGATTACTTTATGGACTTTTATATATATATGTTTTTTTACACTGTGTGTGATGGGACTCTTTCATGCATTTGTATTGTGATTATCATCACTTGAAATGTTCTCTTTACCTATTATGTATTTTTTTATATATTTTTATTTTTTTCACTGTTGATGAACGAACATTAATTACTTATAGCACGGTTTCATGATATACTGTGTTTTACTTATATAATTTTCCTATTCCTAAATGTTTTTTGGTTTTTCACTTATCTTTCACATGATTACTCATTATATCTGATATCTGTATTCAGACTACAAGGAAGTGGTATACTGACGGAAACACTCAAGTGGAGTGTGGGACGTTCCGTGACATTGGTGGCAAGCAGTGGGAAGCTTCCTGCAGTCTGGGAAATCTAAACCTCCACCTGGATCCAAGATCAGCATAGCAGACTTCAGTCACCCCAGTGGAGATATGGACCTGGCATCAGAGTTCCCAGAGCTGCTGCGGATCATCCTTTCAACATACACCAGGACTGTGTCTGAGGATGAATACCTGGAGCTTAGGCAGCAAATTCGGGTGGAGCTCTAAATTGGAGCCCTCCAGCTCTCTGGTATAAAACAGGGCAAGTGCTTTCCAACCCAAGAGCAACAGGCCAGTGACCAACGGGCATTGCGGATGGCATTCCTGGGAGAGCGACCCCAGGAGCAATGGGTGACTGAGTTGGACAGGCTGGTCCAGCAGGAGATAGAGCTGGACAATCGTTATTGGGCTCTGCAATGGTACGCAGAGGAGGGATATTTAGGGGAGACAACAGAATGCTCTCCGGAGGGATATGACTTTGGAGGCCCTGGATTGCTGAGGGAGAGCCTTACAGATCATTTTGTTTTTGGCAATGAAGGGGAACCTGACCTTGAGGACCTGCGAGAATATAGAGAGGCTATGCTCGGTCTTGCAGGGGTCTCAGAGCTCAAACCTGATCTGGACCATTTGCTAAGGAAGGAACAGCATCTGGAAAGGGCATACAGGAAACTGCTAGAACACATTCAACAGCATGCCAGAGAATCGGCAGTGGAAAATCTGAAGATTGCCGTCCACAAACCTGAAGTGCTGACCACAGGGCAGAGCTTTGCTAACCTCTGCCCAGCACTGATAACATCTTCTGGGTTCCATGGACAGGAGATGGCGAACCTCTATCCCCAGACACCATTTATAGAGGTAGGGGATTTAATAGACTTTTCTGCTGAGGAAGAACAACCTGATGAGCCTCCAGCTGAAGATCTGGTAACTGAACAGAGGGTCCAAGACCTCTGCCCCACACTTTTAGCAATTCCAGAGACTGGGGATTTAATAGATGTTTCTGTAGAGGAGGAACCATCTAGCAAACCCCCAGCAGAAGTGCTGGCAACCGGACAGAGGGTCCAAGACCTCTGCCCCACACCTGTGGCAGTTTCGGAGGCTCAGGGTGAGAAGGTGGCAATCACTTCCCAGCAGCAGATACAGGGGGGGAAGGGAGAGGAGGTGTTTGTTGTCCCTCCCCAGTTGACCAGGGTGGAGGAAGCGGCCTTTCCTCCCCAGCAAAGATCCGTGCACCTGGGAGACAGTACCATAGACATGTCATCCCAGCAGCCAGTTGAGGGAATGGAAAAGGAAGCAGCCAGCTCCTCTTTCCAATGGCAGCTACACAGTTTGGGAGTGGAGGAAGCCAGCCTCCTGCCCCAACGGTTAGCCAGAGCGGAGGATGCGGAGTACCCAGCAGAAGTGCTGGCAACAGAGCAGAGTGCTACCAACCTCTGCCCAGCACCGGCAACAACTGTGGAGTTCCAGGGAGCCGGGGCAGTTGGCCCCTCTCTCCGACGACAAGCTGATGTAGTGGAGCTGCTACTCCCAGCTACTCCCATGGGGTGATCGGCCCCTCTGCCCAGCAGCAGACTGAGCCCAGGAATGTTAAAAACAATCCAGCTGAAGCCCTGGCAGCCAGACAGAGAGTAAATGACCTCTGCCCCACACCTACTGAGGTCAACTATTCCTTGCAGCCAAGAATGGAGATCATGCGGGAAGACTATGTGAGTTCACTCTGCCTGACTATTGCATGCCCAGACCAGGTGGAGGTCTGGGACCTTGTTAGTCAACCTTTGATGGGGGAGAAATGTGACAGACTCATCCGGGACAGAGGCTATTGGAGGGGACTGAAAGCTAGCCTCTTGCCAACAGATTATGGGCCCTGGCATTTGGGGGAATGGTGCTCTCTGTGAGCTGTATGCCTGGGGACCCTGGGGTTGGTGTTACTTTGGATTCAGCTCCATTTCCCCCCAAACCACACAGACTCTGGGAACCCTTTATATGCTATATTAGAATGGTGACTGATTCATACCGTTGGGACTCCTACTGTTAAATGCTAATGTCATCAATTCCAGTTACCTGTCAGTTGTCTGCTATAATGTGTATATTGTAAATAAGTCTAGTGTGGCTCTAAGAGTCTTTTCACCCATTGTTGTTTGTGTTAATTAACTCTGTTACTGTGTGAAGCTCGGTGACCACAAGTCTGGGCAAAAGGCCATGTCTCAGTCACCTAGGCTGTATAAAGGATTAGATAATTAGCTCATGTTAATTAGGTTACAGTTGTATTGTTAGAGGAGGTTCCAATGGCATATAAAGTCAAGTAATTTGGATTCTAAATAAAAATAGTCCATGTTAGCAGTGAAGCAAGTGTCGCCTTGCTTTATGCTTGGGAGCGGTTGGAATATCTGATATCTGTATCCAGACTACAAGGAAGTGGTATACTGACGGAAACCCTCAAGCGGAGTGTGGGACGTTCCGTGACATTTTTTATTTTTGTTTAATTTCAGATATGCAAATTTGTATTTCTACTTATGATATTTAAAGGCGTTCGATAAGAAATGGTGTCCCTGGGTTAGCAGCGGGAGGAAATCATTCAGCTGAAATCACACACTTTCATTCCTGCATGTCAGTCCCGACTGCAGGGGGAATTTCAGAGACATCGGTGCAGAAACTGCACTGATATCAATACAAATTGCACCCCAAAGTCGCACCAATTAAAACAGCGCAATTGCTACCACTTTGACATGTCAAATCACACCAATGTGAACTAAAGCTGACACATACAACACTGCCTATCCACCAGCTGAATTCATTACCTGCAATTCTCCACAGCTGTTATATGTAAAGATTCCACCTTCATCAACTTGCAGGTGTGCAGAAGCCTAGGTTTACATTGGAGCGATTTGTCATGCGATTTGAGAGATCAAATCGCATGACTATTGGCAGCAATTACACTGTTCCAATCGATGCCACTTTTTTTGTGGCGCCGCACCAATTTGCTAAAGTAGTTCCTGCACTACTTTTGCCGATTTCAGGTGCGACTTCAATAGACATTTGTGTATAAAGTCACACGGATGTCTATCAAGTAGCACCTGAAATCACGCTGACCTTGCTTGGAATTTGTGCTACTTCAAGTGAAGTAGCGCGATTTCAAAGTAGCATCAATGTGAACCAGGGCAAAGAGATTCGTTTTTTGGTGCACAAATACATATTGAAATAAAATATAAGATATTGCACTTTCCCAAAACCACCACCCACAAAAACTAAAGAGAAAGAAAAGTAGAAAAAAAAAAAAACAAACACACACACACACACACACACACACACACACACACACACACACACACACCAAAGTTCAATAATGTACTTTTATTTTACCAGCAGAAAAAAAAAAAAATACATTTACTAGCTTCAAAAAAATTGACAAGATATATGGTGCTACATTTAGCAATGGGATTTTAAGGGCCCTGCTCATAGGAGCTTACAATCTAAAATTTGACAAAACCTTAGAGTGGACACAGCTTTAATTTCAGTGTATAATGGGCAACACATCACATTTTTATCTGCAAGATTATAGAAACATACTTAACAGTCATTCTTACAAAGCATTCCAACATAATATTACAACAGACTTATTCAAAACACCCACCACCAGCCCACAATCCACACATACATACAACATACATACATACATTGGTGGCCATGTTCTGCTGGAAGCTGCATTTCGGTGTACACAATTAAACGAGATCAAAAAGAGTAGGTTAGCAGATGCTTCCAAATGATGTTTGCATGATCAGACAGGAACAATACACGCACAACATTGACAGCATGGCCACATAAACCCACTTTTGATTAAAAAAATGCACAAGAATTTCATCAAATCTCCCAATATCATTCCTTCTCCCCCACAAATCACAGCAAAACACCTGACCTTCTCAAGCCAAACGAACCCCCCCTACTGCAGGCCTTTATATAAGAGAGGTTGTATTGTTAGCACACTGACACACCCAATAGAAGTACATGCCCACCAGTATCTTTCAATCTGTCTCTTCATGTATATCTAAAGTGATTGCACCTGAAGAGCAGGAACACATAATAGTATTCGCAACTGTGTTAGCCTTGGCTATGTGCATCAAATCTCCAACTACAGGACAAAGATCAAAGTAAACAAAGCATTAGTTTTCTAAGCATATGTACCTGTGCAGTGTAAACCCTAAAATTTGAAACGTCCAAGTCCCTGGGCATGACTAGTGCTAATAAACATTAACATCAGTCCCTGGCTGCAATGAGCTTCCAATCTAAAGTCCAAAATTAACTTTCTTACATTAGAACCTATTTTGACAGGAGACAAATAAAATGCCAGCATGTCTTTGGATTGTGGTGAGAAACCCACACAGGGAGTAGATATAAACTTCAACACAAGGATTAGCATGTTGGGGAATTGAACCAACATCCCAGGTGCTGCTAGACAGATGCACATAAACTATAATGGAATCCCAGTATTAGTATTGGGTTCAAAACTCATTTGACCAACCCTTTGCAGCTATAACAGCTTCAACTCTTCTTGTCCACAAGGTTTAGGAGTGTGTCTATGGGAATGTGCATTTGTGAGGTCAGGCACTGATGTTGGACGAGAAGGCCTGACCTACAGTCTCCTCTCTAATTCATCCCCAAGGTGTTCTGTTGTGTTGAGGTCAGGACTCTGTCCAGGCCAGTCAAGTTCCTCCACCCCAAAATCACTCATCCATGTCTTTATGGACCTTGCTTTGTGCACTGGTCCAAATCATTTGGTAGAGGGGGGATTATGATGTGGCGTTGTTTTTCAGGGGTTGGGCTTGGCCTCTTAGTTCCAGTTAAGGGAACTCTTAAGGCGTCAGCATACCAAGACATTTTGGAAAATTTCATGCTCCCAATTTTGTGGGAACAGTTTGGGGATGGCACCTTCCTGTTCCAACATGACTGCACACCAGTGCACAAAGCAAGGTCCATAAAGACATGGATGAGCAAGTTTGGGATGGAGAAACTTGATTGGCCTGCTCAGTTGAGTCCTGGCCTCAACCCGATAGAACACCCTTTGGCTGAATTAGAGTAGAGACTGTGAGCCAGGCCTTCTCATCCAACATCAGTGCCTGGCCTCACAAATGCACTTCTGGAAGAATGATCAAACATTCCCATTGGCACACTAAACCTTGTGGACAGCCTTCCCAGAAGCTGTTCTAGCTGCAAAGGGTGGGCCAAATCAAATTTTAACCCTACGGACTAAGACTGGGCTGCCATTAAAGTTCATGTGTGTGTAAAGGCAGGTGTCCCAATACTTTTGGCTAAATAGTGTATCTGGAAAAGACTAATGCCCCGTACACACGGTCGGACTTTGTTCGGACATTCCGACAACAAAATCCTAGGATTTTTTCCGACGGATGTTGGCTCAAACTTGTCTTGCATACACACTGTCACACAAAGTTGTCGGAAAATCTGATCGTTCTAAACGCGGTGACGTAAAACACGTAAGTCGGGACTATAAACGGGGCAGTGGCCAATAGCTTTCATCTCTGTATTTATTCTGAGCATGCGTGGCACTTTGTCCGTCGGATTTGTGTACACACGATCGGAATTTCCGACAACGGATTTTGTTGTCGGAAAATTTTATCTCCTGCTCTCATACTTTGTGTGTCGGAAAATCCGATGGAAAATGTGTGATGGAGCCTACACATGGTCGGAATTTCCGACAACAAGGTCCTATCACACATTTTCCGTCGGAAAATCCGACCGTGTGTACGGGGCATTACAATGGTGGTGGAACCCTCCTACACATAAATACTACATTTAGACATAATTATAGGACCTGGGAGATAAGACGACTTCTCTACATGAAGCAACATGGTTGGGATTTGAACCCATACACTCAGGGATGCAAAGCAGAAGTTCAAACCTCTAAGCCACAGACCTGCCACATGTGAAAACCTATTACTCAAGAGTTATTCTTCTTGATTTATTCTGTGATATTTGGTGTTTTTTTGTGGGTGAGAGTAGACTATTACCCTCAAATCTTTGGGAATTACATTTTGATTTCTGATGTTGGTACACATATCACATTTTTTGGCCTCAAATTATGAACATTTGGAAATAAATAAAAAGCAAAAATAATTGTGATTCATTTTAAATTTGCATCAGCAATAGTATTGTTTGTGGTTTGTAAAGACACCTGTGTGAGTTTGGGGTAAAGATTGTAGTGAGATGGAGAGTAACAAGTGAAAGTGACAGAGAAAAATATATTTTACCAAAACATCAAAACATTCCACATTCTAATATTCTTCGAATCAAAATATTTTAAGTAGAAGCAACAATGTTGCAAAGGAAATTTTATTTCACAGAAAGATACATTTCATCTCAACATTAAAAGGTTTTTTTTTTGTAAAAGTTAAAATTGTTCCATTAGAAGCAATGGCTGAAACTTCATTTTGACTAAATTAGAGCAGATTTTCATTTAAAAAAAAAAATGCTCTCTAATTAGCTCTCATTTTGGCTAAAAAAGACACTTTAGTTAAAATGAGAGTTATTTTCAGGTCTGAGCATGCTCATTTGTTCTGGCACCTAGTTGTCCAAAACGGGAAATTTTTCACTTCTCAGACTTTTAAAGATATTTCAGTGTAGAAATCACTTTTTCACACAGTTTAAAAGCAGATTATCTTTAAATAATATACCGCATATTTCAGTACCATTTAGGCAATTATATCATGCTCTAAACATTATTTCCATGTGCACTACTCCAGGTTTTAGCAGAGTAAGGGTTTGGGCGCTATTTGGTTTCAGGGAACTATAATAAATTCGATTTTGGGAGTATTTTCTCACCAGCGCTATAGTGAATACCGTTTTCGCGCTAATTACTGTGAATTAGCACTAATTACCATGAATTAGCGCTAATTAGCGCTAATTCACAGTAATTAGTGCTAATTAGCGCTGCAGCTCTATAGTAAATGACCCCCATAGAGTCTACAAGCTATGGTGCCAATCATTGAAAATTGATCACACCTGATACACTGACAGACTATCTTGAGGCCCTGAAATGTCAGGACAGTACCAATACCCCCCAAATGACCCCTTTTTAAAAAGTTAGACAGTCCAAGGTATTTAGTAAGAGGATTGGTAAGATTTTTGAAGTTCTTGGGAAAATTAAGACATTTTTATTTATTTTTTTTACGCAAAATTGTCATAATAACAAGTTATTTCTCACACACAGCATATGCATACTTGCAATTACACCCCAAAATACATTCTGCTACTCCTCCTGAGTATGGCGATACCACATGTGTGAGACTTTTTCACAGCCTGGCCACATAGAGAGGTCCAACGTTCAGGGAGCACCGTCAGGCATTCTAGGAGCGTAAATTACACATATAATTTCCTAACGCCCTATCACGTTTTGAATGCCCTGGAGCACCTGGACAGTGGAATTACCCAGAAAATGACCCGATTTTGGAAAGAAAACACCCCATCGTTTAATCTATGAGGCATAATGAGTCTTTTGAACATGTCTTTTTTTTCTACGGGTTTTTAGAAGATGTGGAAAGAAAATTAAAATGTTTTTTTTTTTTTTACACAGTTGTCGATTCATTAGATATTTCTAACACATAGCATATGCATAACAAAAATTAAACCCCAAAATACATTCTGCTACTTCTCCTGATACCACATGTGTGAGATATTTACACAGCCTGGCCACATAGAGAGGCACAACATCCAAGTAGCACCTTCAGGCATTCTAGGAGCATAAATTGCATAACAAATTTCATTCCTACCTATCACACTTTTGAAGGTACTGGAGCATCAGGACAATGGAAACGCTCACAAAATGACCCCATTTTGGAAGGCAAACACTCCAAAGTATTTTCTATGCAGCATGGGCTGCAGATAGGTACTCAGGTACTCTGATGGGCTGCTGATAGGAACTTGGGTGCCCTGATGGGCTGGAGACAGGTACTCAGGTAATCTAATGGGCTGCAGATAGGTACTCGGTACTGTGATGGGCTGCAGATAGGTATTCGGGTACTCTAATGGGCTGGAGACAGGTACATGGGTACTCTAATGGTCTGCAGATAGGTACTCGGGTACTCTGGGCTGGAGACAGGTACTCTGATGGGCTGGAGACAGGTACTCGGGTACTCTGATGGGCTGGAGACAGGTACTTGGGTACTCTGATGGGCTGAAGATAGGTACTCGGTTACTCTGATGGGCTGGAGATAGGTACTCCGGTATGATGGGCTAGAGACAGGTACTCAGGTACTCTGATGGGCTGTAGACAGATACGCTGGTACTCTGATGGGCTGCAGATAGGTACTCGGGTACTCTGATGGGCGGCAGATAGGTACTCAACTACTCTGATGGGCTGCAGATAGGTACTCGGGTACTCTGATGGGCTGCAGATAGGTACTCAAGAACTCTGGGCCGGAGACAGGTACTCAGGTACTCTGATGGGCTGGAGACCGATACTACTCTGGTACTCTGATGGGCTGCAGATAGGTACTCAGGTACTCTGATGGGCTGCAGATAGGTACTCAGGTACTCTGATGGGCTGGAGACAGGTACTTGGGTACTCTGATGGGCTGCAGATAGATACTCAGGAACTCTGGGCTGGAGACAGGTACTCGAGTACTCTGATATTGCAAAGTCAATCAAGCAACATTGGAAGCAGGGGAGTTGACTTCAGCTCTAAATTAATCTATTGATATGTTGATTCAAACGCTGTAGCATGGCCCTCCCTTAGAGGTTTTATTGGCATGCTACATCCCATTCGTGTATGCTGTCATGTTTGTGTCAGGAAACCGGAAAATAAATTTTTTGATATATTTTTGAACTAAATATACTATAGTTTGTATAACTTTCACACAAACTAAATAATATACACTTATTGCATTTTTTTTTTATCAAAGACATGAAACAGAATACATTCTAGCCAAACATTTTATTGGAGATGTTTTATAACAGAAAGTAGAAAAATTATGTTTCAATTTTTTTGGGCTTTTTTTGTTTATATAGCAAAAAATAAAAAACCCATTGGTGATCAAATACCACCAAAACTGAAAATTGTATACTTACCTGACAGTAATTTTCCTTTCCTGATACATAAGCATGACAGCATACAGGTCCCTCCCTTGTGGGTTTCACATTTGAGTACAGTTACGAGAATGCCGCCTGGGGGGAGGCGACTCATTTATATATAGCATAACCAGTCCTGATTGGGTGAGGAGCGGAGCCTATCCCATTTGTGTATGATGTCATGCTTATGTATCAGGAAAGGAAAATTACCCTCAGATAAGTACACAATTTTCTGTTTTGGTGGTATTTGATCACCACTGGGTTTTTTATTTTTTGCTATATAAACAAAAAAAGCCAAAAAAAATTGAAACGTCATTTTTCAACTTTCTGTTATAAAACATCTCCAATAAAATCAAATTTCTTCATACATGTTTGGCGAGAATGTATTCTGTTTCATGTCTTTGATAAAAAAAATACAATAAGTTTATATTATTTAGTTTGTGTGAAAGTTGTACAAACTATAGTATATTTAGTTAAAAAATGTATTAAGTCTGATTTATTGAAGACTTATCTAATTTCTTGAGGCCCTTAAAACGGCAGGATAGTAAAAATACTCCACAAATGACCTTATTTTGGAAAGTAGACAGTCTGAGGTATTTAGTAAGAGACATGGCAAGTTTTTTTGAAGTTGTAATTTTTTGTCACTTTTTGGGGAAATTAAGAAATGAAATAACATTTTCTTTTTTTTCTATTTAAATTTTTTTTACATACTGGGGGTCATTTACTATAGCATTGCAGCACTAATTACCGCAAATTACTGCGAATAGGGCTAAAACGGTATTCACTAAAAAATACTCCCAAAAATCGAATTTACTATAGTTCCCTGAAACCAAATAGCGCCCAAACCCTTACACTGCTAAAACCTGCAGTAGTGCACATGGAAATAATGTTTAGAGGAATGATATAATTGCCTAAATGGTACTGAAACATTTAGTAAATTATTTAAAGATAATCTGCTTTCAAACTGTGTGAAAAAGAGATTTCTACACTGAAAAAGTCTGAGAAGATATAAATTCCCCATTTTTGTACAACTAGGTGCCAACACAATTGAGCATGTTCAGACCTGCAAATAGCTCTCATTTTAGCTCCAGTGTCTTTTTTTACAGAGCGCTATAGTAAATACCAGATTGAGCGCTATGTTAAAGAGCATTTTTTGGAAGTGAAAACCTGCACTATTATAGTCCAATGCAAGTTTTAGCCATTGATTCTAATGGTACAATTGTAACTTCCCCAAATAAATCCTTTTAATGATGAAATGTATTTTTCTCTGAAATACATTTTCCTTTGCAACATTGTTGCTTCTGCTTAATCTATTTTGTTCTTAAGAATGCTAGAATGTGGAATGTTTTGGTAAAATATATTTTTCTCTGTCACTTTCACTCCATCTCACAACAATCTTTACCCAAACTGACACAGGTGTCTTTACAAACCACAAACAATACCATTGCTGATGCCAATTTAAAATGAGTCACAATTTTTTGTGCTTTTTACTATTTCCAAATAATCATAATTTGAGCCCAAAAATGTGATAGGTGTACCTCAAAGATCAAAATGTAATTCCCATAAATTTGAGGATAATATCACTATTCTACACTGACCCACAAAGAAGCACCAAATATCACAGAATAAATCAAGAAGAATAACTCTTGGGTAATGTAATTCCATCACCCGTATGTCCAAATAAATGCAGTATTTATGTGTAGGAGATTCTCACATGTGGCATCTCTGTGGCTTAGAGCTTAGAAATTCTGCTTGGCATCCCTGAGCATCTGGGTTCAAATCCCAAACATGCTGCTTCATCTCCCAGGTCCTAAAACTATGTTTAAATGTAGTGTTTATGTGTAGGAGGGTTCCACCAACATTGTAAATCTTGCCAGATACACTATCAAGCCAAAAGTATTGGGACACCTGCCTTTACACACAAATGAACTTTAATGGCCGCCCAGTCTTAGTCCGTAGGGTTAAAAATTGATTTGGTTTGCAGCTAGAACAGCTTCTGGGATGGCTAGGAAGGCTGTCCACAAGGTTTAGTGTGTCTATTCGAATGTTTGACTATTCTTCCAGAAGTGCATTTGTGAGGCCAGGTACTGATGTTGGATGAGAAGGTCTGGCTTGCCATCTCTGCTCTAATTCAGCCAAAAGGTGTTCTATTGGATTGAGGTCAGGACTCTGTGCAGGCCAGTCAAGTTCCTCCACCCCAAACTCGCTCATAAATGTCTTTTTGCACTGGTGTGCAGACATGTTGGAACAGGAAGGGGCCATCCCCAAACTGTTCCCACAAAGTTGGGAGCATGAAATTGTCCAAAATGTCTTGGTATGCTGTACATTAAGAGTTCCCTTCAATGGAACTAAGAGGCCATGCTCAACTGCTAAAAAACAACCCCACACCATAATCTCCCCTCACCAAATGATTTGGACCAGTGCACAAGGCAAGGTCCATAAAGACATGGATGAGTGAGTTTGGGGTGGAGGAACTTGACTGGCCTGCACAGAGTCCTGACCTCCACACAACAAAACACCTTGGGGATGAATTAGAGTGGAGACTGTAAGCCAGGCCTTCTCGTCCAACATCAGTGCCTGACCTTACAAATGCACTTATGGAAGAATGGTCAAACATTCCCATAGACATACTCCTAAACCTTGTGGACAGAATTCCCAGAAGAGTTTTTCCAACGGAAAATGTGTGATAGGACCTTGTTGGCGGAAATTCCGACCGTGTGTAGGCCCCATCACACATTTTCCATCAGCTTTTCCGACACACAAAGTTTGAGAGCAGGCTATAAAATTTTCCGACAACAAAATCTGTTGTCGGAATTTCCGATCGTGTGTACACAAATCCTGAAGCACAAAGTGCCACGCATGCTCAGAATAAATAAAGAGATGAAAGCTATTGGCTACTGCCCCGTTTATAGTCCCGACGTACGTGTTTTACGTCACCGCGTTCAGATTGATCGGATTTTCCGACAACTTTGTGTGACCGTGTGTATGCAAGACAAGTTTGAGCCAACATCCGTAGGAAAAAATCCTAGGATTTTGTTGCCAGAATGTCCGATCAATGTCCGACCGTGTGTACGGGGCATAAGACTGGGATGCCATTACAGTTCATGTGCATATAAATGCAGGCTTCCCAATACTTCGGACAATATATTGTATATTGCTTATGACACTGAGCATGGCTATGGACTTAGGGCTGGTTCACACCACAGAGATGCAGACAACATATGTGAGGCTGCCTGCTGGCTAAATGGGTAGCAAGTCCATCTAGTACCATTGGGGTTGCTGGTTCAATTCCCCAACATCCTAATGCTTGTGTTGAAGTTTATATGTGCTCCCTGTTTGGGTTTCTCATCACAATCCAAAGACATGCTGGTATCTTATTTGTCTCCTGTCGAAATAGTCTCTAATGTAAGAAAGTTAGTTTTGGACTTTAGATTGAAAGCTCATTGCAGCCAGGGACTGATTTTAATGTTTGTTAACACTAATTATGCCCAGGGACTTGGACATTTAAAATTTTAGGGTTTACACTGCACAGGTACATATGCTTAGAAAACTGTTTCTTTGTTTATGTGCATGCAAATGAACTTCGATCTTTGGCCTGTAGTTGGGGATTTGATGTACATAGTCAAGGGATAACACAGTTGCAAATAGTATTATGTGTTCCTGCTCATCAGGTGCAATCACTTTAGACATACATGAATAGACAGATTGAAAGATACCGATGGGCGTGTACTTCTATTGGGTGTGTGTCAGTGTGCTAACAATACAACAATCTCATATAAAGCTCTGCAGTAGGGGGGTTTGTTTGGCCTGAGAAGGTCAGGTTTTTTTGCTGTGATGTGTGGGGGGGGGGGGAATGATATTGTGCATATTGACAAACGCCCAACTAGGGCTGTTTGTTTGCTGAAATTCTTGTGCATTTTTTCCATCAAAAGTGGATTTATGTGGCCATGCTCTCAATGTTGTGCTGTGTATTATTCCTGTCTGACCATGCAAAATGGTTTGGGAGCATGTTCTGACCTTCTACTCTTTGATCTCATTGCTTAATCATGTACAAAGAAATGCAGCTTCCAGCAGAACATGGTCCCCAATGTATGTATGTGTGTGGATTGTGGGCTGGTAGTGGGTGTTCTATTTTGAATATGTGCCTTTTTAATATTTCGTTGGAATGCTTTGTAAGATAAATGACTGTTAAGTTTGTTTCTATACTCTTGCAGGTAAAATTGATGATGTAATTTACATAATTTTGTTTCTGCTGGCAAAATAAAAGTACGTTATTGAGATTGTTGTGTGTCTCTTTTCTTTCTTCTTTTTAATTAGTTTTGGGGGTGGTGGTTTTGGGGAAGTGCAATATCTTTCTTTTATATCTTATAATTTCTTTTTTTTTATTTATTTATTTATTTATTTTTGCTACTTCAGCGAGTTCATTTGAGAGGATTAAATCACTTTGATTAGGTCATTTTTATCCCATCTCATTATCGTCACATCATCTTTGCTTTTTTATAAATTTAATAAATCAACACTTCACTGCTTGTCTTTACACAAATTTATCCCCTCCCCTCCCCCCCCTCCCTCCCTGGCCCCTGCAGCTGACGCTATCACCTCAAGCTTTGGTGGTTTCTAATGTTCCAGGTCTCGTCCTACAATGTGATTGTTTCTAAATAGCGCTCGGATTTTCTAAATTTGGTCCAACAATCCCATTTACCCCCTTGTGTATCATAGTCACTTCCTGTAGAATTACTTGCTTCGAATCGCTCCAGAGCATATGTTTCATTGACGTTAGCCACCCACTCTCCTATCCTCGGCGCATCTTGTTTCTGCCAATTCTTAGGGATGATATTTTTGGCTGAGTTTAATAATACCGGGATTATTGAGGTTTTGTACCGTCTCATTCCCCCTTCCGACCTATGGAACAAACAGACCCACGGGTCGAAGGGGATCGCCTTGCCTGTTATTTCCTCAATTATTTTGATCACTTCTTGCCAGAAGTTTTTTATTTTTGGGCATTCCCACCACAAGTGCGACATAGATCCTGGAGTTGCACAACCTCTCTAGCAATTCGGAGACTTATCTGGGGAGAATGCACTAACTCTGACCGGGGTCATATACCATCTAGTCAGACACTTATAGTTGCTCTCTCTGGTTTTTGAGTCCACTGCCGTTCCATGTGTTGCCTCTAATATGCGCTTTACTTCCTCACTATCGACAGAGGCACCCAGTTCCTCCTCCCATTTCCTAATAAACGGGGGTGGCTCTGCCCCCAGCTCTCTCACCAAGATTCTATAGATTGCTGCAATTTTACCCTTCTTCATATCTTTGCTAAAAAGTTTTTCTATCGGTCTATACTTTGCTTCCTCCCTTAAGGGTCTAGGGAGACTAGCAACAAAGTGAGCTAACTGTGCATATCTCCACCCATTTAAGATCCAAACCCCCTCTTGTGCTGCCATTTCGTGAAACGTGATTATTTTTCCCCGTTTAATTATACCCCTTACCTGTGCCTCCCTATCTAATATCCAATTACCCCCCACTATCTCCATCCCCGGTGGGAAGAGCGAATTCTCTTTTAAATAAATTAAGGGGGAGTTATAGTCCCATTTATTTCTTGAGTGCATCTGATCCCAGATTTTGTATGTGTATTGTGTGATATAGTGTGTATCCTTACCCAGTCCCCTAAGCTAAGGGGGATTCCAAATCGCGTGACTTAATTGTGCATTACTCATCCTTTCTTCTAAACTCACCTATCTTTTAGTTTCTCTACTATGTGCCCAATCTAGTGCTCGTGCTAAGACCGTTGCTTTGTGATATAACCTAAAATCTGGGAGAGCGAGCCCTCCACTTTCTTTTTCTCTCCTCAGTGTCTTTAGAGCAATCCTGGGTTTTTTATTATCCCAGACATATTTACTTATAAGGCTGGATAATACTCTGAAAAAATTCTCCGGGAGGGGAATCGGAAGCATCTGCATTATATACAGGACTTTTGGGGTGAGCACCATTTTTACAAGATTGATTCGTCCTACCCATGTGACAGGGCAGTATTTAATTCTATTTATTTCCCTTTTTATTTCATTTAACAAGGGGATGAAATTCTGCTTATATAGTTTCGCTTTATCGCATATTAAATTAACCCCTAAGTATTTCAGGGATTTTTTCCATGGAAAATGGAACACTTCCCCCAGTCTGAGCGCCTCCATTTTATAGATATTTATTTTTAGGGCTTTTGATTTTTCTAGATTTATTTTAAAATTTAAGAGCTCTCTATAGTTCCTCAGGCAAATTAGGAGGTTTGAGATCGTGATTCTAGGTTTAGAAACAAAGAGAAGTATATCATCCATGAAGGCGGCTAGTTTGTGTTCCTCCCCACCCACTATGCAACCGCTTATATCAGGGTTTTTCCTAATCATAGCTAGGAGGGGTTCTAAGGCCAGGACAAACAAAAGTGGCAACAGAGGGCAACCTTGCCTCGTTCCATTTTTCATAACAAATTGGGCTGAGGGTGTCTTATTAACCTTTACATATGCTGCAGGTTGGTTATATAAAATTTTTATCCAATTTAACATTGTGGGCCCTATTCCCATTACTTCAAGTGTATGAAACATGAATCCCCAGTCTACCCTGTCAAACGATTTTTCGGCATCAATTGACAGGAGTAGACTGGGGATCCCACTCGTTCTAAATGCCTCCATTATCAGGAGAGACCTCACCCCATTGTCCCTTCCCTCCCTCCCAGGGACAAATCCCACTTGGTCTGAGTGGACCAGGAAGGGCATTTTCTCTTTCAGCCGAGATGCCAATACCTTCGCATATAGCTTAGTATCCGCGTTTAGGAGCACGATCGGCCTATAACTCGCGCATAAAGTCCTGTCCCTCCCCTCCTTTTGGATAGTGTTACAGCTGCCAGCAGGGCATCTCTACAGAGAACTCCCTGCTTCCCAAGACCGTTCCAAATTTGGCGCAGCCTGGGAACCAGGGATCCGCTGAATTTCCGGTAGAAGTTATTTGTGAAGCCATCGGGCCCAGGACTTTTGCCCGTGGGGGAAGACTTTAATGCCTGATAGATCTCCTCTTCCATTATCTGGCGCTCTAGCTCTAATGTGTCTGCTTCCGACAGCGTGGGAAGTCCCACCCCTTTTAAATACTCCTTAGTCTTCTCTTCCTTATTTCCCTTAATTTTTCCTACTTTGCTACCCAAATAAAGTCCTGCAAAAAACTGTCTGAATTCCTCTGCTATATCTTTAGTGGTATGTCTCATTTTACCTTTACTGTCTTTGATCTTCTCTATGTAGTTCTCGTCTTTTTTTTTCCTTGTGACTGACGCTAGATGTTTCCCCACCTTATTACCCTGCATATGGAACCTTTTTACATGTGTAGTCCTAGCTTTCGCCATCTCTTCTTCCAATAACTCCCTAAGCTCTTCTCTTTTTAGTGTCAGTTCTTTTAATGTAGCCTCATCCTTTCCTAATGAGGCTTTATGTATTTGTTCCAGCTGATAGATTTTGGCTACGAGATTTTCTTTCTTCAATCTCCCCTCTCTCTTTTCCCCTGAGTCTATGGAAATTATGATCCCTCTTATGTATGCCTTGAATGTCTCCCACAGAACTCCCCCCGTTATCTCACTCGACTCGTTGTATGTGAAGAACTCATCTATTTCACTCTGTATTTTCTCCACCACTGAATCTTTCATAAGGAGGGCCTCATTGAACCTCCAAGAGAACAGGGCTCTAAAAAGTCCCCTAAGCTTTACTGTCATGGAGATTGGAGCGTGGTCTGATAGGGTAATAGCCTCTACCTTTGAATCTGCTATGCACTCCAACAGGCTATGGTCGATCAACAGGTAATCCAACCTCGAGTAGGTCCCGTGGACCGGGGAAAAGAAGGAATAGTCTCTCGTTTTGGGGTGTTGTACCCACCAAACATCGATGAGCTGACTATCTTGCATATCCTTCCCTAATCTCATCAATGAGCCTTTCCCCATGTCCCGGGTCCCAGAGGACCTGTCCAAGGCCGGATCCAGACAAAAATTAAGGTCACCTGCCAGGATTGTTTCCCCCTCCTTAAATACATTCAGTCTCCTTAGGGTCCGGGAGAAGTATTTTATCGGGTCTCTATTGGGGCAATAAACATTAACCAATGTGTATTTTCTAAATATAAACAGTGTAGCGCTAAAATACAAACATCTATGTGAGGAAATTAAGAGAGAGGGAGCTATTCCACAATTAAGTAAAGAATAACCACATCCAGTCTCAAAACTACATAAATTAAAAAATGAATTCCAAGTGTGTAGTCTGATAGCATATAAAACGCTCATTCATCAGTGATGAGAAAGACATAAACAGTTTCAAAAAAATATATATATAAAAAATATATATAAATAGTGAAAAAATATAATAGTGACAAATAAAGTGATAATTTAAAATGTCCGCATTTCTAGTAGAGATGAGATATAAATAACAAACTTAGTAATAATAATAAAATGTCCACAATTCAAGTGGGAGGTGTGGCCACCAAATGGAGTCTGGAGATTGTCTAGTCCCAATGATATATCATGCAGATAAAGTGAATTCAATACAATGCAGGTGATACATTAATATCTCTTCCATAGTGATCCGAATCAACATAAGGGATAAGGTACTCTTACTGACTTTGGTGGACTCACAGGCCGTTGGCGGTGAGTCAAAAGGGCTTGCACTGTCTTAAGATGAATGACAGTATGGGAGTGGACCATGCGCTGGTAAACCTCTTCCTTCAGATAGGGGACCAGGATCCTGCCCGGATGGTCTAAACGATCACTGTCCTTGTCAGCATTGGTAAACCATGTGTAAAGAAAAAAACAAGGAGCCTCCACATGGTGTAAATCCAAAAGTTCAATTGGCATTTATTTGATCAGTCACGATCATCAAAACAATCCATAAAAATATATAAAAAAAAAATTGTAGAATCGATTCCAATAATAAAAGAAGTCTCTTCAGACGAAACGCGTCGGGTCTCCTTGCTGTACCCAGCCACCCACACCACGCTAGCCTTCTTTTATTATTGGAATTGATTCTACAATTTTTTTTTTTTTTTATATATTTTTATGGATTGTTTTGATGATCGTGACTGATCAAATAAATGCCAATTGAACTTTTGGATTTACACCATGTGGAGGCTCCTTGTTTTTTTCTTTACACATGGTTTACCAATGCTGACAAGGACGGTGATCGTTTAGACCATCCGGGCAGGATCCTGGTCCCCTATCTGAAGGAAGAGGTTTACCAGCGCATGGTCCACTCCCATACTGTCATTCATCTTAAGACAGTGCAAGCCCTTTTGACTCACCGCCAACGGCCTGTGAGTCCACCAAAGTCAGTAAGAGTACCTTATCACTACTACAGGATCACTACGGAGGAGATATTAATGTATCACCTGCATTGTATTAAATTCGCTTTATCTGCATGATATATCATTGGGACTAGACAATCTCCAGACTCTATTTGGTGGTCACACCTCCCACTTGAATTGTGGACATTTTATTATTATTACTAAGTTTGTTATTTATTGATATGACTGATTTCTGATTGGGACTCTAAAACAAAGTTAATACTGCAGCTGCAGGAACAGATTCACAGGACTCAATCACTGTGTTTAAAATGTCCGTTCGGTGAAAAAATTTATTATTACATGTTATTTTATACATAGATAAGAAAGGGGTGGTGTGAGATGTTATTAAAAAGTAACAAATAGCAATATGTTATTAAAATCTAACAAATAGAAATATATTATTAAAAACTAGCGAATAGAACAATTGCAAAAGTAAAACCTTGAAAAGGGAGGGGGGAGTAGAAAGCGTTTAGTAGGAGAAGTGTCTGTGTGTTAGGTGAAGGTTACAAAACACATTTCAACAGTGAGAACAAAATGGATTCTCTTGTGCTTAAATGAACAGTACAATGAATGTCCATGTCATTTCCCCCCTTTTGTTTATTTGACACCATTCTTCTCCGCGTTACGTTCAGCCGATTGCTGGTAACTCCTGTTACATTGGCGCAGAGAGACGGCGTCCTGTTCAGCTCTCTCCTAGCTTTCTCACAATAATGGGTTCATCAGGGCTGGTGGTACATTTGTTGGTACAGTGGGTAGTCACACAGAGGCATAGCCTGATGAGGAAGTAAATAACAAACATGAGAAATAGGAACATCACAATGTAAGCGCCTAGTTTCTGTAACCATGTTGCTATGCCATATAAAAAATCACCAAAACCTCCTAAACCCTGAAAGGGGTTCCATCCATCTTTAGCAATATCTCTGGCCTTATTCTGTAGTTCTCTTATCTTAGCAAGATGCCTTTTAATAATGTCCTCATTATCAGAAATGTATATACAACAGTCAGTGCGAAATATCTTACACATCCCACCTTGAGCTGCAGTGAGATAATTTAGCGTTAATCTGTGCTCTAATACTACTTTTTTAAGCTGAGCCATTTCTTCATTTAATAAACCTATATCAGTGGTAGTAAGGTTAATAATCTCATCTACAATTCTAGTGTAATTATTTAGTCTTTTCATTGCTTCAATTCCCCATCCTGTCCAGGAAGGGAACCATGACCATGCCATGTCACCTTCAGTGAACAGCTCTCTTTTGAACACTAAAGGGTATTCTGGACTTTGATCTGGTCGCACTGTATCTTTGCAAACAGCCAAAGCAGGTACTAACTTCCCAATATAACATGTACCTGTAACATTAGTAGGAAGCCAGGCGTAAGCTTTATTTCCACATATATAATATAACCCTCTACGTATGGACGGTATGCCTGCTCCTAAAAAACTGGAAGCAATAACATGGAATCTCAGGTAACCGATATTTTCACATATTGGAAACTGTGAGCAATTTGTACTATAAAGGGTTCTATTTAGTTCTGGATCTGGGATATAATAATATTGACCATGGTTTCCTCCATAAACTGTAATTTTTGCTCCGCTGCAATCTGAATTGCCCAACCGTCTACATTTAGTGTTAAACGGGCATGTGATGTTTAAACAAATCTGTGGAGTGTTTATCTGTTTCGAAACCATCAAAGTTACTGATCTGTGCTCATTAGCTGTGGAGACTATGTATGAGCCATTTATTCTGGTCCTGTTTAGATCAGTGAAATTGAGAGGCATTGCTATCATGGGTATTGTTCCTGTTTGGGGATGTAAGTGAGAACACACCCAGCAGTTACTAGCGTTGCTATGGGTTGCATACAATTTTAACATTTGGATGGAAGGGTTATTTTTCCATGTCTCAGTTCTCACAAACAACAAAAAGAAAAGAAACATTATCATCTTTTTTTCAAAGGATATCATCACTTCAGGATTTTCTTGCAGTGACTGGCGTGAATCCAGGTGGGCTTTCCTTCCAACTTGACAGCAGAACTGGTTGTCAAAAGCACCAAATGTGGTCCGTCAAATTTTAGTTCTAGTGGCTTTCTGACGTGTCGCTTGACCACCACCCAGTCACCTGGTTGGATTCTGTGAATACCTGAAACAGAATCTGGGTCGGGGATAGATTTATAAACACCTTCATGTATTTTATTCAATGTTCTTTGCAAAATCTGAACATATTCTAACAGATTAGAGTGAGAAGCCTGCAACTGTTGGGGAAAATATAGCCCTGTTTTGGGTGGCCCTCCAAATAAAATCTCATAGGGGGACAGCCCATGTGGTTGTTTAGGGGTAGTTCTTACAGAATATAGGGCTAATGGCAAAGCTTCCACCCATCCTTTTCCTGTATCTGCTTTAATTTTTGCACATCTGTTTTTCAAAATTCCATTAAGTCTCTCAACTTTACCACTACTTTGTGGATGATAAGGTGTATGGAAAGCTTGCTGTATGTGAAGTGCTTCCATTACCTCTTTCATTACTTCCCCGGTAAAATGGGTTCCTCTGTCACTCTCAATAGTTTCAGGAACTCCATATCTACAAACTATTTCATTCAAAATTTTCTTTGCTGTTGTTTTTGCATTTGCTTTGGCTACTGGCCAGCTCTCGGGCCAACCTGAAAACATGTCAACACACACTAAAGCAAACTCATAGGTGCCTATTCTGGGCATCTGAATGTAGTCTATTTGAATTCTTTGGAAAGGGAAATCTGGCTTTGGAGAATGCCTTTGGGGAACATGAACAGGCCTCCCTGCATTGTACAGAGCACAAGTGAGACATGAAGCACAAAACCTGGCTGCAAATGCACTAAATCCAGGTGCTATCCAATAGCAGTCAGTAAGTGCCACCATCGCGCCCTTAGCAAGATGACTGACGCCATGTGCCAGCTGTGCTAAAACTGGGTACAAACTCCTGGGTAGACACCACCTGTTGTCAGCGCTCCACAGGCCCTGCTGATTTTGGGTAGCATTACATTTGATCCACTTATCCTTCTCTTCATCAGGGGCCTGGTTCTGCAACTGAATTAGAGTTTCTACATCCCACTGCTCTTGATGAGGGGAAACTGTCCCCGCTACCTGGGCGACCCCTACAGTGGGTGTGACTCCAAATGCCATAAGGGCAGCATCCTTTGCCGCTTGGTCCGCTAAAGCATTTCCTCTGGCGGTCATGTCACTTCCCCTTGCATGCCCTTTTACCTTCAAGATGGCAACTTCTGCTGGTTTCTGAAAGGCCTCAAATAGTTGCTCTATGAGTTTTGCATGTCTCACTGGCTTCCCTGCACTAGTCAGAAAGTGCCGTGCTTTCCAGATAGGCCCAAAATCGTGGGCTATTCCAAATGCATATCTGCTGTCAGTGTACACATTTCCCCTTTGATTCTCTAGGAGATGACATGCTTTGACTACAGCATACAACTCCGCTTCCTGTGCTGACATCTGGGGTTTCAATGCTTCCTGATGTAAAATGGTGTCTGTAGTGGTTACAGCAAACCCTGTGTGTGGCTGACCATCATCAGTGTAAAATCTGGAACCATCTACGAATAAGTGTGTGTCACAATCTGATAAGGGCTCATCTTTTGCTGGTGTGACAGAGGCCCTTTCTACCTCCATAAGAGCCATACAATCATGAGAAAAACTCTCAGGTTCTACATCAGTACCATTTGTTGCATCTTCCTCATCAATTATAGGAAGAAGAGTAGCCGGATTTAAAGTAACACATCGTTTGATTGTTAAATTCGATTGAAGGAAAAAGAGCAGACTGGTACTTGTCAAATCTACTGGCAGACACATGTCTAGTATTTACTTGATTCATGATTTCCTGTACTGCATGTGGCACATACAGGATCAGAGCAGAATCTAGTACAAGCTCCGTTACTTTGTCTAGCAGCAAAATGCAGACTGCTATGGCTCGCATACAACTGGGGGAGCCTTTGATGACAGGGTCTAATGAGGCTGATACATACATCACAGGCCTCTGTTTGTCTCCATGTAGCTGGGTGAGTACACCTGCAGCAAATCCATTGACTTCATGACATAACAACGAGAAAGTCTTAGTATAGTCAGGAAGTCCAATGGCGGGAGCTTCAGACAAAATTTTAATAAGCTCCTTCATCTGCAATTCATTGTCCCATGTGAGTTTGAAAGGGTTTCTAGTGGTAGCCTCATATAGAGGAGCCATAAGTTCTGATGCATTTGGAATCCAGTCCCTACAATATCCCACTAACCCCAGGAAGGCACGTAGTTGCCGGACATTTCTTGGCTTTTCAAAGTTTTGTAGAGTTTTAACTCGATCTGGGGTTAGGTGACGGATTCCATGTGAAATGCAGTGACCCAGGAAGATCACTTTCTCTTGGCAGTATTGTAGCTTATCTTTGCTAACTTTGTTGTTACTGTTATAGAGAAACAGGAGAAGGCTTACTGTTTCTCTGCTACAAATGTCCTTTGTATCAGAACAAATAAGCAAATCGTCTATGTACTGAAGCAAAACAGTGTTTGGGTGTGAGGGGGACCATTGGTCCAATACTTGCTTTAACGCAGTATTATATTCAGAGGGGCTACTCACACAGCCTTGGGGCAATCTTGTCCATGCTAACTTTTGGGCATCATGGGTAAATGAAAAAAGGTGCCAGCAATCTGGGTGCAGGGGCACCGAAAAGAAAGCATTTGCAAGATCAATCACTGTAAAGCAGGTGCTGGAGGCAGGTATTCCACTTAGTAAAGTGCGGGAGTTGGGCACGATCGGGGTATCTGCCTCTATTATATTGTTAATGGCTCTCAAATCATGCACCATGCGATATGTCACCTGCCCACCCTTCTTGTCTGGCTTCTTTGCAATTGGGAACAGGGGTGTATTGACCTGGGACTTAATTGGTACAACAACCCCTGCTGCTTTCAGTTGAGTGATTTGATCCTTTATCCCCTCAGTCTGAGCAATACTCAGTGGGTACTGTTTAATCTGTGGGAGATGGGCTCCTGGTTTAATTTTTATCATGACTGGGGTGCAATCCAGCAGACCTACATCATATTTACTGGTGGCCCATAATTCAGTGGGAATCACTTTCAATTTTGGTGGAAATGGCAGAGTGGAGTCTTGGATTAAAAATACTCCACAGGCACAATTTAAAACTTCTCCTGATAGACTACTGACCACTTGGACTCCTGTAGGAGTGTAGTCTATGTTTGCTAAAATTTGGTTCAAAATGTCAGCTCCCAAAAGATTGGTAGGAACTGTGTCTGAAACTAACACTTTAGTGACAATTTCTGTTTGCTGTCCTAGCCTGAGTTTAAGTGGCTTGGACTCAACCAAATCAGTAGAGGTCCCGGTTAGGCCAACACCAGAGATAACATTTGTAGATAATAATCCTGGAGGTAAGTCCTCTATATTAAAAACACTTCGGCTTGCACCAGTATCAATTAAACAGGTTAATTCTGTTTCTCCTCCAGGATAGGGGAGTTCTTGTAAAAATACTTTTACTCTGGCCTCGGGACCATTGTCTCCCCTATTTAACATGATTGATACTGGCATGCCATTTTCCTATGCCTGATCCACTGCTTTTGGCAGAGAACTGGGATCAGCATGAGGGGCCTCTAAGCTCTTTTCTAGTCTACGGTCAGGAAGATGGCAGAATTTGGCTATGTGTCCTTCCCCATCACAATTGTAGCATATAATTGGTCCCCGATTGCCATGATTTCTGAAATTGCCTTTGCCTCTTCCTCTTCCTCTCTGCTTCCCCATGTACATTACCTTGGGTTTGCTGTCTTTTTGGTTAATCCTGTTTTATATGGACAACAGGATAGGCAGGACGTCTCGAATAGACATATTGCCTGCCTCAGGCCTTGCTGTGAACAACTTTTCTTTCAACTGGGGTATTAAACCATCAAGAAACCTTTGTTTCACCAGTTGTGTAGATGGACTTGCAGTTTCTCCCGCCTTCTCTTCCTCTATTTTAATGCCTGCTTCCTCAGCCATATCACTTAACCGCCTCCAATAAGCCCCTGCTGCTTCCTCTTTCCCTTGCTTAGCATTCATAAATTCAGCATGTCTGGTTTGTCCATATATTTGGGGCAATTTTTCCTTCAATTTCTCACAAACCTCCCGTCCACTAACCATCTTACCTAGATTTTTGACGTCTACACCACATTCTTTAAGTATATAGCCAGACATGTTGCTTCCCACTGCTTTAATAAGAAGCTGATGAATGTCAGTAGCAGAAGCCTCATATGCTTCCTGTGCAGCACTAAGTTTGTTTGCAAACCCAATTGGATTCTTTCTAGGATCTCCCAATCCCTCTAATATGGCTCTCATATCTTTGGGACTAAAAGGTACATGCCATTTAATTTGAGACTTACTGTCAACAGCATCACCTTCAAAAACTAATTGGGTTCTGACAGGATAAACTGCAACAGATTTCTCTATGCCAGGGGCAGAAGGGCTGGCATCTCCCTTCCTTCTCTCTTCATCTTGCTGCCACAATTTGGAAATTATGGTTTGCTCTGGAAGTTCAGACTCTATCTCTCTTTCTCTGGCCAAAGCCTTAAGTTCAGAGACATCTAGGTTTGCATATGTGCCTTTTGATTTATGCCAATCATCTGTTTCTAGGATACGAGCCAAATCCCTCTTTGTAGGTTGATATGGGGCTGTTAAACCTCTGCTCTCTACTATATTGCATAGCTCATCTTTTGTGTGTTCCATGTAATCTAATTCTTTTGCTTTTGTGCGTGGACCCCTTAAAGCCAAACTGGCAGCCACATAAGGTGGGGGGTCCTCCTCTACAGAGTCTTCTGGCCAAACGTAGTAAATTTGGGCAGTACTTTTATTAAATATCTCCGTCAAGCCAGTTTGATTTGCTACTTTAGCTTCTGTCTCCCATGTGCAAGCTATTCTCCACGTTCCTTCACTGCACAGTAGTGGGCCATAATCGTGCAGAAAAGTTTGCCATACTTTTAAATCAAAAGTCCCTTCAGATTTTAAAGGTTTGGCTGTTCCCTTTGTCCATTCTACCCATTTATCTAGGGGCTCAGTATAGGCAGAACCGTACCTTCGGTTCATATATTCTCTAGCGCTCATCTTGCGCTGGGCATTTTCTGAAGGCCTCTCTCCCTTCATTCCCTTAATTAATTTAATGCCCATAATGACTGGCCAGTCTTCTCTCTTCTCTACTTGTGCCTATACCCTCTTGCCTCTAAAACAAATAGTACAGCAAATCTGCAGATTTACAAGAATAGTCTCCACTTATCTACGTGGATAGAAGGGGTTTATGACAATAGACAAAACACTCATTAAGAGACCCTCCTCGTCTCTTCTCTTCTCTGTGAGTTTTATCTGACCCTACCATGCGCCCACAAGGAGTCAACGCAGGGAACTGCAGAGGATTTTCCCTATCCACACACAGTCCAACCCGTGAAGGGGGACACAAACACACTCACACACACACGTTACCCAACCAGAAAGGTCCGAGAGTGGTCTGGTTTCCTTGAGAACCGACAGATAGGATACATAGGAAAAGGCAGAAATATAGCAAGCTTAAGGGCAGCTTACCTAGCCGGCATTTGAGGTCTGCGTTTCCCGATGATCCCGATCGAAGCGCGGTTCCTTCTGGAGACTCTGCCAAACTCCTGGCTGGCTCGCCAAGACTGATATGACTGATTTCTGATTGGGACTCTAAAACAAAGTTAATACTGCAGCTGCAGGAACAGATTCACAGGACTCAATCACTGTGTTTAAAATGTCCGTTCGGTGAAAAATGTATTATTACATGTTATTTTATACATAGATAAGAAAGGGATGGTGTGAGATGTTATTAAAAAGTAACAAATAGCAATATGTTATTAAAAGCTAACAAATAGAAATATATTATTAAAAACTAGCGAATAGAACAATTGCAAAAGTAAAACCTTGAAAAGGGAGGGGGGAGTAGAGAGCGTTTAGTAGGAGAAGTGTCTGTGTGTTAGATGAAGGTTACAGAACACATTTCAACAGTGAGAACAAAATGGATTCTCTTGTGCTTAAATGAACAGTACAATGAATGTCCATGTCATTTATATCTCATCTCTACTAGAAATGCGGACATTTTAAATTATCACTTTATTTGTCACTATTATATTTTTTCACTATTTATATATATTTTTTATATATATATTTTTTTGAGACTGTTTATGTCTTTCTCATCACTGATGAATGAGCGTTTTATATGCTATCAGACTACACACTTGGAATTCATTTTTTAATTTATGTAGTTTTGAGACTGGATGTGGTTATTCTTTACTTAATTGTGGAATAGCTCCCTCTCTCTTAATTTCCTCACATAGATGTTTGTATTTTAGCGCTACACTGTTTATATTTAGGTAATTTGCACAATTTGGTCTTATTGTAGTGTTGGCTGCTCTTTAACTTTTTTGATCGGCGAGGTATTTTCTATCTATAATGTGTATTTTCTGTCCCCTAGAATAATTTTTACAAACAGAAACCGCCCCTCTTCATCCGCCAACTTCTCCATCAGTGTGAGTTTGATCCTTTTCGAGAACCCTATAGCTACTCCCTTCGCCCTTTTAATAGGTGAGTCACAATATACCCATGCTGGAAAATTCTTTGAATTCAGCTTGATGTTTTCCTCCTGCACCAGGTGAGTCTCCTGCAAGAAGACCACATCGGCATCCTACCTCTGTAATTCATTCATAATTTTCCGCCTCTTCCCTGATGAATTTAAACCTTTCACATTGTAGGAGACACACTTAACTTCTATCCCCACCATCAACCGCCTTACTCGCTATTGGACAGCTGCAGGGGCACCTCCCTCCCCCACCTCCCCCGCCCCTCTCCCCTCCTACCCCCCTCCCCCACCCCGCCTCCCCCCCTCCTCCCCTCCCCCTCCTCCCACCCCCCAACCCCCCTCCCTCCTGCGGCCACTGCTAGGCCGATGGGACCCAGTGTCGGGAATATCAAATTACCGACCTGTTTCCCCTCGTGCTCCAGGGTGGGGCACTGGGCGTGGACAGCTGTAGTGCCCCCCCCTGCAATAGGTGCGGGGCCTTGAAGGGCCTTCTTCTGCCCCCTTCTTTACTCCATCTCCCCGCTCCCCCCGTCCACCCCCCCCCTCAACCGCCCGACTCCCCCCCGCCCCCTCCCCCACGCCCCCCCCCTCTTATAAGCACAGATACTGAACTTCTACCCTTCTACCTAGGCATAACCCCATCTGGAATGTCTGGGACTGGGATCTCCAGAACATTTGCAGATCCCCCATATTTTTCATTTTGAATGTCCTGCCCTCCTTTGTCACACTTATTGACAATGGGAAGCCCCAGCTGTATTTCAGGTTGGCTCCCTTCAATAAATCCAACAGAGGTTTTAATAGGCGCCTTCTCGCCAGGGTTCCTGCTGACAAATCCGAAAATATTTGGACCTCCTGATTACGAAATTTCAATGGTTGTGCCCCTCTTAAGTTTTTCCAAATCTTTGCTTTATCCTCGAATTGGTGGAACTTTACTATTATGTCCCTGGGCACATCTTCTCTAATGTTTTGGGGTTTTCTTATCCTATGGACTCTGTCGATTTTAAGGTCACCCTCCAGGCTCCTTCCTAAAAGGGGGTTAAAAAGTTATTTCATTACTATAAACAGGTCTTCCCCATTCTGCTCTGGTATGGATCTAATCCTTAGGTTCTGACGCCTGCTTTGGTTTTCCTGCTCCTCCAATCTATACTTCAGCTCATATTGATCCCCCTGCAGGGTTTTTACTTGTTTTTTAAGAATCTCTATATCCTGGGCCTGCTGTTCCGCCACCTTCTCCGCCTCTTCTACTCGCCTGAGGAGGTGTCTTAGATCTAATCTGACATTAGAAATTTCCATTTTAATTGAGTTTTCCAGCTTGATGAGCATTTCTTGCATCTCATATTTAGTTGGAGGGGCCTCAGCAGCGTGTTCAAATTCCATGCTTGGGCCTGGTTCTACCTCGGCCTGAGCCTCTATATTGTGGGACCCCCCCTTGCACTCCTTTATTCTTTGCTGTGACCTTTTTTTTTTCTTTGGCCTCTTGTTGTTTATGCTCTGGACCTGGGCTTTTTAAATATTTTTGTATTGTGCTTGAATTCAAACTCTCTCTAGGCTCTGCCTGCTTTTGAGAACGTCCTCTCATGTTCCCTGCTTCTGGACTATGCCAACTTTTGATCTCAGAGCGAGCGCAACCCCAATCAGGAAGGAAAAGAACCCAACGGAGACAAGCCCAGTACACGGTTTCTACATTCCAGTGTCCCCCCAGGTGCCCCTTTTAATTTCTGGTCTACAAACGGAGGGTAACTCTCAGGCCGCTCTTCTCCCCCGTTTTTCGAATTGCGGTTGTCCCCCCTGTCTACTGGGGTTACTGGGGCTGCTGGTGTGCACACTTTCCCTCTGATTTCTTAGTTCAACAATATGTCAACACCACGGGCAGTTCATTTATATGACACAGACACAGATCCCCGCACTATAAAGTTCCATTAAGTACCATTAAGATCTTGCTTTTACTCACATGGGTAATTTTTTCACAGTCCCAGTAAAACCCAGGCTGGGTGCCTTCACAACCTGCTTCTCCCTTAAGAATCGGTAAAGTCCTACCTTACTCTTGCAGACCTCTTTGGACTAGACAGGATTACCAGTGTTCATCGTGGGGTGGCATGGCGCTCCTCTCTCTCTGATGCTCCTTCTCCGTTCAGTGTTCGGGAGATCGTACCACTTCCTTCAGATTCTGTGCATATACACCGGTACTCGGGGCGCCAGTATCTCTTGTCCGCTTCTCCCTTCACACTCGGCTGTCCCCTCTGGCTGCGGGGACAAGTAAAGTAGGTGGGGGGTGCGCGGGAGGGATGAGCGGGGCTCCGGGGTCGGGGATGAAGCCGAGCCGCGAGGGATATGGAGGCTGCGGGCGGGGGACGCCGCGGGTGCGACCACTTCAGCAGCCGTCGAATAGAGACGGCTGCCTGGCTCACTCCTCTGCAGCTTTAGGTGGGGACTCTATGCGCTTCACCTGGGCTCTCACCCCACGCTTGCACCGACGCCGCCATCACTCCGACCTCTGCCCTCCTCCTTCCACAGCCCCACCACCAGGCCCCTCCCCCTCTCAAAGCACGTCACATCCCGTCTTCAACTCTTATCTTCTAATTTCTATATGTATTTGTGCACCAAAAAACTAAGCTCTTCAGCACACCTGCAAGTTAATGATAAAGGTGGGATCTGTATATATAACAGCTGTGAAGAATTGCAGGTAATTAATTCAGCTGGTGAATAAAAAGTGTTGTATGTGTCAGCCCTGGTTCACATTGGTGAGATTTGACATGTCAAATTGGTAGCAATAGCACCATTCTCATTGGTGCGGCGTGGCAATTTCCAAAAGTAGTTTCTGTACTAGATTTTGGTGACTTCAGGGTGCAATTTTTATTGACATCAGTGCACAGAAGTCTCTGAAATTCCCCCTGCAGTCGGGACTGACATGCGGGAATGAAATTGTGCGAGTTCAGCTGAACTTGTACGATTTCCTCCCGCTGTCAGTGTGAACCAGGGCTCAAACTGGGCCTTTGCCTTTGTAATTCACCTGCTGCTATCCCAGGGACACCATTTCTTATCTAACTTTACCTTCAAATATCGTTATATGTAGAAATAAAGATTCACATATCTGCAAATAAGATAAAAGAAAAAAATTCTATTTGTGGTAGCGATCAAATATTCACAGCTGTGATCAAAAGAGCGTGGTTTCACCTTCTGACCTGGAAATGAGTCATTGTAATCACCCGGAAGTTCCTGTGCTGGTCAAGATCTCCATCTAGGTCAGTGGTTCTCAACTCCAGTCCTCGGGACCCACCAACAGGCCAGATTTTAAGTATTACCTTGGGGAGTTGCAGACTAGAATACTGCAATCACTGAGCAGCAAGTGATATCACCTGTGATGTATTTCAACTATCTTGCAAACCTGGCCTGTTGGTGGGTCCTGAGGACTGGAGTTGAGAACCACTGATCTAGGTGGACATGGCGAGGTCCCTCTTTAGCAAAGAAGAGGTGCTGCTCATTTGCCGGGTAAGTGTAGGATATGTATTTGTACTTACTCAATGTGGGGGTGGATGTGGTTCATTGATTTGTTTGGCATCATCACACATTTGCTTCTGGCCCATGTGCACACATCACTTCCTGCATTTATTCTGCTGATGTAAATCAGTAAGGACTATGCAAATATAAATGAGAGCTACTTTTTAAAAAAAATATATATGCCTTGTTTCACAGGTGGGTGACTTTTCCAGCAAATTTGGACCACCGAGCTGTATGACAAGTTGTACACCATGAGACTCAATGCTAACCATTCATATCTGTGCTACTTCAAATTGCAACAACTTCAAAGTAGTCCCTGTACTACTTTGGTGTGACTTTCATATGACTTGAGGTACATAGGGTGCAATATTACACAGGCATTCCCAGAAGTTGGGGACAAGTTGTAGCAGCAAAATAGTTTGACTTTCAGGTCGCAGCAGTGTGAATGAGATTCATGGATTATACCTTTGAATTAGGCACTATTCTCACTTGTGCATCCCGCAAGTGGGTCAAATTCGTCCCTGCACTACTTTGGTTTGACTTTGATGTGACTTGAGGCCCATATACCGCAAGATTACACAGGCATTGGTTGCACAAGTGCAAATGGGGCCTAATTCAAAGGTGTTATCAATGAATCTCATTAGGTTCCTTTCACACTTGGCCGACTTTTCATACAACTTGAGGTCCGTAAGGCCCCTTTCACACTTGTGCGACCTGAAAGTCCCACAATTTTGCAGCACTTTTTGCCGCAAATTTGATGTGATTTGAAGCAATGTCAGTGTAATCTTGAGGTCTATGGACATAGGAGTCGCAGGACAAGTCGCACAAGTGTGAAAGGGGCCTTAGGGCCGGTTCAAACTGCTCTGCGGTCTGACATCGGATGTGATTTGCCCCGCACTGCAAATCACATGCAATGTCTGTGTGATGCAAACTCAGCCATACAGATCGTATGGTTGAATTTGCATTGCATTCGGACCAAACTCGCACAGGACCCTTTTTTTGGTCCGCAGCAGAATCAGATTGCATGGGTGTAGCCTGAATTTGCAGTTCGCTCTGCGATATGCGATCTAATTTGGGGGTGTCATTAGCTTTCTACTGACACTCCCAGCAGTTCGCATATGGCAGTGTGAACTGCCTGCAAGTTGTATGCGATGCTGGAACCCGCACTGAATTTGCGTGAACTGGCGCTGACCCTAGGTTCACACCTATGCATTTTTTAGTGCATTTTGCAGTTTGCAGAAACACTCTACAGTTCATTTTCTGTTTGTGATGTGATTTTTGATGCATTTTGCGGTTCTTATTTTAACACTGTACATAGCTGGTTGCTAACCGGCAGGCCGGGAAGCCAGCCACCGCGTCATTAACAACCAATGAGTCATCAGCTGTCAGCGGCTTCCCCACTGAAAGTAAAAAAAAAAAACGCCAGCCAAAAAATGCTCTTCGGGTCCCCCCCATACCAAAAGTAAAAAAAAATGGCGTGGGAGTTCCCCCAAAATCCATACCAGACCCTTATCCGAGCGCACAACCTGGCAGGCCGCAGGAAAAGAGGGGGGACGAGAGAGCACCCCCCCTCCCAAACCATACCAGGCCACATACCCTCAACATGAGGAGGGTGCTCTGGGGTCCCCCCCAAAAACACCCTGTCCAAGTTGACAAGGGCCTTATCCCCACAACCCTTGCCCGGAGGTTATGGGGGTCTGCGGGTGGGGGGCTTATCAGAATCTGGAAGCCCCCTTTAACAAGGGGGCCCCCAGATCTCACCCCCCATGTGAATGGGCATTGGGTACATTGTACCCCTACCCATTCACCAATAAAAAGCAGTGAAATGTGACAAAAAGCAATAGCTGTTTTTTGATAATTCCTTTATTGTAAAATAGCTCTGAGTGGTCTTCTCCTCCAAGCCGCGTCTGCTGCCGTCATCTTCTCCTGGTGCTGTCTCTTTTGCAGCCATCTTCTGTCGCCGTCTCTCCTGCCACCACCTACTTTTCCCGCTGCTGTGTTCTTCCTCGCTGCCATGTTTCTCCAGTGTGTTGTCACCCATTGTCTGGCATCTCTTACACAGCCATGGGTCCTGACAATCCGTTGACGTCACACGGAAAGCCCGCCCCATTTATTTTTTGTAAGAAAGGGGGTGGGCTTTCCTTGTGACATCAACGGATGGTCACGCCCCATGTCTGTGTAAGAGACACCAGACAGCGGGTGACAACACAACGGAGGAACGTGGCAGCGGGAGAAGTAGGCAGTGGCAGGAGACGTAGGCGTTGGCAGGAGACACGGCTCGGGGGAAAAGACCACTCAGAGCTATTTTACAATAAAGGAATTGTCAAAAACTGGCTATTTTTTTTGTCACATTTCCCTGCTTTGTGGGATATTTGATGAGAGGAGAGCTGGAAAAGATTTGTACAGAGATGGGAGCTGGGGGGATTTGTACAGAGAGGGAAGCTGGGGGGATTTTGGGGGATTCGCCCTATGTGATGCACATTTCTTAGCCTTAACTCTACAATTTTTTGGTGCCACTGCAATTCACCCCTCTAAGGAAGGTATGGCTGGGGGCGGGGTTTGGGTGTGGTTGAGGCAGAGAGTTGGAGAGAGAGGGTGAGTTCTCTGAGAAAAAAAGCCCTGGATATATATATTTCTTGTACCAGTCTGACTGGTTTAGTTATTACTTTGTTTTGCTTTGATACACAGGTTATGCCCTTTTTCATTGTCAATCACTTGCAGTCACTGCTTTTGATTGTATTATATTGTGCCTTATGGCAGTGGTCATCAACCCTGTCCTCAGGGCCCACTGACTGGCCAGGTTTGCAAGATAACTGAAATACATCACAGGTGATATAATTTGCTGCTCAGTGATTGCAGTATTCTAATCTGCATCTTCCCAAGGTAATACATAAAACCTAGCCTATTAGTGGGCCCCGAGGACAGGGTTGATGACTACTGCCTTATGGTATAAATATCCCCCTCCCTAAGCAGCCTTATCACTATGATTAAGTGCTATCAGGGTAAACAGACCTAGAATAAAAGTATTATCTTAAAGTGATGTCATCAGTGTGCAGCCCTTTGTTACATTGAATGCCGGGCTATGGAGTGAAGAGAGGCTACCACCCCAGACTTAAGCCCCATACACACTGTTATATTTTTTGCTGATTTTTGTCTTCAAATTTACCAAAACAATATAATATGAGCTCAAACCTTAAGTGTTTCAATTTGTTTGCAATCAGGCAGACCCTTTCACTTCATGGTTTTGTTAAATCTGAAGACAAAAATCTGCAGAAAATCTAATGGAAAAAAGCAAAGGAGATTGGAGTGGTGCTCTACAGAATAAATACATCAAACTTTTGCTGCATAATACTGTATATGAGACTATATTTTCTAAAATGTTAATAACATTCTTATACATATTGAGTTTGTTTAAATTTATTTTCAGTAAGTGATAAACTCATTTGGTTCTATTTCCAAGCAAACCTGTTTTTGTGTTCAAGTCAGGTCTAAATAGAATAATGTAACATTTTGGCAAAAATATACAGACAAGAAGTCCAGCACTTGATGCCATTATAGCAAAAATCTCAACAGCGACCATATACTTCCCTTTAGTGCTCAGATAGGCCGGGATCATGGCAATCCAGACACTGCAGAACACCAGCATGCTGAAGGTGATGTACTTGGCCTCATTAAAACTGTCTGGTAATGTCCTGGCTAAAAATGCTATAATGAAGCTCACAGCTGCCAGAAGCCCCATATATCCCAGGACAGAGTAGAAGCCGATAACTGAACCCTCATTACACTGTATGATGATCTTTCCTAGATAAGAGTAAAAGTCTTGGTCCTGGAAGGGGGGGGAAATAGATAACCAAGTCGCACATATTATTACTTGAACCAGGGGACACACAGACATTATAGAGTTGGGCAATCTGGCTCCCATCCATTTCTTCCAAGAACTTCCAGGTTTGGTGGCTTTAAAAGCAACACACACCATGATACTTTTGGCAAGTAGAGAGGAGACAGCAACTGAGAAGATGACACCAAAAGACGTTACACGCAGCATGCAGGTTACATCTACTGGATGGCCGAGGAACAAGAAGACACAGAGGAAGCTCAGCATGATGGAGACCAGGAGAAGATAGCTCAGGTTCCGGTTATTTGCTTTAACAATGGGGGTGTCCTGGTAATGTACAAACATCCCCAATATTAAACAAGCCAGAAGGCAAAAAAGTATGGAGATAGATGAAAATACTGCAGAAATAGTATCATCAGTGTAGGAGAGAAATTCCACCAGTTTTAGAACACACCGATCCTTCTTCTCATTTGGCCATACATCATCAGGACATTTCATGCAGTTTTCACAGTCTGCAGGTATTGAAAAAAACACATGTGATGGACATATTTATTAAAGTATCTTGGGAATAAACAGTCTATTTTATAACTAGGCAACTCATATATTAACATTGATCAGTAGCTTCAAATTAATAACTAATGCAGTAGGGAAAAGACAAAAAAGATACACCCAGCACCTTTCCAAATAACTGTCCTGTATATTCAGCACTTTGAGTTTTTTTTTTTTTTTAGAACCATGCTTACGTAGGTATCACATTATTATTACAATTGTAAACCATAGGTAGGTATGCTTTTTTTCCTTATCCAAATCTTAGGAATTGGTTTTGGGCAAACGGTTCGGGCAGAGCAAAAGTTCGTCCCGAACATCGCTCATTCTCTGGGCGCTCGGCAGGATGTTCGCACGATCAATATGTAGTTAAGGAGTGGGTCTGGGAAGCTGGCTGCAGTGTCTTTAACAACGAATGAGTCATCAGCTGTTAGCAGGCTTTGGGGGGGCTCCACACCATTTTGTCGTTTTTTTTATATTGCCATCTGGGAATTGCAACCGCAAGTCAATTTAAATGTGATTTGACGTTTTTTTCTTTAGAAATGTAGTTTTTGCTGCAGCATGTTCTTTACATGCTACAGATGTGCCACTTTACATGCAGACTAAGGGGACCCCCTCAGGCACTATATTAAAAGGAATTTTTCATTTTTATTGTTGCACTTTAAACATCATTAAAACCACTGCTCGTTTAAAAATAATTGTTTTTTTAAAACAATTTTTGCTTTGATACATGTCCCCCAGGGCAGTACCTGGGCCCCCATACCCTTTTTATGGCCAATAACTTGCATATAAGTCTTCAAAATGGGGACTTTTGATTTTTCATGTTAAGGTCCCATAGACTTTCATGAAGTTTGCGGTTTGGGGCGAAACCTTTTCCCTGTTCGGGAGTTCTTTTGCATACCGATCGGGGGATGTTCGGCCCATCTCTATTAGGAATGTGAATACATGGTAGAAGGTTTGGTATGATATCAAGGATGTTTGCTGCAGTAGATAAAGCATACAAAATGAAATGCATGTACAGTATATACAGAGTTTACAAGTTCACACTGTTTTACAAAAAAATACGTTTGTCTTTAAAGTAAAAACCTGAGTGATTTCCATAAAAACAAATTTTTTAAAATATATAAGGAAAATTGGACCTGTTTATGAAATGGGGAGAAATACTAAATGTGTAAGAAAATGCATAGTGGTAGGAATATACACTATGCAGCAGTTTGTGGTAAAAATGGTCTTTGACTGCTGTATTGTTTGTAATATGATTATTTCCTATGATTTTCAGCTCCATCTAGTTCCCATAATGTTTTTTTTCTTGATTAAGGCAAATTTAGGAAAATATTGCCTTATGGTCACTAGATGGAGCTGACAACCATAGAAGATACTCATATTACAAACAATACAGAAATCATTTGAGGTGCATGTGCAAATGTTAAAGGCATCCCTCAACATTTTTTTCTACACAGACCCACATTGTGTTTCTATGTGTGCAGCAACAAATGAAGAAGTGGGCAAGGGTTTAGTGGAGCAGTTTTTCGGTGAAGTCATAGTATGTATAAGAGGAACAGCATGGAAGTATTGAAGTTTGCCATGTGTACCAATACAAAGGCAGTCAGTAAAGAAGTATGTGGTGTTAATGCAGTCAGTGGAAGAGGAGTGTATTGGTGCAGTGTTACAGTGGACCTCTGAAGCACCAAAATCCTGTGCAGTTTTGACATCCCTGTCAAATTCTCTCTAGACTACAGCACAAGTCTATGGCAAATATACACTCTACCAGAAATGTTGGAGATCTCTCCTTCTGGACATGGGATGCACTCATAGCAACATTTATGAATTGAAGTTCCAAACTTTTTTCTGTTACCAGGCAAGCAGGGTCTTGAGCATCGAGATACCGGCACCTAAAAAAAAAGGAAAACTGATTGGCTGCCAGCTGGCTTGTCAACTGATATGGAGAAAAAAGCAGCAAATGATCAATAGTAAGGTGAATATGTGGGATTGGGGGCACTTTGCAGAGACACTATTACTTTGTCCTGAAGGGGCAAGGTCATAGTGTTTCTTTAAGACAAATCTGATTGGATGCCTAAAAGGAAAACATGGAAATCAGGAAAAATGAGCCTAAAACAAGACTTCAAATAATCTATCCCTAAAATTCTATTTCTTCTTTCTGAATTCATATTATCTGTAGTTTCTCATTTGCAATGGATGTACTTTACAGTATAATAAAGTAGGCTTAGTCAAAAAAAAGTAGGGGACATGACTTACCAATAATCTGATGTGTCCTTTGTACTTCTGGCTCCTGGATTCCTTGAAATCTTCATCCTCTGACCCCTCCTACTGGAAGATTACAGCGGTGGGAGGTTAATAGAACTGGGGGGCTGTCACAGACTCTTGTCAAGAGTGCCCAACTATGCCTTCCCTTTCTGCTCAGCATCTCCATTCATAGAAACTATAACTACAGCTTCTTTGTGTAGCACCCTTCTATTGTAGGATGCTAGGTACATTTAGTTTTTGGCTCCTTTTGTAATCAAGGGAGCAGTGATTGTTTGGTCCATTCTGTTCAGAGTTGTTCAGACTGGAAGTTTGATTGCTTCCCCCTGCCTTTAGAAGAAGTTTCTCGACCTTAGGGAGGGAGAATTCAAATACCCAGCCTAAATACTGATCAGGGCCCAGCCAATCCCTGTGGAGGTGTGTCCAGATGTTGGCTGGGAAGCTGATAAATAGCCTGAAGCTGTAAAGTGAGGTTTTTTCCTGAGCAAGGAGAGTTACAAGCCTTAGGGGATATTGCCCCTAAGGCAGCCTATGGACTGTGTTGCTGTCCTGTGAGGTCTTAGTTGTGGCAGAGCTGGGGCCTGGAAGTGTTGTGGAACTGACTGCAGGATGTCACCAAAGGAATCTGGTTGAGAGAAGCACTGTCTCATTCACTGGGTTGGCATCTGGAGGAAGCTGGAAAGTGGCAGCTGCCCTGGGGACTTATGAGTAATGACCCTGAATTGATTCCTGGTGACTGTGGGCTTTTGGGATATAAGTGCCAAAGGTAGCTTGGACTGAGGCAGTCCTCATAGCATCTCAGAGTACAGGGCATTCTCCTGTCCTCAGCAGGATCCTAGACTGTGAACCTAGAGCAGAGTGTTCCCCTGTTACTGTGTTCTGGAGATTGCCAGTTGCCGGGGCCATCTTTAATATTGATTGGACCCTGGGCAAAAAAATCCTCCCCCCCCCTTCCATGCAATTTCGCTCTCCACCTGCTCTGAGACATACAATAAATAGCAACTAGACTCAAAATCCGTTCACTGAATCAGATCAGGCAGCAATTGCGATTGTTTGTCAGAGGTTAGTGTATCATTACCACTCCCTGACTGGTTGCTAGAGGTTACAGCACATGATTTCTGCTCGTACATTGATTGCTAGAGATTACTGTACACCAATACTGCTCACTGATTGGTTGCTAGAGGTTACTGCACATCATTACTGCTTACTGATTGGTTACTAGAGGTTACAGCACATCATCTCCTCACTGCCTGCACACTATGGATGGGGGAGCTGAGGGGACCCATTAATAGACAGAAAACTCTTAGGGATCCTAGGACTCCTGGGATCAGTGGCAGTGCTGGGTGGATGGGGGTGGTGTGATCAATAGGCAATGCAGATTTTTTTTCACAGACTACCAATATAAAGACGAGTTTCAACACTGGCCACCAATAAAATATGGGTTTACACTGACCACCAATATAATAGAAGTATACAGAGAAACCACCAATGTAATGAGGGATTTACGCTGACCACCAATGTAAGGGGGTCATTCACACTGGCCAGTGGTCACTAGTGTGAATGAAAGGATTCTACACCAAGTACAAATGTAATAAGATTTACACTGACCACCAATGTAACTGAGACATTTAGCCTGCGCTCACATTTGTGTGTGTTTAGAACACATGCAAAATCACTTTCCTGACACCACAGAAACTACTGGCCTTCAGCAGATACACAGCAGTGCCATTAATTGTTTTTGTGTGATTTGAAAAAAGGGTTTGGGACTTTCTTCCGCATTTGTAGCACATAGAGCAGCCCATTGAAATTAATAGGCTGCCCTACACGTGACCTACATCTTTATCCACCCTGTCAGTACACCTTTGCATCCTAAAACCCATGCTAACCTCTGCACCCCAAACCTCTCCAATCCTCTACATACCAATCCCCCTCCCCTTTAACTCTACCTGCCTTCTCTTCTCATCCTTGCACCCACCTTCCTCACCTCCGTACATCCCCTCCTTGCTCACCTGTGCACCCCAAACTGTAATTCCTTCTCTGTCTACCTCTGCACACCCCACACTACCCCCCCCCCCCACTAATATGCCTACCTTTGCAGAACAGGTTGATGGTAGGCTTAATGACCACAGTTTCAGGCAGGACTTTCAAGCATGCCCCTTTACCTCTCCAGTGGGCAGCATTCAGTATAGGTGATGGTGGATATGACCTCAGGGGGCTACGATATACATATGAATACTGCCTCTATTTACATATCAATGCTGCTGGCCCGCCGCTATTTACATATCAATGCCAGTATTTACATGTAAACACAGGGACTGCAGGTGAGTCATCTGCACAAAACAATAGGGCAGAGCTGAGCAGCATTAGTAACAGAACTTCACACTTAGATATCAGGACACAGCATGGGACAAGGGAATTTAAACTGGGATAGTTGGCAAGTATGAGGCATATGCTTTGGGTCCCACAACAATGACAGGGCCCAGGGCGGCTGCCCCTTTTGCCCTGCCTTAAAAACTGCCCTGGAGATTGCACTGGTTACTTATAGCTGTGCAATAGTGTAGGGTAACCAGATGCCAAAGAAATGTTTCTTTGGTCTACAGCTGTGAGACCCTAGACTGTCCAACATTTTCCTCTCACAGCTAATTGCTAACCATTTTGGAATATCCAATGTCTTAATCCCCCTCTCCTGATACTGTACAAGTTTTACAAACAATACATCACAAAAAGACAACCCCTGGACTGTTTATTGGAGCCAGGATGAATGGACTGTTGCTTGGGCAGATGGTGGTCTCTATATGGTTTGGGGGAAAAAACTGTTAAAATCAGCAGCCCCTGCAGGCTAGCACTACATAGCTATAAAATGTAATCTATGAATGGAGGACAGCATAGTCAGGCACTCTTGATGAGAAGATTATGGCAATGAAGTTAGGGCAGCATCGGTGGATGAAGATATCAAGGAATCCAGGAGTCAGCAGTACAAGGAGCACATCAGATTAATGGCAAGTCATGTCCCTTTTTTTTAAAAAACCTAGTCTTTAAATTATGAGATTGTGGGCATTGAATGAGACATCCAAGTTTATTTACCCTAAATATTAGGGATGGGCGAACAGTTTGGCCATTCAGTGAACACCCAAATTATGAGGGCGGTCGACTGTTTGTTCAGCCCGCTGTATGACGACAATGCACTGCGCTGCCGCACAGTGCTTTGGAAGCCCTTATTGGCTGAAGCAATGAAAGCTTTGCCCAATCAGGGCACAGAGCACTGTCAGAGCCATGATTGAAGAAAGTAATGATGGCTCTATGCAATCATGGTGCATTGCACTTAGTCCCACCCCACACTATAAAAGTTTACTTTCAATAGTGGCAATTTGTTGTGTGATATCGGCATGGAGAGAGATAGAACAGGGCTCTGTTCAGTGCTTCCTTGGCAGTTAGTGTGCTATGGTGTGCTATTCTGATTCTATTGTCAGTGTAGTATATCAGTTTAGTGTGAATCTAGTGATAGTTCAGTCAGTGTGAGTGTAGTGACCATTCATTGTCACTTCATTGTCACTTTAGTGTGAATCTAGTGATAGTTCAGTCAGTGTGAGTGTAGTGACCAATCATTTTTACATTTAGTGTCAGTTTATTTTGTCAGGGCAGGTTTACTGTAGTATAGTTTGTTAGTGCACATTTAGCGCAGTACATTTCTGTGCAATAGTGCATGTTTAAAGAAGTATATATCTGTGCATTACTACATGTTTAACGCAGTATATTTCTGTACTTTACGTGCCGTTTAATGCAGTATATTTCAGTGTGATACGTGTCGTTTAGCACAGTATGGGGTCATTTACTATAGCGCCAAAAAATTCTCCTGCAGTACCAAAAAATAACTCTCAAAAAAGGCCAGAAAGACTTCAACTCTCAGAAAGTCAGCGCTAATGCAAATGGAAAGCAGCACTATTGCGGCAATAATGCCTGTCAGATTACATATGCTGGAATAGTGGAAGTCAATGGGGCTCGAACCTGCAAAATCCAAAGTTCTCACTGAAGGCTTATATGCAAGTTCTTTGCCATAAAAAGCGTTTGCATCCCAGGTCCTGCCCCAGGGGACATGGATCAATGCCAAAATTTTTTTCAAAAACGAAAATTTTTTCGGGAGCAGTGATTTTAATAATGCTTTGAGTGAAACAATAAAAGTGTAATATTCCTTTAAATTTCGTACCTGGGGGGTGTCTATAGTATGCCTGTAAAGGGGCGCATGTTTCCTGTGTTTAGAACAGTTTGACAGCAAAATGACATTTCAAGGGAAAAAAAGTCATTTAAATACTATTCGCGGCTATTAATGAATTGCCGGTCCGACAATACACATAAAAGTTCATTGATAAAAACGGCATGGAAATTCCCCACAGGGGAACCTCGAACCAAAATTTTTAAAAAATGACATGGAGGGTCCCCCTAAACTCCATACCAGGCTTTTCAGGTCTGGTATGGATATTAAGGGGAACCCTGGCCCAAATTTTTTTTAAAAAATGGCGTGGGTTCCCCCTCAAAATCTATACCAGACCCTGCAGGTCTGGTATGGATTTTAAGGGGAACCCTGCGCCAAAATTAAAAAAAAAAAGGGATGGGGTCCCCCCCAAGAATCCATAACAGATCCTTATCCGAGCACGCAACCTGGCAGGCCACAGGAAATGAGGGGGGGACGAGAGCACCCCCCTTCCTGAGCCATACCAGGCCACATGCCCTCAACATTGGGAGGGTGCTTTGGGGTAGCCCCCAAAACACCTTGTCCCCATGTTGATGGGGACAAGGGCCTCATCCCCACAACCCTGGCTGGTGGTTGTGGGGGTCTGCGGACGGGGGGCTTATCGGAATCTGAAAGCCCCCTTTAACAGGGAGACCCCCAGATCCCGGCCCTCCCCCCTGTGTGAAATGGTAAGGGGTACAAAAGTATTTCACAAAAAAAGTGTCCAAAATGTTAAAAATGACAAGAGACAGTTTTTGACAATTCCTTTTTTTAAATGCATCTTCTATCTTCTATCTTACTTCAGTATCTTCTTCTTCTGGTTCTTCCTCCAGTGTTCTCGTCCGGCATCTTCTTCCATGGCATCTTCTTCCCTTCTTCTCCTCAGGCCGCTCTGCATCCATGATGGCATGGAGGGAGGCTCCCGTTGTGTGATGCTTCTCCTCTTCTGACGGTTCTTAAATAACGGGGTCAGGACCACCCGGTGACCCTGCCCCCCTCTGACGCACAGGGACTTCCCTGTGGCATTCCCTGTGACGTCAGAGGGGGGGCGGGGTCACCGGGTGGCCCCGCCACCCCGTTATTTAAGAACCTTCAGAAGAGGAGAAGCGTCACACAGCAGGAGCCTCCCACCATGCCATCATGGATGCAAAGCGGCCCGAGGAGGGAACAAGACGCCACGGAGGAAGATGCCGGACGAGAACACCAGAGGAAGAACCAGAAGAACCAGAAGAAGAAGATTGAGTAAGAAACCAAAGGAAGATAGAAGAAAGAAGATAGAAGAAAGAAGAAGCATTTAAATAAAGGAATTGTCAAAAACTGTCTCTTGTCATTTTTAACATTTTTGACAGTTTTTTTTGTGAAATGGTAGGGGTACACCCTTACTATTTCACACAGGGGGGGGAGGGCCGGGATCTGGGGGTCCCCTTGTTAAAGGGGGCTTCCAGATTCTGATAAGCCCCCCACCCGCAGACCCCCACAACCACCGGGCAAGGGTTGTGGGGATGAGGCCCTTGTCCCCATCAACATGGGGACAAAGTGTTTTGGGGGGCTACCCCAAAGCACCCTCCCAATGTTGAGGGCATGTGGCCTGGTATGGTTCAGGAGGGGGGGCGCCCTCTCATCCCCCCTTTTTTCCTGCAGCCTGCCTGGTTGCGTGCTTAGATAAGGGCCTGGTATGGAATTTAGGGGGACCCCCACGTCATTTTTTTTTTAAAATTTTGGTTCGGTGTTCCCCTGTGAGGAATTCTCATGCCATTTTTATCAATGAACTTTTATGTGTATTGCCGGACCGGCAATTCATTAATAGCCGCGAGTAGTTTTAAATGACTTTTTTTCTTTTGAAATGTAATTTTGCTGTCAGACTGTTCTAAACACGGGAAACATGTGCCCCTTTACAGGCATACTATAGATACCCCCCAGGTACAAAATTTAAAGGAATATTACACTTTTATTGTTTCACTTTAAGCATTATTAAAATCACTGCTCCAGAAAAAACAGACATTTTTAAAAATTTTTGCATTGATACACGTCTCCTGGGGCAGGACCCGGGTCCCCAAACACTTTTTATGAAAATAACTTGCATATTAACCTTTAAAATTAGCACTTTTGATTATTCATGTTCGTGCCCCATAGACTTTAACAGTGTTCACACAAATTTTTTGTCTGTTCGCATGTTCTGCTGCGAGCTGAACAGGGGGGATGTTCGGCTCATCCCTAGTTATCATTGAGAATCATGGGGTACAACTTGTCAAGCAACTCGGAGGTCCAAAGTCGCCCAACTGTGAAACAAGTCATATATATTTTAATAGAAAGTAGCTCTCATTTATACTTGCATTTACATCAGCAGAACAAATGCAGGAAGTGATGTGTGCACATAGGCCAGAAGCAAATGTGTGGGGATGCCAAACAAATCAATTAACCCCACCCACACCAAATCTAACTACCACATCCACCCCCGCATTGATTAAGCACAAGTACATATCATACCCTTATCCGGAAAATGAGCAGCACCTCCTCTTTGCTAAAGAGGGACCTCGCCATGTCCACCTAGATGGAGATCTTGACCAGCACAGGGAATTCCGGGTGATTACAATGACTTATTTCTGAGTCAGAAGGCAAAACCACACTCTTTTGATCGCTGCTGCAAATATTTGATCGCAATCACTATCAGAATTTTATTATTTTTGTTTATTTGCAGATATGCTAATTTGTATTTCTACTTATGATATTTAAAGGCGTTCAATAACAAATGGTGTCCCTGGGTTAGCAGCAGGTGAGTGACAAAAACAAAAGGCCCAGTTTGAGCCCTGGTTCACACTGACAGAGGGAGAAAATAGTTCAGCTGAAATCACACACTTTCATTCCTGCATGTCAGTCCCGACTGCAGGGGGAATTTCAGAGACATCTGTGCAGGTTTCTGCACTGATATCAATACAAATTGCACCCCAAAGTTGCACAAATTAAAACAGTGCAATTGCCACCGCTTTGACATGTCAAATCACACCAATGTGAACTAAAGCTGACACATACAACACTGCATATCCACCAGCTGAATTCATTACCTGCAATTCTCCACAGCTGTTATATGTAAAGATTCCACCTTTATCATTAACTTGTAGGTGTGCAGAAGCCTAGGTTTACATTGGAGCGATTTGTCATGCGATTTGAGAGATCAAATCGCATGACTATTGACAGCAATGTTACTGTTCCAATCAATGCCACATTTTTTTGTGGTGCCGCACCAATTTGCTAAAGTAGTTCTTGCACTACTTTTGCCGATTTCAGGTGCGACTTCAATAGACATTTGTGTATGAAGCCACACGGATGTCTATCAAGTCACACCTGAAATCACGCTGACCTTGCTACTTTGAAATCGTGCTACTTCAAGTGAAGTAGCGCGATTTCAAAGTAGCATCAATGTGAATCAGGGCAAAGAGATTCGTTTTTTGGTGCACAAATACATATTGAAATAAGATACCACCCACAAAAACTAAAGAGAAAGAAAAGTAGAAGAAAAAAAAACACAACAAAGCTTAATAATGTACTTTTATTTTACCAGCAGAAAAACAAAACAAAAAAAATTTACATTCATTTACTAGCTTCAAAAAAATTTGGACAGGATATATGGTGCTACAATTAGCAATGGGGTTTTAAGGGCCCTGCTCATAGGAGCTTACACTCTAAAATTTGACAAAACCTTAGAGTGGACACAGCTTTAATTTCAGTGTATAATGGGCAACACATCACATTATTATCTGCAAGATTATAGAAACATACTTAACCATCATTCTTGCAAAGCATTCCAACATAATATTAAAAGACTTATTCAAAACACCCACCACCAGCCCACAATCCACACATACATACATTGGTGACCATGTTCTGCTGGAAGCTGCATTTCGGTGTACACGATTAAACAAGATCAAAAAGAGTAGGTCAGCAGATGCTTCCAAACGATGTTTGCATGATCAGACAGGAACAATACACGCACAACATTGACAGCATGGCCACATAAACCCATTTTTGATTGAAAAAAATGCACAAGAATTTCATCAAATCTCCCAATATCAATCCTTCTCCCCACACTTTTTTTTTTTTTTGTCAATTCAGTAAATAGACAACACACATATACTGTCAGTACTTAGTGACTGCGTCCCTTACATCATATGACCAAACAAATTAATAATATAGAGCACATCTTAATAATCATGCAACTATATCAAAAGACATTCCACTTACCCCTCTTCCAATATCTCCCAGCTTCTTCCTCCCCCATCCCTTTCACATCAAAAAGATAAATATACATCCTAGCCAAAAATATCCTCACCGCATCTTCTACAGAAATTAACCTCTTCCTTCCTACCCATATATTCCTAACATCCCACATTACTTCCTTGTAGACAACAGAAAAGCACCACGCCTTCCTGGCTGCATTTTTCTCCAATCTCCACAAACCCAGAACCACCATTTCCTCCCTTACAAAAACCACCCCCACCACCTCCCTCAGGAAGCTCTTCAATGTTCCCAGCACTTGTTCAGTGAAGACACAGTTCCAAAACACATGGAACATATCCTCCACACCCCCACAGCCCTCCCTTGGACACAAATCCGATCTTACCAAATCCCTACTTTTCAGAAAACTCATGGTCGTTAGACACCCCATTAAGGTCATCCAGGATATGTCCCTTTGTCACTCCTCTTGTGCTCATACTCTTCCAGATTTGCACACTTTCCTTCTCTCTTAAGTACTGTATCCCATTAGGAAAAATCTCCCCAGCAATCCAAGCTTTAAGTTTCTTTTTATCACCAACCTCCCTCCCCAGACCCCCCAACCTCCATCCTTCCCAGATCTTGGTTAGGACCAAAAAATACTGAGGAACGACCCATGCCTGTGGCTTTTCCAGGGCCCGACTGTAGAGTCCCCATCTTGTAAACAATCTTCCTCCAAGGTACTGCATCATCTCCTTCCCGATTCTGTTACCTCTTAGGGTCCTTATCAACGTCACCCAGTAATGCAGCATCAAAAAGTCCCCGATCTTTGGAAGTCCGAAGCCACCTTTGGCCCTTGGTTTAGTAATCTTCTCCCTTGCACACTTCTCCATCCCCCCTCCCCAAAAGAACAAGAACAGTAGCCTCGTCATCTTCCTCACTCAACCATCAGGAGGCGGGAATATAACAGAGACATACAACATAATCGGAAGGATCACTGACTTGATAATCAGAACTTTCCCGGTGCAGGACAATTCACGCATCCTCCACATAGACAACTTTTCCTCCACTCGCTCAGTCACCTTCTGAAAACTGCAACTTCCCCTCAACTCCCTGTCAAAACACACACCCAGCACCTGCATCCTCTCCACCTTCTGACTCCGTCCCTCATTCACCTCTACCTCACGGCCCACACTACACACCTGACACTTACTCCAATTCACACTCATCCCAGACACACTGCAGAACAGACTCACCTGCAATCTTCCACGCCGCACATCAGCCATTCCATCAGCCACCAACACAACATCATCCATGTACCCCAAAACTTTCACACTCCTTCCACCACTGCCAGGCACAAACACACCCTTGAATGCCTTGTCCTTCTTCACTTCACTCAGTAATGGCTCCATCACGCAGATGAACATCAAAGGGGATAGGGGGCACCCCTGCCTAACACCAGACATCACAGGAATACTCCCCCCTAGGGTACCGTTGACCAAAACCTGACTTGAGACACCTTTGTATTGTCCTCTGATAACCTTCATCAGCTGGTCCGGAAACCCTAGGACCTCCAGAATCTGAAACAGAAACTGATGGGAGACTTTGTCATGGGCCTTTTCAAGGTCAATCAACTCTAGAAGGCACGGCAAGTTGTTAGATTGCGCGTAGTATATGACATCCCTCAGTAACGATAGATTGTCGGAAATCCGCCGACCAGGAACCGCACACACCTGCTGCTCCCCAATCACTTCGCTAATCACAAGCTTGACTCGATCGGCAATCAATCTTGCCGCAATCTTGTAGTCAACGTTCAACAGTGTAATTGGCCACCAATTCCGAATGTCTCTCTTGTCGCCCTTTTTATAGATGAGGGTAATCACCCCCTCCCTTAAGGACTTTGGCATCTCCCCCACTTCAAACACCAGCCTCACCAACTCACACACCTTATTCTTCATCACCTCCCACGCTTTACAAAAGAACTCAACAGTCAACCCATCCTTCCCAGGTGTCTTATTCCTGTTCATCCCATCTATCACTCGCCTCACTTCCTCCTCAGACACAACCATACACATACCAAACCTCTCCTCCTCAGACAATCTTGCACAATCTTCCACTTTCTCGCAATACTCTTGCAGCTTCAAAGGGTGGGCCAAATCAAATTTTAACCCTACGGACTAAGACTGGGCTGCCATTAAAGTTCATGCGTGTGTAAAGGCAAGCGTCCCAATACTTTTGACTAAATAGTGTATCTGGAAAAAACTTACAATGCTGGTGGAACCCTCCTACACATAAATACTACATTTAGACATAGTTATAGGACCTGGGAGATGAGACAACTTCTCTACATGAAGCAACATGGTTGGGATTTGAACCCATACACCCAGGGATGCAAAGCAGAAGTTCTAACCCCTAAGCCACAGAGCTGCCATGTGTGAGAGCCTCCTACACATAACTACACATAAATACACATACAAACACATAAATACTGCATTTCTTTGGACACACAACTGATGGAATTACATTACTCGAGTTATTCTTCTTGATTTTTTCTGTGATATTTGGCGTTTTTTTGTGGGTGAGAGTAAAATATTACCCTCAATTTTTTGGGAATTACATTTTGATTTCTGATGTTGGTACACATATCACATTTTTTGGGCTCAAATTATAAATATTTGGAAATAATAAAAAGCACAAAAAATTGTGATTCATTTTAAATTTGCATCAGCAATGGTATTGTTTGTGGATTATAAAGACACCTGTGTGAGTTTGGGGTAAAGATTTTTGTGAGATGAAGAGTAACAAGTGAAAGTGACAGAGAAAAATATATTTTACCAAAACATCAAAACATTTCACGTTCTAGTATTCTTAAAATCAAAATATTTTGAGTAGAAGCAACAATGTTGCAAAGGAAAATTTATTTCACAGAAAGATACATTTCATCTCAACATTAAAAGGTTTTTTTGTGAAAGTTAGAATTGTTCAATTAGAATCAATGGCTGAAACCTCATTTTGACTAAAATAGAGCAGATTTTCATAAAAAAAAAAAAAAAAAATGCTCTCTAATTAGCTCTCATTTTGGTATTTACTATAGCGCCGGCTAAAAAAGACACTTGAGTTAAAATGAGAGTTATTTTCAGGTCTGAGCATGCTCAGTTGTGTTGGCACCTAGTTGTCCAAAACGGATCATTTTTCAGTTCTCAGATTTTTAAAGATATTTCAGGGTAGAAATCACTTTCCTGGTGCCTCTATGGCAGCATACTAGTGATAGAGCTCCGCCTCGACTCCTCCCTCAGGACCAGTGAATAGCATAAATTAACCACTTGACCACTGGGCACTTAAACCCCCTTAATAACCAGACCAATTTTCAGCTTTTGGTGCTCTCACATTTTGAATGACAATTACTCAGTCATGCAACACTGTATCTATATGAATTTTTTGTCCTTTTTTTCACACAAATAGAGCTTTCTTTTGGTGGTATTTAATCACCGTTGGGTTCTTTATTTATAAAAGAAAAAAGACCGAAAAATCTGTAAAAAAATAAATTTTTCTTTGTTTCTGTTATAAAATTTTGAAATTTAGTAATTTTTCTTCATATATTTTGGCTAAAATTTATACCGCTACATATCTTTGGTAAAAATAACCCAAATTAGTGTATATTATTTGGTCTTTGTGAAAGTTATAGCGTCCACAAGCTATGGTACCAATATCTGAAAATTGATCACACCTGAAGTACTGACGGCCATCTCATTTCTTGAGACCCTAACATGCCAGAAAAGTACAAATACCCCCCAAATGACCCCTTTTTGGAAAGAAGACATTCCAAGGTATTTAGAAAGATGCATGATGAGTTTTTTGAAGTTGTCATTTTTTCCCACAATTCTTTGCAAAATCAAGTTTTTTTTTTTTCTTTTTTTTTTTTTTCACAAAATTGTCATATTAGCAGGTTATTTCTCACACACAGCATATGCATACCACAAATTACACCCCAAAACACATTCTACTATTACTCCCGAGTATGGCGATACCACATGTGTGAGACTTTTACACAGTGTGGCCACATACAGAGGCCCAACATGCAGGGGAGCACCTTCAGGCGTTCTGGAGCACCCAGGTCAATTCTGACATTTCTCTCCTACATGTAAAAATCATCATTTATTTGCTAGAAAATTACATAGAACCCAAAACATTATATATGTTTTTTTAGCAAAGACCCTAGAGAATACAATAGCGGTCATTGCAACTTTTTATCTCGCACGATATTTGCGCAGCAATTTTTCGAACGTGTTTTTTTTGGAAAAAAAACTATTTTTTGCTTTAAAAAAAAAACAAAACAGTAAGGTTAGCCCAATGTTTTTGCATAATATGAAAGATGAAGTTACGCCGAGTTAATAGATACCTAACATGCCACCTTTAAAAATTGCACATGCTTGTGGAATGGCGCCAAACTTCGCCACTTAAAAATCCCCATAGGCGACGCTTTAAAATTTTTTACTGGTTACAAATTTTGAGTTACAGAGGAGGTCTAGGGCCAAAATTATTGCTCTCGCTCTACCGATCGCAGCGATACCTAACATGTGTGGTTTGAACACCGTTTTCATATGTGGGTGGGACTTACATATGCGTTCGCTTCTGTATGCGAGCACACGGACAGAGGCGCTTTAAAAATTTTTTATTTTTTTTTATTGTTCATTTTACTTTATTTATTTTAGTTTGACACTTTTTTCCAAAAAAATAATTTTTTTGATCACTTTTATTCCTATTACAAGGAATGTAAACATCCCTTGTAATAGGAATATGGCATGACAGGTCCTCTTTACAGTGAGATATGGGGTCAATAAGACCCCACATCTCACCTCTAGGCTGTTCCTGAAATAAAAAAAAAAAAAAAAAAAAGATCCTGGCTTCGATCATAGCGGTGAGTCGGTAGAAGCACCGGAGGGCGGCGGGAGGGGGGGTCCCCTCTCGCCTCCCGTAAGAACGATCAAGCAGTGTAACAGCCACTATGATCATTCTTATGGTGTAGGGAATCGCCGGCTGAAAAAGATGATATCTGAATGATGCCTGTAGCTGCACCCATCATTCAGATATCCCCGCACAAAGTCAAGGACGTCGTATGACGGAAGGCGGGAAGTGGTTAAAACGCTTTTTTTTTTTTTAACACAAAGTTGTCCATTTATACAATATTTCTAACACATAGCATGTATATACCAAAAATGACCCCCCAAAATAGATTCTCCTACTATTCCTGAGTACGGCGATACCACATGTGTGAGACTTCCACAGCCTGGCCACATACAGAGGCTGGGTATGGCTGAGCATGGCTGGGTATTGCAGAGTATCGCCGAGTATGACTGGGTATGGCAGAGTATGGCTGGGTATCACCGAGTATTGCAGAGTATGGCTGGGTATCACCGAGTATTGCAGAGTATGGCTGGGTATTGCGGGGTATTGCAGAGTATGGCTGGGTATGGCAGAGTATTGCGGGTTATTGTGGGGTATTGCAGAGCATGGCTGGGTATGGCAGAGTATGGCTGGGTATCACTGAGTATTGCAGAGTATGGCTGGGTATTGCGGGATATTTCAGGGTATTTCAGGGTATTCCAGGGTATGGCAGAGTATTGCGGGGTATTCCAGGGTATGGCAGAGTATTGCGGGGTATTGCAGGGTATGGCAGAGTATTGCGGGGTATTGCAGGGTATGGCAGAGTATTGCAGGGTATTCCAGGGTATGGCAGAGTATTGCGGGGTATTGCAGGGTATGGCAGAGTATTGCGGGGTATGACAGAGTATTGCGGGGTATGGCAAAGTATTGCGGGGTATGGCAGAGTATTGCGGGGTATGGCACAGTATTGCGGGGTATGGCAGAGTATTGCGGGGTATTGCAGGGTATGACAGAGTATTGCGGGGTATTCCAGGGTATGGCAGAGTATTGCGGGGTATTGCAGGGTATGGCAGAGTATTGCAGGGTATGGCAGAGTATTGCAGGGTATGGCAGAGTATTGCGGGGTATTGCAGGGTATGGCAGAGTATTGCGGGGTATTGCAGGGTATGGCAGAGTATTGCGGGGTATCCCAGGGTATGGCAGAGTATTGTGGGGCATTGCAGAGGGAATTGCAGAGTATTGCACAGCATTGCAGGGCATGCAGAGTAGTAGGGATGGATGAGCATGGATGGATGGATGGCTGGATGTCTCTGTGCAGCGCTGTGGGCACTACAGATGCAGCCCACAACGCTGCAGCCATCCATCCATCCGCCTCTCCGGTCACTGTGTACCGATCGGTACACAGGAGGGGAGGAGAGGGGGAGGAGAGGAACCGGCGTCATCAGATGACGCCGGTTTGTTTACATGTGATCGCTCCGTCATTTGACGGAGCGATCACATGGTAAACAGCCGCGATCAGCGGCCATTTACCGGGATCTGTGATCCTGAGGACCCGGCGGTCACGGATGCTCTCGAGTGCGCGCCCTAGGGGGCGCGCAAGAGCAGAATTCTGGGAGGACGTCCCTGGATGTCCTCCCAGAGTTAAACAACCGCCCTGTAGCCGTCATTTGGCTATGGGCCGGTTGTTAAGTGGTTAAAGACGTAGTCCCTCCCCCAACATTCTCCTTTTTTTCCTCATACCTCTTGTGCTGGTGAAGAGTAGCAGTATGTCCATACCTCTGCAGTCGGCAACATCCGCCGGGTTTAGCCTTTCCCGTGCGCAGTCCCTGTTCTTGGGCCACTCACAGCGCTAATAAGACTGGGAACCCCTCTGTGGATCTGTTGGGGTCTTCTTGCAGAGTTTCCTCACTGGAACGCAGTCTGCCACCATATCCTATGATGAAGGCAAAGGAGTCGCAAAAGGATCAGCTCCATTCTGCCAGGCTTGTGATTTTACATTTTTCTTTTTGTTGTTTCCATTTTAAAAAAAAAAAAAAAGAGAAAGAAAGTTGCATTTGTATTCCCCCCCCCCCTCTTTTCCTTCTGCATCATTCCTTTTCCTCCCTTTCAAAGAAAGTATAAATATAAGAGGCTGTAAGACATTTGTTAGATACCTGTGAGGTTTACAGGCTGCTGTATCAGAAGAGACTTCCATCGCCCTGTTACTGTGGGACTGTGTTGTGTTTTCTTTGCCTTCCCTTGTATGTAGCATGGCTCGACGTTCCCTGCGTCCTACTGCGCATGCGCGATCCGGGAAGCTAACAGCCGTCGCTTGACGAGTGTTTTTCTTGGCTTCCCGGCGTCGGCTCTACGGTGCATGCGCGGTCTCTCGAAGCCGCGGCGGCCATCTTTGTTTCTGGAAAAAGGGCCAATTTTGGCCCTTTTTCCTTTAAAAATTAAAAAAAAAAAAGGGGGCAGAGTGACTGGGGGTTCATGGGTTCTACCCCACCCACCCACCCTCAGGCTATTTAGGATCGGCCTTGGGGGCTGGTGGTCAGAGTTGCCTCAGCTGTGCCCTGCTAAGGTCTCTCTAAGCTGCTCCGTGGTAAGCATTCCAAAAAAAAAAAAAGTGAATTATGTGCCTCTTAAAAAAAAAAAAAAAAAAATATATATATATATCATTCTTTTCTTTTCTTACCTTTCTTGCTATTTTTTTCCCGCAGCTTATCCTTATGCCCAACTCCAAAATGAGCCATTCATCTCGCAACAAAGATCCTCACACCTCCGTTAGGTATGGGACCACCTATACGTGAGTATAAAAAAAAAAAAAAAAGTGCGCTCGCTGGCCTGACATGATTTTTCTTAAAATCATAGCCCTGCCCACTCCAAGAGGAACGAAAAATCCTCAAGGCACCACGATGATGACAGCCCAAGTCGCAGATCTCGTTCTTCACGCCACCGGTCCCGCTCGTCAAGACGTGAGTCCCATTCTTCGCGACAGAGGTCAAGATCCAGAAGACGGGACCGGTCCCCCTCTCCTAGATCCTACAAGAAGAAGAAGTGCTGGACATGTGGGGCTAGTCCGCTGCCTAATAAAGTAGTCTGCAAGGACTGTTTTGCGGACTATGCGTCCAGCCGCGAGTTAGAAAACCAGCAGGTGGTGGACCTGCTCAAAAGGACTATGAAGGACTCCTTCTCTGAGCTTGCGGCCTTGATTCCTGCCCAGCCAGTCCCGCAGACGTCCCAGGCGCAGGATGTTGAGCATGTTCTTTCTGGTCCTTCCGCAGCCAGTACGCCTCTACCTCCATCAGGCCGACTGGCCAGAGATTCCCCACCTGAAGACCTCTCGGGCGATTCATCAGATGAGTCAGATCCTTCTGGCTTCAGCCATTCATTGGTAAAGCCATTCATCCAGGCAGTAAGAGCTGCAATAGCTTGGGAGGATACTGAAGAACCTCCCCAGGAAGCAAAAAGCTACTTCCCATTCCTTAAAAGGAAACAGGCTTTCTTCCCTTTGATGGAAGAAATTACGCAAATCATTCAAAATGAGTGGTCTAGGACTGATAAAAAGCTGTCGTTGGGCCATTTCAATAAGATTGTATCCCTTGCCGGAGGCAGGAACAAAGTCAATAAACTCCATACCTGTGGTAGACGCATCAGCGGTGCGACTCGCAAAGAATATTACCCTGCCTATGGAAGATTCTGCTTCTTTCAAGGATCCTCTTGACAGAAGAATCGATCTGGATCTCAAGAGGAGCTATTTAGCTGCAGGAGCGGCATTTAAGCCAGCGATCGCCCTCACCTCCGTATCAAATGCTATTAGAGCTTGGACGGATAACATTGAAACAGCTCTACGCCAGGATGTCCCCAAGGAAGACATAATTAAAGCCTTGGAAGAAATTAGATTGTCAGCAGACTTCGTTGGAGTAGCACCTATAGACACGATTAGGTGTTCAGCAAGATCTATGCTGCACTCAGTAATGGCAAAAAGGGCCTTGTGGTTAAAACCCTGGACGGCGGATTTGGCTTCCAAGCAAAATTGGTGCAAAATCCCGTTTGACGGGAAGGCATTATTTGGAGACAAAATGGATAAAGCCATATCTAGGCTGTCAGGAAGAAAGTCAGGTATGCTTCCCTAAGATAGAAGGATGCGAAGATCCAGAGGGGGTTCTTCCAGGTTCCGCCAGTCAAACCCTAGAGATTTCAGACAATCAAGGCAGTTCAGAGACGGCAGAAGACCCTGGAGGGGCACTCAGGCATCCTTCTTGGGCAGAAAGTCTAAGGCCCCTCAGACTCCACATGAGCAGAAGCAGTCCTTTTGACGCCAGATTAGCCCAGACACTCCCGGTGGGAGCCAGACTAAAATTCTTTCTTGCAGTCTGAGCCAGCAAATGCCAGGATCCCTGGGTCCTCTCAACAATCCAATGGGGACACTTTTGGAGTTTCTCCCATCCTCCACCTCAAAATTCATTCACAAGAACGGAAATTCCATCCTCTCCGCTGAAGGCTCAAGCCCTAAGACAATTCGTATCGTCACTCCAACTTCAGGGAGCAGCAGTGTCGGTTCCTTTGGCGGAGCGCTTCGCAGGCTTCTATTCCACTCTATTTCTGGTCCCAAAGAGAACGGGTGGATGGAGGCCTGTGATCGATCTAAAAAGACTCAACAGGCACATACACCCAGAAAGCTTCAAGATGGAGTCTCTACAAACAATTATTCAGGCAGTACAGCCAACAGATTGGATGATCTCAATCGATCTGCAGGATGCGTACTTACACGTGCCAATTCTACCTGCCTTTCAGAAGTATCTCAGATTTGCAGTAGGTCGGATCCACCTGCAGTTTCAAGCCCTGCTCTTCGGTTTGTGCACCTCCCCCAGGGTGTTCACTAAGATTCTAATATCCGCTCTGGTTCCCCTGCGGGAGAGGGGTTTGAGGATATACCACTATTTGGACGACATCCTCCTCCTAGCAAGCAGTCCGGGTCAGTTGGTGTATCACTGAGACATTCTTCTCCAGTCCCTGAGAGAACTAGGATGGCTGATAAACTCAGAGAAGAGTCAGCTTGCACCTACACAGCGAATGATCTATCTAGGTGCGATGTTCGACACCCGGGAGGGGACAGTGTCATTACCATCCCTGAAGATGAGGATTATTATCCAGAAGATGGTCAAAACCATCGCGAGCCGGTATCCAACGGCATCGCAATGCCTGAGCCTCATTGGCACAATGTCTGCTTGTATACCGATGATTCCTTGGGCCCATTGGCATTTGAGGTATTTTCAGATGGGTTTCTTGGTGCAGTGGAAGAGACAGCGACTCTCTCAGACAATTCTGCTGACGGGAGCAATGCGCAGGAGCCTTCATTGGTGGACTCTTCCGGAAAACCTCTCCAAACCTCGTCATCTGGGTTCCCTCTTCTGGATCACAGTTACGTCCGACGCAAGTGGACAGGGCTGGGGAGCCCATTGCGGGGAAACCAGGATACAGGGGAGATGGTCCTGTCCCACCCAGGGAGTAGTATCCAACATACTGGAGATGAGGGCAGTGTTCTTGGCACTAACTTCATTGGCCTCTCAGATCAGGGGCCAGAGAGTACTTTTACGCCTGGACAACAGGGCAGCTGTCGCGTACCTGCAGAGGCAGGGGGGCACTCGCAGCACATCACTCCTTAGGGAAGTAGAGCTGATTATGCTCTGGGCAGAGAAGAACGTCCTAGACCTCAGGGCGATGTATCTCCCGGGAAGGTTGAACACGGAAGCAGACACGTTGTCGAGGAAATTCTTGGACAACAACGAGTGGGCTCTTCATCCCCAGGTCTTCCATCAAATTGCCAACCTCTGGGATCCTCCTCAAGTAGACCTATTTGCCACTCCGGGGAATGCCAAACTGACCAGATTCGTCTCTCGCCTTCCGTATACACAAGCGGAGGAAGTAGATGCCCTGTCATGCCCCTAGAGGTTCACCACCGCATATGCCTTTCCCCCTCGGCCATTAATATTCAAGTTCCTCCTGAGACTTCTCAGAGAAACAGTCCAGGTACTGGCAGTACTCCCATATTGGCCGAAGAGACCCTGGTTTCCTCTAGCTATGCGCCTCAGTGTGAGCTCTCCAATCAGGATCCATCCTTTCCCTCAACTTCTGATGCAGGGCAGTTTAGTTCATTCAGACCCTCAGAAGCTGAACCTTCGAATCTGGAGGTTGAGAGGCGAAGGTTCGAGTCCCTAGGATGCTCCCCAGGGGTCATAACAACCCTCCTAGGAGCCAGGAAGCCAGCAACCAATGCTATATATTCAAGAATATGGGACAAGTTCTTGTCATTTGCTGCCTCAAATGAGTTTAATCCAATCTCTCTTTCTACATCAGGTGTGCTCGGCTTCCTCCAATCAGGACTTGATCTGGGTCTTGGCCTAAGTTCCCTCAAAGTCCAGGTAGCAGCAATTTCTGCCGCAACAAATAAAAAATGGACAGAAGAGCCCTTAGTAGTCACTTTCCTCAGAGGAGTGTTAAAGATTCGTCCACCTGTCAGACGCTCTTTTCCCAAGTGGGATTTATCCCTGGTCCTTGAAGTCCTCTCTGACCATCCATTTGCCCCAGTGGAACAACTGACAATATGGAACATAACACTAAAAACGGTTTTTCCTGCTAGCCATTACATCTGTTAGAAGGATCTCAGAACTCCACTCGTTAGGGATAGGTGATGACCACATCTCTTTCTTCCACGATAGAGTAGAGCTTCATCCCCTTCGGGGGTTCACACCCAAAGTCGCTACTTTTGGAGCCTTGGGCACTACCAGTATTTGCTGAAGCGGATTCGGGATCATGTCATGAGCTGGACGTTTCCAGAGTGCTCAGAGCCTACCTAGAGGCCACTAGATCCCTCAGGAGCTCGGAAAGACTTTTTATTGTTCCATTCGGTAAATACAGGGGCAAGGAAGCTTCCATCAGAACCCTGGCATCTTGGGTGGTAAAACTAATCCAGAAGGTCTACAGGATAAAGAATATGGAACCTCCATCCCGAGTGAATGCTCATTCTACAAGGGCAGTCTCAACCTCCTGGGCAGCAAGGGCTAACGTGTCACTAGAGACGGTGTGCAGGGCCGCCACCTGGTCTTCCCGCAATACTTTCCTCAGACACTACCATATCGACCCAGGAGCTCTCACAATGGTTGAGTTCGGGAGAAGGCCAGTTCAGGCTGCAATGTCCCATTCTAATTAAAACATTTATTGTTAAGCATTATCCCACCCGTGTCAGCTAGTTATTTATCACTAGTATGCTGCCATGGAGGCACCAGGAAAACGGAAAATTGTATCATACTTACCGTAATTTTCCTTTCCTGGTGCCTATCCATGGCAGCATACACTCCCACCCTCGGTATTCTATTTAACGGAGAATGTTGGGGGAGGGACTACGTCTTTAATTTATGCTATTCACTGGTCCTGAGGGAGGAGTCGAGGCGGAGCTCTATCACTAGTATGCTGCCATGGATAGGCACCAGGAAAGGAAAATTACGGTAAGTATGATACAATTTTCCGTTTTTTCACACAGTTTAAAAGCAGATTATCTTAAATAGTATACTGCATATTTCAGTACCATTTAGGCAATTATATCATGCTCTAAACATTATTTCCATGTGCACTACTCCAGGTTTTAGCAGAGTAATGCCGCGTACACACGAGCGGACTTTACGGCAGACTTTGCCCGGCGGACGGGATTTCGTTGGACAATTCGATCATGTGTGGGCTCCAGAGGACTTTGTTTTCTCAAAAGTTGGACGGACTTAGATTTGAAACATGTTTTAAATCTATCCGTCGAACTCGAGTCCGGTCGAAAAGTCCGCTCGTCTGTATGCTAGTTTGACGGACAAAAAGCCACACTAGGGCAGCTATTGGCTACTGAGTATGAACTTCCTTGTTTTAGTCCGGTCGTACGTCATCACGAACGAATTCGACGGACTTTGTGTGTAGGCAAGTCCATTCATTCAGAAAGTCCGTCATAAAGTCCGTTGAAAAGTCCGCCAGGCAAAGTCTGCCGTAAAGTCCGCTCATATGTACGCGGCATAAGGGTTTGGGCGCTATTTGGTTTCAGGGAACTATAGCAAATTCGATTTTGGGAGTATTTTTTCACCAGCGCTATAGTGAATACTGCGGTAATTAGCGCTAATTTGCGCCGCAGCTCTATAGTAAATGACCCCCTATATTTCTGTGCATTTCTGCATGTTTAACGCAGTATATTCCTGTGGATTACGTGCCATTTAACGCAGTATATTTTTGTGCATCACTGCATGTTTAACGCAGTATAATTCAGTGCAGTACGTGACGTTTAACGCAGTATATTCCAGTGTGCTACTGCACGTTTAATATATTTCAATGCATTTTGTGCCATTTAATGCAATATATTTCAGTGCATTAGTGCAGTTTTAACGCAGTAAATTTATGTGCGTTACTGCACGTTTAACGCAGTATATTTACTGTATGTGCGTTACTGGACATTAAACAAAGTATATTTCTATGCGTTAGTGCATGTTTAATGCAGTATATATCAGTGCGTCAGTGCAGTTTTACTGCAGTATATTATAGTGTATCAGTGGAGTGTGTCTGTGTAGTGAGTACTCAGGCTAAAGTCCACCAAACACCACTTTTCACTGATTAAAGTGCATTCATGTAAACATTTCCACATCTTTGTTACATTTTATTAATAAGCACCCCCCTCATGTCTGGAAGGACAACAAGGAGAGGCAAATGTTACCATGGCACTGTGAGGGGGACAGCAGCATATGTGTTCACGGGCAAAGGTGGACGTGGTCAGTCCTCAGGCAGGGCATAATTTTGTCTGTTTAGTGATGTTGCCCATGCTATCCAGCCACAGCATGCGGAAGAGGTGGTGGACTGACTTGCTAAACCATCCCCAACCTCCTCATCCTTCATCACCCAAGCAGAGACAAATGCGCAGTCCACTGTAGCTGCCAGAGTGGCTAAATCTGCCTCCTTGTCTGCAGCTATTTCTGCTATAGCCCCAGCATCAGACATGGAGGAGTCAGCTGAGTTTAAACACAGCCTCAGCCACTTGCTTCTTGAATATGCACAGCCATTACTTGATTTAGATGTTGATTCTGAGGTTGGAGAGTGTAGGAACAAGAGCCCACAGAGGGGGAGAACACTGGTACACAAAGTGGCAGTCATGTTCCCCCAGCCACAGCGTATTGCCAAGTTGTCTCCAGTGGTAATGAGGATGGAGGAAATTATGATGATGAGGTCACTGATATGACTTGGGTGCTGGATAGAGCAGAGGAAGAAAGTGAGGGTGAGGCACAACCTCAATGAGGCAGCCATCATGGAATAGTAGAGAGCAACCACCCTATTCACATTATGGAGCTGTTATCTCCCGCCCCTCTTCCCACAGCTCAGCTGTCTGTGCCTTTTTTAGCACACGTGCAGCCGATCGGACTGTTGCAATTTGCAAACTTTGGGGCTGATTTATGAAGCATTTGCGCCATGACTTGCGGTGCACGTCGATGCGCAAATGACATTTTCGTATTTACAAAGCATTTGCGCCAATAATACAGCGCGATCCCCCATTTACTATTCTCTTCCCTGCGCACAGGAAGAGGTGATCGGTACGCCACTATAGACATGGCACACGGCATCTTTAACTTCAAATTTAAACAAGCTGGAAGTGCCAATATTATGGGGGTGATGTGGGGTGATGTGGGGAAGTGTAGTACTAACTGTCTGAGTAACAAATATGACCAAAATAGAATGAGAAAGTGTATTTTTCTGAACAAGCCGGCAGCGCCGAAAAATTAAATTTAGAGCTGCGGGAGGTGAATTTATACACTGCGCATGCTCAAATGGCATTTGCGCTTGTTCAAATTCTTTGGTTCAGTGTGCCAGCAAAATCTTAGTAAATGTCAAGCAACGTATATGCATTTGCATAGGTTGAACGGGTGCACCTCTACACTTTTTTTTCGCTGGTTCACTTTGCGGCTACAATGAAATGTCGGTCCGGCAAAACACATAAAAGTTCATTGATAAAAACAGCATTAAGAAAACAAACAAAAATGAGGGAAAAAAAATGCGTGGGGTTCCCCCTAAATTCCATACCAGGCCCTTCAGGTCTGGTATGGATTTTAAGGGGAACCCCGTGCCAAAATAAAAAAAAATGGCGTGGGGTCCCCCTAAAGATCCATACCAGACCCTTATCCGAGCACACCTGGCAGGCCACAGGAAAAGAGGGGGGGACGAGAGAGCGCCCCCCCTCCTGAACCGTACCAGGTCAAATGCCCTCAACATTGGGAGGGTGCTTTGGGGTCCCCCGCAAAGCACCTTGTCCCCATGTTGATGAGGACAAGGGCCTCATCCCCACAACCCTTGCCCGGTGGTTGTGGGGGTCTGCAGGTGGGGGGCTTATCGGAATCTTGAAGCCCCCTTTAACAAGTGGACCCCCAGATCCCGGCCCTCCCCCCTGTGTGAAATGATAAGGACCTACCATTTCACCAAAAAACTCAAAAATTTTTAAAATGACAAGAGACAGTTTTTGACAATTCCTTTAATTAAATGCTTCTTCTATCTTCCTTCGGTTTCTTCCTTTATCTTCATCTTCTTCTTCTGGTTCTTCTGGTTCTTCCTCTAGTGTTCTCGTCCGGCATCTTCCTCCGCTGTGTCTTCTTCCCTTCTTCTTCTGGGGCCGCTCTGCATTCATGGGAGGCTCCCGCTGTGTGACACTTCTCGTCTTCTGATGGTTCTTAAATAACGGAGAGTGGGGCCACCCGGTGACCCCGCCCCCCTCTGACGCACGGGGACTTCCCTGTCTGCCCCCTCTGACATCAGAGGGGGGCGGGACCACCCTCCATTATTTAAGACCCGTCAGAAGATGAGAAGAGTCACACAGCGGTAGACTCCCATGGATGTGGAGCGGCCCGAGAAGAAGAAGGGAAGAAGACGCCGGCGCCGCGGAGGAAGATGCCGGATGAGAACACCGGAGGAAGAACCAGAAGAAGATGAAGATGAAGGAAGAAACCGAAGCAAGATAGAAGAAAGAAGATAGAAGTAAGAAGATGGAAAGAAGAAGACTTTAAATAAAGGAGTTGTCAAAAACTGTCTCTTGTCATCTTTAACATTTTTGGCAGAAATGGTAGGGGTACTTTTGTCCCCCCTCTTTTCCTGCGGCCTGCCAGGTTGTGTGCTCAGATAAGGGTCTGGTATGGATTTTTAGGAGGACCCCACGCCATTTTTAAAAAAAAATTTGGCGCGGGGTTCCCCTTAAAATCGATGCCAGACCTGAAGGGCCTGGTATGGATTTTGAGGGGGACCCCACGCCTTTTTTTTTTTTCAATTTTGGCGCGGGGTTCCCCTTAAAATCCATACCAGACCCGAAGGGCCTGGTATGGATTTTGAGGGGGACCCCCACGCCATTTTTTAAAAATTTTGGCATGGGGTTCCCCTTAATATCCATACCAGACCTGAAGGGCCTGGTATGGAATTTCGGGGGAACCCCACACATTTTTTTGCTCTTAATTTTGTTTTTTTTTCTTAATGCTGTTTTTATCAATGAACTTTTATGTGTATTGTCGGACCGACATTTCATTATAGCCGCGAGTATTTTTAAATAACTTTTATTCCTTAAGGGCCAGTTCACACCACATACAGTCCAGTGTGTTTTTTTTTCTGCAAAAACGCACAGAAGGTAGGTTATATGGTTTTCAATGGCATAGTTCACACCAGTGCTTGCAGTTCCAGTGCGTTTCCAGTTCCAGAAAAAAATGTAGAACATGCTGCATTTTTTATGCACTAGACTGTACTGGAACGCTGTAAAATGCATCAAAAACACACTGGAACGCATCAAAAACGTGCATGCAGAAAAGCACCTGGAACACATCCGGACGGCGTTTATATAGTGTGATCTGGCCCTTAGGGCCCTTAGGGCCCTTAGGGCTAGTTCACACCATAGAAACACCATTTTTGATGCAGTCCAGTGGTTTTTTTTCCCCCCTCTTTTTTCCTAACCTTAAATAAGGACAAGTGCATTCCAGTGCATTTTTGATGCATTTTACAGCTTTCCAGTACAGTCCAGTGCATAAAAAATGCAGCATGTTCTACTTTTTTTCTGGAACTGGAACGCACTGGAACTGCAAGCACTGGTGTGAACTATGCCATTGAAAACCATATAACCGAATTTTCCTGCATTTTTGATGCATAAAATATGCACTGGACTGCATTGGTGTGAACTGGCCCTTAAGCAATTTGGCATATTTAAAGGCATTTCTCCTTGTTTCGTTTTTGGGGTTGTCAAATTGGTGACATTGATATATGTCCCTTAGGGTGGGACCTGGGCCCCATACCCATTTTAAGGCCAATAATTAGAAGATAAGCCAGCCAAGTGGGGACTAGTAAAAGTCCTAGTCAGTTCCCTTAGACTGCAATGGTATTTGTTGTATAACTATTGCACATGTTAGGCTCTTTAGCTGCCCCCCTGAACTGGGGGGTGTTTTGTCCCATCTGTAATTTTGGTGCATGCTGGATGATGTGTTTAATTTTGGACAGGGGGGTGGCTTATTTTGTGCTAGCTGCATTTGGGTTGTTCTGGGCATGCTCAGGGACTTTGTTTTTTTCCTGTGCCTTTTGGTGTGTGAAATGCATTTGGGTTGCTCAGGGACTTTGGTTTTTTGGTGGTGCTTTTTGTGTGTGAACAGCACTTGGATGTTTCTGGGCATGCTCAGAGTTTGTTTTTTGGGTTAGTAATTTAAGGACATCCTTAACAGGTGTACTCACTTTTAAGTTCTCTCTACATTGGGTGAACTTGCATTTTGTGTGTTTCATGGACTGTGCATGTGTTTGCAATTGCCTCATTAGCACACAAACCTATGTTATATAAAGCTTGCAGAGAGCATTCTTTACGTTGCCCTGAAAAGAGCCAAGATTGTGTGTGTGGGGGGACGACAAAAGAGTACATTTGGGTGTCCTTATCGAGTTTCTAACACATGTATTTTCTATTTGTATTTTGTTTCTTCTGTTTTGCAACAACATATGTGTTTTTATGCAATTTATTTGTTACTTTGGTTTGTTGTTTTTTTTTGGGGTGGTGGTTATTTTTTTATGTTGGCAATTTTTGTTGTTTTTACATTGTTCACTTTGATTTAACTGTCTGTGCTGCCTTATTTTTAAAATGCTTTCTCAAGATGTTGTGCCTAATGTTGTTTTAATCCTTAATAGATGTCCATTTGTGGGTGCACTCCTTTTAACTCCTGTTAATTTACAACATACTCAAATATATTCTGTTAGTGTCTCAAATTAACATACATGTGTGTATTTTGCTTTCCTTGCTTCTTTTCCAAGTCCTGTTTTTTTTTTTTTGGACCAATGTTTCAAATTTTTTGTTTTATGTGTGTTCTTTTCATGCAACGGATTTCCCAGCTGCAGCTTAACTAGGCTGATTGGCATGTCTTAGACAAATCCCTTTTTTTTTTTGTTTTTGTTTTAAGTTCCTTTCCTGGTGCCTTCATGGTAGCACATGCATGGATTGTGCGAATGCTGCCATGGATAGTGACCAGGAAAGTAACATTTCAGAGTGGTAAGTATTCAATTTTCTTTTTGAGCTGTGGTTTTCAGCCTCAGTCCTCAAGTACCCCCCGGACAGGACATGTATAGGAAATTGTGTCTTATCTAAAATAGCTGTCCAAAATACAAAACCATGGACTTTGATTTAAAGCACCTGTGCAAGATGAAGGCAAACCTGCAAACATGGCCTGTTGGGGGGTACTTGAGGACAGGGTTGAGAAGCACTGATTTAGAGCACTGAACTAAAATCAAGCTGAAAACAATCCTATTCTAATTGTGGACATTTGAGGGAAATCAAGATTTTTATTTATTTTAAGGTTGGGCTTTGTGTCCCTTTTCTTAAAATTGGCTTTGCTTCCTGTCACATAGCCAAAAAAGAAGTGAGAGTAAAACCCTAGCAATATTTTTCCTTGAACACACAGGTCAATCTAACTAGTGCCCCCTATATGCAAATTGCACTCTAGCACTTTGTTGTGTACACCCCAAATTATTAGATATTTTGGGGGTTATTAAAGGCAAATCCTTTCTGCAATACAAGTATAGTTGATGAAAATCAGAGGGGAAGCACTGGTGATTTTATCATCCAATCATGTAGAGGCAAAGATGCTGTTTTTTTTCTTTTCCTTGCTTGTCCCCCTCCGATCTCCAGCAACTGCACTTCTAAGTGCACTTGTAGTGCAAAATGGATTTACCTTTTAGTAAATAAACCCCAAGATACATAATAATTTGGGATGTACATGGCAAAATGCTAGAGTGCAATTTCCCGAATGGGGAAATTATATAGATTGACCTGTGTGTCCCCAAGGACATACATTGGGGTTTTACCCTCACTTCCTGTTTGGCTATATGACAGGAAGTGAATAATTTTGAATGAGAAATTGGCAAAATTAGGGAGGTGTCTTCACCCTATCAGGGGTTTAGACATCTGACAAAACTTCTTTTTTTTTTTTTTTTAAATTATTTATTTATATAAATTTTTCAATACAAAATTACAACCATAAATAACTCTCTTCCAAGAGAGAGGATACAGTCTCACTTTTAATAACAACATTCCATCACCGAAACTCCAGCTAATTCCCCCCTTCCCCTTCCCTACCCTTGACCCCCCCCTTCCCCCGCCCCTCTTCAGGTTTAGAGTACAACAGTTCTACCTGGGTTGTCAGATAATTCCTCAATATCAGTCACACCTTGTCATCTCCTCCAAATAGCTCCACGAGTTTTTATAAATCTGCCATCCTGACCATTTATCACCCCGGGTTTCCCCCTCCTCAGAATCCAGTCCCCCTCCATCCCCTCCCTCCATGTTGTATATCTCGTTGATACAGAAGAGCCAATCTCGAATATTCTGACTCTCTGGTTCAAGCCAGTTCTTCCCAATCTGTCTCTTGGTCACATCCAACAGTATAGGAACTGCGGAGTTTTGATATTACCTAATTGGCTCCTCTGTACCATGGAACAGACATACCTATGGGTCTTCTGCCACAGTTTTACCCGTAATAGTTTTAATCAATTCCATTATCTTTTTCCAGAAAGTTTTGATGATCGCACAGTCCCACCAAATGTGCGCCATCGTCCCAACAGCCCCACACTTTCTCCAGCAGTCCTCTGATTTCCCTGGATCGAACTTTTTGAGTTTGTCTGGTGTGGCATATCACCTAGCCAGGCATTTGTAGTTTATCTCGGTCCTTTTACTGTCCACTGCTGTTTTATGTAACAACTTCCAGATTTTTAAAAGTATATATTTATCACAACGTGACCCTAATTCCCTTTCCCAAGCCTCAATATAATGTGGTACCCCCACCTCCTCTCTCTCACTTAGAATTGTATACACTTGTGATACTAGACCCCTCTGGCGCTCCCCCTCACAGAGCTTTTCTAGTGGTCTATATTCTTCTACCCCCCTAAGGGGTTTTGGCAATTTTCCGATAAACATAGACAGCTGAAGGTACTCCAAGGATCGATGGACAGGTCCTCAGGCTTCTCTTTTAATTCAGAATACGTGCATATTTTCCCCTCTCTAATAACATCTCTTATTTATAAGCTATCCCTTTTTAATCCAATTCCCTCCCACCTCCCTCTTCCCCGGTGCAAAAAAATTATTTTCTTTAAGTGATATCAAAGTTGAGTTGTACGTCCACTTATTTTGCATGTGTACCTGGTCCCATAACTTCAAAGCATTCTGTGTCTAGTGCTCTGTATTTGGGTGGGTTCCATATTATGTGGCTTAAAACCTTATTGCTCATACTGTGTTCTATATTTACCCACCTCCTTTCTAATCCCCCCTTTGACCATTCAATAACTCGTGTCAAAACCACCGCTTTGTAGTATTTATGAAAATCTGGCAATGACAGTCCTCCTTTCTCTTTCCTCCTGCTCAGGACCGAACTGGCAATTCTAGGCTTTTTACCACCCCAGACAAACCTCAGTAATAGGCCTTTTAAAGCCCTAAAGTACACTTGGGGGAGAGGAATAGGGAGCATCTGGAACTTGTATAGAATTTTGGGCATTATAGTCATTTTCACCGCATTAATGCGTCCAAACCATGAAAGGGGGCGATAGGACAAACCTCCCACCTCTCGTATAATTTCGTCTAACAGGGGGATATAGTTGTTCAAATACAGATCCTTCAAATTATTCGAAAGCTTGACCCCCAGGTAGTTAATAGTTTTCCTCCAAGGGAAGGGGAAAGACCCTGCAAGGCTCTCCTCCTCCTCCTTTCTCACATTCATATTAAGCACCTCCGACTTCCCAAGATTGATTTTAAAGTTTGATACCTCCCCAAATTTTTTCAGATTTTTCAGAATGTTCGGGAAAGTAATTCTAGGATTTGAGATAAAAAACAGTATGTCGTCTGCAAAGGCCGCTAATTTATGTTCCTCAAGTCCTATTTTCACCCTGCTGCAGTCTGGATCCCTACGAATGGATGATAGCAGAGGTTCTAGGGTTAGGACGAACAGGAGGGGAGATCCCTGCCTCGTACCATTATCCATCCGGAAAGACCCAGAGGTCACCCCATTAGTTTTTACAAATGCTGTTGGGTCAGAGTATAGTATTTTCACCCACGCGATGAATCTCTGGCCCATCTCCATTGTTTCTAAGGTTTTGAACATCCACCCCCAGTCTACCCTGTCAAACGCTTTTTCTGCATCCATTGACAGGAATAGAACTGGGGCCCGCCTCGTTTGATGGACTCTGCCAGGAGCACAGACCTTACTCCGTTATCTCTGCTCTGCCTTCCCGGTACAAACCCAACCTGGTCTGGATGCACCAGGGTGGTCATTTTACTTCTTAACCTCCCTGCCAGAACTTTGGCAAATAACTTTACATCGGCATTTAGCAATGAGATGGGTCTATAATTTGAGCATAGCTCCCTATTTTTGCCTTCTTTGTGGATTAGAGTTATGGCCGCCAGTAATGCATCCCCTCCCATTTTACAGTCTGAGCCTAATTTATTCCAATAATTTCTTAGTCTGGGTATTAATATTTGTTTAAATTTTAACAGATATAATGAGGTAAATCCGTTGGGGCCTGGGCTTTTCCCTTGGGACTACTCTTAAGGGCCTCAAGTATTTCTGCCTCTTCTATTGGTCTGTCTAGGAGATCTCTCTCCTCTTTGGATATCTTTACTACTTCTGCTCCCTTTAAAAATTCCTCCATCTTCTCCTCCTTATTACATTCTCCTGATACTTTTTGTTTGATGGAGTAAAGATCCTTATAGTACTTTCTAAATTCTTCTGCTATTTCCCTGCTTGAGCCTAGTATTTCTCCTTTTTTGTTTTGTATTTTCACAATATAGTTCCTCTCTCTTTTCTTCCTCAATATCTTTGCTAGATGTTTACTTATTTTATTACCCCAGACGTATCTCTCCTTTAATAATTTATTAAGGGCTCTTTTTGTATCCTGTTCCAAGCTGTCTCTCAACTCTTCCCATTTTGCAACTAACCGTCGATAACTGTCCTGACATTGGCCTTTTGATTTTTTTATGGTCCTGTTCCAATTTCTGAGTTTCCTCCATGAGTTTTTCCCTCTCCTCTCTTCTTTTTCTTTTCAGCCCGGAGCCTATAGATATAAACACCCCTCTTATAAACGCTTTGTGCGCCTCCCACAGCACCGCCGGTGAGATTCCCTCTGTGTCATTAGTTCTGAAAAAGAATTCTAATTCTTCCTTTATTTTTTCTACTACTTTAGGGTCCGATAATAAATTTTCATTTAATTTCCAGGAATAAGACTGCTTTTGTATTTCTGTGATCCTCACCCTTAGTGTTACTGGCACGTGGTCTGAGAGGGAAATTACCCCTATTCTAGACTCCTTGGCAGAATCTGACAAAACTTCTAATCCCTCTGCAGTCTATCCTCAAGCAAAAAAAAGAAAGGATTTTAATTAGTTTAACTTTGCAAAGACACATTCCTAAGTTCAATTGTGATGCATGTTAATGGCCCATTTAGACTTTTAATAGAAAGTCATCAGTTGCCTTTGACTCTAAATATTATTTTTGGCCAGTCCTAGAAATCTGCATCTGTTTTTCTATTAACCACTTGGTGTCTGTGTTAAAGCCAAACGACGGCCACAGCGTGGACCTGAATTTCTGGGAGGCTGTCATAGGATGGGCTCCCCGTGTGCTCCCTGCAGGGCGCACTGAGTCACTGAGACTTGAATGATCACAGATCCGAGTAAGGGGCCAATCCTGGCCCCTTACCACGGGATTAGCTGTCAGCCAATGATAGCTGATCACATGATGTAAACTAAAGCTTGGTAATTGTTTATTTTTTCTCCTTACGCTGACAGCATGAGGATACAAATAAAAGCTGATCACTGGCTTAGGTGCAAGGGACATTGGTCCCAAAGAGGCAATTCTGCCTCATCTGTGCCCACCAGTACCACCTGCCAGTGCCACCTATCAGTGCCCACCAGTGATCCCAAGCAGTGCTGCCTATCAGTGTAACCAATCAGTGCCCATCAGTGCCGCCTCATCAGCGTACATCAATGAAGGAGACAAATTACCTGTTTGCAAAATTTAATCAAAATATCCAAAAATATACAAAATTATTTTTAAAAATCTGTCTTTTCTTTTTTTTTTTTTTTTAACAAAAGAAAAAAACTACAGAGGTGATCAAATACCACCAAAAGAATGCTCTAGTTGTGGGAACTTTAAAAAAAACAACATTTGGCTAAGTATGACCGCGCAATTGTCATTCAAAGTGCATCAGCGCTGAAAATTGGTCTGCACAGCAGTGGGGTTTAAGTGCCCAGTAAGCAAGTGGTTAATTTCCATGCCAAATATGGATTTCTGTAACAAAGATGTGTGCCCGCTGTGTATACGGCATGGGTGTAAGCAAGTCGCACACATATGAACGGTACTCATTGTAAATCATGGGGTAGAACTTGTGATGCAACTTTTCAGTCCTAAGTGGCCTTAGGCTGTCTTTCTACTACTGCGAGTTGTTGTGCGACTTGACACATGTGAAGTCGCAGGACAAGTCAAAGCACATGTATTTCAATGTTCCCCAGTTCTAATTGGCGCAACTACAAAAAAAGTTCTTGCACTACTTTGTTCCAAATTCAGTGCAACTTTTTTTCCGATCTTTTGAAATAGTCGCATGACATGGCATTAAGGCTCGGTTTCCACTATTGCAAGCCCAAAGTTGCGTGTTTTTTGCCATGAGTTTCCCCGCAACTTTTTGCCGAAACTTGAAGCAATGCCTGTGTATTTTTGAGGTCCATGGACCTCAAGTCGCATCAAAGTGGGACCAAAGTAGTGCAGGGACTACTTTGAAGTTGCTGCGACTTGAAGTCGCACACATATGAAAGGTACTCATTGTAAATCATGGGGTAGAACTTGTGATGCAACTTTTCAGTCCCTAGTGGCATGACAAGTTGCAATAGTGGAAAAGAAGCCGAAAAAGCACATTGTAAATCAAGGAACTTTGGTGTTCAAATAGTGGAAAGAGAGCATTAGGCTAAAGCGGTAATAGGAAGATGCACTGTAAGAATGACTTCTAATTGTGGAAAACCAAACAGGCTCTTGCACTGAATGAAATTTATGGAAGATCTAACTGATTGGCCAGTGTATGGTGACCTTTAATTTCTGGTGTTTAAGCCTCATACACACAATGGGACTTTGTACAAACTTTCCGGTGGCTTTTTGTACAAAGGGCTTTGGCCTTAGGGTTCTTTCACACGGACGTGTCCGTGTACGGAGCCCGCTCTGCTCAGCGGGGGATCGCTCCGTGGATCCCCGCTGAGCAGGCAGATGACAGGTCTGTCTCTGCACACTGTGCAGGGACAGACCTGTCAGAGTGCCACTCCCCTTTATGGGGGATCGGATGATGACGGACCGTAGAGCTCGTCGTCACCCGATCAGATCCGCAGACGGATGGAAAAATAGGTGTTTCCTCCATTACACTTTTTCGGATTGGAGTGGGTCGAATGTCAACGGACATGTCACCACTGACATCCGACCCTTCATAGAGGTCTATGGAATCTACCCATTCACCTGGTGGAGAAAAGTGTCAATCAAAAACCTGTGTAGTGTGTTTTTTTAAGTAATTTATTAGGCCGCTCCGGGGGTCTTCTTCCGACTTCGGGGGTCTTCTTCCATGCTCTCCACATCTTCTCCCGGTGTCCGGTTCTTCTCCGCGCTGTCCAGCCTCTTCTCCCAGTGTCCAGTATCTTCTGCCGGCCTCCCCGCTATCTTCTTCCAGCTCTTTTGCTAGCGGGGGCCTGGTCTTCTCCCATTGTCTGGTATCTTCTGCCGGCCTCCCCCGCTATCTTCTTCAAGCTCGTTTGCTAGCGGGGGCCCGGTCTTCTCCCAGTGTCTGGTATCTTCTGCCGGCCTCCCCCGCTATCTTCTTCCAGCTCTTTTGCTAGCGGGGGCCTGGTCTTCTGCCGCTGCCCGGTTCTTCTCTGGTATCCTCTTCCGGATCTCCAGCTATCTTCTTCCAGCTCTTTTGCTAGCGGGGGCCCGATCTTCTTCTTCTACATTGTCGTCTTCTCCCCTCTTCTCTTCTTCCGATGTTGACACAACACTCTCTCCCGCTGTAATGCCATCTGCGAGGTGTGCGGAGACTTATATAGGCATGGGGCGTGGTCACTGAGTGATGTCACCAGGTGACCCCGCCTCTTATGACGGCATAGTCCCGAGGCATGATGGGACTATGCCGTCATAAGAGGCAGGGTCACAACGGCAGACTCTGGCTGGCTTGGCTTTTTTTCCCCACGCCAATGGCTGCTCATAAAGGGTGCATGCATAGGCGTGCGCACAGGGTGTGCCAGGTGTGCCTGGGCACACCCTAATGCCCGGGCACACCCTAATGCCTAGGCACATCCAACACATCCCAGGGCCTTTTTGCTGCCAAAATGTGTGAGAATTCTTTTTTTTCTAAATGACACTGCTGCGAGTTAGACTATTTGTCATGGATGTGTACAACTCCTGTGGGAACTGCAGCCACTGGCTGCGGAGTAATCAGTCAGTCAGCCGCATTTTCCGATGCTGACTCTGTAGTTCCGGCTACAGCATCCCTGTCAGCAGAATATCACTCCGCCGCCAGCTGTCAGGGATGAAGCATGTGAACTTCAGAGAGCATCAGATAATTCCTGACTGCTTACTTTACAGCTGTGGCTGCAGTCCTTACAGGAGTCACCCACCATCCTATGCCTGTGTTGCCAGAAGACAGCTTGCCGAACTCCTCTCTGATGCCGCATTTGGATGAAAACTGTCTCTCTCCTCCTCGGGTTCCTGTCTGGCTGAGTCGGGGCTTTCACAGCTCCAGTACAGGTGAGAGGAGCAGGAAGTGATCATCACAGAGTGCACCCTCGATCTCTTTCCTCCTGTCCAGCACACAGCACAGCTCTCCCTGGGGATGATGGAAGATCTCAGAGGACAGATAGCAGCCTTTTTACCTGTGAGACCTGTGAGTACTGACCTTCTCTGCCTTCTACTATACAATTCTATGCTGTAAACCTGCCCTGCACTTTGCAAAACAGGTTTACTGAATGAGAAAGTAACATTCTTCAACAGGTTAGGAATTCCTGGGACTTCTGAGGTGTTACATAAATATATTCCACATACACATTATATCCTGTTAAAATGATTTTTTTTAATAACATATAATATGTGTGTGTGTATGGAATACATCTATGTAGCACCTCTGAAGTCCCAGAAATTCCTAACCTATCAAAAACTCTTATCATAATAATACAGCCCAACTCCAGGACAGTAAAAAAGTCTATCCTTGCAGTGTGTGGGGGGAGGGGAGGGGGGTAACCTCTTTCACTTACCTGACTCTAATGTCTCTTCCTTCACCCCAAAGCCGTGACATCATCACATACCATAGAGGGACATTAACCCTGTATGGTATGGTAGGGAGGCTGGAGTGTGACCACAGCCAGTAACTTAAAGCGGAGCTCCACCTTAAAAAAAAATATTAAAAGCCAGCAGCTACAAATACTGCAGCTGCTGACTTTTAATAAATGGACACTTACCTGTCCAGGGTGCCCGCGATGTCGGCAGCAGATGACGAGCAATTGCTCGGTTTTCAGCTGCCCCCACCGCCATCCTCAGTCAGGGAATCAGGAAGTGAAGTGTTGCGGCTTTATTGTCGCCCTGCACGTCTTCACTGGTCCCCATTGTGTTGTGGGAACTGTGTGTTTCCCAGACCACAACGGGGGGGGGGGGCAGGCATCTGCGGCTAGGTATTCCCGGAAGTGGGTGCAGATACCTGTATTATATAGGAATCTGCAGCCCCCTCCCCCCCCCCGGAGGGGGGGAGGAATCAGATGAGTGGAAGTTCCACTTTAGGGTGGAACGCCGCTTTAAGACCCCTTTCACACTGGGGTATTTTTCAGGCGTTTTAGTGCTAAAAATAGCGCCTGTAAAGTGCCTGAAAACTGCCTCCTCAGTGTGAAAGCCTAAGTGCTTTCACACAGGGGCAGTGCGCTTGCTGGACGTTAGGAAAGGTCCCGCAAGCAGCATCTTTGGGGTGGTGTGGTAGAGCTGTATACACTGCTTCTAAACCGCCCAATGCCCATTGGAATGGCCAGTTTTAACCCTTTCTTCAGCCGCTAGCAGGAGTTAAAAGCGTAAACCTCTATGCATTTATTATTTTTTAATAAAAAGTTGAACAAAGGCACTTGGGTCAGGCAGGCACATAAATGGGTGGTTTTATGTACATATATGTGAGTATTTGTGTGTGTGTGTGTATATACAGTATATGTGTGTGTGTGTGTGTGTGTGTATATATATATATATTTTACACACGCATGTGTGTTTGAGTTTTGGGGTGCACACCCTAATGCAATAGGCTGCGCACGCCTATGGGTGCATGCACTGTATTGTCACCATTTGAGGAGGCCACAAGGATGATGAGCGGTGACAATGTATGCATCAGTGACACAATCCCTGTTGTGTTCTTGCTGGAGCAGACTCTGCATGACATTATGGACAAGGCACTCGAGGCAGAGAAGCGGGAGGAAGAAGAGGACTTTCTTTCCTTATCAAGGCTCACTTTATGCAGACAGTGACACCATTCTTTCTACACCACAGAACACACAAGAGTAGAGGGAGGAGGAGGATTCTGGCAGTTTTGGAGGCATTGAAGCAGAGGAAGACATGTGTCAAATATTAAGAGATGGTTTTCCATCCCTAGAACCCCTGGGAGTAGTACATGGCTGGGAGGAGGCAGTTCCAGATACTGTAATCCTTATGCCCTGTACACACGGTCGGACTTTATGACGGAATATGTGCGATCGGAGCTTGTTGTCGGAAATTCCGACCGTTTGTGGGCTCGTTTGAGAGCAGGCTATAAAATTTTCTGACAACAAAATCCGATCGGTTAAATTCCGATCGTGTGTACACAAATCCGACGCACAAAGTGCCACGCATGCTCAGAATAAATTAAGAGACACGAAAGCTATTGGCTACTGCCCCGTTTATAGTCCCGACGTATGTGTTTTACATCACCGCATTCAGAACGATCGGATTTTCCGACAACTTTGTGTGACCGTGTGTATGCAAGACAAGTTTGAGCCAACATCCATCGGAAAAAATCCATGGATTTTGTTGTCTGAATGTCCGATCAATGTCCGATCATGTGTACAGGGCATAAGTGACTCAGAGGAGTCTGTGTCAGGGCTGGGCTCAGCCCTTCCTTTTCTGAGCTGGCCACTCAGCTGTCGGCTAATTGCCAGCTCCTATCTTTCCACAGTTACTCAGCTGTTGATGATATCTTGCTCCTCAGTCCTGCCTACTTAAGTTGTCCAGACCAGAGGAGCTCTGCCTTCGCCTTTGTCACAGCACAGAAACTATCTCCTGCGATCCTGTTCAAGACTTGCTTTGCTGACATCCCTTCTGGCTCCAGATCCTGCTTGCTGTTGCACTACATTGATCCCTGTCTTCTGGCTTGGCTGACTATCCGTTCCGGTTACTGAACTTTGGCTATGTTTTGACTACATTTGTTCTTTTTACTTTTATTATTAAACAAGTGTGAATTAACTGTACTTCTGTCTCGGCCTGATTTCATGGTTTTTGACAGTAGGCGAAGGCCATGAATTCAGATGATGCAGTCAATCCACTTGTTGGTAATATTTTCCCAGATTGGATCGGGGCGGATCCAGAGTCTAGTCTCAGGAGCGGCACTGCCAGAAAATAAGGTGTTGCCTACAGAACTGTATTTAACGTATCATACAGTCCTACCCTTGTTTAAAACAGTGCCAGCATCCAATTTATTTGTATTCTGACACATGCCACACTTTTATTTATTTTTATTTATTTGTACAATAACATGCCGTGTCCCAATATGACATGCTGGTGCGGGTTCCTGCAAGTTATTATTATGCAAGTTATTGTCATAAAAAGTGTTTGGGGACCTGGGTCCTGCCCCAGGGGCCATGGATCAATGCAAAAAAAAGTTTTAAAAGCGCCCGTTTTTTCGGGAGCAGTGATTTTAATAATGCTTAAAGTGAAACAATAAAAGTGTAATATTCCTTTAAATTTCATACCTGGGGGGTGTCTATAGTATGCCTGTAAATGGGTGCATGTTTCCCATGTTTAGAACAGTCTGACAGCAAAATGACATTTTAAAGGAAAAAAAGTCATTTAAAACTACTCACGGCTATTAATGAATTGCCGGTCTGACAATACACATAAAAGTTCATTGATAAAAACGGCATGGGAATTCCCCACAGGGGAATCCTGAACCAAAAAAAAAAAGACGTTTGGTCCCCCTCAAAATCTATACCAGACCCTTCAGGTCTGGTATGGATTTTAAGGGGAACTCTGCGCCAAAATTAAAAAAAAAAAAAATGGCATTCGGCCCCCCAAAAAATCCATACCAGACCCTTATCCGAGCACGCAACCTGGCAGGCCGCAGGAAAAGAGGGGGGGGGGTGAGAGAGCGCCCCCCCCTCCTGAACTGTACCAGGCCACATGCCCTCAACATTGAGAGGGTGCTTTGGGGTAGCCCCCCAAAACACCTTGTCCCCATGTTGATGGGGACAAGGGCCTCATCCCCACAACCCTTGCCTGGTGGTTGTGGGGGTCTGTGGGGGGGGCTTATCGGAATCTGGATGCCCCCTTTAACAAGGGGACCCCCAGATCCCGGCCCTCCCCCCTGTGTGAAATGGTAAGGGGGTACAAAAGTACCCCTACCATTTAAAAAAAAACTGTCAAAAATGTTACAAATGACAAGAGACAGTTTTTGACAATTCCTTTATTTAAATGCTTCTTCTATCTTCCTTCAGTTTCTTCCTCCATCTTCTTCTTCTTCTGGTTCTTCCTCTGGTGTTCTCGTCCAGCATCTTCCTCCGCGGCGTCTTCTTCCCTTCTTCACAAGAATCACTTATTCATAAAGGACAGCTCACAGAGCACATTTTTTTTTGTATATTTGCACACAGTAACAGTTTGGTCACTATAGTTTATGTATTTATATATATATTTAACTATATATTTCATTGGATATTTAATTCAATCTTTGATCATGTGAATATATGGTATTTTGGCATTTGGCACATTGCACTTTAAGTTTGCACATGTAAACGTTTCATAGAATTTTGTATATTTATTAGATTTGAGCAAATTAGGGGTGTTTCATAATATATTGCATATTTATTAGATTTGAGCAAATTAGTGGTGTAAGTAAAACAGTAGGGTAACGCAGCCAACAGCATTTTTTAGTATTTATTTTTATCACTTATATTGGTGGTTTTTCTTTGACTGCAACAACCAAAGTAACATTGTTTGTTTAATTTTAAAAGACGGTGACTCCCACATACTCATTTAAATAAAGCAATTGTCAAAAACTGTCTCTTGTCATTTTTAACATTTTTGACAGTTTTTTTGTGAAATGGTAGGGGTACTTTTGTACCCCCTTACCATTTCACACAGGGGGGAGGGCCGGGATCTGGGGGTCCCCTTGTTAAAGGGAGCTTCAAGATTCCGATAAGCCCCCCGCCCGCAGACCCCCACAACCACCGGACAAGGGTTGTGGGGATGAGGCCCTTGTCCCCATCAACATGGGGACAAGGTGTTTTGGGGGGCTACCCCAAAGCACCCTCCCAGTGTTGAGGGCATGTGGCCTGGTATGGTTCAGGAGGGGGGGGGGCGCTCTCTCGTCCCCCCTCTTTTCCTGCGGCCTGCCAGGTTGCGTGCTCGGATGAGGGTCTGATATGGATTTTTGGGGGGACCCAACGCCATTTAAAAAAAAAAAATTGGCGTGGGGTTCCCCTTTAAATCCATACCAGACTGAAGGGTCTGGTATAGATTTTGGAGGGGGACCCCACGCCATTTTTTTTTTTAAATTTTGCCTGGGGTTCCCCTTAATATCCATACCAGACTTGAAGGGCCTGGTATGGAATTTAGGGGGACCCCCATGTCATTTTTTTTTTTAATTTTGGTTCGGGGTTCCCCTGTGGGGAATTCTCATGCCGTTTTTATCAATGAACTTTTATGTGTATTGTCGGACCGGCAATGCAATAGCCGCGAGTAGTTTTAAATGACTTTTTTTCCTTTGAAATGTCATTTTCTGTCAGACTGTTCTAAACATGAGAAACATGCGTCCATTTACAGGCATACTATAGACACCCCCCAGGTACGAAATTTAAAGGAATATTACACTTTTATTGTTTCACTTTAAGCATTATTAAAATCACTACTCCCGAAAAAACGGCCGTTTTTAAAACTTTTTTTTGCATTGATCCATGTCCCCTGGGGCAGGACCCAGGTCCCCAAACACTTTTTATGACAATACCATGCATATAAGCCTTTTAAATTAGCACTTTTGATTTCTCCCATAGACTTTTATAGGGTGTTCCGCGGCTTTCGAATTTGCCGCGAACACCCCAAATTGTACGCTGTTCGGCGAACTGGCAAACAGCCGATGTTCAAGTCGAACATGAGTTCGACTCGAACTCGAAGCTCATCCCTAATGACGAACATATTTAGCTGTTGTATAATTCCTCATTGTGGGCAACAGCCAGGGCATGGCATAGGTGAAGGGTGATACTGAGTAACTACCTTTTTGGAGACAAAGAATTGATTGCAGATTTGATGCTTTCTATTTTCCCCACACTTTCCTCAGCCTGCTGTGGTGGCCTGTCGCTCTCAGTGTGTTAACACACTGTTCATAGGGAAGACATACAGTGACTGCCTCAGAAGAATTCATTCAAACTTTTTGGTTTTCCCTTTGCCACATTCATATGTCACTACAAGAACACAGGTATTTTTCAGTCTGGCCACGGGATGTCACAGGTCCTCATACAGTGGTGAAACACACTTGCTGTGTCACCGCCCCTGCTGATGATGGCTGCTGGCCGCCGCTATTTCCTCCTCAGCTTGAGCCCATCCTCCACTCAGCACCTATTGGCTGAAAGAGTTAGGCAGTGATAAGGCTGCTGACTGATATCACTCCGCCAGAGCCGGAACCTTCATTTCATTATAGCAAAATGCGGGACCTGGTGGTGTTAATCCGCCTAAGCGTGAATTAAAAAAAAAAAAAAAAAGTCTCTCCATCCTACAGCATCCTGGGCCCCTCTAAATGAACTGATGGAGCCCAGGGAATATATTTTAGGCCCAACCGTTGGTAATGTGAGTCCTAATGCCACCCTCCTAACTCACTTCCCACCACTGCGCCTCAGATTAAAAAATAAACCTAATCTAAAGCTGCCACTTTAAAGAATCAGAATACTGTAAATGGTGCTTCTCTGTGTGCAAAACGAATAACTATGTGACACAAAGCCAACACAGTGGCGCTAGTGCTTATGAATATGTGAAATATCCAAAACTAAACCAAATAACAAGCAAAGCAAATATATATTACATAAATGAGTGTCCACCCAGTGACAAGTGATGAACGTAAATAAACATAAATATTTCAGAAGACTGCTAGAAAACTAAAAACAGTCCTTTAAATGTTGACTTTCTTTTCTTTTCTTCAACTTCCACCACACCCAAGTGTTTGGTGATCCCACTCCCTATGGTAATCCACTCACCGACTCCTAATGCCCACACTCTCGTGTTAGGGCTTAAAAGCTTGTTGACCACATCACACCGGTCACATCGGCAGATCACAATGTCAGAATTGTGTGCAGGGATCGTTCCATATGTGAAATACAAAAAATACACCAATAGTGCAAAAACATTTTCAAATTTATTTAAAAGCACTCAAAATCTTCAGTATAAAACTCACATGTTACAAGTATCAAAAACGCAGATAAACACTTCCACAGCAAATCGATCTTCACAGCAGAGCAACAAACGCATATAGATCAGCCACTTAATGAGTTGTGATCACGGCGGACCCGAGGTGTGCAGGCGTCAGACTATCTCTCCCACCTACTCCCTGGCGCCTCCCCGCTCTATCGATGTGTCACTTCCTAATACGATGCGGCAGCGTCACTCGTCATTGGTGGGGTACGTCATACAGCCACGCCCCAACATGTTTCGTCATACACCGACTTCATCATGGGATTGGCTGTATGGTGTGACGCTCATTCCTTTTATCTCCTCCTCCCATCACCTGACTAGCGAAGCACCGACGCGCCTCTCATATACTTTTTGACCTTCTTTTTCTGTGTTTCCCGGTCGATCTTTTCCAACTTTTTCTTAATATTGCTATTGAATTCCTTTATCTGGTTGGAATCCTTAATAGGTTCCAATTTCTCTTGTATTATTCTAATTTTCTCATTAATTAGTCCTAACTTGATCTGCTTTCTACTTAAAACAAGACTCTGTAGGTCCCTACCTGCTTTATTGAAGAACTCCCTCCATTCATCCACATACTTTTGGTCATTGAGCCCATCCTGAGGGGAGACTTCCCACCTCAGGCTCCTAAAAATTAAATTTTCTTTCTGGTAGTGTTCAAATGTAAACACATCCCACCACACCTTAATCTGCTTCTCTAGGAGATTAGAAAATGTTTTTAGTGTTCCCGAGAAGTCTTCCTCACAATCAGCCATTTCACGGTTGCTTGAGAAGACACACTCAGGATCCATTTGTCTATTCGACAAATAATTGAAAGGATCCATGGCTGCACGTGGGTAAAATAAATGTAATCCCAACCGTTGGTAATGTGAGTCCTAATGCTACCCTCCTAACTCACTTCCCACCACTGCGCCTCAGATTCCAAAATAAACCTAATCTAAAGCTGCCACTTTAAAGAATCAGAATACTGTAAATGGTGCTTCTCTGTGTGCAAAACGAATAACTATGCGACACAAAGCCAACACAGTGGCGCTAGTGCTTATGAATATGTGAAATATCCAAAACAAGAATATGAACAACATTAAATTGGAATATCAAATAAGTGAGACAACTATTCACTTCCTTGATGTCACCATAGATAAAGAACCTAGTGGTCTGAATACTAAGGTTTATTTCAAACCGACGGACCGCAACAGTTACCTGTCCATCAGGAGTGGGCACCACCCTGCGTGGATAAGGAATATCCCGAAGGGACAGTTTTTGCGAGTCCAACAGAACTGCACAAAGGTGGAAGACTACCTAGAGCAGGTCAATAACCTTAAAGTCAAGTTTGTGCAGAAAGGCTACAGTGATAAAAAACTTGACGAATTAATACAGGAGGTGGCAGAGGTCCCCAGAAGTCAGTGTCTCCAGAAGAAAGAGCACCTAGACTCCACTAATCAACATCAATTAAGTTTTATCTCGGGCTTCCACTGTCAATATAGGGAATTTGAGAGTATATACCAAAAACACTGGCACATCCTCTGCAAGGATAGGCATTTAGGAGAGATACTACCGCAACAGCTGAAATTCATCTATAGGAAAGCCCCAAATTTTGGGGACCAGATAGTTAAAAAGATCTTGGATCCTCCAAGGGCTATGAAAATAGATTTGAGAGGATTCTATTGTTGTAGGAAATGCATCTGTTGTAGGACGGTTAGAACTAGCCACAGAGGGTTAACGAATGTTACTAATAGAGATGGAGAGACATTTGAAATAAGGGAATTTAGTACCTGCAACTCCTCTCATGTGGTGTATCTCATGTGGTGCCCTTGCGGCCTATTTTATGTGGGAAGAACCAAAAGATTACTGAAAATCAGGATAGCAGAACATCTGACTAATATAAAAAATGGGTATAAATACCACAGTGTCTCGTTGCACTTTACAGAAAAACATCAACAGGATGCATCACTGCTACAGTTTTGTGGCATTGATGTAGTGCATCCGACCTGGAGAGGGTCAAACAGGGTGAGGGATTTATGCCAAAGGGAAACCAAATGGATATTCCGTTTTAAATGTCTAACGCCTAGAGGGTTAAACATCGAACTAGACGTGAATTGCTTTATAAATGATTTCTAAAAAATTTCTGGAAGGATTTTAGGTTCATCAAGTGTGATATCTATAAATAATATAGGTTGTCAGTGAGTACCTATCATCATATTTGATATTTCTATTATGATAGGGTTGAGGGGTATATCTGATCAGTCTGAAATATAGGAAACCTTTGAACCCACCTTTATCTATATATGCGGGGGGAGGAGAGGGGGTGATGCGAGAATATAGGGTATGCTTTGGGTGGAGTAGAAATTAGGGATTATATTTTGGCAACATTGGGTCACGCCTGTTTTTGCACTTAAGGTTTGGTACTATATATTTTTGGAAATATATTTTTTTATATATTTTTATATATTTTGTTTGTACATATGTTTGTTATATACATTTTGCTTTACACGCCCATAGTTGTATGTTGAGTATGGTAATCTACACTGTGAGCAGCTGTGCTGTTATTCAGCGCAGTTGGTGCTTGTAGTGGGAGATTTACACATAATAGATGAATTACACCTTAAGGGTTAATTTATGGGAGAATTGGGGTCATTTTATATTATAATTTATCATTTAACGTGGTTGTGAGTTTGACACATAGGACCACAAATAAATAGGCACTTTTAGATTGGATAAGGAAATAGGTGTAAAGAGGAGGTAAGAGTCGGATTAGTGAGCACGGGTGGTGGTAGGTCTTCGGATCACTGGGATGATCCCGAAAACTCAGGACGATATATTTTCACACCCCTCATAATGATAATGAGATTAGAGACCCTCCTCTTGATATGTTAATTTTTACCATGTTGTTTAGAACAATATATATATATTTTTTGATTATTTGATGAGAAAGGTATTAGAAGAACCCGCCCATTCAGTTATTCACATACATTTAATAACCAGTACTTTACTGTGTTACTGATAGTGCTCAATGAAAAAAATCATTTTATATATTATTTTTATATTATTTTTTATTTAATAATTTTTAAAATACTGTTTTAATGTTTTCATCATTATAGCATTATATGTTATCTCATGCTGTACAGAGTAGGGGAACTAATGACCCTTATTAGCACTGTAACGATTAGAGTGTGAGTATCTATATAGTCTATGGATGTTCATCATTTAATGCAGAGTATTTGAAGTGACGATTGCAGAGTTACACCAACACTACTATATTGGCAAGGGATGTCACATCTTATGGCCATAATACAAGCTGCTGCGGAAGGGCGGAATATTGCGCATTATGTACAACTAATGCCGGTTTGTAATAATGGAGATTTTGTGACTGCGGGGACACGAGATGTGCGCAGGCGCGTCGGTGCTTCGCTAGTCAGGTGATGGGAGGAGGAGATAAAAGGAACGAGCATCACACCATACAGCCAATCCCATGATTAAGTCGGTGTATGACGAAACATGTCGGGGCGTGGCTGTATGACGTACCCCACCAATGACGAGTGATGCTGCCGCATCGTATGAGGAAGTGACACATCGATAGAGTGGGGAGGCGCCGGGGAGTAGGTGAGAGAGATAGTCTGACGCCTGCACACCTCGGGTCCGCCGTGACCACAACTCATTAAGTGGCTGATCTATATGCGTTTGTTGCTGTGCTGTGAAGATCGATTTGCTGTGGAAGTGTTTATCTGCGTTTTTGATACTTGTAACATGTGAGTTTTATACTGAAGATTTTGAGTGCTTTTAAATAAATTTGAAAACGTTTCTGCACTATTGGAGTATTTTTTGTATTTCACATATGGAACGATCCCTGCACACAATTCTGACATTGTGATCTGCCGATGTGACCCGTGTGATGTGGTCAACAAGCTTTTAAGCCCTAACACGAGAGTGTGGGCATTAGGAGTCGGTGAGTGGATTACCATAGGGAGTGGGGTCACCAAACACTTGGGTGTGGTGGAAGTTGAAGAAAAGAAAAGAAAGTCAACATTTAAAGGACTGTTTTTAGTTTTCTAGCAGTCTTCTGAAACATTTATGTTTATATACGTTCATCACTTGTCACTGGGTGGGCACTCATTTATGTAATATATATTTGCTTTGCTTGTTATTTGGTTTAGTTTTGGATATTTCACATATTCATAAGCACTAGCGCCACTGTGTTGGCTTTGTGTCACATAGTTATTCGTTTTGCACACAGAGAAGCACCATTTACAATATATTTTAGGCCACCTGGGAGCTGCGTGGAGTTGAGGGAAGCAGAAATAAAGTCCCTGCAGCTGCATTTAGATGATGCCTCACGAAACTTAAATCTGGTGAGGTGGCGGAGGGAGCCTCGGAGTTGTAATATTTTCTTGGGGGAGGGGGGCAATTGCCCCATTGATCCGCCCCTGGATTGGATAAACAGAATCACCGCATGGATCAGTTTGCCATGGAGTTACAAACGCTCCTGTGTCGCACGGATCACCTGGAATCTCCCACTGTGGCAGCCCCGGTACAACCTACAGTATGTTGCAGGCTGACCCTGCTGCTGCTCCAGTCTCTGCGCAGGCACCCGCCTCGAGTATTACCTCAATAAGAGGTATGTCTGGTTCCGCTACGCTTCCCCAGCGATTTGGGGGTGATCCACTCCAATGCAGAGGGTCCCAGGCGTTTCCCATGGACAGAAGCAAAGTAAGTTTCCTGATATCTTTGCTTTCTGAGAGAGCCTTGGCCTGGGCAAACCCTCTATGGGAGACGCAAAAACCTGTTGTCTTGAGCTACCCTGAGTTTGTGGCTTTGTTTAAAAGGGTATTTGACATTCCCGCACGCTCTGCTTCTGCTGCCAAGTGCCTCAGAGGTTGCGTGGAACAATGAGGCCCTCATGGCTGCTTTTCTCATAGTCTCTCGGATACCATCAAGGATGAGATAGCAGCCCAAGATATACCCACTGAGCTGGAGAAGTAGATCACGTTTGCCATCCTCATTGACTTCAGACTCAGAGAAAGACTCTCTTTTAAGGAGCGCTTGCGGAAGCCTCCAGTACGTTTATCTCCGAGCTTTGCAGTCCCACCCGTGCCTCCCTCAACTCCCATGCCTCCTGGTACCGAATCGTTCAGTGAAGCTGAACCCTTGCACTTGGGTTTCACGCGCTTCTCTGCGGATGAGAGAGCCTTTAGGAGGAGGAGGGATTGTGCCTTTATTGTGGCCAGGCAGGTCACTTTTTGAAGTCTTGTCCTACCTGTCCAGGGAACGCCCGAACCTTGAGGTCCTGTCACTGACAGACCTTAGGTGGCATTGTTTCATCCTCAGTTATCCAGAAGGATAAGCCCCTGGTTTCGGTCACCCTTTCTTGGGCTGAGTCATACGTTGTGATAAAGGCTCTAATCGACTCTGGGGCTGCAGGCCTGTTCATGGATGCTGCCTTTGTATCAAAGCACTGGATTCTGCTGCAGCTGCATGACACTCCACTTGCCATCGAGGCTCTTGATGGGAGACCTCTACCTCCTGCCCATGAGACTCATGAGATGATTCCATTGTACATGGCCGTAGGGGCTCTTCACCATGAGATAATCCAAATCCAAGTTATTTCCTCACCTAAGTTTACGCTGGTTATTGGTGATCCTTGGTTACAGAGGCTGACTCGTTTGTTCCACAGAATATTCCTGCGTTAGAGGAGCATCTCCGTGATCTTTGTTCCACTTGGGCACAAGTCCAGGAGACTTTGCGACATGCTAATGATAAGTACAGACTCCATGCTGACCGCTGACGCATGCCTGTGCCTTCCTACCAGTTTGGGGACAGGGTCTGGCTGTCATCTCGCAACCTCCGACTTCGTGTTCCCTTTCTGAAGTTTGCACCTTGGTTTAGTGGGCCTTTCCGTATTCTTCGCAGCATTACCCCAATGGCCTTCGCATTAGACCTTCCTTCTAATATGCGTATCTCGAATGTATTTCATGTCTCCTTATTAAAACCTTTGGTCTGCAACCGCTTTACCACCTTGGTACCACGTCCTCACCCTGAACAGGTTGATAACCATGAGGAGTATGAAGTACAATTTATTGTTGACTCCCGTAGGTTCCGTGGGCGCATACAGTACCTGGTGCATCGGAAAGGGTATAACCCGGAGGAACGCTCTTGGCTTTCATCCTCAGACGTACATGCCCCTATCCTCCTCCTTGATTTCCATAGACATTTTCCCCTCAAGCCTGGTGGTCCTCCGAGGGGGAGGGGTCGTTAAGGAGGGGGTACTGTCAGGGCTGGGCTCAGCCATTCCTTCTCTGAGCTGGCCACTAATTGCCAGCTCCTCTCTCCACAGTTACTCAGCTGTGGATGATATCCTGCTCGTCAGTCCTGCCTACTTAAGCCGTCCAGTCCAGAGGAGCTCTGCCTTCGCCTTGCTCACATCACATAAACTATCTCCTGCAATCCTGTTCAAGACTTGCTTTGCTGACACCCCTTCTGGCTCCAGATCCTGCTTGCTGTTCCACTACATTGATCCCTGTCTTCTGGCTTGGCTGACTATCCCTTACGGTTACTGAACTTTGGCTATGTTTTGACTATGTTCTTTTTACTTTTATTATTAAACAAGTGTGATTTAACTGTACTTCTGTCTCGGCCTGATTTCATGGTTTCTGACAGTCTGCTTCTCATGCCTCCGCAAACTTGCGGTGCATGGGCTCCCTCATGCTTCAAAGCCTGTGAAAGGACCCAAGAATACATGGCATAAAGAAGAAGGATCACTATTGGTTGGAAACCCTCCTTGACCACTGTTACAAGGGGAAAGTCTCAGAACTCATCCCATACCCACCCAGAGGGTGCAGAAGATGGAATCTCTTGAGGACACCTTACAGAGGTGTATATATATATATATATATGCCATGGAAAATGTAGTTTTAAGGCTTCTGTTGGTCAGGAGAGGAGCGATGGAGAAGGCGGCCATCTAAGTGATGCATTTCACAATTTTTTTAGTCCACGCCACCCAGGGCTGTCAGCTTCCACATCCCATTGGCAGCATTTGCATCATATGGTGGACGATTATCTAGGGGCAAAAACAGAGATGGAGAGCTTTCCAGTTGAGGATCCACTGGGTTACTGGGTCATGAAAATAGACCACTGTCCAGAACTTGCCCAGTATGCAATTGACCTGCTGGACTGCCCTGCATCCAGCGTGCTTTCCAAACGGCATACAGTGCTGCCAGAGGTTTTGTTACTGGTTATATAGAACACTTCTGTCCACAGACTCCTTGGACCATCTGACAGTTATCAAAATGAATCAGTCCTGGATTACCAGCAGCTATGAAGCCCCTGATGCCGATGTTGCTGATTAAGTGTTTTTGGGATGTGGAATCTCTGCAGGACTTCTAGGCTGCCTAGCGTTGTAGGTGTTGATTTCATATAGAAGCATTTTTTTGGTGCAGGTTTCTTGGACACAATTAACACCCTATGGCCAATTATTCCGTACCTGTTTGACAGGTGCATATAATTTACATTTTTGACAGCAAGGCCAATTCTTGCTTTCATCAAGAGTACCTCTATAGGGTTATGGTGTGAAGGCACCTCCTACACCCACATTTTTCCACACATGTTACTTCTATCCAAAATCTGCAGAAGAGACACCAGAATTTATCCAAAAAATCTCTAATATTGTTCCCAGTACACTACATTGTGGCCTCATCATACAAGCTGGCTCCCCAGGGCATTGTTTAAAAAATAAAGAAACCTTGCAGGGAAAATGTCATTTTTTTGGGCTTTATAAATGCAATTATTGCTGCAGCAGATTCTATACACAGTACAGATGTGCCACTGTACCGGTAGACTAAGGGGACCCTCCAGGCACTATATTGAAAGGCCCCAAACAATTTAAAGCAGGCGCTACTCCTCCGAATGTGTATTTGTGATCTCTATAAACCAACATATACTTTCAACATTACAAACTATAATACAACACATCCACCTACTCAAATTTGATCACATGTATCACAAAAAAAATATTAAAACATTTTTTAAAAAATGGGAAAAATTGGAAACACAGTTTATTAAAAACACCCTATTAAAATGCTGTCCCACAATTCCAGCTCTTACATCTCACAGTGCCCAGACCAGCACCACTTCGATTAGCAAATCTGGATACACATAATAATCGCTAATACGCCAAGTTATCCCTTATGCTCCTCCACTTCTCTTACCCAAACACGGCATGTTCCACTACAGGGAGGATGTGACGTCACTTTGCGGTCTATGGATGTTCAGACAACTATCCGACCTCTATGCATTTCGCTGTTATAGCATCATCAGTGCACATCAGCACAACCTGATCAGTGTCCATCAATGCAGCCTCATCAGTGCCCATCACTGCAGCCTCACCAGTGCCCATAAATGCAGCTTCATTAGTGCCCATCAATGCAGCCTCACTCGTGCCCATCAATGCAGCCTCATCAGTGCCCATCAATGCAGCCTCATCAGTGCCCATCAATGCAGCCTCATCAATGCCCATCAATGCAGCCTCATCAGTGCCCATTAGCTCAGCCTCACAGTGCCCATCACTGTTGGTCTTACTGGCTACTGGCCTGTAGGTTCTGCTGGGAGCTGGTCATGGCCTGTGGGTCCTGCTGCCAGCTGGCCTGTAGGTTCTGCTGGGAGTTGGCCATTGCCTGTGGGTCCTGATGGCCGCTGGCCTGTAGGTTCTGCTGGGAGCTGGCCATGGGCTGTGTGCCACAGCCCATGGCCAGCTCCCAGCAGAACCTACAGGCCAGCAGCCAGCAGGACCCAAAGGCTAGCAGGATCCATAGGTCATGACCAGCTCCCATATATAAAAAGGGACCAGAGGGTCTAGGGAAAGGATTCTTCAGAGAGGAACACACAGGCTTTAGAAGATTGCAAAAATGGAAAAATGTATTAAAAACATGTAAATATCCACCCACAATGGGAAATAACCACTATATACCTCCACAAGTGGATAAAGTATTGATGAAATAACAGACACAGCACATGAACCCTCCTCATTCACTCAAATTCCCACCCCCCACTCCGAGTATGGGTAGTATAAATGACAAACTGACAGTAGCAAATTCTTATGTTTAGGGCAATGTAAAAATGATGGTGGAACAACAAAGTACAAAAAAATAATAATAATGTGCCCTAGAAGCATTAAATAAATGCACCACTAGTATAGTAGTCTCTATTTGAATAAGTAGATGTCATTGATCCTTCCATTAACTGCGGATGGAAATAAAAAAACAAGCACTGTTTGTGCTGACAAGTTATTCAGAGTGGACCTTTGGGAAGAATTATGGAATGTTCTCAAAGATGCCGTACATTCAGAATAATCTGAAGGTTGAAAAAATGTAAATATGAACGGCATCAGATTATTGAAACTGGTAGAAACTGACACATACCTTCACTCCACTCCTGCAGAGACTGTACGTTTATAGGAGGGAGTGTAGCTTCACTCATCAGGTTGGAAGCACATGCCTTCTGAAATACAATCCCCCGATAATTTTAGGGGAGTGGGAACCTTCCTGATGGATGAGGTAAAAGATGTTAACAAAGCCCAGACCCAGAGATGGCCGGCCGGAGTAGCCTATGACACTTCGCTGGGCTTCACACACACTGCTCTAGGAACGCTCCCCCTTACATGCCAGGCACCACAGCCATGCAGCGCTGGGAGCGGAGCTTGTGTGAAGAGGCTCCAAGCGGTGATAGAGCATTCACTGGCTATATATACATATATACAATACATATATTGATATTTTTGTTTTTCTCCATCTCCCAGCAGGACCTACAGGCCAGCGGCCAGCAGGTTCTACAGGCCAGCAGGACCCAAAGGACATGGCCAGCTCCCAGCAGGACCCACAGGCCAGCAGGACCCATAGGCCATGGCCAGCTCCCAGCAGGACCCACAGTGTTGAGGGCTATTTTGAGGTTACTGGGTGGGTACTGAGGCAGGGTAAATGGGGTGTATGGGGGTATAGATGGGATGTTGGGGTCAGCTCGGGGTGTCAGGGTCTCTCACCTCAGCCCATATGCCAGCTCAGCTCATAAGGTCCTTGCATGGCCTCCTTCAGTTCTGTGGAGGTGGTGATGCTTCAGTCCTCTGCTTGCCTCCAAGATCCAGGAGTTGCAGTTTCCTGGCTGGCTGCGCTGCTCTGTTCTCCACAAACCTCGGCTTTGCGGCGCATGAGCAGTAACGTAATTGTGCCACCCGGCGTAATTTTCGAATCAATCGAGAGAGAACACTGCAGCCAGCAGAGCCAGGCGACTCTGTCCTGTCATGCAGTGCATGACTGCACACACACTCGTCATAGGCAGAGGTACGGAGATGGAGAGTGAAGCTGTGGGGGTGGGGGTAATATCCGTACTAAAAGGAGGACATTACTGGGACTGGAGCTGGGAGTAGTAATATGATGGTGAATAGAGCACATCAGTCTCTGTCCCTGGGCCCTGGCTGCATGGCATATGCAGGGGACAGAGACTGATGTGCTTTATTCACCATCATATTGCTTCTCCAGTCTGAATCATCAGTGTGCTGTGTCCTCATCCTGTGCCCCCTTTCCCTTTCATCTCTCCACAGGTCAGGGCAGCACTGTGCTGCCCTGACCTGTGGAGAGGTGAAAGGGGTACAGGAGGAGGACACAGCACACTCATGATGTGGAGAAGTAATATGATGGTGGGCAGAAGAGGAGGCTATTGTGAGGATGTATCATGTCCGCATCCTCTGTCCACCTCCTGTAGTATGTCCGCAGCCTCTGTCCACCTCCTGTAGTATGTCCGCAGCCTCTGTCCACCTCCTGTAGTATGTCCGAAGTCTCTGTCCACCTCCTGTAGTAAGTCTGCAGTCTCTGTCCACCTCCTGTAGTATGTCTGCAGTCTCTGTCCACCTCCTGTAGTATGTCCGCAGTCTCTGTCCACCTCCTGTAGTATGTCCGCAGCCTCTGTACACCTCCTGTATCATGTCTGCAGCCTCTGTACACCTCCTGTATCATATTCGCAGGCTCTGACCATCTTTTGTCTTTTATCATGTCTGCAGTCTCTGAGGGGATCCTAGAAAGGAGTCAAGAGTGGGAGCACCACCGGGATGGGGGTTACGGGAAGAGACAGACATGTGTGGACTGTGAAGAGGAGACTATAGAATAGCCGCCAAGCTGGAGCCGTCTGACTGAGCCCTGCAAGGTGCACCTGAGAGGAGGTCAGTGACAGCGCTGCCAGGCCAGTCTGGGGGGGGTCACTGATGTAAGGGTGGAGTGAATACAATAATGCAAGGGGGCACTGATATAAAGGTTCCCCCTATATTAGTAATCCCCCTTACCTTAGCGTATTCACTCTGCGGAAGGTGGTCGCTGGTCACCATCCTGCAGACTCTGATGTAAGGGGGAACTCTCTGCTGGCCGGGTTATAGTAACCTGACCTTCATGTAAAATTAAGAAATATGTTTTTTGACTTTTGTTTAACTTAAACACATTGCTAATAGCACTAGCTGTGTGTTTATAGTTCAAATATTGATATTTGCACTGTTTAGCACTAAAAACATAGCAAATACTGTAGCCTAAACTACCCAGAGTCTGCCCACATACTGTATAGGGAGTAGGGATGGCCATCAGGTTTTTTGTCCGTTCGCCGAATACGAACATTATGGGGCATTCGCGGATATTTGGAGCGCCACGGAATGCCCCATAATTCACTGTGCGATTTAGGTTTGTGGTCATTATCATGTTGGAATACTGCCCTGCGGTCTCTGAAGGGAGGGAATTATGCTCTGCTACAGTATGTCACAGTACATGTTGACATTCATGGTTCCCTCAATGAACTGTAGCTCTCCAATGCTGGCAGCACTCATGCAGCCCCAGACTATGACACTCCCACCACCATACTTGACTGTAGGCAAGACACGCTTGTCTTGTATGCTCTCTTGTGCATCATCTTTAGAAGAGTCTTCCTTCTGGGATGACAGCCATGCAGACCAATTTAATGCAGTGTGCGGCAAATGGTCTGAGCACTGACAAGCTGACTTCCCACCCCTTCAACCCCTGCAGCAATGCTGGCAGCACTCATACGTCTATTTCTCAAAGACAACCTCCGGATATGACACTGAGAACTCACACTCAACTACTTTGGTCGACAATGGAGAGGCCTGTTCTGAGTGGAACCTGTCCTGCTAAACCGTTGTATGCTGCAGCTCAGTTTCAGGGTCTTGGCAAGCTTGTTATAGCCAAGGCCATCTTTACATAGATCAACAATTCTTTTTTTCAGATCCTCAGAGAGTTCTGAGGTGCCATGTTGAACATCCAGTGACCAGTATGGGAGAGTGAGAGCGATAACACCAAATTTAACACACCTGCTCCCCATTCACACCTGAGACCTTGTAACACTAAATGAATCACATGACACCGGGGAGGGAAATGGCTAATTTGGCCCAATTTGGACATTTTCACTTAGGGGTGTACTCACTTTTGTTGCCAGCGGTTTAGACAATAATGGCTATGTGTTGAGTTATTTTGAGGGGACATCAAAATTACACTGTTATACAAGCTGTACACTCATTACTTTACATTGTAGTGATGTGTCATTTCTTCAGTGTTGTCACATGAAAAGATATAATAAAATATTTACAAAAATGTGGTGTGTATGTGAGATACAATAAATGTATATATATATACACACACACACACACACACATACATACATACATACATACATACATACAGTGAGGACGGAAAGTATTCAGACCCCCTTAAATGTTTCACTCTTTGTTATATTGCAGCCATTTGCTAAAATCATTTAAGTTATTTTTTTTCCTCATTAATGTGCACACAGCACCCCATATTGACAGAAAAACACAGAATTGTTGACATTTTTGCAAATTTATTAAAAAAGAAAAACTGAAATATCACATGGTCCTAAGTATTCAGACCCTTTGCTGTGACACTCATATATTTAACTCAGGTGCTGTCCATTTCTTCTGATCATCCTTGAGATGGTTCTACACCTTCATTTGAGTCCAGCTGTGTTTGATTATACTGATTGGACTTGATTAGGAGAGCCACACACCTGTCTATATAAGACCTTACAGCTCACAGTGCATGTCAGAGCAAATGAGAATCATGAGGTCAAAGGAACTGCCTAAAGAGCTCAGAGACAGAAGTGAGGCAAGGCACAGATCTGGCCAAGGTTACAAAAAAATTTCCGCTGCACTTAAGGTTCCTAAGAGCACAGTGGCCTCCATAATCCTTAAATGGAAGATGTTTTGGATGACCAGAACCCTTCCTAGAGCTGGCCGTCCAGCCAAACTGAGCTATCGGGGGAGAAGAGCCTTGGTAAGAGAGGTAAAGAAGAACCCAAAGATCACTGTGACTTAGCTCCAGAGATGCAGTCGGGAGATGGGAGAAAGTTGTAGAAAGTCAACAATCACTGCAGCCCTCCACCAGTCGGGGCTTTATGGCAGAGTGGCCCGACGGAAGCCTCTCCTCAGTGCAAGACACATGAAAGCCCGCATGGAGTTTGCTAAAAAACACCTGAAGGACTCCAAGATATTGAGAAATAAGATTCTTTGGTCTGATGAGACCAGAATAGAACTTTTTGGCCTTAATTCTAAGCGGTATGTGTGGAGAAAACCAGGCACTGCTCATCACCTGTCCAATACAGTCCCAACAGTGAAGCATGGTGGTGGCAGCATCATGTTGTGGGAGTGTTTTTTAGCTGCAGGGAAAGGACGACTGGTTGCAATCGAGAGAAAGATGAATGCGGCCAAGTACAGGGATATCCTGGACGAAAATCTTCTCCAGAGTGCTCAGGACCTCAGACCGAGCCGAAGGCTCTGATGAAGAAGGGACACCTTCGAAACGCGTTAGCCAGCAGCGGTTTGTACATCCTCTTCCTAGGACCTGGAAACCTCTATCAGTGGACCAATCGCTTTGTGACTGTATATAGTGAGATTTTTTTTCCTACCTTTGTGAGTAGAGTTTAATCTTGGTTTTAATTAATAAATTTACCTTAGGATAATGCACTAGGCTGGTGCGCTCTCTTTTTTTCTTATCATTTACTACTAGGTTAATCCCATCCTGGAGAGCAGCAAGGCCGAAATTCATTGTCCTTTCTGAACCCTTTGGATCATCTAGCTTACACACCTGTGCGCAAGAGTATTTGCTTCTGTAGTACGGGCCGAAGGTTTACCTTCCAACAAGACAATGACCCCAAGCGCACAGCTAAAATATCGAAGGAGTGGCTTCACAACTCTGTGACTGTTCTTGAATGGCCCAGCCAGAGCCCTGACTTAAACCCAATTGAGCATCTCTGGAGAGACCTAAAAATGTCTGTCAACCATTAACGTTTACCATCCAACCTGACAGAACTGGAGAGGATCTGCAAGGAGGAATGGTAGAGGATCCCCAAATCCAGGTGTGAAAAACTTGTTGCGCGTTTCCCAAAAAGACTCATGGCTGTATTAGATCAAAAGGGTGCTTCTACTAAATACTGAGCAAAGGGTCTGAATACTTAGGACCATGTGATATTTCAGTTTTTCTTTTTTAATAAATCTGACAAAATGTCAACAATTCTGTGTTTTTCTGTCAATATGGGGTGCTGTGTGTACCTTAATGAGGAAAAAAAATGAACTTAAATGATTTTAGCAAATGGCTGCAATATAACAAAGAGTGAAAAATTTAAGGGGGTCTGAATACTTTCCGTCCCCACTGTGTATATATATATATATATATATATATATATATATATATATATATATACATACACATATATACATACACACACACATATATACATACACACACATATATTAGAGGGTCAGCCTGGGGCAGGGTTAAGAAGTGGTTAATCAAAGAGGGCAGGTACTTCCCCTTCAGACCTGCTTATTTTCAGCTGGGCTTAAAGTGTCAGAGGAGAGCTGTTTGAGTAGGAGAGAGAGACCCAGCAGCATGCTGTGTGAAAAGTTCCATTGCTGGACTGTGTACTTGCTGGGTGAGCTTAACCACATAAAAGACTGTAGCTCTGATTAGAGCCATGAACTATTGCCTGTAAGCCTGTATGGTGCAGAACTGTGAGCTTTACCTGTGTGCACATCTGTGTGACAAGACAGCCTGTCGTGTCTTCTGTTTGTTTTTGCCAGTTTGCTAAATAAAGCCATTTTTATTTTTACTGGATTGTCTCTGAGCCGGCTGTTCACCCCTTTGATCCCCTACAAAATTATATATATTAATATATATATATATCTCTTGTGACATTGGGGAATGTCTAGCTCAGTGGTAGATGCCTTTTCAGTGAGTTTCACAGCGAACAGGAACTTTGGTTTAAGGGCGTGGTGGCCCACTTTTATTAACAGGAGCAAAATAAAGGAAAGTTCATACATGCACTTGGATGCCCACACAGGGGTTCTTCTCCCAAAAACAATAACAAACGAAGAAATGCCAAGCCACCTGGCTCTCTTCAGTAGCACTGCCACTTAGGCTTTACGCTTCAGTCCTCTTGGCCATAAAACAGGGTTCCTGTACAACTACTGTACCTTTTTTCAGCTTCCTTGCTGCTCAGGCCTTCCACTTCAGGCTCTCATCTGTTTACTTGGATGCACACAGCTTCAACACACACAAAAAGCAGCCCCTCATTGCTCTGATCTTCAGACTTGGATCCTCAGACTTGGTTCTCTGGCTTTCACTAGTGCACACCGGCACTCTCTGGACTCCTGGAGACCTCCTGTCTCTCTGGGTGGAGCCCAGAACTCTAATCCTGACTCCGCTATAAGCCCAGGACCCACCTGCTCAAACAACCAGCCAGACTCCTGGCTGTTCCCAAAACCCGGTCCCAGGAGATTGGAGATTCCGTTCCACCCATAACGCTATGGAATCTCTGGGCTTCAGGTCCCCAAATGGATTTTATAAACTTTAGAGGAAACTTTGGAGGAAACCCCTCAACCTGCCTATTTGAGAACACTGGGCGACAATTACTAGGACAGGGAACTGTACTGTCACATATCCCTCCCCCTTGTTTCGAACCAGAGGGCGAAACACATAGTTTCCTATGTGCCAACTACAGCTTACAGAAGTCAAACCCTGTCCAACCTCACTTCTCCTAAAGGGGAACTCAACCCACCACTTCCATTGGTGTCTCTCTCTTTGTCCCCCTGTCAATCTGCTATGGGTTTTGACACCTTCCCGGCTCTTCTTCCGGGTGCATTTCCATAAGGATTTCCTCTCCTGAAATTTTAACAGAGTACCCCTTGTCTTTCTACCAACCCTTCAAGTTTCCTGGTTTCCCAAAACCTCTCTCAGCATTACTGCTCTGAGACTGTAGGGGGCCTATTTCTATGGTGTTTATAATGGGACCCCTCCTCTTATTTCTGGTACTTGACTCAGCAATCACTAATTGTTTACTAGGTTTACATGTACCTTTTGGACACCACATTGTCATGTACCATTAACACATTACTTGGTCTATCATTGACAGACATATTCAAACCAACATTAGACCTCTCAATGTTGTCACCAGTCCTTTTTTTTTCCAGCATTTGCTAGGGCAGAGTCTGCAGAGGACACACATCCAGAGGGCCGCCATCGCCTACGGGAACCTCACAAGACGTCACCTCCCCTGGGTTCACCCACTCTGCAGGCAGCTGTCCTAACACTTGACCTGTTCTGATGCCATCTGTATTTTTATCCACCTGAACAGACAAGTTCTTGTCTTATCCACATACAACTTTTACCGTACTCCTTATCCGTTCCCCTGTCTCGGGGACCTTATTAGGTTTGTCACCTAAATCAAACATTGGACTGGGGACGCCAGTCTCTTTAACCACCTTCGTTTGAGCCCCGGTCAGGATCTCTGCTGCTTTTGGGTCCACACTTGGCCCTTCCACCTCATGTGGTTTTTCCACTGGTGCAGTATATGCGCCCTTCACCGACAACTGACCAGCACCACCCTGGACCATAGCAGCAGAAATGCTTCCCGTCTGGCTGGAGGTAAAACCACAGACGTTTTAGGCTTATTTTCCATTTCTCCAAAGTCTCTCTCAAACATTATTTCTTCTGGACGTAATCCAGCAGCATACGCAGTGGCAACTTTTAACAAAAGTAACAAATTCAGGAATAAACAATTCCTGTCCTGTTTTTTGTGTACAGCCTGCCATTCAGTGCTCCACCTAGTGGTACTCCGCAGTACCAGGCCGTCAGACTGTGGAGGAAACACACTAGTATAGATTGGCTGTACATCCCAAAGTTCAAGCATCTCTTTTAATGCCTTGGTTATAAACCAGGCCCTTGACTCCAGACCTAAGTCCTTCCTGGGGACTTTCATGACACTGGGGATACAGAGAGACTCACTTGCTGAGATTTGAAAAGTTCCAACGGTTAACGGAACCTCCTCCCAGATGGAGGTAAACACAGCCTGGTGCTCCACCAGAGTGCTGCCAGGTGCTGGACTCATACCCAACTTCTCAGGCTCAGCATCAGTGAACTGCTCCAGAACATTACCAGTGACGTCACTTTGACACTCCATGTCAACCTCAGTTTTGTGGGTAACGGACAATGTCTCTGCTGTGTGCTCGCCCTTATTTGGTTCATCCTGCTCACGAGGGTTAACCTCTGCCACCGCGCCCTCCGGTACAAGCTGTTCTGCAGTCCCTCCTGCTGGCACAGCAGAAACTTTGTCCACCTTATTTTTGTGCATAAAAGCCTTATCTATCAGGGAGTTAAGATTTTTACCCCAACTATCCCAATATGTTGTATGTGCGCTTCATCAGCGGTACTCCTCAGCACCGATCCATCTGCCCAAGGAGACACATAAGAACAGACTGGCTTAGCTGCAGACTCATTACACCAGTCATTATAAATCATGTCAGCTTGTGATAACACAGGTTTTAACACAGCAGGTTGCAATACACCATATTCACCACCTTGCTCGGGTGGCGCTTCATAAACCTCACACACCTTTGCATTTTTCACAGGTTGTGTTAACGCACCATTTACCTGCACATTTTTAGTACTAGCAGCTTGCACTAACACATTACCATTATACAGTACAGTTCCACACTGTCCCACCAGAGTGACATCGCAGTTGTCCAGGGCAACCTCCGACTCCAATACATTAAGTTCCCTGGAGATTTCTGGGGACAACTGTGCTGTCTTACCACCAGTTGCTACAGGCAATGGCTCATTTGTGATAACTTTTGCTCTGAAAGAACCTGGGGTTTTCCCAACAGCAGCAAACTTTTCATTAACAGTAATGCCCCGTGCACATGGTCGGACATTGATCGGACATTCCGACAACAAAATCCTAGGATTTTTTCCGACGGATTTTGGCTCAAACTTGTTTTGCGTACACACGGTCGCACAAAGTTGTCGGAATTTCCGATCGCCAAGAACGCGGTGACGTCAACCACGTATGACGAGACTAGAAAAGGCCAGTTCAGAACCAAGCGCGGCACCCTTTGGGCTCCTTTTGCTAATCTCGTGTTAGTAAAAGTTTGGTGAGAGACGATTCGCGCTTTTTCAGACTCGTGGTTTTCAGATCGTTTTCTGCTGTTCAGTTTGTGCTTGTGGGTTTGCATCTGCTCTTCAGTGCGTGCAGCAAGCTATGCGTGACTTTGATTAGTCATTGTGTTCTTGTTCGTTCGTTACTGTTTTTCAGGTCGCTCTTCACAGGCCTTGCTGTTCTTCAGTGCGTTCTGTTACTTCGTTCTGAGCAGCCGACCGTTTTCTAGCCATGTTGCGTATACGTACTCCTCGTAGAGTTCGTGCTGTGCGGGGGCTTGGTGTTGGGGTCCTGACCTTTCACAAGTCCAGTCCATGAACAGGGTGGGGAGGAGTTCATGGACCAAGAATTGGTTGCTTCAGCGTGACCAGTTCTGTCATATGCCTTTGCTCCATGAGAATAATCCTGATGATTTCAGGAACTCTCTCCGGATGATGGACCCCGTATTTCACCGTTTGTTGGCTTTGCTGACCCCCTATATTAGCAGGCAGGATACCTGCATGAGGCAAGCCATCACTCCGGAGCAAAGGCTTGTCGCCACCCTGCGGTACTTGGCGACGGGGAGAAGCCTGCAGGACCTCAAGTTCTCGACAGGCATCTCCCCCCAGGCTCTGGGGATCATTATCCCAGAGACTTGTTCTGCCATCATTCAGGTCCTGCAGAAGGACTATATTAAGGTAAGATTTTTATCCTTTAATATCACATTGTATTGTATTTAATGTTTGATAATATATTGTATTTCTTTCCTCATTCCCTAATTACCATGATTGTAATATGCTGTGAATGTCCCCTTTGTCCTCATTCATGTTGCATTTTTATGTCATTTTTTGGTTGTTCTTCATACATATTTGCCTTCACTAACCTCCCCAGCATGGTCTCCTGGCCCTATACTCACCTCATGTAGTCACTTAACAATGTATTTTATCAGCTCCATAGTAGTGCTTTACCCCAAACACCCCTAAAATGTTTTTAAATGTGATTTGTGCTTTAAATTCTGACAGAGTGCCAGAGGCTTTTTTTGGGGGTCCCCAAATCATTTGGAACCCTCTCTTCCCCCAACTGCTAAGTCAGCTGATACCAATTCTCTATCTATCCTCAATCATCTATCTGCTGACTTTGCCAAACCCATACACACTATACCCACCTCTTTTGTGCTCAGATTTATGGATGAATTCCCCAAAGCATGTAGTGCAAGGGCCTGCCTGTATACTTTCAAATGGTACTGTTTAAAGTTTTTGTATTCTTTTATTATCTTGATAGGTAATAGCAGAATGTCCAAAGGTGCTCAAATGTGTACAATGTGTATTTATATCTTTGTATTATGACACTTCTTACCTGTCCAGTGGGCTGCCAATAGTGTAACTAAGGAGGGGCTGTTCAAAGTAATACACATTATTTAGTCATTCATCTCTCAATGAAGTGGAGAGGGTTACCTGGCCAAGAGCACCCCCCTATAATGTTAGAAAGGGCCCAGGAGAGGGGGGGGGGGGATATGATAGGTGTACCTTATACTTTGGTGTTTAAAAATTCCCATTAATAAATGTTATCTTGATGTTGGCCAAGAATGTTTGTGTCTAATCTGCTTTCCCTTTTTAATGTGCAAAAAGACAATTTTTTTTTTGTTTTCCTTAACCTCCCTGGCGGTATGATTATTTCGGATTTTAGGTGCTGAAAGAGGTACAATTATTTTGCATGGAAATTTGGCGTTTTATATTGTAGGTCTGTAAATCTTAACAATAACACACTTAAATCTGTCCAAACCAGAGTCTAGTAGATATCCCGGGTATGATAAAGTTTGAAACACAAAAACATAAATTATAATATAATAAATAAAAATAAATAATAAAAAAAAATTTAAAAAAATAGTAATAAAATAAATTTCCCCACAATTCACTATCGCTCAATTCTGCAAGTGTTCTAATTTACTATCGCTGTTTTCTAGCTGGTCTAAAGCCACTTTTGACGTAAAGGGACACTTTTTGGTTGCTATGGACAATCTCCAGTTTCCAGGCAGAAAGAACAGTGTATATCATGTAAAACTGCATGCAGGACATGGGACAAAGCACTGGGGACAAAAGGGATGTGAAAACATTTCATACAGTACTGTAATCTGTAAGATTACAGTACTGTATGTGTTATGATTTTGACATTTTTTTGAATTTGCCGCCAGGCTCCGCCCCCGTGCGTCGCGCCGCTCGCAGGGAACGGAGCCTGGCACGGAGAGGCTTCGGAGGAGGACGGAGCCCTCGGACACTGCGGGGGACATCGCAGGATCCCGGGGACAAGGTAAGTAACGCCGCCCCAGGATCCTGCAATGCGATCCCGAGTGTGGCTCGGGGTTACCGCTAATGGTACTGAATTTTAGCCCCGAGCCACACTCGGGAAAACCGCCAGGGAGGCTACCAGTTTCCTTCCACGCCACAGGAATGGCAGACTGTGGCCTCCCACTTTGCCCAGCGGTGGGACTTTCCTAACTGCAGAGGGGCAGTTGATGGGAAACATGTCCACATCATCCCACCACCCAACTCGGGGTCGTACTATTATAATTATAAGGGGTTCAATAGTATTGTGATGTTGGCGGTGGTGTCGGCTAATTATGAGTTCCTGTATGTGGACGTGGGGAAGAATGGCCGGATGTCCGATGGTGGAGTCATCGCCCAGACCGAGTTCTACAGGCGTCTCCAGAATGGCAGCTTGGACTTGCCACCTCCAGAAGACCATGTGGAAGGACTCCCATTCGTCCTTGTTGCGGATGAAGCTTTTGCGCTGGGGGACCATCTTATGTGGCCATTCCCGATGAGGACCCTCACCCCGGACCAGAGGGTTTTTAATTACCGGCTGGCCAGAGCCAGAAAAGTGGTGGAGAACACATTTGGAATCATGGCCAGCTGGTTCCGTCTATTTCTTATACCCATACATATGGCGGAGTATAAACTGAATCATATAATCCTGGCATGCTGTGTTCTACATAACTTTTTACGGAAACATTCTACCAACTATGCTGGCTCAGTTGGGCCTGAAGCCAGAATTCAAAATGAACCAACCCTGACGGCGCTTGAAAGTGGCCATCCTGGCTTGCCCTCCCTGAGTGCCCGTGATGTCCGGCTAAGATACCTTGAATTCTTTGTGGGTAGGGGGGCTATCAATATGCCAGACAATGTGTGAAACCTTTATCAAATAAAAAAAAATAATTAAGCAAATCTTTGTTGACATTTACTGCTTGTGTTTGTTTTAGCTGACCCTGACAGAAATGTGTTGAGTCCTGAAAATGGCGTGATTGTGTAACCTTATACAAAGCACTGTTGGGTGTTATTTACTAAAGGCAAAGACACTTTGCACTAAAAGTGCACTTGAAACTGCACTTGGAGTGCAAAGTGGATTTGCCCTTAGGAAATAACACCCATTGTCACAGAAAGCAGCAATTGGAGCACCACAAAAGTGTTGTAGTGTTGAGACAATTATCCACACATTCTTGATTAACAATCTTTTTAATACCTGCACAATTACATGTGCATTTAGAAAAGGTTTGTAAAACAAACCAACATGTTTGTTGTATAACAATTTTTGGGGTGGCATTAGAAAAAGTAGAAATGTCCATTTAAGATAAAACAGGCATGTTTCAAACCAACAAGAAAGACACAAATCTTGAACTTACAAAGTTCACATTAGGTAGAACTTGAAGGCAATATCAGACATGAGTATTTAAAAACTGTGTTTGATATTGCATTCAGATGGGGTGAAGTCACCCCAGGAAAAGCCAAATTTTGAAGATGCACACCAATTTACGAATGTCAACATGTGCTAGCTGCCATCACGGGGGATCAAGGGACGTGTTTTGGGGGAGCAACCCCTTCCTCTCAGCCACTTTATTGAGGAAGGGGTTGCACCCCCAAAACGCGTCCATTGATCTCCGTGATGGCAGATAGCACATGTTGACACACGGTGTGCATCTTCAAAATTTGGCTTTTCTACAATTCTTCAAAACTTTAAAAATTGTAGCACACCATAAAAGAAAGGGCTTTGGAGGGGTTTTAAACTCTCCCCAAAACATCAATGCTGTTATTTTTTTGAACAACATCATTGATGTTTTTCTTGATGTTTTCCAATGCAGCATTACACCCCATGATCTCCCCAATCAGGATCTGTGCACTTTCTAAGATGAAATGCCCTGGATCCACAACATCACGATCACCTAAAAAGATAGAAATCAAAAAAAAAAAAACATATATTATAAATATTCCGGCATTCATCTCTTACCTGAGCCTGTGGTCGCAGACACTCACCTGTTGTGGTGACAATTTCCACCACGTCTTCCTCCTCCTGCTCTTCTTGTCTTTGGGGTATTTCCCCTTCTTCCAGAGGTGGGGGGTCTCTGGTCTCCTCGGATGAGGGGTGTCCTCCGAGTCTTTTCTCCCCTATGTAAAAAAAAAAAAAAAAAAAAAAAAAAAAGGTATACTTAGCACACAGATATTTGTTGGCAGAATTATAAATATGAAACAACATTGTTTGTAAATGGGGTACAATTGTCTGTTTTGGGAGAGTTCCAAGATGTAGAATTGTAAGCGTCCTTTGTCAAGCTTCAATACTTTACCTGTCTTGTACAAGCTTCACAGATGGAGACCCCCCTATAGTATACACTGGTGCACCTGTGTGGGCCCCCTAATAAAAAGGGTGTTCTTGTGTCCGACACTAGTGCTCCAGCGTCCAGATGTGTAACCAGCTGCTGAGTGTCCTCTCCTTACACAGAATCTAGTTTGCATTTCATTCTAGTAACAAACCCATCTACATAACCAAATTATTTTCAGACAAGTGGGCCCTAAAAAATGTGGGCAAATGCATATGGCCAAAACAATGGTGTTTTATAGGCCGAAAGAAAAATGTTTGATACGAACGAATAATGTGCCAATGAACATGAAAGTTGCCATTTTAAACTGTACAACAGTTAAGAAAAGCACATGGAGCAGCACGAACTTAATAAACATAAAGAATAGGAACAAAGCACAACTACTTCCTTTTTTGCAGCACTCTCCGGATCTTTCTGTAGTGCTCATGCTCTCTTAATTTCAGGTCCGACCACGGCTTTCTGAGCTGATCTTTCGATCGTCATACCCCAAAACTCCAGTGCAGACTCTTGACCACTTTCGCCATGATCTTGGCCTTTCTGACATTGGGGTTGGGGTAAGGTCCATACTTTCCATCATAGTCGGCCCTCTTCAGGATGTCCACCATCTCCAACATCTCCCCAAAGGACATATTTGAGGCCTTAAATCTTCTCCTTCTGGATCCAGACGTTTCCGGCTCTGGGCTTTCCTCCCCCTCCTCGTTGCTATAATTAGCACGCACCTGTTGCGTCTCCACCATGTGCTCTTCCCCCACTGCGCCGAATGAAAAGGGGCAGGGAATAGACTAGAAAGAAAGTCAGGGGCGTGCGGAGTTACACACATGCGCAGTGTGTATAAAGCGTAACACGCGTGCGTAGTACGTACGATCTGTGAGCGGAGGAAGGAGTATAGGAGGCACAGATCGTGATAATGAAGGTAAGATCTAAACTTGGGCCTATACTGCTTCTAGATTGAGGCCTATATTGTAACAAGATTAGGAGAGTTTTGCCTGACATTAGGGTTTGTCTCGTGTTGTGTCTTGCAGATAAAATGGATGGCTTCAATGACCACAACTCCCCCCCCCCCTGTTCATAGACAAGTACAGGGAGCTGCCCTGTCTGTGGCAGGTGAAACATCCACATTATAATCATAAACAAAAGAGGCAGGCAGCGCTGGAGAAACTGCTGGAGTTGGTGAAGCCGGTGGTCCCCACAACAACCATCCCCTATTTAAAAAACAAAATTGGTGGCCTGAGGAGCACTTATCTTAGGGAGTGCAAGAAGGTCACGGATTCCCAGAGATCAGGAGCAGATGACGTTTATGTCCCCAGGCTGTAGTACTATGAGAGACTGCTTTTTCTGTCAGACCACACTGAAGTCAGGGAATCCCTCTCCACTCTTCCTTCCACCCCAGCTGAGGCTTCCGATGTCCAACCTGGGCCTTCCAGCCATGAAGAAGTGGAGGAGCCCAGCTTGAGCCAGGTATAACATTCTTCTACAGATTTATTTGCTAAACATAAATGATGTTTACTAGATGTTATTATTGATCTCTAATTGCAGATTTAATAAAGTTTTTTACATATCAATAGACAGTAGTGGGCAAAAATAATTGGGACAAGAATGAAAAATGCTGGGCTCAGAAGGATAGTCTGTTATATTTGTTATCATTCAATTTGCAACAATCATGAGGTGAAAATTGTGTGTGATTGATGAATAAAAAAAAACTAAGTCCCTTTTTCATACACAGGAAGACCTCAGCCAGGAGGAGGCTGTGGAATGTGGCAGCCAGGAGGAGGCAGGGCTAAGTTGCAGCCAGGAGGAGGCGGGGCTAAGTTGCAGCCAGGAGAAGCCTGGGACCAGTCGCAGCCTGACAGAATCGCAGGTTCCTCCCCTCCACCTTCCATACAAAAGAGCAAGGAAGGCGACTCACATGCAGGATTCAGCACTCAGGCTCAATCAGGAGGCTTCTGCGTCCCTCAGAGCCTTACCCACTCCTGAAGAGGCCTTTGCCTGCATGGCTGCCACCAAACTGAAGTGCATGCAGGAGGGTCAATGCCTCATGTGTTAGCAACTTATTTATAAAGTCCTAACTAAGGGGGTGAGTGGCAAAATCACACCCAAGACTGACGTGATTGAGTTGGACCATCCTCCTCCTCCTGCTGCCACAACTCCACCACCAGAGCCACAGCGTGGAAGGAAGCGTGGAAGGAAGACCAGAGAGTGAAGGCCCTGGGTTCAGTCTCGTCTGACAAAAGATGCAGTCTCTTGTATGACCACAGCCTGGGGACACAGATGTCATCTGCTGCTTTCATGATCTCTGGGACTTCTGGACCAGACTGCACTTCCTTACATATGGACTCCTCAGGCCACCAATTTTGCAGGAAAATAATTAATGTGAGCCCTGGGGGTCAAAGGCTTCACCAATTTCTGCTGTTTCTCCAGTGTTGCCTCCCTCTTTGTTTGGTTCTGAGCCCTTAATAAAGGCATTTTTGTTTCAATTATACTCGCCTATGTGTGTTTTCCTTAAAAAAAAAAAACAGTTTGTTTGTGAGGAGGCAGATACATTTCAAAATACAATGTGAAATTAACAAGGGACACCAACACCAAACAAACAATCTAATTGAGATTCAATAATATAAGCCAATAATGGTGTTGTGGTAACTTGACACACAAAACACACCCAAAAAAATTCTTTATTAAAAAGCAAACCAAATTAAAAAAAAAACAGCCTTGAAAAAAAAAAAAAAAAAAAATTGGTCAGATGTGACAAATCAAAATATATTGAGGGAATCCCAATAAATAATAAAGAAAGAAGTTTGTGAGAAGTCCGTGTGAATATGAGCAGCAAAACTACTTCATTCTTCTCACATTATAAAGAAGAAGAGAGTGCGCTGTATTAACCACTTGACGACCGCCTCACGCCGATGTACGTCGGCAAGGTGGCACGGACAGGCAAAATCACGTACAGGGTACGTGATTTGCCTTCCGCGGGTGGGGGGACCGATCGGTCCCCCCCCCGGTGCCCGAGGCGGTCGCCATTTCTTCCCGGGCGATCAAAGGTCAGGGGGAGGCCATCCATTGTTGGCCACCCCCTCCCGATCGCTCCCGGCGAATGAAAATGCTTCCTTCCCTCTGTAATGTAAACAGAGGGAAAGGAAGTGATGTCATCTCTCCTTGAGCCGGTCTTTTCGTCGCCGCGCCGAGGAGAGAAGACATCAAGTAAGTCTGCACAACACTACACTAACAGTAGAACACGCCAGGCACACTTGTCACCCCCCATCACCCCCCGATCACCCCCTGATCACCCCCCTGTACCCCCTGTCACTCTGACACCAATAGCATTTTTTTTTTTTTTTGCATTGGTGTCAGTTTGTGTCAGTTAAAAGTTTTAGGGCAGTTAGGTTAGCCCCCTTTAGGTCTAGGGTACCCCCCTTAGGTCCAGGGTACCCCCCTAACCCCCCCTAATAAAAGTTAACCCCTTGATTACCCCCCCGTCACCAGTGTCGCTAAGCGATCGTTTTTCTGATCGCTGTATTAGTGACACAGGTGACGCTAGTTTAGGGAGGTAAGTATATAGGTTCGCTGTCAGTGTTTTATAGCGACAGGGACCCCCATATACTACCTGCTAAAGGTTTTAACCCCCTGATTGCCCCCTAGTTAACCCTTTCACCAGCGATCACCGTATAAGTGTTACGGGTGACGCTGGTTAGATAGTTTGTTTTTTGTAGTTTATTACAGTTTATTACAGTTTATTATAGTTTTAGGGCACCCGCCGTTTATTACCCTATAAAGGTTTAACCCCCTAATTGCCCGGCGGTGATAGATTTATAGTTTTTAGGATCTGATAAGGTCTGCGTCGCCCCAGGCAGCGTCAGGTTAGCGCCAGTACAGCTAAAACCCACGCACGCAGCATACACCTCCCTTAGTGCTATAGTATCTGAACGGATCGATATCTGATCCGATCAGATCTATACTCCCCAGCAGTTTAGGGTTCCCTGAAACGCAGTGTTAGCGGGATCAGCCCAGATACCTGCTAGCACCTGCGTTTTGCTCCTCGGCCCAGCCCTGCCCAGCCCACCCAAGTGCAGTATCGATCGATTACTGACACTTACAAAACACTAAGCACACATAACTGCAGCGGTCGCAGAGTCAGGCCTGATCCCTGCGATCGCTAACAGTTTTTTGGTAGCGTTTTGATACAGTCGCCAACAGTCAGGAGCTTTTTTGCCTGTGAGTCTCACTAGTGTACCCCTAAATTTAGAGGCCAAAATGGCAAATCCAAGGTACACTAGTGAAGAGGCCTACAGGATTCTGAGCATGACAGATAGTGAAGAGGAAGTCACTCATCTGTCAAGTTCAGGCTCAGAATACGAACCTGTAGAGGACAGCGGCTCCATGACAGATAGCTCTGACGACAGAGTTGTGGTCCCTGCTAGGGTCAGGCGTACCAGACCCCGAACTTATGCTGTCCTTGAAGTGCAAGAACCGCAGGGCTCTCGTATGGAGCAGAGCAGTACTAGCGCCGCTACTCCTTCTGGTGAACTGGCAAGCACCAGCGGCCTAGTACACCCTGGTCGTACATCCAGCACTGCAGTATCACGTGGTGACGTGGCGAGTCCCATAAGTGCAGTTCAAGCTGGCGAGGTGGCAAGCAGTAGTAGTGTCCCGCTGCCACCAAGAAGACAAAGACAGGCCCGTCGTGCCCATAGTGCCCTTCCTGCTGCATTGGCCAATCCGAATTGGGAACCTTCCACTTCTGCAGCACCCGTACTTCCCCCTTTCACTGGCCAACCCGGAATTCAGGTGGAAACAGTTGACTTTATGCCACTGGATTTTTATTCACTGTTTTTCACCGAAGATCTCTATAGATCTATTGTGGACCAAAGCAATTTGTACGCTGGTCAACACATCGCCACTATGCCCCAGTCCACCCTTGCCAGAGATTGGAGACCAATTACGGTCTCCGAATTTAAGACCTTTCTGGGCCTTTCCCTCCTCATGGGGTTGAATAAAAAGAGTAAGTTGCGGTCATATTGGTCCACTGACCCAATTTACCATTCATCCTTGTTCTCTGCTTCCATGGCCAGGGCACGATACGAGCAGATTTTGCGGTTCATGCACTTCAACGACAATGAACTCTGTCGTCCTCGTGGAGACCCTGCATACGATCGGCTCTACAAAATTCGGCCCCTCGTAAACCACTTCAACCAACGTTTTGCAGACTTGTTTACCCCCCATCAAGTTGTCTGCGTTGATGAGTCCCTGATTAAGTTTTCTGGCCGCTTGTCATTCAAACAGTACCTTCCCAGCAAGCGTGCCAGATACGGGGTCAAGATGTATAAGCTCTGTGACAGGGCCACAGGCTATACATATAGATTTATGGTTTACGAGGGAAGAGATAGTCACGTAGAGCCGACAAACTGCCCTGACTACATAGGAAGCGCTGGCAAGATAGTGTGGGACTTGGTGTCACCCTTATTCGGAAAGGGGTACCACTTGTACGTGGACAATTATTATACGAGCGTGCCACTTTTTAGTCACTTGTTTGATCAGCAGATTGGAGCATGTGGCACCGTGCGACCTAATCGCCGGGGCTTTCCCCAGCGGCTTGTAGATTCCCGTCTTAGGCTGGGGGAGAGAGCCTGCTTGAAGTATAATAATTTGCTCGCTATGAAGTGGAGGGATAAGAAGAATGTTTTCGTTCTCACCTCCCTTCATGCAGACACGACGACCCAAATTTCTACGGCGACTGGTGTTGTGGAGAAACCCCTCTGTGTCCACGAATACAACCTTAATATGGGAGGGGTGGACCTCAACGACCAGTTGTTGGCGCCGTACTTAGTTGCCCGTAAGGCCAGACGCTGGTACAAAAAAGTGTCTGTATACTTATTTCAATTGGCTTTGCTGAATGCTCATGTGCTATACAGAGCTTCAGGACGGACTGGATCCTTCCTTAAATTCCAGGAAGAGATCGTCAGAGCCCTTCTGTTTCCAGACGGTGCTCTACCTCACCTTCCCCAACCAAATGCAGTAAGCCGGCTGCATGAGCGGCATTTTATTTATGCCATCCCGAGTACCCCTACCCAACGAGCCCCCCAAAAAAGATGTCGTGTCTGCAGCAAGCGCGGATTTAGGCGTGACACCCGGACTTATTGTCCCTCCTGTCCTGGCAATCCTGGTCTTTGCATGGGTGAATGCTTTGAACGCTACCATACATTAGTTGAGTATTAGCGTAGGGTTCAGCACTGCACAGACTAGGCACACTAACACAGGGTCTCCCAAGATGCCATTGCATTTTGAGAGACCCAAACCTGGAACAAAAGTTACAAAAGTTAAAAGTTACTAAAAAAAAGTGTAAAAAAATAAAATTAAAAAAAATTAAAAAAAATAAAAACACAAAAAAAAATATAAAATAAAAAAACCAAAAATAGTTGTTGTTTTATTGTTCTCTCTCTCTCTATTCTCTCTCTATTGTTCTTCTCTTTTTTACTCTATTCTATTCTGCAATGTTTTATTGTTATTATGTTTTACCATGTTTCCTTTTCAGATTTTTCATACTTTACCGTTTACTGTGTTTTGTTGGTAACCATTTTATTGTTTTCAGGTACGCCATTCAGTTGCAGCGCGGATTTATTTATCTTGACAGCAACAGCGTTTGCTCCCACGATATATAAAGCCGTGACTCCAACGCTGTCGGAGGTGATTTCACCACCACAGTTACATACTTCAGCATATATGCCGAAGCATGGGGGCAGAAGTGGGTGGAGGAGCGATTTGCTCCTGCCTTTTGCGGGAGGATGCCCCCATGCTTCGGCATATATATATTTTAGGCACAGGTTGCGTTAAATGTTTTATTTTTTACTATTTTTTTTTTTTTGTATTTGCTTTGCAGGTATGGTAAGTCTTACTGTTATACTGTAATGTTGCTTTGTTTTATTGTTAACCATCATTTGCTTAGCAGGTACGCCATTCAGTTGCAGCGCGGATTTATTTATCTTGACAGCAACAGCGTTTGCTCCCACGATATATAAAGCCGTGACTCCAACGCTGTCGGAGGTGATTTCACCACCACAGTTACATACTTCAGCATATATGCCGAAGCGTGGGGGCAGAAGTGGGTGGAGGAGCGATTTGCTCCTGCCTTTTGCGGGAGGATGCCCCCATGCTTCGGCATATATATATTTTAGGCACAGGTTGCGTTAAATGTTTTATTTTTTACTATTTTTTTTTTTGTATTTGCTTTGCAGGTATGGTAAGTCTTACTGTTATACTGTAATGTTGCTTTGTTTTATTGTTAACCATCATTTGCTTAGCAGGTACGCCATTCAGTTGCAGCGCGGATTTATTTATCTTGACAGCAACAGCGTTTGCTCCCACGATATATAAAGCCGTGACTCCAACGCTGTCGGAGGTGATTTCACCACCACAGTTACATACTTCAGCATATATGCCGAAGCGTGGGGGCAGTAGTGGGTGGAGGAGCGATTTGCTCCTGCCTTTTGCGGGAGGATGCCCCCATGCTTCGGCATATATAAATGGTGCATGTATGCCCATCATTAGAAGTGGGTGGATGAAGGGAGGTATTCTAATGGTGGGCATACCCACCGATCAATATCTTTTTTTCGTTCAGCCCACAGGCTGCATGAAAAAAAAGTTTACAATATATGCCTAACAAGGACCAGCAACGTACTGGTATGTTGCTGGACTTTGAGTGGTTATACCAGAATGATGCCTGCAGGTTTAGGTATCATCTTGGTATCATTCTTTTCAGCCAGCGGTCGGCTTTCATGTAAAAGCAATCCTAGCGGCTAATTAGCCTCTAGACTGCTTTTGCAAGCAGTGGGAGGGAATGCCCCCCCCTCCCCCACCGTCTTCCGTGTTTTTCTCTGGCTTTCCTGTCCCAACAGGGAACCTGAGAATGCAGCCGGTGATTCAGCCAGCTGGCCACAGAGCTGATCGGAGACCAGAATGGCTCCAAACATCTCTATGGCCTAAGAAACCGGAAGCTACGAGCATTTCATGACTTAGATTTCGCCGAATGTAAACAGCGCCATTGGGAAATTGGGAAAGCATTTTATCACACCGATCTTGGTGTGGTCAGATGCTTTGAGGGCAGAGGAGAGATCTAGGGTCTAATAGAGCCCAATTTTTTAAAAAAAGAGTACCTGTCACTACCTATTGCTATCATAGGGGATATTTACATTCCCTGAGATAACAATAAAATTAATTAAAAAAAAATAAAAATGAAAGGAACAGTTTAAAAATAAGATAAAAAAGCAAAAAAATAATAAAGAAAAAAAAAAAAAAAAAAAAAAGCACCCCTGTCCCCCCCTGCTCTCGCGCAAAGGCGAACGCAAGCGTCGGTCTGGCGTCAAATGTAAACAGCAATTGCACCATGCATGTGAGGTATCACCGCGAAGGACAGAACGAGGGCAGTAATTTTAGCAGTAGACCTCCTCTGTAAATCTAAAGTGGTAACCTGTAAAGGCTTTTAAAGGCTTTTAAAAATGTATTTATTTTGTCGCCGCTGCGCGTTTGTGCGCAATTTTAAAGCATGTCATGTTTGGTATCCATGTACTCGGCCTAAGATCATCTTTTTTATTTCATCAAACATTTGGGCAATATAGTGTGTTTTAGTGCATTAAAATTTTAAAAAGTGTGTTTTTTCCCCCAAAAATGCGTTTGAAAAATCGCTGCGCAAATACTGTGTGAAAAAAAAATATGAAACACCCACCATTTTAATCTGTAGGGCATTTGCTTTAAAAAAATATATAATGTTTGGGGGTTCAAAGTAATTTTCTTGCAAAAAAAAATTATTTTTTTATGTAAACAATAAGTGTCAGAAAGGGCTTTGTCTTCAAGTGGTTAGAAGAGTGGGTGATGTGTGACATAAGCTTCTAGATGTTGTGCATAAAATGCCAGGACAGTTCAAAACCCCCCCAAATGACCCCATTTTGGAAAGTAGACACCCCAAACTATTTGCTGAGAGGCATGTCGAGTCCATGGAATATTTTATATTGTGACACCAGTTGCGGGAAAGAGACAAATCTTTTTTTTTTTTTTTTTTTTTTTGCACAAAGATGTCACTAAATGATATATTGCTCAAACATGCCATGGGAATATGTGAAATTATACCCCAAAATACATTCTGTTGCTTCTCCTGAGTATGGGGATACCACATGTGTGGGACTTTTTGGGAGCCTAGCCGCGCACGGGACCCCGAAAAACAAGCCCCGCCTTCAGGCTTTCTAAGGGCGTAAATTTTTGATTTCACTCTTCACTGCCTAGCACAGTTTCGGAGGCCACGGAATGCCCAGATGGCACAACCCCCCCCCAAATGACCCCATTTTGGAAAATAGACACCCCAAGCTATTTGCTGAGAGGTATAGTGAGTATTTTGCAGACCTCACTTTTTGTCACAAACTTTCGAAAATTGAAAAAAGAAAAAAAAAATACATTTTTCTTGTCTTTCTTCATTTTCAAAAACAAATGAGAGCTGCAAAATACTCACCATGCCTCTCAGCAAATAGCTTGGGGTGTCTACTTTCCAAAATGGGGTCATTTGGGGGGGGTTTTTGCCATCTTGGCATTTTATGGCCTTCAAAACTGTGATAGGCAGTGAGGAGTGGAATCACAACTTAACGCCCTTAGAAATCCTGAAGCCGGTGCTTGGTTTTCGGGGCCCCGTATGCGGCTAGGCTCCCAAAAAGTCCCACACATGTGGTATCCCCATACTCAGGAGAAGCAGCAGAATATATTTTGGGGTGTAATTCCACATATGCCCATGGCATGTTTGAGCAATATATCATTTAGTGACAACTTTGTGCAAAAAAAAAAAAAAAAAAAAAAAAAATTGTCACTTTCTCGCAACTTGTGTCAAAAAATAAAATATTCCATGGACTCAACATGCCTCTCAGCAAATAGTTTGGGGTGTCTACTTTCCAAAATGGGGTCATTTGGGGGGGTTTTGTGCCATCTTGGCATTTTATGGCCTTCAAAACTGTGATAGGTAGTGAGGAGTCAAATCACAACATTATGCCCTTGGAAATCCTGAAGGCGGTGCTTGGTTTTCGGGGCCCCGTATGCGGCTAGGCTCCCAAAAAGTCCCACACATGTGGTATCCCCATACTCAGGAGAAGCAGCTAAATGTATTTTGGGGTGCAATTCCACATATGCCCATGGCCTGTGTGAGAAATATATCATTTAGTGACAACTTTGTGCAAAAAAAAAAAAAATTGTCACTTTCCCGCAACTTGTGTCAAAAAAGAAAGTATTCCATGGACTCAACATGCCTCTCAGCAAATAGCTTGGAGTGTCTACTTTCCAAAATGGGGTCATTTGGGGGGGTTTTGTGCCATCTGGGCATTTTATGGCCTTCAAAACTGTGATAGGTAGTGAGGAATGAAATCAAAAATTTATGCCCTTAGAAATCCTGAAGGCGGTGATTGGTTTTCGGGGCCCCGTACGCGGCTAGGCTCCCAAAAAGTCCTAAACATGTGGTATCCCCATACTCAGGAGAAGCAGCAGAATGTATTTTGGGGTGTAATTCCACATATGCCCATGGCATGTTTGAGCAATATATCATTTAGTGACAACTTTGTGCAAAAAAAAAAAAAAAAAAAAAAAAAGTGTTACTTTCCCGCAACTTGTGTCAAAATATAAAATATTCCATGGACTCAACATGCCTCTCAGCAAATAGTTTGGGGTGTCTACTTTCCAAAATGGGGTCATTTGGGGGGGTTTTGTGCCATCTTGGCATTTTATGCCCTTCAAAACTGTGATAGGTAGTGAGGAGTCAAATCACAACATTATGCCCTTAGAAATCCTGAAGGCGGTGCTTGGTTTTCGGGGCCCCGTATGCGGCTAGGCTCCCAAAAAGTCCCACACATGTGGTATCCCCATACTCAGGAGAAGCAGCTAAATGTATTTTGGGGTGCAATTCCACATATGCCCATGGCCTGTGTGAGAAATATATCATTTAGTGACAACTTTGTGCAAAAAAAAAAAAAATCGTCACTTTCCCGCAACTTGTGTCAAAAAAGAAAGTATTCCATGGACTCAACATGCCTCTCAGCAAATAGCTTGGAGTGTCTACTTTCCAAAATGGGGTCATTTGGGGGGGTTTTGTGCCATCTGGGCATTTTATGGCCTTCAAAACTGTGATAGGTAGTGAGGAATGAAATCAAAAATTTATGCCCTTAGAAATCCTGAAGGCGGTGATTGGTTTTCGGGGCCCCGTACGTGGCTAGGCTCCCAAAAAGTCCCACACATGTGGTATCCCCATACTCAGGAGAAGCAGCTGAATGTATTTTGGGGTGCAATTCCACATAGGCCCATGGCCTGTGTGAGCAATATATCATTTAGTGACAACTTTTTGTAAATATTTTTTTTTTTTTTTTTTTTTGTCATTATTCAATCACTTGGGACAAAAAAAATAAATATTCAATGGGTTCTACATGCCTCTCAGCAATTTCCTTGGGGTGTCTACTTTCCAAAATGGGGTCATTTGGGGGGGTTTTGTACTTCCCTGCCATTTTAGCACCTCATGAAATGACATAGGCAGTCATAAACTAAAAGCTGTGTAAATTCCAGAAAATGTACCCTAGTTTGTAGACGCTATAACTTTTGCGCAAACCAATAAATATACGCTTATTAACTTTTTTTTTACCAAAGACATGTGGCCGAATAAATTTTGGCCTAAATGTATGACTAAAATTGAGTTTATTGGATTTTTTTTATAACAAAAAGTAGAAAATATCATTTTTTTTCAAAATTTTCGGTCTTTTTCCGTTTATAGCGCAAAAAATAAAAACGGCAGAGGTGATCAAATACCATCAAAAGAAAGCTCTATTTGTGGGAAGAAAAGGACGCAAATTTCGTTTGGGTACAGCATTGCATGACCGCGCAATTAGCAGTTAAAGCGACGCAGTGCCAAATTGGAAAAAGACCTCTGGTCCTTAGGCAGCATAATGGTCCGGGGCTCAAGTGGTTAAACCATTTTTTACATTGCAGCATGATGAAAGTGCTGTATCCATTGCGAAAGCTAATTTTACCAGACCGAGCTGTTCCGTCTCGGAATTTCTTCGGAGCATGCGTGGCACTTTGTGCGTCGGAACTGGCCACACACGGTCGGAATTGACGCGATCGGATTTTGTTGTCGGAAAATTTTATAGCCTGCTCTCAAACTTTGTGCGTCGGAAAATCCGATGGAAAATGTCCGATGGAGCACAGACATAGTCGGAATGTCCGACAACACGATCCGATCAGACATTTTCCATCGGAAAATCCGACCGTGTGTACGGGGCATAACACTTATAGCATTTTTAGCTTTTGCAGGCTATCCTAGCCCACTGCCAACTTGAGACTGACAGACATTAGACACAAAACTTTTAGTCATCAACACAAGTTCTGTTTGGACTTTAACCCCTGCATTCCCACTGGGTAGGGAAAAGTCATTCTCAAGCGCACATTTAGTGGCCCCACTAACCGGGGTCACTCTCACATCATGGGCAGTCTCGTAACCAATCCTTTTATACATAAAATCAGCAGATCCAGCCATCATTTCATTAAAGACCGTCTTACCTTCCACAGTAGTTGGGGTCACCATCTTCATTTGAGTACGTTGTCTTATGAACCAGTCCTCTGCTGCACCTTTACTGGCCAACTCCCCCTGGTGGCCACGGTATGAAACTACAGCAAGCATCTCCCACTGTTTAGCACTCCCTGCAGGCACAACAGGAAACTACTTGTTGCTAGGGGTGACTGCAAACATATTTGCACAGGAATCTGGGCCTGCAGGCAAAACATTTTGCTCAGCAACATTATCTCCAGCCATATTCCATAACCTAGGGCAAGAAAATATGCCATGCCCCAGCTGGCCACATTCCAGGCATGGTACTGGATGATTTTTTTCCCAAAGCTCTTCTCTCCTGGTGATTCCCAGCTGGCTGGAACGCACAGGCCTCTTTGTGAGGACGCTGAGCCAAATCTTCACTGCAGCTCCTCCTTTCAGGCACAACTTTCACTCCTGTCGCCATGGGAGACCGCACTCTCCCAGCAGAACTTTGCTGGCTCTCTCCAACATGCTGTATCAGCTCCTCCTTAAGCCACTTGCCATGATCATTATTAGACATAGCCCATGGTACACAGACAACCCGACTGGTTTCCTATGCTATGGGCAACCACTTTCGGTCTCAGCCTTTGATCAGCCTCTCTTCTGGCACATAACACAGGCTTCCCTCCACTGGACCCTGTCTCAAGCTGTGTCACTTTCACACTTTTCCAAACAGCTGCTGGTTTAACTGCAGCAGCGTTGCCAGGGGCAACAGCACCCATCTCCCAAGTATGGACATCCGGCAGCTCTCTCTTTATATATAAGGTTGGCTTGCCTTCCACTTTAGCTTGGTCCATTCCTGCCAGGTGCCGCTTGCACCAATCCACTGCAGATTCAAACGCTGGTGAACTCTCCATACCAGCAGTCACCTGTGCACTCATTGCACCAGTGTTGCTAGGGACAATCCCAACCCTTTTTCTCCTTGATAAACTCTGATCAGGCATGTATGGGCCTCGTTCAGGCAGTAACAACCCCTCCAGCCACAGAGCTCTGCCTCTCATTTCTGCAAACCTTGCTTCTTTTAGGAGCTTTGATCACCCCATACTTATTCACACCAGAACAACTTTGCACAGTCCAGGAAAAATTAAGCACTGTCGCTTTGCAGCAAGTTGCTTTTCTCAGCTGCACACACAAATTGTGCGGTCTCATGCACACAAACACAGTTCATAAAACAGATGAACTTACTTTTTTCAGGGATCTCCAATTCTGCCCGCATTCGAACACCACTTGTGACATTGGGGAATGTCTAGCTCAGTGGTAGATGCCTTTTCAGTGAGTTTCACAGCGAACAGGAACTTTAGTTTAAGGGCGTGGTGGCCCACTTTTATTAACAGGAACAAAATAAAGGAAAGTTCATACATGCACTTGGATGCCCACACAGGGGTTCTTCTCCAAAAAACAATAACAAACGAAGAAATGCCAAGCCACCTGGCTCTCTTCAGTAGTACTGCCACTTAGGCTTTATGGTTCAGCCCTCTTGGCCATATAACAGGGTTCCTGTACAACTACTGTACCTCTTTCCAGCTTCCTTGCTGCTCAGGCCTTCCACTTCAGGCTCTCATCTGTCTCCTTGGATGCACACAGCTTCAACGCACACAGAAAGCAGCCCCTCACTGCTCTCACCCTAGACTTGGATTCTCAGACTTGGTTCTCTGGTTTTACTAGTGCACATGTGCACATCTGCACTCTGTGGACTCCTGGAGACCTCCTGTCTCTCTGGGTGGAGCCCAGAACTCTACTCCTAACTCTGTTTAAGCCCAGGACCCACCTGCTCAATCAACCAGCCAGACTCCTGGCTGTTCCCAAAACCCGGTCCCAGGATTGGAGATTCCGTCCCACCCATAACGCTATGGAATCTCCGGGCTCCAGGTCCCCATTACAAACTTTGGAGGAAACTGATAAAACGGATTCCTCCACATTAAATACCCCTGGAGCCCCTCAACCTGCCTATTTGAGAACCCAGGGTGACCATTACTAGGACAGGGAACTGTACTGTCACAATATATATATAAAATATATATACTCTGCATTCAGTGTAGACTATATACAGTGGGGACGGAAAGTATTCAGACCCCCTTAAATTTTTCACTCTTTGTTATATTGCAGCCATTTGCTAAAATCATTTAAGTTATTTTTTTTCCTCATTAATGTACACACAGCACCCCATATTGACAGAAAAACACAGAATTGTTAACATTTTTGAAGATTTATTAAAAAAGAAAAACTGAAATATCACATGGTCCTAAGTATTCAGACCCTTTGCTGTGACACTCATATATTTAACTCAGGTGCTGTCCATTTCTTTAGATCATCCTTGAGATGGTTCTACACCTTCATTTGAGTCCAGCTGTGTTTGATTATACTGATTGGACTTGATTAGAAAAGCCACACACCTGTCTATATAAGACCTTACAGCTCACAGTGCATGTCAGAGCAAATGAGAATCATGAGGTCAAAGGAACTGCCTGAAGAGCTCAGAGACAGAATTGTGGTAAGGCACAGATCTGGCCAAGGTTACAAAAAAAATTCTGCTGCACTTAAGGTTGCTAAGAGCACAATGGCCTCCAAAATCCTTAAATGGAAGATGTTTGGGACGACCGGACCCTTCCTAGAGCTGGCCGTCCAGCCAAACTGAGCTATCGGGGGAGAAGAGCCTTGGTGAGAGAGGTAAAGAAGAACCCAAAGATCACTGTGGCTGAGCTCCAGAGATGCAGTCGGGAGATGTGAGAAAGTTGTAGAAAGTAAACCATCACTGCAGCCCTCCACCAGTCGGGGCTTTATGGCAGAGTGGCCCGACAGAAGCCTCTCCTCAGTGCAAGACACATGAAAGCCTGCATGGAGTCACTAAAAAACACCTGAAGGACTCCAAGATGGTGAGAAATAAGATTCTCTGGTCTGCTAAGACCAAGACAGAACTTTTTGGCCTAATTCTAAGCAATATGTGTGGAGAAAACAGGCACTGCTCATCACCTGTCCAATACAGTCCCAACAGTGAAGCATGGTGATGACAGCATCATGTTGTGGGGGTGTTTTTCAGCTGCAGGGACAGGACGACTGGTTGCAATCGAGGGAAAGATGAATGCGGCCAAGAACAGGGATATCCTGGACGAAAACCTTCTCCAGAGTGCTCAGGACCTCAGACTGGGCCGAAGGTTTACCTTCCAACAAGACAATGACCCTAAGCACACAGCTAAAATAATGAAGAAGTGGCTTCACAACAACTCCGTGACTGTTCTTAAATGGCCCAGCCAGAGCCCTGACTTAAACCCAATTGAGCATCTCTGGAGAGACCTAAAAGTGACTGTCCACTAACGTTTACATCCAACCTGACAGAACTGGAGAGGATCTGCAAGGAGGAATGGCAGGGGATCCCCAAATCCAGGTGTGAAAAACTTGTTGCATCTTTCCCAAAAAGACTCATGGCTGTATTAGATCAAAAGGGTGCTTCTACTAAATACTGAGCAAAGGGTCTGAATACTTAGGACCATGTGATATTTCAGTTTTTCTTTTTTAATAAATCTTCAAAAATGTCAACAATTCTGTGTTTTTCTGTCAATATGGGGTGCTGTGTGTACATTAATGAGGAAAAAAATGAACTTAAATAATTTTAGCAAATGGCTGCAATATAACAAAGAGTGAAAAATTTAAGGGGGTCTGAATCCTTTCCATCCCCAATGCCCTCAACATGGGTACTAGAGCCTCGTTCACAACCTTTGCCCGGTGGTTGTGGGGGTCTGAGGGTGGGGGGCTTATCGGAATCTGGAAGCCCCCTTTAACAAGGCGGCCCCCAGATCCCGCCCCCCCTATGTGAATGGGTACCGGGTACATTGTACCGCTACCCATTCACCCAAAAAAGTGTCAAAAAGTAAAAACCACAAAAGACAGTTTTTGACAATTCCTTTATTAAAAAAGAAAAAAAAGTGTCCCGTAATGTACGTCCATCTTCAATCATGCTGCCCGACAGACCCGAAAAATTGAAAAAAAAATACTCCGCCTCCATGGGAGGCGTCCCGCCGACTGCTGTCTCTTCACTGTGACAGCTGTTATATAGGAAAGGGTGGGGCCACCTGGTGACGTAACCGAGTGACCCCTGCCCCTTCTGATGTCATGTGCCATGAGAGGGGAGCGTGGTCATCCAGTTACGTCAGCGGGTGGCCCCACCCTTGCCTATATAACAGCTGTCACAGCCAAGAGGCAGCAGTCGTCGGGAGACCTCCTATTAGGAGAATACCTGTAATGAGTGGAGACCAATGGCCGACAACACCAGACAAGCTCCGTTCTCTGGTGTGCAAGAGATTGGAAAGTCTGAATAGCTAGACCTTTGATCAGTGTTGGGGTCACAAGCCAAGGTCGATGCAGGGGAAGAGTTTCGTAGTCGGGGTCACAAGCCAAGGTCGATGCAGAAGGAGAGTTTCGTAGTCGGGGTCTCAAGCCAAAGTAGTTTCCAACAGCAATAGCAGTAGCTCCAGTAGTACACAGGATCGGACAACAATAATCTGACAACAGGAAGAGCCGAGGCAAGGCTTATATAGGAAGTTCATGGGAGGAGCAAGGTGTTCAAGGTTCAACAGCAATCAAGACATGAAGCAGGGTTGTTCCAATGGATCCGGCAGGACTGTCTAATAAATCAGGCAGGGAGCTGTCCAGTATCCCGTATCCAGTATCACATAAGAGATCCCAGGTTTGAGCCCAGGTCCTGACATCTCCCTTTGAGGCAGGGTATTCCCATTTTTTTTTTCTGGTCCCTCGGGCGGTATGGTTGAAGATGGATGGACATCACGGAACACTTTTTTTTTTAAATAAAGGAATTGTCAAAAACTGTCTTTTGTGGTTTTTGCTTTTGGGTGAATTCACATAGGGGGGTGGAATATGGGGGCCTACAACCACTGGGTAAGGGTTGTGGGGATGAGGCCCTTGTTCCTATCAACATGGGGACAAACAATAATGGAAAATCAAGGCAAAAAGTACAAGAAAGAACACCACATCCCAATAGATATATATAGTGAAGCAAAGGGAAGAAGGGGTAACAGACCCCGGGACTTTATCGGTGTTCAATAGGCAAGCAAGATGAGGACACATTTGCATCAATAAAAATATAACAAATTTTATTAAACAATTTAAAAAACATGAAGACATTTAACCATCAGTGTCAGGATCAGAAATTCCATTGGGTAGCACACATAAAAAAGATACCACTCAACATGTTTCGCTATTAACAGCTTCTTCAGGAGTTTCTGGTAAGGAATACGTTATGCTAGGAAAGACAAAAGAAAAGGATGAGTTCTCATGTTATGTTACTTTGATGCTAAAGACTCTGCACAAATACTGTGAGCTCTCCATAACACAAACAAGTGAGGCTGCAACTCACCCGCCAGTAAAATTCAATACACTATACAGGATTAGCATGTGTATATAACAACAAAAATATTGGATGTTGGTCCATAGTTAGCATACTATTATATACTGTAGAATTGAATCATTCAATAGTTGAAATAAATAAAAGTGAAAATGAATGAAATAAATATGAGAGGAAAAGAAAAAGGGCAAGGAAAAAAGGGAATAGAGTAGAAGAATGGTGATGAAGAAACCATTTAAATAATCACAGGAAGGGTTTGAAACTATAGGCGTCATTCAAACCAGGGTACTTAAGGGCAGATAGTTCATGTATCCATCATGCCTCACGCTGTAAAAGCATTTTATCATAGTCACCACCTCTATTTCCTGGGGGAATGTGCTCAAGGGCAAAGAAGTGCATTTTTGAGCAAACAAAATTATGGAACAGACCCATATGGCGACTTATGGGTGTTTGCATTAGTTTTTTTGAGACTAGGGAAACATGGTCCCTAATGCGGTGGAAAAATGGTCGCTTCATTTTGCCTGCATAAAAGGCGTGGCACTCACATATCATTAAATAGACAATTCCAACCGACTGGCATGTTGCCAAAAATTTTGGTCTAAATAGACGCCTGTTGGGGAGGGCAATGCTAGATGCAGCATAGATGTGTCAACAAAAATTACACCTATGACATTGCCTAGTACCCTTGGCATTGTTGGAATTGTCTGATTGAAGAGCATAGTGACAATGCACACATCTGTCACGGAGAGATCGAGATCGAGATCCCATTAGTAAACACCAATGTTTTTGTAGGATGTCACGCACCTGGCAATGTTGGCCAGAGAAGCGAGTGATCATCCTTACTCCTGGATTAGCTTTGACCGATTTTGGATCATGTATTAAAGAGGCACGATCTTTACTTTTAGCCCTCATGTAGGCCTTTTTAAGGCATTTCTTACTGTAACCACTTGATTTTAAACGCAGTTGTAGCTCTTTGGCTTCTTTTTCAAAATTATGGTCTTCACTGCAGTTGAAAAACTGAAAAACTGCCGGGGCGTTACAAAGGCCAAAAGGCATTACAAGGTACTCATAATGGTTCTGGTCAGTACTACCACTAATACCGCCATCGGTATATCTACACAGGCTCGCCATCGGTACCGCCACACATGCCGCCACCAGTCTTGCCATCAGTACCACCGCACAGACCCATCGCTAGTACCGCTATCGGTACCACCACACAGGCCAGCCATCAGTTCCACCAACAGTACTCTCACACAGGCCCGCCAATAAGTACCGCCATAACGTCTCAAAGGGTTTACACATCTGAGGAGGCATAAGCCATCCTTACCATGTCGGATGATGAGAGCAGGGGGGAGCTCCCATCATCCAAGGAGGATAGTGGATCAAAGCCCGAGTCAGCAGAGAAAACCGTCCCTCCTAAAAGAATAAGGAGATCAGGACAAAGATCAGACCAAGATCAGAAGACCGTCACCAGCAGCGCCAGACCCCAGGAAGAGGAGCCTAGTACAAGTACTGGAATTACACGTCCAACCCGAAGAATCCAGCCCCAGTCCTACCTTTCCGATGCCCTGGCAAACCCCTTATGGTTGCCTGCTGTGAAGAACCCCTGTCCTCAAACAGGTCTCTGTCCACTGTCTATGCTTCCTCTGTCCAGGACCAGCACTATCCAAGATCCTTTAGCCCACCCAGTCACCAGACAACACCAGTCTTGGAGTGGCAAACAACAAACTCATTTATTATCACACATGGACACAACAGATAAAATAACTATTTTGAGTTATGACTCTTTCCCCCCACCCTTGGAAAAGAGGGCAGGTTAAACTGTCCAATGACAATGGACACACAGGTCAGGTGTGTTTAACTTCTCATCAGTAAACAGTCTTAGCTGCTGAAGGAATCCCCCCTCCCTCTTTCCTCACAGCAAGACACTTTCACATCCCATAATAGTTGGGGCAGACAGCCACAATAGAACAATAGAATACAGTCACACCCCAAACTATCACAGCAAATAGTACACAACATAATAAGACAGCACACATTATATATATATACAGTCATGGCCGAAATTGTTGGCACCCCAGAATTTTTTCCAGAAAATCAAGTATTTCTCACAGAAAAGCACGTTTTGCTATACACATGTTTATTCCCTTTGTGTGTATTGGAACAAAACAAAAAAGGGAGGAAAAAAAGTAAATTGGACATAATGTCACACAAAACTCCAAAAATGGGCTGGTCAAAATTCTTTGCACCCATAACTTAATATTTGGTTGCACACCCTTTGGAAAAAATAACTGAAATCAGTCGCTTCCTATAACCATCAATAAGCTTCTTACACCTCTCACCCGGAATTTTGTACCGCTCTTCCTTTGAAAACTGCTCCAGGTCTCTGTTATTGGAAGGGCTCCTTTTCCCAACAGCAATTTTAAGATCTCTCCACAGGTGTTTAATGGGATTTAGATCTGGACTCATTGCTGGCCACTTTAGAACGCTCCAGTGCTTTGTTGCCATCCATTTATGGGTGCTTTTTGACGTATGATTGGGGTCATTGTCCTGCTGGAAGACCCAAGATCTCGGACGCAAACCCAGCTTTCTGACACTGGGCTCTACAGGGCAACCCAAAATCCTTTGCTTATCCTCAGATTTCATGATGCCTTGCACACATTCAAGGCACCCAGTGCCAGAGGCAGCAAAGCAACCCCAAAACATCATTAAACCTCCACCATATTTCACTGTAAGTACTGTGTTCTTTTCTTTGTAGGCCTCATTCCGTTTTCAGTAAACAGTAGAATGATGTGCTTTACCAAAAAGCTCTATCTTGGTCTCATCTGTCCACAAGACGTTTTCCCAGAAGGATTTTGGCTTACTCAAGTACATTTTGGCAAACTGTAGTCTTGCTTTTTTATGTCTCTGTGTAAGCAGTGGGGTCCTCCTGGGTCTCCTGTCATAGCGTTTCATTTTCATTAAATATCGACGGATAGTTCGCGCTGACACTGATGCTCCCTGAGCCTGCAGGACACCTTGAATTTCTTTGGAACTTGTTTGGGGCTGCTTATCCACCATCCGGACTATCCTGCGTTGCAACCATTCATCAATGTTTCTCTTCCATCCATGCCCAGAAAGATTAGCTACAGTGCCATGGGTTGCAAACTTCTTGATAATGTTGCGCACTGTGGACAAAGGCAAATCTACATCTCTGGAGATGGACTTGTAACCTTGAGATTGTTGATATTTTTCCACAATTTTAGTTCTCAAGTTCTCAGACAATTCTCTTCTCCTCTTTCTGTTTTCCATGCTTAGTGTGGCACACACAGGCACACAATGCAAAGACGTAGGCTCGGTTCACACTGGGGCGACTTGGGATCCGACTTGTACGCCCTCAAGTCGCCCCAAGTCGCCCCAAGTCGCTTTGCATTTAGATTACAATTGTAGTGAATTGAACCGTCTTAACTGACACTACTGAAGTCGCTCCGACTTCAAAAAAGGTTCCTGTACTACTTCTATCCGACTTGTAGGCGACTTGTACCCATTCAACTCAATGTAAGTCGCCTGCAAGTCGGATCTCTCAAGCGACTTTGCAGAGAAAACCCCTCCCTCCCCCCTCCCTCCCAGAGAGGTGATTGGCCACAGGCGAAGTCGCCTGTCATGGAGGCGACTTCAAGTCGCCTCGTAATTTGCCGAAGTCGCGCTGAAGTCGCGCTAAAGTCGCGCTGAAGCCGCGTTGAAGTCGCGGTACAGAGTCGCGCTAAAGTCGTGTTGCCCATGTGTGAACCGACCCTAAGTGAACTTCTCTCCTTTTTATCTGCTTTCAGGTGTGATTTTTATATTGCCCACACCTGTTACTTGCCCCAGGTGAGTTTAAAGGAGCATCACATGCTTGAAACAATCTTATTTATCCACAATTTTGAAAGGGTGCCAAGAATTTTGACCAGCCTATTTTTGGAATTTTGTGTGACATTATGTCCAATTTGCTTTTTTCCTCCCTTTTTTTGTTTTGTTCCAATACACACAAAGGGAATAAACATGTGTATAGCAAAACATGTGTTAGTGCAATACTTTTCTGTGAGAAATACTTGATTTTCTGGAAAAAATTATGGGGTACCAACAATTTTGGCCATGACTGTATATACAGCATTGAGTCTCTGACTAGCACAGATCATAGTGGGGTTCTCTTCTTTGTGTTTTGGGGGGACATGGACTTGAATCCAAACTAACATTACTTCAGGGTCCCTAGGCATGCACCTTGCAAAGAGTATTGTTCCCTTACAATCCAGGGCCCATAATCAGAAGGCAAGAGGCTAGCATTCAGTCCTCTCCAAAAACCACTGTCCTGGCTAGGTCTATCACACATCTCCCCTTTCAGCAGGAGACTAACACAGGAGGAGACCCCAGATGGGTTGACTCTGAAGTTAGTCCATAGTTCCAGTCCCCCAATGCCGGTATCCACACAGTACCCAAAATAAATTGTCCCAAACATAGCATTACTTACCCAGCCAACCTCTGCCCCTCTCAGAGAACATGCCTGCTGCTGGGGATAGGCCTAGACTGGCCCTTCTCCCTGGAGTCTTTTCAGCTGCTGGAGAGAAGACAGGGTGACTGAGCTCACTCCATCATACTGTTGGGATCTGGGCCGACCGCCCAGCGTCCCTGGGGTATACAAATGGAGGCTGAATTCCCATCCACTTTTGGTAGGTGAAAATCCCCTAGTGCTTGTAAAGCATGGCTGACATCCTCCTATCCCAGTGCCGCACCAATTTTTGGGGTTGTGTTAGTGGAGACCGAAGTCCCATCCACTACCACAGGAACTCCCTCTTCTGTTAGGTGTGGGCAGAGGCTAGCAGCACTCTGCCCAGTTGGCAGCCCTTCTGCTGGGCTGCTGTGAGCGGTCCCATCCACCGATATCAGCTCAAGCTGCAGTTGTGAGGTGCAGATTGCATTCTCTCCTTGGGTCCTGGTCTGCTGCTTGGGAGTGACCACCACCTCCTCACCCTGGGCCTCCAGAACTGCCACAGGTGTGGGGCAGAGGTCTTGGACCCTCTGTCTGGTTGCCAGCACTTTAGCTGGGTTGGTGTCATCATTCTGGGGTGCCGTTTGCTGCTGGACAGTGGGGCCGATCACCCCAGCTTCCTGAAGCTGTTGCCGGTGCTGGGCAGAGGTTGGTATGGTTGGTTGGATGACATTTCTCTGTCACTGTCTTCCAGGTGCATGAATCCTTGTTGGGGAGTAGGGATGAGCTTCGAGTTCGAGTCAAACTCATGTTCGACTCGAACATCGGCTGTTCGCCAGTTCGCCGAACAGCGAACAATTTGGGGTGTTCGCTGCAAATTCGAAAGCCGCGGAACACCCTTTAAAAGTCTATGGGAGAAATCAAAAGTGCTAATTTTAAAGGCTTATATGCATGGTATTATCATAAAAAGTATTTGGGGGCCTGGGTCCTGCCCCAGGGGACATGGATCAATGCAAAAAAAAGTTTTAAAAACGGCCCTTTTTCCGGAGCAGTGATTTTAATAATGCTTAAAGTGAAACAATAAAAGTGTAATATTCCTTTAAATTTCATACCTGGGGGGTGTCTATAGTATGCCTGTAAAGGGGCGCATGTTTCCCGTGTTTAGAACAGTCTGACAGCAAAATGACATTTCAAAGGAAAAAAAGTCATTTAAAACTACTTGCGGCTATTAATGAATTGCCGGTCCGACAATACACATAAAAGTTCATTGATAAAAACGGCATGGGAATTCCCCACAGGGGAAAACCAAACCAAAATTTAAAAAAAAATGACGTGGGGGTGCCCCTAAATTCCATACCAGGCCCTTCAGGTCTGGTATGGATTTTAAGGGGAACCCCGGCCAAATTTTTTTAAAAAATGGCGTGGGGTCCCCCTCAATATCTATACCAGACCCTTATCTGAGCACACAACCCGGCAGGCCGCAGGAAAAGAGGGGGGATGAGAGAGCCCCCCCCCTCCTGAACCGTACCAGGCCAGATGCCCTCAACATTGGGTGGGTGCTTTGGGGTAGCCCCCTAAAACACCTTGTCCCCATGCTGATGGGGACAAGGGCCTCATCCCCACAACCCTTGCCCGGTGGTTGTGGGGGTCTGCGGGCGGGGGGGCTTATCAGAATCTGGAAGCCCCCTTTAACAAGGGGGACCCCCAGATCCTGGCCCTCCCCCTCTGTTAAATGGTAAGGGGGGACCAATTCACAAAAAAACTGTCAAAAATGTTAAAAATGACAAGAGACAGTTTTTGACAATTTCTTTATTTAAATGCTTCTTCTTTCTTCTATCTTCTATCTTATTTTTTCTATCTTCTATCTTCCTTCGGTTTCTTCCTCCATCCTCTTCTTCTTCTGGTTCTTCTGGTACTTACACTTTTATTGTTTCACTTTAAGCATTATTAAAATCACTGCTCCCGAAAAAACGGCTGTTTTTAAAACTTTTTTTGCATTGATCCATGTCCCCTGGAGCAGGACCCAGGTCCCCAAATACTTTTTATGACAATGACTTGCATATAAGCCTTTAAAATTAGCACTTTTGATTATTCATGTTCGTGTCCCATAGACTTTAACGGTGTTCGCGTGTTTGAACAAATTGTTTGCCTGTTCGCATGTTCTGGTGCGAACCGAACAGGGGGGTGTTCGGCTCACCCCATTGGGGAGTGACCATCACCTTCTCACCCTGGGCCTCCAGAACTGCCGCAGGTGTAGGGCAGAGGTCTTGGACCCTCTGTCCAGTTGTCAGCGCTTCAGCTGCATACATTTCTGGTAACTCCACCGATGCTGCTGGCAGCAAATCCCATGTCTCTGTCAGTATTGTGGGAGAAAGGCCAACTGCCTCTTCTCTCCGGGAGGCTGAAGCTGCTGTTGGTGCTGGGCAGAGGTTAGCAGAGCTCTGCCCTGTTGTCAGCACTTCAGCTTTGGAGATGGCAATCTCCGGAGTTTCCACTGCCGATTCTCTGGCATGCTGCTGAGCGTATTCTAGTAGTTTCCTGTATGCCCTTTCCAGATGCTGTTCCTTCCTTAGCAAATAGTATAGGTCAGGTTTAAGCTCTGAGACTCCTGCAAGACCGAGCATATCCTCTCTGTATTCTCGCAGGTCTTCAAGGGTAGGTTCCCCTTCATCACCATACACAAAACAATCTGAAAGGCTCTCCCACAGCAATCCAGGGTCACCAAAGTCATATCCCTCCGGAGAGCATTCTGTTGTCTCCCCTAAATATTCCTCCTCCGCGTGCCATTGCAGAGCCCGATACCGATTTGTCCAGCTCTATTTCCTGCTGGACCAGCCTGTCCAACTCAGTCACTCATTGCTCCTGGGGCCGCTCTCCCAGGAATTGCATCCGTAACTCCCATTGTTCACTGGCCTGCTGCTCTGGGGTTGGAAAGCACTTGCCCTGTTGCATACCAGCAACCTGAAGGGCTATAATCCAGTGTCTTACCCAAAACTTCTGCCTGAGCTCCAGGTATTCATCCACGGACATAGTCCTGGGGATTGCTGAAAGGATGATCCGCAGCAGCCCCGGGAACTTTGATGCCAGATCCATATTTCCGTTGGGGTGACTGAAGTCTGCTATGCTGGATCCAGGTGGAGGTTTGGACGTCTTCACAGCCAGGAAGCGCAATCCCGCTGCTGCCAACCAGTTGTGATGAACCCCTGTCCTCAAACAGGTCTCTGTCCGCCGTCTATGCTTCCTCTATCCAGAACCAGCACTATCCAAGACCCTTTAGCCCACCCAGTCACCAGACAACACCAGTCTTGGAGTGGCAAACAACAAACTCATTTATTATCACACATGGACACAACAGATAAAATAACTCAAAGACTCTTTCCCCCCACCCTTGGAAAAGAGGGCGGGTTAAACTGTCCAATGACAATGGACACACAGGTCAGGTGTGCTTAACTTCTCATCAGTAAACAGTCTTAGCAGGGGCCTGCTGGAGGAATCCCCCTCCCTCTTTCCTCACAGCAAGATACTTACACATCCCATAATAGTTGGGACAGACAGCCACAATAGAACAATAGAATACAGTCACACCTCAAACTATCACAGCAAATAGTACACAACATAATGAGACATATACATATATACAGCATTGAGTCTGACTAGCACAGATCATAGTGGGGTTTTCTTCTTTGTGTTTTGGGGGGGCATGAATTTGAATCCAAAGTAACATTACTTCAGGGTCCCCAGGCATACACCTCGCAAAGAGTATTGTTCCCTTACAACCCAGGGCCCATAATCAGAAGGCCAGAGGCTAGAATTCAGTCCTCTCCAAAAGCTTCTGTCCTGACTAGGTCTGTCACACCTGCCAACTCAGGATCCTCTAAATCCCCCCCTTTCACTGCACAGCCAGGTGTGCAACCAACACTATGAATTTTTCCCAATTAGATTATTTTTATTTATTTTTCCCACAAGGTTTCCTGCAGAATATGGTGGACCAAACCAATCTGTATGCATCCCAATTTACTGCTGCCAACCCCAATTCATCCTACACCCTCATGTTCCAGTGGTGACGTCTCACACTGGATGAATTTAAATCGTTTTTGGGCCTTACTTTCAATATGGGGCTTACAAAAAAGAATGAACTCCATGCCTATCGGTCCACCAACCCTATCTACCACATGCCAATATATTCTGCTGTCATGTCCAGGACACGCTACGACATGATTATACATTTTCTACACTTCAATGATAGTTCACAGTGCCTTCCCCAAGATCATCCCAACCACGATAAAACGTACAAGATACGCCCCCTAATCAATTCTTTTTCCCAGTGATTTGCGGACGTTTTTATCCCAGACCAAAAAAATTGTTGGACGAATCTCTTATACATTTTTCTGGCTGACTGCACTTTAAGCAGTATATACCAAGTATGAGAGCCAGGTTTGGTTTGAAAATTAAATAAATTGTGTGATCGAGCCACTGGATACATGTAAACATTCCGTATTTATGAAGGCAAAGACTCCCAGCTCCAGCCCTGTGAGTGCCCCACATATATAGGAACCAGTGGGAAAATTGTCTGGGAGCTGGCATACCCCCTGTTCGAAAAAGGATACCACTTATATGTCGACAACTATTATACCAGCCTGCCCCTTTTTCATCGCCTTTACAGTAAACAAACCCTGGCCTGCGGTTCCTTCAAAAAAAATGGAAGGGCTTACCACAAAATCTGTTAACAAATAAATTGCAAAACGGGGAATCTGCATTCATGAGGTACGAGGAGGTGTTGACCATGAAGTGGAGGGACAAGAAAGATGTCCACATCCTCTCTACCATCCACAATGACACCTTGGTGGAGATCCAGAGAAGACGCGGCCCTGTTGTAAATCCTGCATATGTCCACGGCTACAATCTGTACATGGGGGGGGGATTTAAACAATCAGATGCTACAACCTTATTTGTCAACCCGAAAGTCCTGTTAGAAGAGTAACCAGCTATTATTGTCCCCAATGTCCCTCCCAACCTGGCCTGTGCATCTGAGATTGCTTCAAAAATTATCACACATCCATCAGATATTAGTTCCCCTTATTATTAACAGACTGCCATTTCCCCAATTCAAATACCTGTGTGGATCATTTGCCTGCTACCATGTTTCTAACTGTTAATTAACTGACCCTGGCCTGTTTACCGACGATGTCTTTGCCTGCCGATTTAAACCACTTTTCTGACTTCCACATGCACCAACCTCGGCCTGTTAATCATCCATGTTTTTGCCTGCCACTTGGACTGATTTTTTGCCTTTCTACTTTAGTACACAGAGGTCTCACATATGTGAGGGGCTTCAGAATAGCGTTCTGAGGAGAGAAAACCAGTTTTTTGTTTTCTGTGCTCCCAGAACAGGCTCTGGTTGCCTGGAGGCTTCAAAGAGATTTGGGTGGGAGAAGCCTCTACCCCTGTCCCCTTGGTCCTAAGCTTGATGGTCCCTTCCTGCTGCCTGGACCAATACTTTGGCTGTGCTGACCATATTGCTGCCTGTAATGACCCAGGACATTATGGACCATGTTTCTTCCTGCTGCTTGGACCAATACTTTGGCTGTGTTGACCATATATCTGCCTGCTGCCTCTACTGACTATGGACAGTATTTCTGCCTGGACACCTCTGCCTGCTACCTGGACCAATGGTTTGGCTGTGCTTTGGCTGTGCTTTTGCTGTCACTGACCACATCCTTGCCTGCTGCCGCAATTCCATTATCCTGGTGCTCCAGTGCCTTCAAAAGTGTAATAGGTGGTTGAGAAATGAGATGTGCAATTTATGCTCATAGAATGCCTTAAGGGCTACTTCAATGTTGGCAATGTTGGCAATGTATGTGTACACATGTGGTATCGCCATACTCAGGAGGAGTAGCAAAATGTATTTTGGGTTGTAGTTGCAATTATTCATATGTTGTGTGAGAGAAATAACCTGTTAATATGACAACTTCGTGTAAAAAAAAATTTAAAGAGTCTTCATTTTCCCAAGAATTGTGGGAAAAAATTACTTCTAAAACTCACAATGCCTCTTAGTAAATACCTTGGACTGTCTAATTTCCAAAAAGGGGTCATTTGGGGGGTATTTGTACTTTCCTGGCTTGTGAGGCTCCATTCACACTAGCGCGTTTTTTGATGCATTTTGCATTTTGCAGAAATGCACGGGAATTTTTTAACATGGGTTCCTATGGAACATGTTCACATCAATGCCTTTTTGTTTCTCTGCATTTTTGGAAAGGGTCAGGGACTTTTTTCATGCAAAATGCAGCGTTTTGCATGTAATAGAATTCAATGGAAAAGCATCAAAAACGCAAGTGCACCGTTTTTGCAGCGTTTTTGCAGCGTTTTTGTTGCGTTTTTGCCGTTTTTTTTTTTTTTTTAATTTTTTTTTTTAGACTGTAAAAAAAAACTGTAAAAAAAAAAAAAAAAAAACGCAAAAACGCTGCTCAAAAACGTGGCAAGCATGAAAAAAAAACCTCCAAAAATGCTCAAAAGCAACATGCATAGGTGTGAATCGAGCCTTAAGGTCTCAAGAAATGTCAGCACATCAGGTGTGATCAGATGTGATCAATTTTCAGTGATTGGCACCATAGCTTGTAGACTCTATAACTTTCACACAGACTAAATAATATCCACTAATTTGGGTTATTTTTACCAAAGATATGTAGCAGTATAAATTTTGTCCCAAATTTATGAAGAAAATGACTTATTTGCAAAATGATACACTTGAAACTAAAAAAAGTGTTTTTTTTTTTTTTCAAAAAGAAAGCTCTATTTGTGAGAAAAAAAATGAAAAAAAATTTGTTTGCATACAGTGTAGCATGACTGAGTAATTGTCATTCAAATTGTGAGAGCGCTGAAAGCTGAAAATTGGTCTGGACGGGAAGGTGCATAAGTGCCTGGTGTTGAAGTGGTTAAAATTAGCACTTTTTTTTTTAAAGTTCGTGTCCCATAGACTTTAATAGGGTTAGCATGTTTGCACAAATTTTTTTGCCTGCGCGCAGGGGGTGTTCGGCCCATCCCTAATAGGGAAAGGGATCTTGGGAGATTTAGTTCTGGAGGTGTGTCCAGTGGTGGCCCTGCACTGTGGGTGCACGGGCGCTGCCCCCCCTTTCATGCACCCGGCCCCTTTTAGGATGCCGGACACATGGATTCCTATGGCAGGGGTGGGAGGGGGTGGTACTTTTGAAGCACCTGATTAGACCCAGAGGCTCTAATAGGCTTCAAAATAGGGTGGGCTCAGGGCGCAGAGAGTGCACCCTGATCCCACCCAATTGTGTGACGATAGAGAATTAATTTTTGCTATTTCCACACTAACCTTCCTCCCCCCCATTCAGGAGGCAGGGCGTCAGACCTGCTTCCTGATTGGCTAAATGTCATGGTTATGCAATAGAGTTTCTTTGTCAGCTCACCCGTCTCCATGTATTCCTCTCTAGAGACCAGCTGCCTCTCACCTGACTGCTTTTGTAACCTCTCCTCTAAGCATGGCCTCACCCCAGGCCCTATCAGGAAACCCTATATTAACCTGTGCACTGCAAGCCAGCAGTGCTGATCAACCATTGTGTGTCAGCCTCCGTGTGTACTTGCTGTGTTTCCTACGTCTGATTCCTGTTACCGACTTTGGCCTGTTCTTAACTATTCCTGTCTGCTCGTGACCCTGACCTTTGGCGTGTCCACGACCATCCCTGTTTGCCTGTGACCCTGAACCTTGGCGTGTACTCTGTTGTCCTTGTCTGCTAGTCGCCCCGACATTTGGCTACCTCCTTACTATTCCTTGCTGTCCTGGGCTGCTGTTTCTTCTCCGTCCTCCTGTAGCCTACCGTGAGCGTGAGCTGGAAAACCCTGGGGGCCGCGACCTGGAGCCAGTTGCAGCCCAGTCCATCCTCACCACTAGAGGCTCTGGTGAACACCAACTGGCTCTTAGACTCCACACCCTGGTGGAATCTATGCTCTAACTCACTGTGGGATCCGTGTTGGTGCTCCAGGGGACCTGCCTTCCTTAAACACCCCGAGTTCCATCTGCAGCAGTCAGCCTGAGGGTCCACTATCATAGCGGTGCACTCCTGACCTCAACGGGGTGCATCTGTCACCTGGATACAGGTGACCTGACAGTTTAATCAGCCATGGACCTGGCTGATGTGCCGCTACCCGCAGATGATCCGTTGCAGGGCTTAGTTCACAGACTTGAGACCCAGGAATCGCATCAGACCCAAGTGATGCGATTCCTTCAGGATTTGGCATCCCGTTTGAACAGGTTCAGGCCTCATTAGGACCCCCGGTTCAACAACCTCAACCGCTATCTGCTGCTGCACCTATCGCATCAGTCGCAGCCACACATTCATTACAACTGCCAGCTCCGGCCCGTTTCTCTGGGAACTCCAAGGCTTGCAGGGGGTTCCTTAGCCAGTGCACGATTCATTTTGAACTTCAGCCCCAAAACTTCCTATCCGATCGGGCGAAAGTAGCCTATATTATATCCCTTCTGTCCGGCGATGCGCTAGCTTGGGCTGCCCCTCTGTGGGAACTGAATGATCCAGTGGTTTCTAGCCTGTCTGATTTCTTGAAACTTTTTCAGAATATCTTCGAGGAACCGGGTCGTGTCTCCTCAGCGGCTATCACTCTTTTACGTCTCCGTCAAGAGTCCGCTTCTGTGGGAAAGTATTCTCTTCAGTTCCGTATCCTCACAGCTGAATTGAGATGGAATAATGAGGCCCTAGTTGCAACCTTTTTACATGGCCTCTCTGATAGAGTGAAGGATGAATTAGCAGGAAGATCCCTTCCTGCTTATCTGGACGGTGTTATCACCTTGTGCAACCAGATCGATATTCACTTTCAGGTGAGGGCCCTGGAAAAAAGACGCCAGCACTCCCCGTTCCTTAGGCAGCTTGACCTCCCAGTCCCTTCTCTTCGATCCGAGGAGCACCCCCTGCCCGCTGAGGAACCTATGCAGCTGGGCTGGACCAAGTTGTCTCCTGAAGAACGCGCTAGGCGCAGAACTCTGGGCCTGTGCCTCTACTGTGGGGCCAAAGGTCATTTTCGTGACACTTGTTCTCTTCATCTGAAAAAACGATCGGGGCTAATACATCTGGAAGGTGGAGTATTAGACCCTGAAGTATCACCTTTACCTTCTCGTCTTCTTCTTTCTGTGTTCCTTCATGTCGGCGCTTCCTCTCGTTCGGTCTCGGCACATCTGGATTCCGGAGCCGCTGCCAATTTCATGGACTGGGGAACTGCGTCTTCCATGAGACTTACCCTTTTGCCCCTTACAACGCCATTGGTGGTCTTGGTGATTGATGGCACTGTTCTCCCAGGGGGCCCTATCCACTTCCAGACCCTCCCTGTTAAGATGTCGGTAGGGACACTCCACCAGGAGTGGATATCTTTCCTTGTCTTACCTAAGGCTTCGTCTCCTATCATATTAGGTCTTCCTTGGTTACGGCTCCATTCTCCACATGTTGACTGGACTGCTGGACAGATCTTGACTTGGGGTTCCTCCTGTTCCTCCTGCCTACTCAAGGTTACCCCAAAAGAGAATCCTCCTGTTGCCACCATCCCAGTAGCTTCTGCTCTTCCCGCTGCATATAGCGATTTCTGGAATGTCTCCTGCAATAGTCGGGCTGAGGCACTCTCTGGTTCGTGTGGCACTCTGGATGAGGAGCCTACCTGTGAACCTGAGCCGATCAGTCACTCCAGTTTGCATGGTCATTTCCCTTTGCCTGTCCCTGCTGGACCCCCTTGGACACACACCCAGGCTGACTCGTCCACCAGTTCCACAGTCGCTACGCCCTGCGATGAAATTCTGGTGGTCGCTGCACCTGGCAATGCTGTTCAGTCGGCCTCTGCACCAGTCCAGCCTATGCCCAGTGAGCTTCCTGCTTCTTGTTCAGGACCTTCTGTAACCTGGCCTCACCCTACTGCTACTACGTCCGTTCAAACCTCAATCCATCCTTTGGATAGACTGCCTCATTCGGCCAGGTGGGATTTTCAATCTTTTGTTCAGGGCTCTCTGCATTCTGTTTGTGTTTCAGCTATCCAGCTTAACTCTTTTGACACGTCACCTTTTAACCAACCTGACCTCAGGGATCCACTGACCTCTACCCAGTCTGATGGTCCTGTGTTGGATGTCCAGCACATCTTTAAGGGTCTGGGGGACCCTGCTCAGACTTCTGATGGTCTTCTCGTGCCATTACCCATTTCTAAAAAGCCTTTAGTCCTCAATAAGTCCTTTTGTCCTCTCCTTACCTCGGTTCCGGTCTCTGAGGATAATCTAAAGTACGAGGTTAGTCAAGTTTTGGATTCCCGGCTCCGTAAAGACATTCTTCAGTACCTCGTACATTGGAAAGGGTTTGGTCCTGAGGAGAGGTCTTGGATCACTGCATCTGAGGTCTTTGCTCCTCGTCTATTGAGGAGGTTTCCTTTAAGCCTGGGCACAGGCGGGGGAGGGGGAGGTCTCATAAGAGGGGGGGTACTGTCATGGTTATGCAATAGAGTTTCTTTGTCAGCTCACCTGTCTCCATGTATTCCTCTCTAGAGACCAGCTGCCTCTCACCTGACTGCTTTTGTAACCTCTCCTCTAAGCATGGCCCCACCCCAGGCCCTATCAGGAAACCCTATATTAACCTGTGCACTGCAAGCCAGCAGTGCTGATCAACCATTGTGTGTCAGCCTCCGTGTGTATTTGCTCTGTTTCCTACGTCTGATTCCTGTTACTGACTTTGGCCTGTTCTTAACTATTCCTGTCTGCTCGTGACCCTGACCTTTGGCGTGTCCACGACCATCCCTGTTTGCCTGTGACCCTGAATCTTGGCGTGTACTCTGTTGTCCTTGTCTGCTAGTCGCCCCGACATTTGGCTACCTCCTTACTATTCCTTGCTGTCCTGGGCTGCTGTTTCCTTTCCATCCTCCTGTAGCCTACCGTGAGCATGAGCTGGGAGACCCTGGGGGCCGCGACCTGGAGCCAGTTGTAGCCCAGTCCATCCTCACCACTAGAGGCTCTGGTGAACACCAACTGGCTCTTAGACTCCGCGCCCTGGGGAATCTATGCTCTAACTCACTGTGGAATCCGTGTTGGTGTTCCAGAGGACCTGCCTTCCTGAACCACCCCGAGTTCCATCAGCCTTAGGGTCCACTATTATAGCGGTGCACTCCTGACCTCAACGGGGTGCATCTGTCACCTGGATACAGGTGACCTGACACTAAAGTTCTGGCCAACCCTATTGGATGCCTGGCACTTGGGAAGAGGAGCGGAGGAGACACGTGCTGGAGCGGAGGTCGCCGCCTCTCTTAGAGTGCGCCCTGATCCCACCCAATTGTGTGACGATAGAGAATTAATTTTCGCTATTTCCACACTAACCTTCATCCCACGCGCTGCAGCGGAGGTCGCCACTGCTCTGAGATTAGCTGCTGCAGAGCTATGGTAGGGCCCTCGGCTCTATCAGAGCCATGCAGGGGGGTGCTGCCAGAGCCGCAAGCCGTAAGCCACGAGCGGGGGTGTCGTGGGGGGGTCGGTGGGCACAGTGGCTGCATTTTGGAAAATGTGGGCAATGCCTGGTTATAGATTTTAACCAGATGCGGACTGCCCTCGCACATTTACCTTGACAGGGCGGCCGCTCTGTGCAGAATCATGTACAGGTATACAGCGCTTCACTGCTGTCTTAACCAATGAGGAGGGAGAGCCCCAGACAGAGGAGTCTCTTGTGCAACATTGCTGGATCGAGATGGGGCTCAGGGAAATATTGGGGGGTGGGGGGGCTGAGGGGGGCTGCTGCACAGAGAAGGCTTTTTATCCTAATGAATAGAATGCATTAAGATGAAAAACCGTCTGCCTTTACAACCACTTTAAGCTTTGCCGTTTACAGCCTGTTGGCAAATAAATTTTGATGTATGTTATAAACTCTGAACAGTCTTAAGAAAGTAAAGATACTCTGGTCAGCTTTGCCTTTTTTGCATTCTTTCAATTTCCATCGACTTTATCTTTATTAATACTCAAATTTATAACACAGTCCCACCTTATTGTTTAATTTCCATGTTATGGCTTCATGATTGACATGAAGCTTCTGACCTTCTGGAGCCCAGGGTGTAAAGTTTCCCACCTCCTTATAATCTTCAGTAAAATCGTCTCCCAGTATCCAGTTAGTTATTCTGTAGTGATAAACAAATTCTCCATATTCATTAAAGAATGGCACTGGCTCAGCTGAATCAAAGGAATATTTAATTTCTTTTAGGAGGTAATACAGCTTGAAAATAAATATAGAAAGGTAAAAATGCATGCTGGCATAATAGAATCTGTGAGAAGGAACTAATTATTTTCAGAGGATCCAGACATTTTTTGACTCCCCCCACAGGATATAAGCTATGCCAAATACATCCTTCTGTTTTACTGCAAGTCACCCGACTCATAACCAGTTGCAGACTCTGGCCAAAAAAAGTCATCATTGTACACAGGGCATCTCTAGTACATCCAGTCCTTCTGCCCTGCTGCTGGGATCCCCCCTGTCCCAGTACACAGCAATTCAGCTCTTATTAATCACAGCTGCATTGCGAGTATACAGAGGGGGTCCCGGCAGCAGGAGCTGTTAAAAAAAGACATTGGGAATGTTTATCAACAACATTGCTCAGCTGCAAATACAGGAAGCTACAATGAATGTTTCATTTTGTATCTTTCTGTTTATTCATTTACAAATCAAAGGAATTTACTTCAATCTGCAGATGAAGTCAGTTAAAGAAACATGACAAGTAATAAAAAGTTTTGTTTTGTCTTTTTTATTAAATGCTCCTCTGTTGAACTCCTTCTTAACCCTTTGTTTACTCTAATCAGCTCTAATTAACTCCTTATTCTCTTTCTCCATTCAATTATAATATTTAAACTTTTTTTTTTTTTTCTGATTTTTGTTTGCTTTGTTTATTAATATTTTTACACCTTTTATATATATTTATACGTATCACACTGAAAAAAAGTGCAAAATTGAAAAAAACCCACATTTGTAAAAAAAACTTGTAAATAACATTGCAATGCATTGTACCAAAATCATAATTTTAGTTTTGTTTTTACCACTTCAGCCCCAGAAGATTTTACCCCATTCCTGACCAGAGCACTTTTTACAATTTGGCACTGCATCGTTTAACTTGTAATTGCGCGGTCATGCAATGCTGTACCCAAACAAAATTTGCGTCCTTTTTTTTCCCACAAATTGAGCTTTCTTTTGGTGGTATTTGATCACCTCTGCGGTTTTTATTTTTTGCTCTATAAACAAAAAAACAGCCACAATTTTGAAAAAAAAAAAAACAATATTTTTTACTTTTTTCTCAAATAAATATCCCCAAAAATCTTTTTTTTAAAAACAAATTTCTTCATCACTTTAGGCCAATATATATTCTTCTACATATTCTTGGGGAAAAAAAATCTCAATAAGCGTATATTGCACAAAAGTTATAGCGTCTGCAAACTATGGGAAAGATTTATGGCATTTTTTTTTTTTTTACTAGTAATGGCAGCGATCTGCGATTTGTATCGGCATTGCAACATTGCGGCGGACAGATCGGACACTTTTGACACATTTTTGGGACCATTGACATTTATACAGCGATCAGTGCTATAAAAATGCACTGATTACTCTGTAATTGTTACTGGTAGGGGAGGGGTTAACACTAGGGGGTGATTAAGGGGTTAAATGTGTGTTTTCCCAGTGTGTTCTTTATGTATGAGCATAGGACTGAGTAAGAAAGGAGACATATCATTGTTCCTATTTACTAGGAACAAACGACATGTCTCCTCTCCCCTGACAGCACAAGGATTTGTGGCCCGTCAGCCACGCGCATCGGGTCCCTTCTGGCGGCTCTTAACTGGCCGACGTACCCATGCGGGATTTTGCGCACCCGTGCCACAGTGACGATGTATATCGGCGTCAGCCGGTCGGGAAGGATGTTAAACGGGACAAATTACAGCATAAAATGCACATTTTTTTTTGTGCAGTAATACTTTTTAACACTGTAACACTGCTCAAAAAAGAATTGTGAAAAAAATCATTGTTGCAGGACAATATTCACAAAAAGAAAGCCTTGTTTATCCTTAAAAAAACAATATATGTATTACAATGTTATGTAATGACAAAATTATTGCCAAATAAACAGGCTCATAGCAGAAATGTGAAAATTGCTCGGGTCCATAAAAGGTGAACAGGTGTGAGAGCCGAAGTGGATAAGAAATATGCAGAAAATAAAATTAGAACACACAAGCTATACACTTGTAAGTCAGAGAATTCATCTCTTTCACTTTAAAAAAAAAAATGTTTTTTTTTGCTTTTTTTATTTGTAGTACAGTATATGTTTCATGCTAAGCAACTAGAAGACTTGTGCCTAGATATGAAAGATTGGATCATTTTTTATTCCTTTTCTGATTTTCTGCTTTCTGCCATTAGGGGACATAGGGTACAAGTTACTAAACGCAAATAGAATTTCACGTCAGCGGGAGACCCTACCCCTTTGTGATCCCACCCCTCAATGACCAGGGCATGCTGGGTCGATGATTTTAAAAGGGGATGGGGTCACCCGCTGATGACCCCTCCCCTTAGCTGTTAAAGGCAGGCAGTTGGCGGGGAGCCTTAGACACCGGAGGTTTCTTCTTTTTTTTGGGTTCGGTGTTGTGGCACTCGGCTAGATTGATAAAGGATCTACACCGGGGGACATTGTTTTTTATTTTTTTATTTTTTAATAAAGGATTTGTCAAAAACTTCTGTAGTGTCTTTAATCCCTTTTTACACTTTTTTGATGATTGGGTAGGGTACCCCATACTCATTCACATGGGGGGGTGTTGGAATCTGGGGGTTTCCAGATCCTGATAAGCCCCCCACCCGTAGACAACCACAACCACCACCCAAGGTTTTGGGGAAGAGACCCTTGTCTCCATCACTATGGGACAAGGTGCTTAGAGGTGGGGATCCCCCCCTTGTTAAGGGCATGTGGTCTGGTATGGTTCCAAAAGCCTGTTGTAGTTTTCTAGAGCATTGTGGAGAAGGGCTGGGAGAATCTGATCCTGGTCTTCATATGTAATTCCCAATTGGTGTCCCAATATGGCTGAATTAGTGGCCAGTACCATATGTTGCAGGAGACTAAAGTCATTCTTGCAATGCATGTATCCGTGGTTATTTAGTAGGTTTTGCTTAATGTTTCTAGGGTTTGGTACCAATGGAAAACAATTTTATATTGATATTTTATATTTGCAAAATGTTATACAGAAACTAAGAAAAGCTTTTTTTTCAAAATTTTCAGTCTATTTTTGTTTGTTTAGCAAAAAGTAAAAAGAAAACAGTGGGGGGTTAAATACCACCAAAAAAAAACTCTTTCTGTCTCAAAAAAATGATAAAAAATTAATATGGGTACAGCGTGCATGACCCTGCAAGTGTCAATTAAAGTGCGACAGCGCTGAAAGCTGAAAATTGGCCTGGGCAGGAAGGGGGTGAAAGTGCCCGGTATTGAAGTGGTTAAGTAAAATTGATGACTGGCACCTTAATTTTGAACTGGAAATACTATGTATTTATTAAAAGTGCTCTCTAAGTGAACATTTTGTACATTACTGATATGTAAAATAGTTCTTAAAATTGAAGATATGATGTAACTTCTACCTGATGCTTATAATAATGATGTCGCTTATCATCAAATGTTCCTTTATGGAGTAGTTGCATATTGTGAAGAGCTTTAGCCAAGTTTTCTACTGCATAATATATTCGTGGTGTGACACCTTGATTCACAAAACCGTCCATGTTTGGATATTTTTCTGCTTCGTAAGGGTTTATTTTACATACTATTTTGCTCTTTCCTCTGTTTGCAGACAAGCACTTTGCTATAGTTAAAAAATATTGGGAACCTGGTGAATTGTTTGTACTATTCATCTTGTCAATGCCATCAAAGAAATGTTCTTTATCTGGAAGGGATAAGGGGTAGAGTTCCACCGCTAAACTCCCGTTAATTGCAGGTATTGGTATTAGATGTGCTGAAGATCTGGAAACCCAAATAGGAGAAAAAATAAATGTTTTATCAGAGAAATAACTGTCAAACATAGCGAAAACTGCATTGATGTAAACATAAGATCCACATACTACGATGACCTTAGAAGTGGAGTTTTTCAAATTAGCAGCAGCGTCTTCAATAGCTTTGAATGACATTTCATCAGTTAATGTTTCTATTCCAAGTTGATATGTAAACTCAACACAAATTCCATGACTGATCATGTACTTTGTTAAAATGTCTTTTTCTTTATCTCCAGCATCATCATCTGTTGTGAATATTCCAACCCAAGTCCAGCCAAAGTGTTTCAACAGCTCAATTACAGCCAAATAGTGGACATGATCATTCTGAACTGTTTGGAAAACATGAGGATAAAGACGTCTGTCAGTAAGAGAAGGGTCTGTAGCTCCGTAACTGATCTGTGAAAGAGAATCATTATCTTATGTCTTTTAGGCATTAATTCATCAATAAAACAATAAGCATTATATTAAAGTGTTTGCAAAGGCTGAAGGTGATTTACCTTCATGCATTCTATGAAACAAGATAAAAATCCTTCTGTGTGCAGCTCCCCCCAACCCCCTTCAATACTTACCTGAGCTCTATCTTGATCCAGCAATGTGCACAAGAGCAGCTGCTCTCTCGTTTCTCTCCCTCCTCATTGGCTCAGACACAGCAGTGTGAATTACAACCAGTGAGGAGGGAGCAGGGCGCAGGGCTGAGCCCCGTTATGTGTGTCAAAGGACACACAGAGTCAGCTTGGGAACAAGCACACACGGATGCCCTCATAGCAAGTGGCTTGCTACGGTAGCACTCAACACGGGGGATTTTATATAATGAGTTTATGTGAGATCACCATTAACCACTTCAGCTCCAGAAAAATGTTACTCTCTTCATGACCAGGCCCTTTTTTGCTATTCGACACTGGACCACTTTAACTGGCAATTGCAAGGTCATGTAGCTAAACAAAATTTCTATATTTTTTCACACACATAGAGCTTTCTTTTTGTGGTATTTGGTCACTACTGTTTTTTTTTTTTTTTTTTCATTTTTTGCGATATAAAAGAAAAAAAATACAGAAAATATTTTAAAAAAAAACAATATTTTTTATTACTTTCTGCTATAAGACATATCCAATAAAAAAAATGTAAAAATCAAATTTCTTCATAAATTTTGGCCAGCATTTATTCTGCAACATGTTTATGATTAAAAAAAAAAGTGTTTATCGATTGGTTTGCATGAAAGTTATCACACCTACAAACTATGGTATTTACACTGATTTTTTGTGATTTTAATGAGGCTTAAAATGAAACAATAAAAATAAAAAACTCCTTTAAAGTGCCTTGGGGGTGTGGCTTGCTACCGAGCCGGATGGCAGTATAGGAACGGAGCTCCTGTGACAAACGGGGATACAGCGGCTCACAGCGACCCACAGGGACTCATTTTTACCCGACTTCACAGGCGATCTGCCTCTGGAACACCCCTGGATCATGTCCAGAAAAAGGAAAGACCAAAGGAAGCAGCAGCGATTAACGGACTTCTTTACACAGAAACAACATGACGGTAGGCAAGATAGCGCCGAGTCATCATCCACCCCTGTCACTAAATCACAAAGTTATCCACCTAAATCGGACAGGAAAATCCAAAATAGCGGCTCCCCTGAAAGCCCACAGCACTACTCTCCCTCCCCAGCTTCTGGTAGCCCAGCCAAGGCAAAATTTAGGATGGATGGAGAGGGATACAATCCCACAGCAAGCCCTGTCACTGACTCAGGGGATGATACACATGAGCTCCTAGATTCTATTGAATCCTTCCCTACTATGCACCAGCCTGTGATGGACACTGTCTTAAAAGACATTCTTCTGTCACTGAGAAGCTCAGTGCAGTCTGACGTGATGAAATGCATGCACAGATTCAACAGTGACATTCAGGCAGTGGAATCCAGAGTGGAGCACATTGAGCACAAGATAGGGGAATATGCCTCCACTATTAATAACTTAGTGGACTCTCATGAGGAAAGAGAAGGGGATACAGAGTGGATTAAGGCCAAGCTTGCAGACATTGAGGACAGGAATAGGAGAAACAATATGAAAATAAGGGGGATCCCTGAATCAATCCAGCAAGCTGACCTGTGCACTTTTGCCTCATCTCTGTTCAAAATGTTCATCCCCGACCTCTCTGACCTAGAGATCACTATTGATAGGATTCATCGGTTACCTAAACCGTCATACTTACCCGAGCAAGTGCCCGGAGATGTAATCCTGCGTGTCCATTTTTATCACGCAAAGGAGCAGTTGATGATGACAATGCGCAAAAGGGACCAAATCCCTTCACAATATCAGAACCTACAATTTTATGCAGACTTGCCCCAATATACCCTACAAATAAGAAAAAACCTAAATACCATTAATAAAGTACTCAGAAACCACAGAATCATCTACAGATGGGGTTATCCCACCAAAACTTCCCATTGTTTTGTATTGTAGATTCTCTGGAGAAAGGCCTTTCTCTATTGGAAGAATGGAAAATCCTCCCTGAGCACGCAGATGACTTGAACTCAGCCAGACCAATGCGACAGATTGAACCTGACTGGAAAAAGGTCACAAACAAAAATGCCAAATCGCACAGTTAAACCCGGATGGGATACGTATCCCTGGAGGAAAAACCAAGAGAGCCTGTAGGCTTGAACTCACCCCTCACCTAACTTGAGCAGCATAGTGCTGCATACGGGTATTTCTTTTGCCCTAACCTGTTACTGTTAAGGTTCACCCCTTGAGTATGTTGGTTTTGCACCAGTTATATGGTTTTTCAAATTTTGTGTTTTTAATTTCCTATGTTTTCTTTCTTACATTCTCAAATGTTGCCACAGTCGACGAACGCCATCAAAACGACAGGAATTCTCCACACAGCAGCCACATGTGTAAGAATTCTGTTATGGACTACTATGCAAGCCAGGACGAACTTAGCATCCACACCAAAGAGTGAGTACAATATAATACATCTCTAAACACACATTACTGACTACACGCCATACCTAAACAAACAGGCCACAAGATAGAGACATCTCCTCAATAATGAATCCATTTTACAACTATCTTCTAAACACCCTAATTCCGCAAAAATGGTATTAAAAATTCTCTCTATTAATTCCAAAGGCCTTAATCATCCAGCTAAGAAGCCCTTTGCAACAAATGTGACATTATGGGGTTGATTTACTAAAGGGAAAAAGGGTACTCTTTGCAAAGTGAAGCCTTACCTCATTTACTAAGCTCTGGAGCAATTGCACTTGCAGAGGGCAACTGCCCTCTGCAAAGTGCACAGTTTTTTTGCCTTTAGTAAATCAACCCCTATATGTTCTCAGGAAACACACTTTTCTGCCTCAGCACCACCTATTTGTTCTCACAGAAACTTTCCCCATATATTCACCGCCAATGCCCACAATAAAACAAAACACAGCTGTTAAAGATTCTGCAGCATTTACCTTACATGAGGTAGCCAAGGACCCCAGAGGCCGTTACCTTATTTTAGTCTGTGACCTCAATTCAATCACATACACTATTGTGAACGTTTACGCACTGAATCAGCACCAAGTCCGCTTTTTCCACAAATTGATGCGAAAGGTGCGTATCCACCTAAAGGGAAGATTAGTCCTGTGTGGCGACGTCAACATAACACCAGACCCCGGTATGGACTCTTCTTCTGGCATCAAACGCACAAGCCCATCTCTTTTGGCTTCAATACATGATCAGGAATTATTCGACGCCTGGAGGTGCCTACATGCAGGGGAAAGAGACTTAACTTTTTTTCTCATCACTACATAGAGCATACTCCCGATTCGACTTATTCTTAGTTGATCAAAAAACCCTAGCAAAGGTGACTTCAGCATCTATCAACACTATGACGTGGTCAGACCACGTTTCCATCACCCTTTCTCTAGAAGACTCCGCGGCTAACACTGCAACTCCAATGTGGAGGTCAAATTCTTATCTTTTGCAGCAAGTACAATCTATAAAGATCATTGAAACGCATTTGAAAGAGTTTTTCACTACTAATGAGTCCTCTGTGCAAGATCAGTTTGTATTATGGAACACTCATAAAACGTATATACGAGGTATTCTTATCCAACTAGGGGCTAGGGCGGCAGCAAAAGCGAGTAAAAGCGATAACAGACAAAATTTTCCTATTAGAAACAAGCAACAAACAAAAGCCATCCACCACAATCTCCAAAAACTCACTCAGTTGCCATATGACCCTAGGCTCCTATTATTGGAAAACTTTGAAAAAGGATCCAAAAAACTTAAAATTATATATTACGCTACCAGGAATAAAGCAGGTAAATTACTAGCACACAGAGTGAAGGGCTTAAGGTACCATATATACTACATCCCCTCACTAAAAATTTACTTTACCATCCTCAAGATACATCTGATGCCTTCAGCCACTATTATAGCTCTCTGTACAATTTATGATCTAGATCTATAAAGCTATTGATTCCCTTCCAATTAATAAATCTCCAGGCCCAGACGAATTCACTGGGAACTACTATAAAACGTTTAAGCTACTGTTAACCCCTTATCTAGAACGCACTTTTAATGCTGCTGCTGCCTCAGGTTCCTTCCCTCCTGAGATGCTGAATGCTATAATTGTGACCTTGCTGAAGCCGGGGAAGGATCCTATCACACCACCAAACTTCAGGCCCATATCATTGCTCAACATCAGTTTGAAGGTTTATGCCAAAATTATTGCTTCAAGCCTATTGAACATAATCCCCCTTCTCATACATCCAAACCAGACGGGCTTTACCAAAGGCCATCAGATGTCTGATGCCACACACAGGCTGACAAACATCATACATCTAGCTGAACTGCATAAAGTACCTCTCCCTCCTCCAGACACGAGACTTGGATCCGTCCGGACAGGAGACGCTGGAAGTATCAGCTGTTGTGGACGCTATCTTCACACGGTCCCTGCAGAGGGCGAAATCTGCGTGCTCGTAAGACCTCGCTATTAGGAGGTCCACCATCGAGGGTAAGGGTCCACCTTTATTATTTTCTTTTTGGATCACTGCAAGTGGAAATCACGTCTATTCATCCTTCTTTCCCTTCTTCAATCATACGGATTATGGTCGGATGGAATGTGGATAGGGTTTCCTTATGCGGATGAACTTTCTCTTCATAGTTTCACTTTATGGACTATGGTCACTAAATTTTTTTTGGTATACCATATATACTCGAGGTTAAGTCGTTCCGAGTATAAGTCGAGGCCCTAATTTACCACAAAAAAATGGGAAAAACTTAGTGACCCGAGTATAAGACGAGGGTGAGAAATGCACAGCTACTATAAGTGGAAAAGAGGGTCAACAATGCCCATTTGCAGCATCACTGTGCCCATTTGCATGCCTCACTGTGCCCATTTGCAGCCATAGGTCCCCCGAACTTCAAACTCGGTAGTTAAGGGTTCCTAGATGCCCCCTAGCTGCCCCCTAGCTGCAGCCAAAATTTGAGGTCTCTGAACCCAAATGGTCCCAAAATGACATTGCTGCAGATGGACACAGTTGACCGAATTTGGGGCCCCGTATTCCGGGGCCACTTAGTGCTAGGAACACCAAATTTGGTGTGCAAACTCAGTGGAACTAGCACCATAAAATATCCAAAGCTGAGGTTTCTAGCACCAAGTGTCCCCGAGATACAGGGCCCCAAATATAAGTTCAGAAAATGTCAAGCACTTTTCTGCAGCAGAGAATGACATTTTCCGAACCGAATTTGGGGCCCCATATCTCGGGACCACTTGGTCCTAGGAACCCCAGTCCACTGGGTTTGCACACCAAATTTGGGGTTCCTAGCACCTAGTGGCCCTGAGATACGTGGCCCCAAAGCAGTTCAGAAAATGTCAAGCACTTTTCTGCAGCAGAGAATGACATTTTCCAAACCGATTTTGGGGCCCCGTATTTCGGGGCCACTTAGTGCTAGGAACCCCAGCTTTGGATATGTTGTGGTACCAGTTCCACTGGGTTTGCACACTAAATTTGGGGTTCCTAGCAAAGTGGCCCTGAGATACGGTGCCCCAAAGTCAGTTCGGAAAATGAAATTTTTTGCTGCAGAAAAGTGCTTGACTCGAGTATAAGTCGAGGGGGGCACTTTCAGCACAAAAAAATGTGCTGAAAAACTCGACTTATACTCGAGTATATACGGTATATTTATTTATCATTTCACCATTTACAGATATCTTTATTAGTGTCACATTTAATCTTGATTGATCTTTAATGGTTGTGATTTTCATTTTTCATATGAGTGTTTGGCACATCAGTGCACATTTCACATATCAATTAATATTGTACCAGATATTTTTTATTTTGTTTTCCTCTTTTTTTAATTTTTAATTTCAAAACAATTTCTTTAGACCTTGTTTCATACAAGTTTGATTTATCACTTTATTTTTTATTTTTCACTTTATTTTTACATATATATTTTTTGCTGTATTTATCACTTGTGCATACAGATTGTAAGTGCACTTTTTCACAAATTTTTGGATTATTACATACAAAAAATTTTATTTGTTATACATTGTGAGTTCATATGTAATGCTAATTCTACAGAGGATGTTCTGTAATGTCATTTGTTGTTCAAATATCTTTTATAACCAATAAAAATTTATTGAAATTAAATAAAGTGCCTGGGGGTTCCCCTTAGCCTGCCTGTAAAATGACACATCTGTACCGTATATAGAACCTGCTGCAGAAAAGCTGACATATGAAGTATATGAAGAAAAAAATTAAATTTAAATTGATTTTTCTGGCTGCAAGATATTGCTGGCAATATAAAAAGTAAAAAAAATGGTGTGGGGGTCCCCCCCAATCCATACCAGGCCCTTTGGGTCTGGTATAGATTTTAAGGGAAACCCCACCCAAAAAAAATAAATAAATGGTGTGGGGTCCCCCCCATAATCCATACCAGACCCATATTTGAGAATGCAGCCTGGCAGGCTGTCCCCATCAACATAGGGACAAGGTGCGTTGGTGTGGAGGGGACAAGGTGCTTTGAAGCAGAGGGGGGAGAGCCCCCCTGCCCCAAAGCACCCCCCATGTTGAGGGCATGTGGACTAGTATGTTTCAGAGGGGGCACTCCTTCATCCCCCTCTTTCCTGGCCTGCCAGGCTGCATGCTCAGATAAGGGTCCGTTATCTGAGCTTTTTTAAATTTTGGTGTGGGTTCCCCTTGAAATCCATATCCGATCCAAAGAACCTGGTATGGATTGGAAGGGACCCCCACCGCGTTTTTTGTTTTGTTTTGTTTTTTTTTATTTCTATTGCTGGCAATGTTTTTTTTATTTAAATTCAGCTGTTAGTGGGGAAGCCCACAGACAGATGATGACTCAACCGCTGTTAAGGACGTGGCGCCCGGCTTCCGAACCCATTCCTTAACAACCAGCAGTTATTCACTGTGCGCTTGGTGGGCAAACATCCCGCAGAGTGCCTCGAAAATTTGTGTGTTCACCAAACATGCAAACAGGTGATGTACGGCCAATTCTATTCTCGGCCCGAACTACTCGTCCTATCACTACTAATGATATATAAGTTGCACATGAGGAGATGTTTCCTGCATCTGACGAAGTGCATGTATCAACTGGTATTGACAATGCAGATCTAACTATGTATATGTAAATACTCTTATAGTGATTGGAGTGTATTTACATGTACAATGAACCTAGTTAACAGGGAAGAAGATGTGGACCTGAGAAGAGGAGGATTGGGGCTGCTCTGTGCCAAACCATTGTATAATATGTTTTTTTTTTTTTTTAATTTCCGGTTAGTATCACTTTAAATAGTAAAAAACAAAACAAAAAAAAAAAGAAATTATGTTAACCAGTTGCTTTACTGCAACAGTGTGGGCCAGCTGCGCAGAATCACGTATATATATGGCTCTTTCTGCTCTACTGATGCTGCATCCACCTACATAAGTATACTTCTAAAAAAAAAACAATTCCCATACTTCTCTTTTAAAGCAGTCACTACTAACTACCCCTCAGAATCCCTCCAACTGTATCAGTCAAGTACACACTTCCTTCAACATTGCCATGCCCTGATGAAGGGAGACGCTTTCAACCCTTAGGCCTGGTTCACACCTATGCAGGTTGCATATTCCAGGTGCATTTTGTGCTTTTCAATACATGTTTTAGATCCTTTAAGGCATACCTCCCAACAGTCCCGGATTCTGCGGGACAGCCCCTGATTCTGACATATGTACTGCAGTCCCGTTGAGCTGTCTAGTTTCCCGCATCACTCCCACTGCCTCACTCACTTTTCTCCTGCAGATCCGATACAAGGCAGGAGATATGACAGTCTTTTTTTTCTCTCTGTCTTTTGCCACAATTCAGGTGTTTTACAATTTTGCCTTGTTCTCAATCTCTGCAGCTGATCTCATGCCAATCAGAACACCCTGACCAGCCATACAATATAACCCCACCTCCGCCTTTGTCCACACCCCCTGTCATTTTCAATTCTGGGCGCCAACATCCAACATGCCGGGTCTATTCAAATGAAAATAAAAATGTTTATCTTGAGTTACACTTTAGGAGTGATACATTTTGCTCTCATTAGGGAGGCTTGTTTACACCATGATGGTTTAAAATTCTCCACTTTGTTATTAAGATACTTTCAAACCCTTTCAGTTAAATGTATTCCAGGCAAGGTAGAGAATATGGGAGGACTGCATATAATTTTAAGTGTATGATGAAAAAGATGATATCAGAATCTGACACCTTGTAATACTTTCACATCTTCTTCTTTATTAAAACGCTTAATTACTTAAAGTGATTGTAAAGTCTATAAGGAAAGTAGACAATGGATATAGAGTGTTGAACGGTCACCTCCAGACAAGTATGTCTGGAAAGTGAAATAATGAATAATGAATCTGTGAATTGTAAAGTCTAGTTTTTTTTTTCTCTAAAAATAACAAACATGGTATACTTACCTGACCTGTGTAGTGGTTTTGCACAGAGCAGCCCAGATCCTCCTCTTCTCAGGTCCCTCTTTGGCTCTCCTGGCCTCTCCCTCCTGTCCAGTGCCCCCACAGCAAGCACCTTGCTATGGGGGCACCCGAGCTGAGTCACAGCTCCCTGTGTCCATTCAGACATGGAGCCCTGGTTCGGCCCCATCCCCCCTCTCTCCTGATTGGCTAACTGATTTTGATTGACCGCAGCGGGAGCCAATGACACCGCTGCTGTGTCTCAGCCATTCTGGAGGAGAGTCCCAGATGGCCGAGGAACTTGTGGACATCGCTGGATAGAGATGGGGCTCAGGTAAGTATTAGGGGGTGCTGGGACAGCTGCTGCACACAGAATTTTTTTTTATCTTAATGCATAGAATGCATTAAGATAAAATAACCTTCTGACTTTACAACCACTTTAAAGGGGAACTTTACCCATAACAACTTGCTTCTTGCCGGAGGCAGCCATTTTGGTGAAGCCCAGAGCCCCCAAACAGCAGTAAATCATAAGGCCGTTGGCAGTAAAGTGCCGCTTTTTTAGCGGCGCTTTACCGTCGTATTTACGGAGATATTCGGCCGCTAGCAGGGTGCTTTTAACCTCCGCTAGTGGCCGAGAAAGGGTTAAAACCACCCGCAAAGCGCTGCTGCAGCAGCGCTTTGTCAGCGGTATAGCCGCGCTGCCCATTCATTTCAATGAGCTAGAGCGGTGAAGAAGCGGTATACACACCGCTCCTTCTCCGCTCCAAAGATGCTGCTAGCAGGACTTTTTTACTGTCCTGCCAGCGCACCGCTCCAGTGTGAAAGCCCTCGGAAGCCCCCCATTTTACTCATCTGAGCTCATTCGTTCCCACAGCGGAGACGCGCTGCCCATTCATTTCAATGGGGTAGAGCGGTGAAGGAGCGGTATACCACACAGCTTCTTCACCTCCATGCTCCAGAGATTGATGTCATCAAGGCTGATGTAGGGTCCATAGACCTACATTGGTCATGATGAAGGCAAGGGACAGCCTGCCAAGGGAGTGGAGGATCAGTTAAGTTAAAAGAGTTGTAAATGTAGCACCCTCTACCTAAGGGTAGGGGCTAGTACAGGATTTTTCCCAGCTCAGGATATCTGCAGGTAAATTTAGGCAGGCTTATGCTGCAAGCTGGGCCTGTCTATTTTGATTTTAGGGCTGGGAGTGTTCGGTGTAGTGGTGGGTGTGGTCACCTGTGCTTTGATTCAGAGATGCCTCCCCTGCTTTCAGAAAGATGGTTCTGGAATAGGGGTTGGAACTGAAGTCTGAGTGGCAGGCAGCTCATGTGAGGAGCCTTGACCAATTATCTTTCGGTATTGGAAGGGGGCAGGCCTCTCAAATAAGCTGGGGTCACATGCTGCCAGGGGGGAGTCAAGAGAGTAGCAAAAGACAGCATGGAGTAGTGAGGTGCTGTTCCAGGCGTCCCCACACAGAGGAGGGATTGAGGAACCACTAGGAGGGAGTCCTAGATAAAGATCTTCGTCTTTGAAAAGGTATCAAGCTGCTGTGACCGGGGAACACAGGACTTGAATGCTGGACAAAATCCGTACAGAAGAAGTAGCAGTAAAGCGGAAGAGAGTAGAACAGCGTTCTGTGACCGGGGACACAGGACGGTCAAGTACTCAAAGGTCAGTGTGAACAGAACAAGAGAAGCTATCAAGAATAGTGCAGAATGCTGTGGCCGGGGAACACAGCAGTGACAGAAAAGGACAGGCTGGGAACAGTATTCCGCCTATTACCATGTGTCAGGCCATCGGGGGGAGATACCGTGTTATCTCTGGTCTGGTTAGCACATTGGTAATATCTTCCAAAGACTGTGTGGCTGTCTAACTCATTGATCATCGGGGAGAGGTTGTGTTAGGCCTCTGGATCTTTGATTCTCAGAAACCGTCATAGTCTGCAAGGTGGAATTATTCAGAGTGATTCTTCTTTGTCAAAATTGGAAGTGAAGAAGTAGTTTCAATAGTTGCTGAGAATACTAGATGTACAACAACTTCAAACCAAGGCTATTCAGTATTGTAGTGCAATAAACCAACTGCTATGGGCAGCCCATATCACTCCTTGTTACACCCAAGTTGTATCGTGCAATAAACGCAACAAAATCGTGCAAATGACTGTTTCTTGTCTTCACTGATCGTGGGAAGTCTGGCAGCAGGGTGATTGGCGGATTGCTAAGTAACCAAATCAGCAGCCCTTACGAGAGTACATAAAGTCAGAAGGTTTTTTTTATCTTAATGTATTTAATGCAGTAAGATAAAAAGCCTTATGTGTGCAGCAGCCCCCCTAATACTTACCTGAACCCCATCTCTGTGCAGTGATGTCCACATGTGTCTCGGCCATCTGATTGGTTGAGACACAACAGTGGTGCCATTTGCTCCCGCTGCTACTAACCAAAGTCAGTCAGACAATCAGGAGAGAGAAGGGGCTGGGCCGGCTGCAGCTCTGTGTCTGAATGGATACACGGAGCTGTGACTTGGCTCGGGTGCTCCAATAGCAAGCTGCTTGCTGTGGGGGGCACTCGACAGGAGGGAGGGGCCAGGATCACAGAAGAGGGACCCGAGAAGAGGAGGATATGGGCTGCTCTGTGCAAATCCACTACAACAGAGCAGGTAATTATAACATTAGGGATGAGCTTTCTGTTTGGGTCGAACATAAGTTCGAATTGAACATTGGCTGTTCGCCCGTTCGTCGAAAACCGAACATTATGGGCTGTTCACGCCAAATTTGAGCGGCGCGTAACGGCCCATAATGCACTGCGGGAGTGCAGTGCATTGCTGTATGATGATTGGCCAGAGCATACACCATGACCTGCATGCTTTGGCCAATCACGGCGCCCTCAGCTAAGAGAGCCATAATTGGCCAAAGGCAGGGTGCCTTTGGCCAATCATGGCTTAGGGGGACTTCGTCCATGCCCCACACTATATAAGGCCGCATGCACATTGGCGTGGACAGAGAGAGAGAGTGTCATTTAGATTGAGCAGGCAGGCAGGCAGATTATTCAGTTAGCTGCAGTGTATTTAATATATGTATATATATACAGACAGTCTTGTATATATATATACAGTATCTCACAAAAGTGAGTACACCCCTCACATTTTTGTAAATGTTTTATTATATCTTTTCATGTGACAACACTGAAGAAATTACACTTTGCTACAATGTAAAGTAGTGAGTGTACAGCTTGTATAACAGTGTAAATTTTTTGTCCCCCCAAAATAACTCAACACACAGCCATTAATGTCTAATCCGCTGGCAACAAAAATTAGTGCACCCCTGAGTGAAAATGTCCAAATTGGGCCCAATTAGCCATTTTCCCTCCCCGGTGTCATGTGACTCATTAGTATTACAAGGTCTCAGGTATGAATTGGGAGCAGGCATGTTAAATTTGGTGTTATCGCTCTCACTCTCTCATACTAATCACTGGAAGTTCAACATGGCCAAGAACTCTGAGGATCTGAAAAAAAGAATTGTTGCTCTACATAAAGATAGCCTAGGCTATAAGAAGATTGCCAAGATCTTGAAACTGAGCTGCAGCACGGTGGCCAAGACCATACAGCCCTTTAACAGGACACGTTCCACTCAGAACAGGACTCATCATGGTCGACCAGAGGTTGTCTTTTGGAAATAGATGTATGAGTGCTGCCAGCATTGCTGCAGAGATTGAAAGGGTGGGGAGTCAGCCTGTCAGTGCTCAGACCATCTGCCGCACACTGCATCTAATTGGTCTGCATTGCTGTCGTCCCAGAAGGAAGCCTCTTCTAAAGATGATGCACAAGAAAGCCTGCAAACAGTTTGCTGAATACAAGCAGACTAAGGACATAGATTACTGGAACCATGTCCTGTGGTCTGATGAGATCAAGATAAACCTATTTGGTTCAGATGGTGTTAAGCGTGTGTGGCAGCAACCAGGTGAGGAGTACAAAGACAAGTACATCTTGCCTACAGTCAAGCATGTTGGTGGGAGTGTCATGGTCTGGGGCTGCATGAGTGCTGCTGGCACTGGGGAGCTACAGTTCATTGAGCCATGAATACCAACATGTACTGTGATATAAGGAGCAGAGTATGATCCCCTCCCTTTGGAGAGTGGGCCGCAAGGTAGTATTCCAACATGATAATGATCCCAAACATACCTCCAATATGATCACTGCCTTGCCAAAGAAGCTGAGGGTAAAGGTGATGGACTGGCCAAGCATGTCTCCAGACCTAAACCCTATTGAGCATCTGTGGGGTATATTTAAACGAAAGGTGGGGGCGCGCAAGGTCTCTAACATCCACCAGCTCCATGATGTCGTCATGGGGGGGTTTTAAAGAGGACTTCAGTGGCAACCTGTGAAGCTCTGGTGAACTCCATGCCAAAGAGGGTTAAGGCAGTACTGGAAAATAATGGTGGCCACACAAAATATTGACACTTTGGGCCCAATTTGGACATTTCCCTTAGGGGCATACTCACTTTTGTTGCCAGTAGTTTAGACATTAATGGTTGTGTGTTGAGTTATTTTGAGGGGGACAGTCAATTTACACTATTATACAAGCTGTACACTCACTACTTTACATTGTAGCAAAGTGTAATTTCTTCAGTGTTGTCACATGAAAAGATATAATAAAATATTTACAAAAATGTGAGGGGTGTACTCACTTTTGTGAGATACTGTATATCCACTGTTTCCAGTTTAGCTAGATCTGACTGCAGTCCGTTCCTGGTGTATAATGTACAATACATACAGTGCACCCATAGTTGTTCTTACACCTCTGTTGGTGTACACAGTACCGTGCACCCCTAGTGCAGTTGCTACTACTTTCCTGGTGGTGTACACGGTACACAATACAGTGTAGTGTTTTTTGCTAAACAAAATTTACAGCATGTCCAAAAGGCCACCAAGGAGAGGCAGATGCTCACAGGCCACTAAAAGAGGGCAAGCAGGCTCTGTGTCTACAGTAGACAGTGCTGGTCGTGGACATGGTGCATCCTCAGCATGTGGCCGTGGGGAAAGCTTGTCCTTTTTTCCTGCAGCTGACCATGTTATTGAGCCACAACATGCAGAAGAGTTGGTGGAATGGATAACAAAGCCGTCCTCATCCTCCTCATCCTCTGTCACCCAGGCTCAGTTTTTGCCTGCCAATGCAGCTGCCAAAGCGGTCTATTCCATCGGCTCCATGTCAACAGTCACTCCTTCCCTAGCCCCACCATCATGCACGAAGGAGTCCCCCAAACTATTCAACCACAGTGTCGGGTACATGCTGCAGGAGGATGCACAGCTCCAATGATGGTACCCAGGTTGAGGAAGGGAGTAACTTGAGCCTAGAGAGAGGGGGTGCCCAAGAAGGTCAAGAAACTGGCAGTCATGTTCCTCCAGCTGCAGCATACTGCCAAGTTTGCTCCAGTGACGAGGAGGGAGGGGATGATGAGGTCACTGACTTAACTTGGGTGCCTGATAGAAGAAAGGAGGAGGAGGAGGCACATCTCCAATGAGGTAGGATGCCTTCCAGGGGGCAGCTTAAGGGCAGCCACCCTATTGCATCACACCACAGAGCTAAGCAGGTGCAGGGCGCTGCTGACTCCCCACATTTTTTGAAAAGTTCTTTGGTGTGGGCCTTTTTTGACATGTTTGCCGAAGATCGCACTGTTGCTGTTTACAACATATGTCTGAAGCATATCAAGCGTGGCCAAAACAGCAGCCGCTTGGGCACCACATGCTTGACCAGACATATGATGACCTCATATAAAAGAAATTTGGTCCCAGTCATCCACATGCTCAGCGTCTGAATGCTAGCTTGGCCAAATTGCTAGCACTGTGACTGCTGCCTTTTCAGCTGGTAGACTCTGCCCCCTTTCATGAATTTGTGGAATGTGCGGTACCTCAGTGGCAGTTTCCCAAATGCCATTTCTTTTCATGGAAGGCCATTCCGGCTCTCTACCAGCATGTGGAAGGCAATGTCTTGGCCTCGTTGGACAGGGCGGTCAGCAGTAAGGTGCATATTACTGCTGACTCATGGTCCAGCAGGCAGGGAGCCTTTCTTTCATGGAGCACAGGGTAACTCTGCTGGCAGCTGGGAAGGATGCAGGACAGGGTTCAGTATTGTTGGAGCTTGCTCCGCCACCACGCCTCCAAAATGCTAGTGGTGATTCTGCCACAGCTCTCTCCTCCACCCCCTCCTCTTCTTCTTCCTCTATGGCCTCTTCTTCTGCAGATTTCTCCTCTGAACCAGCCGTGCTCCGTAGGCGTTCAAGGGGCTACGCAAGCATTCAGGCAAAAAGTTGTCATGCGGTGCTTGAGTTGGGACAGGAGCCACACTGGGGCACACTGAGATTCTGTCAGCTCTGCAGGGGCAGGCTCGGAGGTGGTTGACACCATGCAAGCTTCAACCAGGAATGGTTGTATGCGACAATGGCACCAACCTTCTCTCCGCCCTCCGACAGGGACACTTGACCATGTTCCCTGTTTGGCTTACATTCTGAATTTGGTGGTGCAGCAGTTTTTGTGCAGGTACCCGGGCTTACAGGATCTCCTGAGGCAGGCCAGGAAAGTCTGTGGTCATTTCCGCCGGTCATATAATGTCAGTGCTCGGCTGGCTGACATTCAAAAGGAATGCAGCCTGCCAAAGAACCGCCTCATTTGTGACATGCCCACCAGGTGGAACTCAACGTTGGCAATGCTGCAGCATCTGCACACGCAGCAGAGGGCCATCAATGAGTACCTGTGTGAGTATGGCACCAGGACAGGGTCAGGGGAACTTGGCTTTTTTTCGCCACGCGAGTGGCTACTGATCAAGGATGCATGCACTGTCCTGTCACCATTTGAGGAGGCCACGAGGATGGTGAGCAGTGACAGTGCATGCATCAGTGATAGTGTCCCTCTTGTCTTCCTGTTGGAGCACACGCTTCGTGGAATAATGGACAGGGCACTTGAGGCAGTACAGCGGGAGGAAGAGGACTTCCTTACCTCTCAAGGCCCCCTTTATCCAGATACTAGTATTCCTGCAGGCCCGCCGATCACACAGGACGAAGAAGAGGAGGAGGAGTAGGAGGAGGATTGTGTTAGCATGAAGGTGGAGCATAACACTCAGCATCAGCAGCAGTTCAAGGGTTCGTTTTCAGTCCCCAGAAACCCATGGAGTTGTACGTGGCTGGGAGGAGGTGGTTGAGGATCATGTGATCCTTAGTGACCCAGAGGACTCAGGATCGAATGCCTCTGCAAACCTACGCTGCATGGCCTCCCTGATCCTGCAAAGCCTGCGAAAGGACCCTAGGATTCGTGGTATCAAGGAGAGGGATCATTACTGGATGGCAACCCTTCTTGATCCACATTACAAGGGTAAGTTTGCAGAACTTATCCAGCCTTCGCAGAGGGAGCAGAGGATGAAACATCTTCAGGAGGCCTTGCAGAAAGGTTTGTGCAATGCGTTTCCAGAGCCTGGGAGGTTACAATTGCCTGGTGCTGGACAAAGTGTTGCTGAGGCTTCGTTCAGTCACAGAAAGAGCGGTGGAGAAGGTGGCCGGCTGACCGATGCCTTCAGGCAATTTTTCAGTCATCAGCGCCCAGGTCTGATTGGTTCCAGCAACCAATGCCAGCATCTGAATTCCATGGTGCAGGAATATCTAGGGGCAAGATCAGACTTGGAGACCTTTCCACCAGAACATCCACTGGGTTACTGGGTCTTGAAGATGGACCACTGGCCAGAGCTTGCTCAGTATGCAATTGAGCTACTGGCCCGTCCTGCATCCAGCGTTCTTTCTGAACACACATTCAGTGCTGCTGGAGGCTTTGTAACCGATCACAGAGTGCGCCTGTCCACAGACTCTGTTGATTGGCTCACATTCATAAAATTGAATCAGTCTTGGATCATCAGCTACCAAGCAAATGATGCTGATGTAACCGATTGATTTTTCTATGGATGTGGGATCCCTTGAAGACTGCATATGCTGAATGACTATCCTATTATGCTGAGTGACTATTCTATTCCTCCTCAATTTTCATGATGATAGCTTCTAAGAATATTTTCCGTTCAGGGCACCACCACCACTGCCTAAGGCCCAATTTTTCTGCCCCTGTTAAACAGGGGCACATAATTACAATTTTTGATCAAATTTTAAACAGCAGGGCTCGCTCCTGCGCTCAACAAGAGTATCTGTGAGGGGTTGCAGTGTTGTGGCACCACCACCACTGCCTAATGCCCAATTTTTCTGCCCCTGTTTAACAGGGGTGCGCAATTACAATTTATGATCTAATGTTTCACAGCAGGGCCTGTTCCTGCGCTCAACAAAAGTACCTGTGAGGCTTTACAGTGTTGTGCCACCACCACCACCGCCTAAGGCCCAATTTTTCTGCCCCTGTTTAACAGGGGCATGTAATTACAATTTTTGATCAAATATTTAACAGCAGGGCTCATTCCTGTGCTCAACAAGAGTATCTGTGAGGGGTTGCAGTGTAGTGGCACCACCACCACTGCCTAAGGCCCAATTTTTCTGCCCCTGTTTAACAGGGGAGCGTAATTACAATTTTTGATCTAATATTTCACAGCAGGGCCTGTTCCTGCAGTCAACAAAAGTATCTGTGAGGCTTTACAGTGTTGTTCCACCACCACCACCACCACTGCCTAAGGTCCAATTTTTCTGCCCCTGTTTAACAGGGGTGCGTAATTACAATTTTTGATCTAATATTTCACAGCAGGGCCTGTTCCTGCACTCAACAAAAGTATCTGTGAGGCTTTACAGTGTTGTGCCCATAGGCGTGCGCACGGGGTGTGTCGGGTGTACCTGGGCACACCCTAATGTGTGTCTGGAGATCTGCTGTAAGATGCTGCAAGAGACTGTATAGGGAGCTGCCTGTGAGACAGTTTCCCATTGAGCAGTCAGGGAGGCATGTAAGAGCCACTTAGTGCTTTAAACTGTAATGTAATGTCACTGCTTGCAGATAGGAGCTGTCAAAACTGGGAGCTGATGTCGGGGTGGGCAGGACCAAACAGCTAGCCTATCAAACACGCTGATGTTGAGGGCTGGGTGGGCCGCTCTGTGTATGTAGCTCTGCCCCCTTTCTATCAGCTATTAAACACCAGCCAATGATTGAGCTGCTTAAGAAAGGGGGCGGAGCCATATACACAGAGCAGCCCACCCAGCCCCCATTCTTTTGGCTGGTGTTTGATAGCTGATAGAAAGGGGTGGAGCCACATACACCGAGTGGCCCGCCCAGCCCCTATCCCATTGGCTTGTGTTTGATAGGCTAGCTGTTCAGGCCCACCAACCCCCAAAATCAGCTCCGAGTTCTGACAGCTCCTCTCTGCAAGCAGTGATATTACATTACAGTTTCACGCACTGAGCAGCTCTTACATGCCTCCCTGACTGCGCAATGGAAAACTTCCCCTCTCCTAGATCTGTGCCAATCGGTGCCGCCTATCAATGCCCATCAGTGCCACCTATCATTACCAACTAATGCCACCTTTCAGTGCCACCAATCAGTGTCACCTGTCAGTGCCAATCAGTGCCCACCAGTGAGACCTGTCAGTGCCCATCAGTGCCACATGTCAGTGCCAATCAGTACCCACCAGTGCCACATGTCAGTGCCTACCAGTGCCATCTGTCAGTGCCAATCAGTGCCCACCAGTGCCACCTGTCAGTGCCCACCAGTGCCCATCAGTGCCACCTGTCAGTGCCAACCAATGCCACCTATCAGAGACAATCCGTGCCACCTGTCAGTGCCCATCAGTGCTTTCTATCAGTTCTGTCTATCAGTACCCATCAGTTTTGCCTATCAGTGCCAATCAGTGCCCATCAGTGCTGCCAATGAGTGCCCATCAGTGCTGCCTATCAGTGCCAACCAATGCCATAAATCAGTGCCCACCTGTGCTGCCAATCAGTGAAGCCTATTAGTGCCAACCAATGCCAACCAATGCCACCTATCAGTGCCAATCAGTGCTGCCTATCAGTGCCAATCAGTGCTGACTATCAGTGCCAATCAGTGCTGCCTATCAGTACTTCCAATCAGTGCCACCTATCAGTGCCCATCAGTGTTGCCCATCAGTGCTGCCAATCAGTGTTGCTAGCAGTGCCATCTATCAGTGACAATCAGTGCCCATCAGTACTGCCTATCGGTGCAGCCTATTAGTGCCCATCAGTGCTGCCTATTGATGCCCATCAGTGCCACCTATCAGTGCTGCATATCAGTGCCCATCAGTGCTGCCTATCAGTGCCAAATAGTGCTGCCAATCAGTGCCTATCAGTGCTGCCAATTAGTGCCAATCAGTGCCACCTATTAGTGCCACCATACAGTGCCTATCAGTGCTGCCAACCAGTACCGCCTATCAGTGCTGCTAATCAGTGCCCATGAGTGCTGCCAATCAGTGTCACCTATCAGTGCCAATCAGTGCTGCCTATCAGTGCCTATAAGTGCTGCCTATCAGTGCTTCCAATCAGTGCACTGAGTGCAGGGATGGGCAGTTGAACTCAGCAGCTAGGCACATTGTCTATGGGGGCTGGCTTGGTGGGGCACAACTGAAATCCATCTGTTTATTAATGCCACATGCCGATCTTTAGTTTATTGTAATACGTAATCACCACACTACTATTTACAATAAACTACTGGAGGTAAATTTAAAAAGTGTCAGTAAAAGGCCTGCCGCTAAGCACTGTTATGTGTTCCCACACCACAAAAAAAAAGTGCAGCGCTAACTTACTAATCAATAACTTAACAATAATTGTGGAACCCTCTAATGTATGGAAATCTCAATAAACATCAATATTACCACAATACCGGTGATATGTATAATACACATCAAACTGAAAAAATAAATAAAAAATACAATTTGGCAGGGATGGTGGAAACCCCTCCTATGGATATTTGCCATACAAATTAACTACAAGTGCAATAATTCCAGTGATATGTGATTTCACATGTAATACACATCAAAATGATAATAAGACATCTTTTTTTTTTTAACTTACAGATAATTGCAATACAAATTAACTTCAAGTGCAACAACTTTTTAGTTGGGAGATTTACACCATTATAGCACTTTGGAATTTTTATTGTTTAGATTGTTACACTTAATTTTGTATGTTTTAGTTACTATTATATTGTGAATTTTTGAGCTTGAAGTTAATTTTCCACCACCCTTGCTCAGTCCATATCTTTATAGACCTTGCTTTATGCACTGGTGCGCAGTCATGTTGGAACAGGAAGGGGCCATCCCCAAACTGTTCCCACAAAGTTGGGATCATGAAATTGTCCAAAATGTCTTGGTATGCTGAAGCCTTAAGAGTTCCCTTCACTGGAACTAAGGAGCCAAGCCCAACCCCTGAAAAACCCCTATAAAGACATGGATGAGCGAGTTTGGAGTAGAGGAACTTGACTGGCCTGCACATTAAAGTGGAGACTGCGAGCCAGGCCTTTTCATCCAACATCAGTGCCTGGCCTCACAAATGCTCATCTGGAAGAAACATTCCCATAGACACACTCCTAAACCATGTGGACAGCTTTCCCAGAAGAGTTGAAGCTGTTATAGCTGCAAAGGGTGGGCCAACTCAATATTGAACCCTATGGACTAAGACTGGGATGTCATTAAAGTTCATGTGTGTAAAGGCAGGCGTCACAATACTTCTGGTAATACAGTGTATTTGTGTGTATATATATATATATATATATATATATATATATACGCATGTGTGTTTGAGCTTTGGGGTGCACACGCCTCTGGTTGTGCCACCACCGCCTAAGGCCCAATTTTTCTGCCCCTGTTTAACAGGGGCATGTAATTACAATTCTTGATATAATATTTCACAGCAGGCCCGTTCTAGCGCCCACAAAGAGTAACTGTGAGGGCTTACAGTGTTCTGGTACCACCAACACCTAAGGCCCAATTTTCTGCAGAGTGTATAGGGCAGGCCGTATAGTATATACAGGCGGTCCCCTATTTTCAAACATCTGACTTACAAATGGAGGGAGACAACAGGAAGTGAGAGGAAATCTACCCCTAGGAAGGGAAATTCTCTCCTGTAAGAGTTAATATGAGAAAAAGGTGTCTCCACTGATGCTTTATCACCAATCCTTGTTTCCCTAATAACCCAAAATTTTCAAAATCCAATTGTCATTGGGATAGAAAGTGAGGTGAAATCTTCTGAACAGGGGCACAGAAAGTAAAAACTAATGTTACAGGGGTGATAACCCTTCCCTATGTTTTCCAAAAAGCTTAAAAATAGATTTTTTGGCTGGAGCTACACTTAAAAAATGTACCTGTTCCAAATTACAAACAAATTCAACTTAACAACAAACCTACAGTCCCTGTCTTGTTTGTAACCAGGGGACCACCTGTATACAGTACTGCTGCTGTTCAGAGTATATAGGGCCCTAAGGGCCCGGTAAGTATATAGGGCCAAAGGGCCCGGTAATGGGCTGGGGGGGGGGGCAACATTACATTACAGCCGCAAGCAGTTTTGAATGACTTTTTTTCCTTTAGAAATGTCATTTTGTACAGGGACTGTTCTAAACACAGGAAAAATGCACCACTTTACAGGCATACTATAGACACCCCCAGGCACGATATTTAAAAGAATATATTTCACTTTTATTGTTTCACTTTAAGCATCATTAAAATCACTGCTCCCAAAAAAAGTCAGTTTTTAAATCTTTTTTGCATTGATCCATGTCCCCCGGGGCAGGACCCGGGTCCCCAAACACTTTTTATGATAATAACTTGCATATTAGCCTTTAAAATTAGCACTTTTGATTTTTCACGTTCGAGTCCCATAGACTTTAATGGGGTTCCCGTGTTCGCACAAATTTTTGGCCTGTTCGCATGTTCTGCCGCGTACCGAACCGGGGGGTGTTCAGCTCATCCCTATATAACGTGTTTGTTATTTTTATAATACTATTAAAATAAATGAGACTTAACAATTACCTGAAAGTGCTTCACCTTTTCCCTAGACTGAACACACTGGAAGGAATAATTTTTATCTTTTCCAAAGTTAGATTTTAAGTTAGACCTTAAGTCCTATTATCTGTGTTGTGGCATTACAACTCTTTTTTCTTCATTGTATAGGAACATATTTTCTGTCTACTGAGGAATCCCAAAATAATGTAAAAAATGTTATAGCTATGCATGTACAAAACACCTACCTGTGTATATCCATAGAGCCCCAGTATTTGTGCCATTGGAATAGTTGTCACTGAGTAATGGTCTCCAATAAAACCCACTAGTTTGCCTTCTCCAGAGCATAAATAATTAGGGACTGTCTTCTGTGGTCCAGATAAAATTTGTAGAACATTTCTTACAGCCACACCCGTATATAATGATGAATCAGTCATATGATATCCCAGTGTAATATTGGGTAAAATTTCTGTGTTCTGGTTAACTTCGTGAATAGCAAAACGAAAAACCAAAACATTTAGTATTGCTCGAAAATCATCACTGTAGAAATAAAGATATTTATTTTGTGTTAGAGTGAATCTTCAAGATATTAATAGTTCTGCCCACAGCCAATATAATATTGATGCCGAAATGCAGACATTGGTTTGACTTAAGTCAACTCAAAGCAGGCACTACAGCAGTGTTTTGGAATCCAACATGGAGTGGTGATCCTCTGTAGGCTGGTAAGTGATCTTCCTATGCTAGTAGACCGGACAGTAGATGAGTGACAGCACTCGGCAATCTTGCGCCTGTTATGTAGTCTCATCTCCAACTAATACTAAAGCAGTGGCAGCCACAATAAACACCAAGGCAAAAGTTCATTATGTGTAACACAACAGCAATCAGACAAGACCTGTACATGCTAAAGGAAGAGGCACACTGATCACCAAAGAGAAACACTGAGTCACTAAAAATCAAAAAGGTGCACGTCAGTGCTAAATTGGTCAGTGTAAAGCAGCGTGCAATCACTGTAGATATACAAAACACTGTATGATAAATGTGGAGAAAAAAATATTTTTCTCCACACTGTGAGTCACTAGGACTAGGAAACACAATGTGTTTCGGGGGCATGTCGCCCTTTTTCAAGTCTCTCTTGCAGTACAACATCTCCACCTCTAGGAGCTCCTGTAAAGACCAGGGGGTACCTTAAACTCTGAACCTTGTCCCTTTTTAGGGCTCTCACCATCATTCAATGAGGATACACATCATACTCCCTGTGCCTACTCTGGCTTTTTCTGCTGTCTGCCAGCTTTAACAACCAAGTTTTGGTCAGCCATTATGCTTCTAAAGGAAGCGGATTCCAAATCCATGATAATGGTGTGGCGTATCAATATCCAGATCAGCTAATGTTAAGTTTAGAAACAATCTGTGGATTTATGTTCCTAGGTTGCATGATTAAGCCCCAGGGTGGGTCAAAATGCAATGGAAGGTGTGGTTTGGATGGAGTCTTCTAAGGCTGCTATCATCCTTATGACATATGGCTTTGCACAGTGTATGGTCCAAGATATTTTTAATGCTCTCACATTTTGTATGGAGTAAAAAGGACTCCTATCCAGCCTGCACCCAAAGCAGGATCCACTGACCAGGGCTGTGGAAGCCTAAGTGGAATTCCAAAGCTTTTTTTCCAAAATTACCTATATTGACGAAAGGATACATTGTAAAGTGTGAACCTTTGCGCTAGATTACATTGTCACTAACAGAACCAGTGTCTTATATCCACCTGGAATTAATTAATGTGTTCCAATCGTTAAATTACTATAACAGCCAGTTAGGGTATAACCTAAAGTTGTATGACCAATTAAGAAACTTCTTTTTGGATTATAACCTTGTGGTGTGGCGCTTCAATCTTCACGGATCAGAGTTTTGTCAATAGGAACCTGGCAGGTTCTAATCCTTCCCTACCCTATTCAAAACAAAATGGCTATACATGCCTTTTGAAGTAGAGAAAAGTAATATGGGCCCCAGAGCTCTGCCAATAATGTGCATGTATACACAGGATGTTTGCACCGGAGATGTCTGCCATCTTCTCCCAGTCTTCTTCTGGGTCTGGGGTCTTCAGATGTCTCAGGGCTAGTTAATGCTATCATTGCTATTGTTACCCCAGCATACCCTTCGTATAACTACACAAGAGGTCTATTTATTAAAAAAGAATGCTCAGCAATGAGACAAATAATAATAAAAATTTTATTAGGCTATTTCCTTTTTCTGATGTTTTTCATTGATTTTAAAAGGAAAATACTGAATTTGGCCAATAGATGATGTTAGATATCATAAGAAATCCTTTCAATATTTAGCACTGTCTAATGGCCAAATGTGGTATTTTCTATTTTAAATCAATGAAAAACATTCATCCATGACAGGAAATAGCCTATTAACATTCTTTTTTTGCCCATTTTGCACAGAACAAATGTACATGAACTTTCACTGGGTATTTGCTATTTACAATATTTTTAACATACACCCCAAAGCACCTGGCTGTCAGGGCATTTTTTCGATATGCAATGAAATTGTGCTTGAGAGCCATAGGGTTAGGCAGGCTTATGTAGTGGAGCTACAAGTCCCAGCATGCCATGACACACTGTGATACACATACAGCGAATGCTTGGGATTTCTCTCCTGAAGTAACTCTGAAGCCACAGGCTAGAAATGAGTGGGTCAATTTGCTTTGTCTATGCTTTGGGACTGCAAGGGGTAAGGCTGTTCAGCACAACCCAATGCCTATGGTGTGAATCAACGTTTAGTATCAGAATGGTTGTCACCCCATCTACATATACAGCACTTGACTGGAATGACAAACTGGATTTCACAGCCAACAGATACACAGGAATTAGGAACGGCTGTTGTTGGGGAACTACAAATTCCATCCTGTCAGGCACAGCATGGGGAACTTATATCACAAAGAGTCACAAGCTGAGGATGGAACCCTTCCCCATATACATGCATAATCTGGCTGGCTGGGAAAGCTGGGGCTTATATTTTTCAAAAGGGAAAACAAGTTTATCTAGGTAACAGTGAGACTGCTGAGAAATACTGTAGATAGATAGATAGATAGATAGATAGATAGATAGATAGATAGATAGATAGATAGATAGATAGATAGATAGATAGATAGATAGAACAGACTGATAGACTGACAGACAAGTCACAGACACTGACAGATCACAGATCCTGCACATGTTATGAATTACTTTCTCTGCCTATAGAGGTGGTCAGAAACAGCTACATCTCAGAAATTGACATGTGTGCATCAGCGAGTGCAGATATCCAAATGTGGCTGTGTCCGGTTGTGTCCATGCAGCTGCTGTATTCACCTCTATAGGTCGCCTGTATGCTGCCCGGGGTGGATGCATGCGCAATAACAAACAGCCTGCATTCAGAACGGGCAGCAACACCAGTCTGAACAAAGCCTTACATGTATCTATATGCAAGCATTTTACTTATCATTTACACAGGAACTTTTCTGTAAGAAAATCATCCTATATAATCAGTAAAGCTCTTACGGCTGTGTGCATACAGCCTAAAAAACACAAGTTATGCTCCGGTAAGACCTTGTGTACACAGTGCCTTGAAAAAATATTTATACCCCTTGAAAAAGTCCACATTTTGTCATGTTACAACCAAAAACTTATATCTATTTTATTGGGATTTTATGCGATAGACCAACAAAAAGTGGCACATAATTGTGAAGTGGAAGGAAAATGATAAATGGTTTTCAAAATTGTTTACAAATAAATATGTGAAAAGTGTGGTGTGCATTTGTATTCAGCCCCCCCCCCCCCCAAGTCAATACTTTGTAGAACCACCTTTCACTGTATATACAGCTGCAAGTCTTTTTGGGGATGTCTCTACCAGCTTTGCACATCTAGAGAGTGACATTTTTGCCCACTTTTCTTTGCAAAATAGATCAAGCTCTGTCATGTTCAATTTTGGTCCCATCTGGTCTATCACATAAAATCCCAATAAAATACATTTACAATTTTGGCTGTAACATGACAAAATGTGTAAAATTCCAATGAATACTTTTTCAATGCATTGTATGTGTGCATGTGTGCAAATTTTTCTTAATCTTCTTGTAGCTGCCAGTGTTGTAATTCGTACTTACCTGCTCATATGAAATCATGTATACATGTGTGTGCACGGAATGTGTGGCATGTTTCTGACAGATTTCCTTTCAACCCAAATCTCTGATAATGACGCAGATCCCAAACATTGAACAATGCGCTTACATAGGAAAATGACATTGTGTGGTGTGATAGTGTAATAAAATGTTACTTACTCCACAGAGAAAAAATCCTTCATATATGATTTTGCTCCCTTAAAATTTGTAGTCCCGGCACGTATAGTGAACACTCCTCCGATGATGAAGTCACCCTCTTGGTAAAATCCAAAATCCTCATCTATATCTTTCATCATGAGATTACAGGGTGATGATGAACTCTGAGTGCTGTATATACAAAGAACCATCCACAGAACAATCCAAGAGATCCGGAATGTCTGCACTGTGCATACAGCTATAGCTTTAATCTTCATAACTATAGACAATAATACACACTCTGTTAAGGAGAATATACCATAGTGTCTAGAGGGTTCTGTGCTATGATGACACATACGGGTCAGTGACATCTCCACAGTATGTGATGGTGTCAATTTTATACTGTTCAGTGTGATAGATTTCTCTTTGTTCTGAATATAGATAGCCATGTCACCATCATGAATTTACTTTCAGCCATGCTTAAAGTGAACTTTTCTATAAAAAGAAGAAAGAAATAAACTGAACTTTACTTTAAAAAATGACTGAAAGAAATAACTTTAACTTTACTAAAAAAAAAAATAGAAAATGCTCATGCACGGAGCCTCCGTGATGGACGTCTGATCTCGGAGCTCTGTCCCGCTCCCGTCTCCCCGACCACGTAGCTACTGACAGCAGCGGCACCCGCACCTCCCACAAGGCTCACCCAATACCGGAGATTCCCGGGAGCGCCCCCTATGACCTCTGGCACCACGAGGAGAGACCTCTCCCAGCTACCCGGATTCGGCCTGTCGGCTGAGGAGAATCCTAAGATGGCACCCGGAGCACTGCAAACTGAGAGGAGGGGGGAGATGAAATGGATGCGGGCAAGGACTCATGTACACAGGCGATTCACATGCAGGGACCTGAGTCTGCCACAGTGAGTAACCTATATCCCACTGTCCTATCCCTGGCATTCACGGAATCATTGCTAGAAAGGACCTTAGATGAGTTCCTAGCCACCCCAGTGAAAGGCCATGCAGCCAGCCCTGACATGTGAGCAATGCTTAGCCCAATGTCTCCTACAGGCCCTTTGGATTTTACAACAATGATGGATACCTTCTCTAAGATGTTGTCGAGGGGCCTGGCGCAAACAGCTGCCCAAATAACTTCTATTATTCAAGCAGAACTGCACAATTTAGGCACCAGGATTGAGACCACTGAACAAAAAGTGGAACAAACGATATCCAGAGCAAACCAGAATACGGCCCTTATCCAGGATTTAGAGGACCAACTGGACGCAGCTATCTCTAAAATCAACGACCTGGAGAATCACTCCAGGGGTTATAATTTCCGCATTAGAGGGCTCCCGGAAGTAGTCAAAGACACCCATCAAGTAGTAAAATCTTTTATCAAAGGTCTTATCCCGAACATCCAGGACCATCGTCTGGAGCTAGACAGGGCTCACAGAGCTCTCCATCCCCCCCCCGCTCGGATAGACTGCCCAGAGACGTGACAGTTAAACAACATTTCTATGGGGTTAGGGAAGAGGTCATGCGCCTGACCAGGAATGTGCAACAGCTGAACCTCCAGGGACACCCTGTTCAAATTTTTGCAGACCTCTACCCTCTCACTATCCAACGCAGGAGAGTCCTGAAACCACTTCTGCAAGTCTTGACCCAAAAAATTATCAAGTACTGGTGGTCCGTCTCCTTCTGCTTGTGATTCTCTTACAAGGATAAAACATATGGCTTCACCTCTATCCGCGAAGGGGAATGCCTGCAAGCCAAAAGAATACAGGATTGGCTAAATGCCCATCGCCGCAGAGCCTGATCGTCCCAGTCTGGAAGAAGCAGCTATCCAAGCACTCAAAAGAATCTCATTCCTCGTGAACAACAGGGTCCTCCAAATTGCATACATCTTTCCTGCTCGGTCAGGAGGTGATCCGGGAGTGCTCCTTCCAAAGAGGGTCATATTTCTCCCCTGACATGTGCCTTACTGTCAGTTAGGAAACCTAACTCTTTGCTCCTATTCCTGTGGACAGTGCCCCCCCCCAAGTTTATTTTGAGACCTTCTGGGGGTCCACCAGGGAGCAAATAACTTTCTATAAGCATTAGGACAGATACTTTGGGTCCTCATTTAGTGGTCCGGGTGGGTTTGGGTGGGGGATCCTGGAGGAGGAGACCTTTTCCGCCCCCCCCCTCTAGGCCGCCTCGGCCATCACTCTTTTCAAAATTCACGGTTACTTACATTTTCTTATACTTATAAATTCTCATTAGTTCTGGTTGACACGGTTAAAACCTTATGGCTGAATCGAATTATAAGTTGAGCTTACAATTCTTGTTTTATTTCTCAGGTGCTCCACTCCTGGGGTGCTCAGGGGGTGATCACCTACCCTGTCGGGGGCGGGTTTGCCCTCGTGGGTGCTCCCAGGAGCAGAGTGTCCTCTGGGAGGAGGGAAGAGGGGGGACCTTATCAATGCAATGACTGTTAATGCTATACAATATTAGGCCCCCATCCTCCTGCTAAGCCTTCATAGGTGGTCGGCAGGGTCGGAGTGGATGTAGTGCACCCCCCTCTGTCCCCGCGTGCAGGCAGGTTCTCCACGCGCCGGTGGTTGGTGATCTGCCTCACCGGAGATCGCACTGGTCAATACTTGTCAAGAGGAGAAGTGGTCAATTCCGCTCCCCTCTTCTGGGACTCGAGAGGGTTTAGGATGGGGAACCATTGTGGCCATCTCGGTCCCTCACACCACTTTACCCTTAACCTTTCTCTTTCCTTTTTCTTTCCCATCTCTCCTTCCCTTAACTTTTACCTTTTCTTCTACAGGCATCAGAGAGGATCTATGCTCAAGTGCCTTAGAAGAGGTGTACCCTTCTGGCTTGGTCTACAAGGGCTCCCATCTGGAAATACAAGGTGGAAGGTAGGTCTCCGCTCAGTGAAGCATTCATTCTCCCCTCTGGTCCATGGCACCTCATGACAGGAAAAAAGCATCCATTAGAGTAGCCTCCCATAATGTTCAGGGACTAAACTCCCCATTGAAACATAGAAAGTATTTCCAAAACACTTCTTCTATGCAGATGGAGGTGCTTCTTCTTCAAGAGACCCACTTCCCCTGGACATATAACCCCTCGTTTGTCCACTCTAAGTTCCCGCAATATTTCCTGGCAAACGCGGAAGACAAAACTAAAGGGGTGCTCATCCTCCTCTAAAGCAGTCACCTTCTCTGTCAAGGAAGTCATTCAGGATCCTGAGGGCAGATACATCCTCCTTTCTGACTCAGTTAATGGGACCCTGTATGCATTCATCTCATATTATACACCAAATCGCAATCAGGCCAGATTTTTCACCTCTATGCTAGAAGTTCTTGCCCCTCACTTCATGGGGACACTAATCATGGGAGGAGACTCTAACATAGCCTTGGACCAAATGTTGGATAAGTCAGGAAGAGGTCATTCTAGATTGCTCAGACCCCTGAAACAAAGCCTACAGATAGCCAAAACCCTCCACACCCATGGCTTGGTGGATATTTGGAGAGAACTCAATCCAACTAAGAAGGACTATACCCACTATTCAGCACTCCACCAAACCCTGGCAAGGATTGACCACATCTTTAAGACAGCTCCCTCTATCCCTCAAGCCACTAAAGCTTCCATTAGGGACTCACCATTGTCTGACCACTCGATGGTAATGCTTTACCTCATGAGTCCTACCAAAATGGATGGTACTGTCACGTACCTTACAGCAGAGCCCGAAATTATGAGGGTGGCCTCTTGCACATTTCCGGTCCAAGCACCCTGGTGGTGGGTAGAGGGAGTGCGAGGGCAACAAAAGGGTGCAGGTGCCTGCAGGCAGGAGGCTGGAACTTGGAGATACAGGAACCTCTGCTGAGGAGATGTGGAAACTGATCACCAGACTTGTTCAGCGGGATCCAGATCAGGATCAACTGCAGAATCAGGAACAGGCAGGAGTCGGCAACAGGCTGGCAGTGGGATACCGAATCAGAAGGCAAAACCGTAGTCAGGAACAGGCAGAGGTTGGCAACAGATGGGCAGCGGGGTACAGAGTCATAAGTCCAAGCCAAGGTCAGTATTGCAGGTAGAGGCAGGTTCAGCAGGCAGGGGAGATCCAAGAGAATGGTCAGAAGATAGCTGGGTTTTCAGGAACAAGGTCAATCAGGCAGAGTAACAACAGGAACCCAGGGACAAGCTGAAGACGATCCAGCACTGATGCTAGGCAGACTCTCTGTTTATATAGGGTGCTGTGTGCCAGGATTTGCGGCAGCGCACGTATGTATGTGCATGCGCATTAGCACACTAATGCCTTAGCACATTGGTGCATGCGCATTAGCACGTTAGCACTCGCTGGTGCGCGTTAGTGCGCGCTATCGCATGGAGTTGCCATTGTGCATGCCCACTCTGGATCTCATTTCTCTCTGACTACGGTTCCGTGCATGCACATTGGCATTAGCGGAACGAGGATTGGCAGGTGCTGCACAGAGACGGGTGCTTGCTGTGTGAGTTCTCTGACAGGTACTTTCCGTTGGCGATTGAATGAATCTTTGCTTAGCGATCCGGTCCAATGCACCATACTGGACAAGGAAATTAAAGAGTACTTCAGGGTCAATGACAATGGTGAAGTCCCCCCGGCAATGCTCTGGGCTGCACACAAAGCGGTATTACGGGGTAAGATAATTTAAATATCCACCAAACTGAAAAGGGAACGAAGAGCAGAATTAGACAAACTAGAGCAGGATTTTCAGAAACTCTCCAAAACGCACAGACGTAACCCAACGACAGAATCGCAGAACCTGCTGGAATCAGGTAGAGTAGCCCTAAACCTAGCGCTCACTACCCAAGCTGAAAAAAGCCTTAGATGGTCCTATGCTCGTTTCTATCTTCACAAAGATAAGATGGGGCCTGGATTGGCCTCAAAACTGATGCCCAAAACCCGTACATTTTCCTTCCCCAAGGTATGTGATTTCACAGGATCACTTACGCAAAATCTGAATCGGATCATGTCAGCTTTCCATGACTTCTATGCAGACTTATACAAATCAAAAGTGACACCCAGTCCCCAAACCCTCATGGACTTTCTAGATGGAATTCCCCTCCCTACATTAATACAGGAACATATCTCGATGCTTGTAAAAAATGAAAATAATATTGCGCCACTCCAAAAATGTGAGAAGCAGCCAACACAACAATCAGACGAATTGTGAGTGTATAAATAAAAATAAAGTGTGGCGCTAAAAAAACTTGTTCTTTATTGAGCAAGACCCACCAAAATGACAGTCTGGGGGCCAAATTTAGCACAATAAGGTGTTTAGTGAAACAGGACTTTCACTGATCCTGTGTGTAAACATTAACTGTATTAACAAAATATGTATATCTGTGGAGTGATCACCCGTGTAGGTCACGTCTATAAAGTGTATATTTCTGCCTAAAAAAAGACCTAATACAACACAAAACAGTAAAAATCAGATGTGTCAACCTCTAAGAGGAAATCTCTGTGGGATCGTATCTATAGGTGTCTTATTTGAACATAAGAAAAAACAATATAACATAAATGAAATCAAATGTGTGAAACACCAAGAATATAGATACACATATAGTGTATTCATAGACAGATCTATGTGTCTGTTTAACGACCCTTGACAGGGAACATTCTAGTGCCTAAATCATGAGTCAATATGTGCAACTCTATAGAACTGGAAGTGAAACCACATTCATGCCAATAGTGTTGTTGCTGCAACTTAAAATTATAATAAAGACCACACAAACCTCGGATATAAAAGAGATTTTTCAACAATTACTACTGCAATCTCCCCAAGCAAGTACAACATCCCAGAAATAGCTCACTGATAGATACAACAGGATCAATAAGTGATCCAAAAGTAATGGACAAAGAGAATTGGGATATGAGAAAATATATTCAATCCCTCCCTACCAGGGAAGATATGGACCAGTATGTGCATAGACTGGAGAATTCATATAAAGCGGAGATCCAGGAGCTGAAGGAATCTACTAAAGCCACTCAAGAAAAGACTACTAGATTAGACACAAAAGTTTCACAAACGGAACAGGTACTAAAGAAAATAATGAATAGTGTGCAAAAACAAGAAACTCAAATTAACCAAATAATAAATAGTCTTGATGAGCAAGAAAATAGAAGCAGAAGATCTAATATTAGAATTAAAGGATTAAAGGAAGATGTGAGGGCTAATGAGTTAATACCTACACTGCAAAGGATCTTTCAAGAGTTAACACAAGGGATAGAAGCCAATGAACTAATAATTGACCGAGCGCATAGGATATCAGGAATGAGAAAACAAGATTCTAGTAAACCACGGGACGTTATATGTAAACTACACTACGCTCATATCAAAGATAGAATTATGTCTGCTGCTCGTCAAAAGGACGCTATCCAGTATGAGGGTGCCCCAATACAACTCTTCCAAGATTTGTCAAAATTTACATTAGATCGTAGAAGGGCATTAAAACCCCTAGTGGAACAGTTAAGGAAGAACAATCTACAATACAGATGGAAATTCCCATTCCAACTTCAAGTGCAAAAAGAGGGTCTAAATGTAATATTCAGGGACTTGGAGGATCTTCCGCAGTTTCTTTCAACTCTCAATCTAATGGAAATAGAAATACCGGACTGGCCTGTCTCATACATGAAAGTATTTAAATAATCTTGATGGTGTATGGGTGAAGGGATGATTATGGGGGGGGAGTTTTTTTTTTTTTGGTCTTTATTTATAGAGTATCTTAAGCTGATTAGATTCATCAATATAAGGATAATATTACTGTTAGGTACCTGGTAGGAGAGCCTGACTGTAGGAGAAGACTTCTCATACAACGCTGGTTCAGGAGCCACTGGAGTGGGGACAGTGGTCTCCTGAGCGCAGAGGGGTAGGAGTGCCTGTTGGAGTATAGGCTCTGATGTAGAGACAGAGATCCCTCCTGGGATGGCAGGACTGCAGGTGAGTGGAGACTGGAACAGCAGCAGACTTGACACTCTGGAGGTGAAGGATCACAGGAGCTGAAGCTGGAGGTGCAACAGCAAGTAGAGCGGCAGGCACAAGCAGAGTCAGACAGTCCGGGTCGGCAGGTAACTGGCAAAGGTGATCACAGCAGGCAAGGCAGAGTCGGTGAGCAGGCAGGGTCGGCAACGGTGGCAGATACAGACAGCAGAGTGGTCAGGCAGGCCGGGTCGGGATTGGAGCAGGTCGGATGGTCAACAAGCCGGGTCAAATCAGGTAGCAGACAATCAGATACAGGTTCAAGCGAAATCACAGAGCTGAGACGAAGCAGCGATGTTCCCATGGAACAGGGGGACTTTTATGTGCTAAATGGCGCCAAACCGGCGCTAACGTGAGCGCGCGCGCGCCCGTGCGCATGCACGTGCGAACGCGCGCACGCACCTGTGCCACGCACCCGCGCCGCGCACCCGTGCGCGCCCGAGCGCCGCGCCGATGCACAGCAACAGCAGCAGCTTGCTGCCGTGTCTGAACAGGGGCGCGCCAGCGCATGGGTGCACGCAAGCGCCCTGGTCTGGTGCTGGGAGAACCCTGACATTGCCCCCCCCAAGGGGCAGCCTCCGGATGCCCAACAGCCTCTTTTTCTCAGGATGAGTAGAGAAATAGGCGCGTACTAAACGCCTAGCATGCACATTACTGTCCGGTTCCCACGAGTTACTTTCTGGGCCGTAGCCTTTCCACTTGATTAAGAATTGGTTTTGCCCTTGCCTTCTTCTACAATCAAGGATAGCCTCAACCTCAAATTCCTCACTGCCATTAATTACAACAGGTTCAGGGGGTCTTGTCCCTCTAGTAGGAAAGGGATCAGGTACAGCAGGTTTGAGCAGAGATACATGGAATACTGGATGAATTTTAAATGAAGTTCATAAGATACTTCATTGATTTTCCTTCTAACTGGAAAGGGTCCCATGAATCTAGGTGCCAACTTCTTAGAAGGACATGCTAGTTTGATATTAACGGTAGAAAGCCATACCTGGTCGCCAATTTGTAAGTTCAGCTCCCCCCTTCTTTTCCGGTCGAAGATTCTCTTACCATCTGCCTGAGCCTTGGACACTGTTTCCTGCAACAACCGGCTGTTGCGACTGAGGAACTCCACTGTACTTTGTACCGCTGGAACCGAAGACTCTGAAAGGAAATCAGGTAAAAAGGTTAGGTGAAAGCCATAATTAGCGAAAAAGGGAGATTGACCGGTGGCAGAATGTTTGGCATTATTGTAGGCAAATTCTGCTAAGGGTAGCAGAGATACCCAATCATCCTGTGTGAAAGATGTGAAACATCTGATGTATTGTTCCAGGGTCTGATTAGTCCTTTCTGTCTGGCCATTCGTTTGAGGATGATATGCTGAGGACAAGGCCAATTCAATCTTCAGGGTCTCACACAGGGATCTCCAGAAGCGTGAGGTGAATTGAACCCCTCTATCAGAAACTATGTTTACAGGTACACCATGAAGTCTGATGATTTCCTTGACAAATATGCGAGCAGTTTCGGTGGCAGACGGGGTTCCCTTTAACGGTAGAAAATGAGCCATTTTGGTTAGACGGTCCACTACTACAAAGATGGCTGAGCACCCTTCAGAACATGGAAGCTCCACAATAAAATCCATAGAAATCATTTTCCATGGTCTGTCAGGTACAGGCAATGGTTTCAATATGCCCCAAGCTCGATTCCTGGATGACTTGTTCTGAATGCAGATGGGACAGGAACTGACATACTTTTCACAAAAGTCTTTCAGATTGGGCCACCAGAATGTACGCTGTACTAGTTCCAGGGTCTTACGAACTCCAAAGTGGCCTGCCAATGGATGATTGTGGAGAAGTGTCAAAACCTTGACCCGAATATCTTCAGGAACGAAAATTTGGCTTCCCTTCCAGAACAGACCATCTCTTCTTACTAAAGAAACCCCAGTAGGCCTGGCTGACTCAGAGGATGCTTCCTTAATCAGGGAAAGTAAATCTGTTTGTAGCAGTAAAAAGCTGTTTGCGGGTAAGATGGTGTCAGGAGTAGATAAGTCCTTAGGATTGTCGTGCATACGTGATAATGCATCCGGTTTAATGATATGGAAAGAGAAACGTGAGAAAAACAGGGCCCAGCGGGCTTGTCGAGGCTTCAGGCGTTTGGCAGATCATAAATATTCCAAGTTCTTGTGATCAGTATAAATTAGAACTGGATGCATAGCCCCTTCCAACAGGTACCTCCACTCTTCCAGTGCAGTCTTAATGGCGAGAAGCTCTCGGTCACCAACGTCATAATTCTTCTCTGCAGGAGAAAGTTTACGGGAGAAGAACCCTACAGGATGCATTATTTCTTTGCTACCTTTACGTTGTGAAAGAATCGCACCTACCGCAATCTCGGAGGCATCAACCTCTAAGATAAACGGTAGAGATGGTTCAGGTTGACTGAGGATAGGTGCTGAAGTAAATAATCTTTTGAGATTTTCGAAGGCGTCTTGAGCAGATTGGTTCCAGGAAAATCGGGTATTCTGTTTGGTTAACTGTGTGATGGGTGCAATTATGGCTGAAAACCCCTTGATTAATTTTCTGTAAAAGTTCGCAAACCCCACAAACCGCTGAATTCCCTTCTTGTCCAAGGGTACCGGCCAGTCCAGAACAGCGGAAACTTTTTGTGGGTCCATCTTGATGCCTGTTGCAGAGATTATTAACCCCAGAAATTGAATACTCTGTTGTTCGAACTCACATTTCTCCGCTTTTGCGTATAGACTGTGTAAGCGGAGACGACCCAACACCCTGCGGACATTTTCTTGATGCAATTCTCGGGATTCTGAAAAGATCAGGATATCGTCCAAGTATGTGATTACAAACACATCTAATAAGTCCCTGAGGACATCGTTAATCAAGTGTTGAAAGGTCGCAGGGGCATTGCAGAGTCCAAAGGGCATGACCAGATATTCATAATGCCCGAATCGGGTTCGGAATGCTGTCTTCCACTCATGCCCAGCTCGGATACGGACCAAATTATATGCCCCTCTCAGGTCAAGTTTAGTGAAAATGACGGCAGTCCTTAATTTTTGGAAGAGTTCAGGTATCAAGGGTAGAGGATACCGATTTTTGACCGTGATTTTGTTTAGTTCAAGATAGTCTATACACGGACGGAGAGACTTGTCCTTCTTGGTGACAAAAAATATTCCGGCACCAGCTGGAGAGGTGGAGTGGCGTATAAAACCCTTGGCCAGGTTCTCATCTATATATGACTTTAGTACCTCCTGTTCCTTCTCTGATAATGGAAAAATGCGTCCGAATGGTATTTCGGATCCTGGCGGCAATTCAATGGGGCAATCGTAGGGACAATGAGGTGGAAGAGAGTCTGCCCCCTTCTTGCTGAAAACATCAAGGAATTCATGATACTGTTTAGGTATGACCTGACAAAGTTTCTGGTCGGTGTCCAAACAAAGTAAGGTGGCTGAGGAATCCGAATCTTTCTTAAAGCAGTGTTCAAGACAGTAAGAAGATGAGAATTTCACTTCTCCAGATGTCCAATCAATGTATGGATTGTGGGCCTGCAGCCAAGGAATACCCAGGATGATGGGAAACATAGGAGAGGAGATGGCATCAAGAACCAGTAGTTCCTTGTGTTGGGAGGAAGTAGAAGCAGGCAGAGGCAGGGTTTCCTGGGTTACTTGTCCCGATCTGATGCGGGATCCGTCAGCTAGAAATACAGCGAGTCCATGGGTCTTGGTTCGTAATGGGATGTTATGCTGGCTGGCAAAGTTTGAATCAATAAAGCAACTGCATGCTCCGGAATCAATGATGGCGTTGATTGTTATTGTCCCTTCTTGCAGCTGCAAAGACAGAGGAAGGGTGATGTGGGTAGAGTTTGCAGACAGAGCAGAGAGACTGGAATATATAGAAGACGGGCACTTACTTAATTTGACTGGACAGTTCAGGACATAGTGCCCCGTCCCACCGCAGTAGAGGCACAGATTGAGTTGCCGGCGTCGGGCCCATTCTTCAGGCTATAAGGCAGATCGCATCAGTCCTAGTTGCATAGGTTCTGCAGGGTCAGGCGTGGCATTAGCTGGATTTGAACTGGATGGGGCTACATAGCGTGTTGCCGGAAGTGGTGCTCTGGCTGTCGTCCAAACCGGGCGGGATTGTAAAGCAGATCGTTCAGATCGACGTTCCCGAATACGTCGGTCGATTTGAATAGTCAGGTTAATCAAAGGCTTAAGAGTATCTGGTACACCCACTCGGGCAAGTTCGTCCTTTAAGCCTTCAGACAGACCCAAGCGGAACTGGTGACGCAGGGCCGCATCATTCCACTGAGTGTCCCCACTCCAACGTCTAAAGTCCATGATATAGTCCTCTGCAGGTCTGCGGCCTTGCTGAAGCATAAACAGAGCTGATTCAGCTGTAGCAGTCTGTTGAGGGTCTTCGTATATTTGCGCCATGGCTCCGAAGAAGGAAGATAAGGACTGGGTTAGTGCTGAGTCTTCCTCAAGTAGACGATGAGCCCAGGTCTGAGGTTCTCCTTGTAGAAGGGAGATCACGAACCCCACCTTAGTGGCCTCCAGTGAGAAAGTTCGGGGCTGTAATGCGAAGAAGAGCTTGCAGGCGTTGCGAAAGGCCCGGAACTTGGTCCGGTCTCCAGAGAATCTATCAGGAGTAGGAACCTTTGGTTCGGGTGGAAGCATTACAACAGAAGGGCCAGGAGCCGTCTGTGCTGGGGTTGCGGCTGAGGAGGAGGCCAGGGGGTTAGGTCCTGCAAGGTTCTGGACTTGTCCCTCCAATCTGTTGTAATTATCCTGGAGGGATTGTACGGCTTGAGTGAGGGCCGCAAGGTGGGTGCATATTTCTTTCAAGGGAGAGGTATCTCCTGCAGGCTCAGTCATGGCTGCTTCGTACTGTTAGGTACCTGGTAGGAGAGCCTGACTGTAGGAGAAGACTTCTCATACAACGCTGGTTCAGGAGCCACTGGAGTGGGGACAGTGGTCTCCTGAGCGCAGAGGGGTAGGAGTGCCTGTTGGAGTATAGGCTCTGATGTAGAGACAGAGATCCCTCCTGGGATGGCAGGACTGCAGGTGAGTGGAGACTGGAACAGCAGCAGACTTGACACTCTGGAGGTGAAGGATCACAGGAGCTGAAGCTGGAGGTGCAACAGCAAGTAGAGCGGCAGGCACAAGCAGAGTCAGACAGTCCGGGTCGGCAGGTAACTGGCAAAGGTGATCACAGCAGGCAAGGCAGAATCGGTGAGCAGGCAGGGTCGGCAACGGTGGCAGATACAGACAGCAGAGTGGTCAGGCAGGCCGGGTCGGGATTGGAGCAGGTCGGATGGTCAACAAGCCGGGTCAAATCAGGTAGCAGACAATCAGATACAGGTTCAAGCGAAATCACAGAGCTGAGACGAAGCAGCGATGTTCCCATGGAACAGGGGGACTTTTATGTGCTAAATGGCGCCAAACCGCCGCTAAATGGTGCCACCCGCGCCGCGCCGATGCACAGCAACAGCAGCAGCTTGCTGCCGTGTCTGAACAGGGGCGCGCCGGCGCATAGGCGCACGCAAGCGCCCTGGTCTGGTGCTGGGAGAACCCTGACAATTACGGTAAAATAAACAGAGGTTTTTCCCCCTTTTTTTAAATTTTTTTCTGGGGTTTTTTTTTTTTTTTTTTTTTCTCTACACTAGATTAGCCTTTTGTATGGATAGTGGTTAAGTCATCGTACACATAGATATATAATATACTTTTGCTAATTCATTTTCTTTTTAAAAATTTTTTTTTTTTTTTTTTAACACCTTTTAATAGATATTCTTTGGTAGAGTTAAACATAATGTTATATGGTGCTGTCTGTCAGTATTATATAGCATTATTTAGATAACACTGGATACTTACACTTGATATTTAATGCACTACATATCACATATTATACACCATGGGGTATTAGGGGGAGGATGGGATGTATGGTGTTTCTAGAGGAATGTGGATTTATAATATGCAAGGAATAAGGATCACTAAAAAGTCAAATGTAACACTACTGGTTTAAAGATAATTTTCTGCTATAAAGATTAAATGTTGTTAAGTGTTTGGATGTAGAGTTAGAGGGTATGGTTTTTTTTTTTTTCTCTCCCCGCTTAATGGCATTATAAACAGAGTAAGCAGAAGGGTTTAAACACAATTTCATGAAATGTAGTGTCTCTTAATATGTTTATTTTTTCTTATATGAATGATGCACTATTGTTTCATGTATTTGGAAAGATTATGCTCTAAATATCAAACTTAGGTGGAAAATTCTGTTTTCGGGGTTTTTTTTTTTTTTTTTTTTTTTTTTTGCGGGGTTTAAATTGTTATTTTTATAAGGGCTATGGACATTTTTAATATTTTTTTTTTTTACTTGGGTTTTTTTTTTTTTTTTTTGTGGGGTTTAAGTTGTTACTTTTATAATGGCTATGGATATTTTTAGAATGGTTTAAACACAAAGTCATAAAAAGCATTGTTTTAATTAAGTTTATATTTTGTTTTTGTATGAATGTAACACTTTCACTTCATAGTTATGGAAAGAGTATGCACTAAATGTCATAATTTGGGTAAGATTGTGAGCACAGGGTTTTTTTTTTTTTTTCTGTTTTTGTGTGGGGTATAATTCGTTATTTTTATATTGGCTAAGAATACTTCAAAAAAATGAAACATTTTTTTTTTTTTTTTTATCTTGGACAGTAGGATTTTTACGCTCCTCTTACTCATTTATAAAGGTTATCGGGGGCGGGGTGGGATGGATGGGCTATCGTCACTATACTTTAGTGGCGAGTAGGTTTATATTATGTTATGAATAAGATCACTAAAGCTTTCTTTATTATAAAGATAAGATACAGATAAATGTAATAAGAGGCAGTAGGCGGTTTTTTTTTTTTTTTCTCTTCTTCTCTCTCTCTTCCTACCCCCCCCCCCCTCTTTGGCTTCTCTTGCGTCCTCTTTGGTGCTCAGGATCGGGCCTGCGGAAGGATGGGAGAGATAAGAGAGTGGAAATAATCCTTGATGTTGTTAGGTATTTTGAGATATTAAAGAATTAAAATAAGAAGTATTATAGTAAATCTATAAATTTTAAAATCCAGCGTGTGGACACGGACTGGGCGGCAGTAATTGGTCGTCAGGGTCAGAACCCCCATATTAGGAAACTTACATATTTGCAAGACAGACTGTTTTAGAGTCAATAGGTTGTGAGTCGGGTAGTGTGTGTTGTGTGTGGAAGTGGGTTATATTTCCCTTTTTTCTTTTCCCCTCTTTTTTTTTTTATAGACAATGAAAATATGCTCATACAATATCAGAGGTCTCAATTCAGCGGTAAAGGGGGTCAGGTACTATACTCTCTCCATAGACAGAAGGTGGGTGTTGTCTTCTTCCAGGAGACGCATTTCCGAGCGGACCATATCCCCAATCTCCAAAATAGATATTATACTACATGGTTTCATGACTCTTTTAGATACTCTAAATCAAAGGGTGTGTCTATTGCAATCCATAAAACAATTCCATATCAATTGCTCGAAGAGTGGTGTAATAGAGACGGGAGATTAATTCTCCTTAAACTAAATATATATGGTAAAAAATATACTTTTGTTAATATATACTTACCCAATCAAAATCAGCTCAAAGTAGGACTTCAAATGATCAAGGAATCTATGGAAAAGGCGGAAGGAATAATAATAATAGGTGGTGACTTCAATTTTGTTATGGACAGAAATATGGATACCACAGCACCATCAACGGTACAGACCAGTAATGATAAAATTAGGTTTAAAGAAATGTTGGTACAATGCCAGCTGGTGGACATCTGGAGGGAAATGCACCCAATGGAGAAAGATTTTACGTTTCACTCAAAAGTCCACGGATCATATCACAGATTAGACTTCTTCCTAATAAACCAGAAGGGGGTAGAGGTTACTATGGTCTGACCACGCGCCTATATTTTTGGTAATAGACACACTTAAGGGTGAGAATAATAAAGGAACCTGGAGACTCAATGATAACTTGATGTATAATGAAGCATGTGTAAAAGAGATAAGAAAGGCGATAACGGACTTTTCAAAGGACCATATCAGAGATAATACATCTCTACCGATCCAATGGGAGGCATTAAAATGTGTTATTAGAGGACTTTTCATAAAACATGGGGCCAGATTAAAAAAAATTAAAAATAGTAGAATAACCCAATTAACCACTTGAGCCCCGGACCATTATGCTGCCTAAGGACCAGAGGTCTTTTTCCAATTTGGCCCTGCGTCGCTTTAACTGCTAATTGCGCGGTCATGCAATGCTGTACCCAAACGAAATTTGCGTCCTTTTCTTCCCACAAATAGAGCTTTCTTTTGATGGTATTTGATCACCTCTGCGGTTTTTATTTTTTGCGCTATAAACGGAAAAAGACCGAAAATTTTGAAAAAAAATGATATTTTCTACTTTTTGTTATAAAAAAAATCCAATAAACTAAATTTTAGTCATACATTTAGGCCAAAATGTATTCGGCCACATGTCTTTGGTAAAAAAAATGTCAATAAGCGTATATTTATTGGTTTACGCAAAAGTTATAGCGTCTACAAACTAGGGTACATTTTCTGTAATTTACACAGCTTTTAGTTTATGACTGCCTATGTCATTTCTTGAGGTGCTAAAATGGCAGGGCAGTACAAACCCCCCCCAAGTGACCCCATTTTGGAAAGTAGAAAGTAGACACCCCAAGGAAATTGCTGAGAGGCATGTTGAACCCATTGAATATTTATTTTTTTTGTCCCAAGTGATTGAATAATGACAAAAAAAAAAAAAAAAAAAAATATTTACAAAAAGTTGTCACTAAATGATATATTGCTCACACAGGCCATGGGCCTATGTGGAATTGCACCCCAAAATACATTCAGCTGCTTCTCCTGAGTATGGGGATACCACATGTGTGGGACTTTTTGGGAGCCTAGCCGCGTACGGGGCCCCGAAAACCAATCACCACCTTCAGGATTTCTAAGGGTGTAAATTTTTGATTTTACTCCTCACTGCCTATCACAGTTTCGGAGGCCATGGAATGCCCAGGTGGCACAAAACCCCCCAAAATGACCCCATTTTGGAAAGTAGACACCCCAAGCTATTTGCTGAGAGGCATATTGAGTCCATGGAATATTTTATATTTTGACACAAGTTGTGGGAAAGTGACACTTTTTTTTTTTTTTTTTTTTTGCATAAAGTTGTCACTAAATGATATATTGCTCACACAGGCCATGGGCATATGTGGAATTGCACCCCAAAATACATTTAGCTGCTTCTCCTGAGTATGGGAATACCACATGTGTGGGACTTTTTGGGAGCCTAGCCGCGTACGGGGCCCCAAAATCCAATCACCGCCTTCAGGATTTCTAAGGGTGAAAATTTTTGATTTCACTCTTCACTGCCTATCACAGTTTCGGAGGCCATGGAATGCCCAGGTGGCACAAAACCCCCCCAAATGACCCCATTTTGGAAAGTAGACACCCCAAGCTATTTTCTTTTTTTTTTTAATAATGCTTTTTATTGAAAATTTTGCATACATACATGTTATGACCGTATACCTTTGTCCAAAAAAAAGAAAAGGAAAGATATCTCTATACATATATCATATAAACCGATTTTTGATATTGTACTGAATTTTCAGTAAGTATGTACTATAGTTTCAATAACCTGGAACAGGTAGTTCTTATTATTTTGCTTGTGTTACAAATTAAATTTCAAAATGGATTATTTCCATTTAAATTACCTTAACTATGGTGAGTTAAACATATCACCTTTAACTAGTTATTAGATTAGAAGAGAGGGGGGAAGGAGATAAGGAACATGAAGGGAGGGTATTTACGGGTATAGGTACGACCCACACCTGGTCTGCAGGAAACAGAGTGATTTTCTTTTATTTATTTTGGTACAAAGAATTCCACAATTCCCAGTTGGAGAGATATTTTGCTCCGTATCCGTCTTTGTACGCTAGGATTTTTTCATAAACGGATATTGTGTTGACTTTTGTAATGATTTCTCTTATGGTGGGAATTTCATCTGATCTCCACTTCGAAACCAATAAGGATCTGGCGGCGAAAAGTATGTGCATTGCTATAGATCTCACTGACAATGGGTACTCTGACATATTAATGCTTAAAATGGCCTTTTCAGGAGTTGGTTTAGTGATTACTCCTGTTGTTTTTGCTATTAATTTAAAAGTTTCTGACCAAAAGCTGCGAATATGTTTGCATTACCATAGCATATGGGGTAAAGTTCCAACCTGGTCGCAGCTCCTCCAACATAAGTTGGTATTTTCTTTAGAGAATTTAGCCATCATATATGGTGTATAGTGCCATCTAGCTGTTAGTTTCGCCGCCAGCTCCTCATAGTTAGAACATCTTGAAAATCTATGATTACATTTGAATGCGGATAGCCATTGATTGTCTGTGAATGACTGGTCTAAATCTTTCTCCCATTTTCTCAGGGGTGCAAGTTTAGTAAATGATTTTTTGGTGTTGATCTGTGTGTACATCAGGGAGATGCCCTTTGCTTTAGTGTCGGAGGAGTTCAAGTACCCCCACACCTTAGTTGGTACAGGGGAACTCGAAACCCCCCATTTGTTGTACCATGAATCTATCTGTAGGTAAGTTAGAAATTCTGAGGAAGGTATGTTAAGCTTATGTTGAATCTCCTTGAACGGTAGAAGTTTACCGTTCTGTATAATGTCTCTCAGAAGTATCGTTTGGTTGTTTAGCCATTGATCTAAGGATATGTTTGGGATCAGCCATTTCAAGGTTTCCAAAGGAAAGGGTACGTCTGTGAAAGCCGTTTGTGGGTTGGATGTCTTTTTTAGATGGGTCCATGCTTGAATTGTGGCTTGTATGGTAGGATGATCCTTTTTGAGTGTGATTTGTTGTATGTTGTGAGCGAGGATTAATGACTGTAGTGATCTAGGATACAACCACGTCTGCTCTAGATGGGACCAGTGTTTAATGTCTCTATTGGCGAACCATTGTTTCAGTTGTTCTAAGATTGTTGCTGTGTAGTAATCTTTTAAGTTTGGTACTCCTAAACCACCTATTTGTTTATGGTTTTCTTGCATTTGTAATGAGAACCTAGCTCTTTTGCCTGCCCATATGAACTTTAACATTTGGTTCTGCATGGTTTTAAGGAAAGGGTTTGGGATTGGTATTGGGAGAGTTCTGAATATATATATTAATTTTGGGAGTAGCAGCATCTTGTATGCTGCTAGGCGACCATTCCAAGATAGGTAGAATTTTTGGAGTCTTAATATTTCTTCTTGAAATGCTTTCACTAAAGGTTGGTAGTTGAGTTGGAAGAGTTTCGAGGAGGGAGTTGTTAGCTGAATTCCTAAATAAGTGATCGACTCTGATGCCCAGGGGTAGGGAAAGTCTTTTTGCATATTTAGTTTAGTTTTATTATCTATCGTTATTCCTAAAATGTTAGATTTGGATGCATTCACTTTATAGTAGGCTACTCTACTGAATTCCTGTAGTGTCTCATGTGCTGCTTTTAAAGATTTGTATGGATCAGATAAAGTCAGGATGACGTCGTCTGCAAAAAGTGAAATTTTATGTTCACGATCTGAAGAAGGGATTCCCTGGATTGCTGTGTTGTTCCTAATTTTTTCTGCAAGTGGTTCCATAATTAGTGCGAAAATTAGTGGCGACAGGGGGCATCCCTGCCTTGTTCCATTTGTTATTTGGAAGTTTTTAGAGAACATTCCCTCTGTAAAAACATAGGCGGATGGGGAGGAATACAGTGCTAGGATTGCTTGTTGTATGGGGCCTATTAATCCAAATTTCTCCAGTACTTTAATTAAGTATCCCCAATGAACCCTGTCGAAGGCCTTCTCTGCATCCAAAGTCAGGAGCAGAGAAGGCCTTCGGGACTCCTCCGATGCATGAATTAGATTTAGCATCCTTCTGGTTGCGTCTGTGGTTTGTCTACCTAAAACGAAACCTACCTGGTCCTGGTTGATGAGAGCTGGTAATAATGTGGACAATCTATTGGCCAAGATTTTGGCATACAATTTAACGTCCACGTTCAGTAAGGAAATGGGCCTAAAGTTTTGTGGTACTGAGTGGTCCTTACCTGGTTTTGGCAGAGTTATTATAGTCGCTGTTAACATTTCTTTTGGAAATGAGGCTTTGGACATTGCGGCATCAAAGACCTGCTTTAGGTACGGGGATAGTTCAGTTATAAATAGTTGGAAATATTCAGAAGAGTATCCATCAGGACCGGGGGATTTGTTGTGGGGCATATTTCTAATTGTTTTTTCGATTTCTTGGATTGTAAATGGTAAATTTAGTTTGGCGAGTTCTGATTGCGGGACCCTCGGAAGATTAACAGCCTCCAGGAATTCCGCAATTGTGTTTTCTGTTGGTTGTGGTGTATTAGGGTCGTCTTTAAGGTTGTATAGGGCTTCATAATAGTCGCTAAAAGCATCTGCTATGTCTTTGGGGTTAGATACAGTAATTTTGGAGTTAGGGTTTACGATGTGAGGGATTCTCTTTTTTATTGTTTTCTCTTTTACCTGGTTCGCCAGCAGTTTACCCGCCTTGTTGTTACAACGGTAGTTGTTTGCTTTTAAGATGCGAAGGCGGCTATCCTGCTGGGACACCAAAAGAGATCTCAGTTCTTGTCTAGCCTCGAATAGTAGAGATCTTGTTTTTTGGGTGGAGTTTTGTTTGTTGGATGTTTCCAAGATTTTGATTTTTTCTAGCAGGCCGTTGAGCCTCTCCGTCCTTTGCCTTTTTGCCCTAGCACTTAATTGTATTAAGAGACCCCTCATAACCACTTTGTGAGAGTTCCACAGCGTGAAAGGGTCGGACACCGAAGGAGCATTGATCTCGAAAAATTCGGTCAGAGATTTTCTAATCAGTTTAAGATTTTTAGGTTGAGAGATAGTTAGAACATCGTTCCTCCATCTGTTTGCTGCAGTCTCGGCGTCCCTCCCCCCCACGCTGATCGATATGGGAGCATGATCTGACCATGATATAATACCAATGTCTGATCTGACTATCTTTTGCAACAAAAATTTGTCTACCAAAAACATATCTATTCTTGAATAAGTGCAGTGGACATTGGAAAAGAAAGTAAAGTCCTTCTCCGATGCGTGTTGACATCTCCACACATCAAAGAGGTTTGAGGTGTTGATAAATCTTGACAGCGTCGTCCTTCTTTGTTTTAGATGTTTAGGGTTAGTACAGTCCACATATATGTCTGGGATCGCGTTGAAATCTCCGCATAGGATAATATGTCCCTGTTTTAGTGCTTCTACCTTTTTCCAAATTTTGTTTAGGAATCTGAGTTGGTTGTTGTTTGGTAAATACATGTTGACCAGGGTATATTTAATTGCATAAATTTCACACACTAGTATAATGTATCTGCCAGAAGTATCCAGGTGAGTTGAAATTTCTGAGAATGGGATGGAGTCTCTGATTGCTATTGCAACGCCTCCTTTTTTTTTCGGGCCGTTTGCCGTATATAGAGTAGGGAATTTTCGGTTGCTAAAGACTGGCGGATTAATTGCTGAAAAGTGAGTCTCTTGGAAGCACATAATGTCACTTTTCAGTCTGGATGCTTCCTTCCAGGCCATTTGGCGTTTGTAAGGGCTGTTCAGGCCTTTAACATTTAGTGAAGATATTTTAAAAGACATGTTTGTAGTTGCTCGTGACATACCTTAGCTCGCCGAAGGTGTGTGGTATGAGCCGACTTCCTGGTGTGGATGGCTTGTAATGTATTGTAGTTTACTGGTCGAAAGTTCTCCTAAGGTTGAAGGCAATGGGTGATTATAATCTTATTTCCGTTCCTGCAGACAAGGAGAGAGGTAGGGAGGGAAAAAAGGGGAGGGGTATCAACAAAAAGATGTAAAAACTGACGATCCTGTTTAGGATCTGTGCGGATGCAATTCCGCTATAGCTCGGGGGGTAAAGCAAAGAGTTAGCTAAGTGGCATTTTCCTGGGCTGGACGGGTTTTTGTTGTTTTCCCATTTGAGTGCGTCAGCCTGTTTCTGCGTCTGAGCTGGCTCTAGTGGATGGAAGAGAGTGTGATTCTTCCTGGTCGTTGTTATCCAGATCGAAAAGTTTCCATTCCCTCAAGAGACGGATTCCTTCTCTGACATTAGTTACGATATGTGATTTGCCTTCTTTTGTGATCAGAAGCTTAGCTGGGTAAAGCCATCTGTACTGGATGTGGTGGTTGTTCAGTGGTTTTGTTATGGTTGCTAGTTGTCTGCGTTGTTGCATGGTGAAGGCTGACAGGTCAGCAAAGAAAGAAAGATTTTGTAGCTCTTGAGGAAGATTGTCCCGTCTTCTCACTGTCATCATAAACAGATCTTTGATGTGAAAAAAGTGGATACGGACTATTGTATCTCTGGGGAGGTGCTCTTGTATGTTCCTGGGCTTCGGAAGGCGGTGGATTCGATCTATGATTAGATCATCCAGGGGTGTATCCGGAAGTGTAATTTTCATGAGGTTTATAAAATACTCCTTTAAGTCCGGGGGTTTGACCGATTCAGGGATCCCCCTGATTTTGACGTTGTTTCGTCTTGATCTGTCCTCCAAGTCGGCCATTTTTGCTTTGATAGCTATGATTTCTTCATCCCTGTCGTTATGAGCATCAACCATGTCGTTAAATGTGGATGCAAATTCTCCCATTTTAGATTCTATATGGGACACCCTTGAATCTACCGCTGCCACCTCTGATTTGAATTTTTGTGTTATTGCTAACATATCAGCATGTAGGGTTGAGCGCAGGGATATTAACATATCCTTGAGTGTGGTGTCGAGTACCGGCTGGTTTTGTGTGGGGAAGTCTGTGATGGATTCCTGTAGTTCCCTGGTTTCCTCCAGGGAGGAATCAATACCACTGAATTCAGCTAATTCTGTGTTTGGAGAGGACATTTTCAGCTTGCTTTACCCCAAGCTATTTTCTGAGAGGCATGGTGAGTATTTTGCAGCTCTCATTTGTTTTTGAAAATGAAGAAAGACAAGAAAAAACATTTTTTTTTTCTTTTTTCAATTTTCAAAACTTTGTGACAAAAAGTGAGGTCTGCAAAATACTCACTATACCTCTCAGCAAATAGCTTGGGGTGTCTACTTTCCAAAATGGGGTCATTTGGGGGGGTTTTGTGCCACCTGGGCTTTCCATGGCCTCCGAAACTGTGATAGGCAGTGAAGAGTGAAATCAAAAATTCACGCCCTTAGAAAGCCTGAAGGCGGTGCTTGGTTTTCGGGGTCCCGTACGTGGCTAGGCTCCCAAAAAGTCTCACACATGTGGTATCCCCGTACTCAGGAGAAGCAGCAGAATTTATTTATTTTGGGATGTAATTTCACATATTTCCATGGCATGTTTGAGCAATATATCATTTAGTGACAACTTTGTGCAAAAAAAAAAAAAAAATGTGTCTCTTTCCCGCAACTTGTGTCGCAATATAAAATATTCCATGGACTCGACATGCCTCTCAGCAAATAGCTTGGGGTGTCTACTTTCCAAAATGGGGTCATTTGGGGGGGTTTCGAACTGTCCTGGCATTTTATGCACAACATTTAGAAGCTTATGTTACACATCACCCACTCTTCTAACCACTTGAAGACAAAGCCCTTTCTGACACTTATTGTTTACATGAAAAAGTTATTTTTTTTTTGCAAAAAAATTACTTTGAACCCCCAAACATTATATATTTTTTTAAAGCAAATGCCCTACAGATTAAAATGGTGGGTGTTTCATTTTTTTTCTTCACACAGTATTTGCGCAGCGATTTTTCAAACGCATTTTTTGGGGAAAAAACACACTTTTTTAAATTTTAATGCACTAAAACACACTATATTGCCCAAATGTTTGATGAAATAAAAAAGATGATCTTAGGCCGAGTACATGGATACCAAACATGACATGCTTTAAAATTGCGCACAAACGTGCAGTGGCAACAAAATAAATACATTTTTAAAAGCCTTTAAAAGCCTTTACAGGTTACCACTTTAGATCTACAGAGGAGGTCTACTGCAAAAATTACTGCCCTCGATCTGACCTTCGCGGTGATACCTCACATGCATGGTGCAATTGCTGTTTACGTTTGACGACAGACCGCCAATTGCGTTCGCCTTAGCGCGAGAGCAGGGGGCGACAGGGGTGCTTTTTTTTTTTTTTTTTTTCTTTATTATTTTTCTGCTTTTTTTATCTTATTTTTAAACTGTTCCTTTCATATTTTTTTTTTTTAATCATTTTTATTGTTATCTCGGGGAATGTAAATATCCCCTATGATAGCAATAGGTAGTGACAGGTACTCTTTTTTGAAAAAATTGGGGTCTATTAGACCCTAGATCTCTCCTCTGCCCTCAAAGCATCTGACCACACCAAGATCGGTGTGATAAAATGCTTCCCCAATTTCCCAATGGCGCTATTTACATCCGGCGAAATCTAAGTCATAAAATGCTCGTAGCTTCCGGTTTCTTAGGCCATAGAGATGTTTGGAGCCACTCTGGTCTCTGATCAGCTCTATGGTCAGCTGGCTGAATCACCGGCTGCATTCTCAGGTTCCCTGTTGAGACAGGAGAGCCAGAGAAAAACACAGAAGACGGTGGGGGGGGGCATTCCCTCCCACGGCTTGTAAAAGCAGTCTAGAGGCTAATTAGCCACTAGGATTGCTTTTACATGAAAGTCGACCGCTGGCTGAAAAGAATGATACCAAGATGATACCTAAATCTGCAGGCATCATTCTGGTATAACCACTCAAAGTCGTGAATGGCGTACCTGAAGACAAAAAAATGGTTAACAATAAAGCACAGTAAACGGTAAAGTATAAAAAATTGCACACCTGAAAAAGCAAACATGATAAAACATAATAACAATGAAACATTGCAGAATAGAATACAGTAAAAAAGAGCAGAACAGTAGAGAGAGAGAACAATAAAACGACAACTATTTTTTTTTATTTTATATATATATTTTTTTTTTTTTACACTTTTTTTGTAACTAACTTTTGTAACTGTAACCGGTTCCAGGTTCGGGTCTCACAAAATGCGATGGCATCTTGGGAGACCCTGTGAAAGTGTGCCTAGTCTGTGGAATGCTGTACCCTACGCTAATACTCAACTAGTGAATGGTAGCATTCAAAACATTCACCAATGCAAAGACCAGGATTGTCAGGACAGGAGGGACAATAATAGCGGGTGTCACGCCTATATCCGCGCTTCCTGCAGACACAACATCTTTTTTGGGGGTTCGTTGGGTAGGACATAAAGAAAATGCCTCTCATGCAGCCGACTGCATTTGGTTGGAGATGTGAATGGGGGAAGTACGGGCGCTGCAGAAGCGGTGGGTTCCCAATTAGGATTGGCGAATGCAGCAGGAAGGGCACTATGGGCATGACGGGCCTGTGTTTGTCTTTTTGGTGGCAGCGCCACACTACTTGTGCTTGTCACCTCACCAGCTTGAACTGCACTTATGGGACTCGCCACGTCACCAAGTGTTACTGCAGCGCTGGTTTGACTACGACCGGGGTGTACTAGGCCGCTGGTGCTTGCCAGTTCACCAAAACGCTACCAAAAAAACTGTTAGCGATCGCAGGGATCAAGGCCTGACTCTGCGAACGCTGCAGTTATGCGTTTAGTGTTTTGTAAGTGTCAGTGATCGATCGATACTGCACTTGGGTGGGCTGGGCTGGGCCGGGCGGAGGGGCAAAACGCAGGTGCTAGCAGGTATCTGGGCTGATCCCGCTAACACTGCGTTTTTGGGAACCCTAAACTGCTGGGGACGCTAGTATAGATCTGATCGGATCAGATACTATACCACTAAGGGAGGTGTATGCTGCGTGCGTGGGTGTTAGCGGTACTGGCGCTAACCTGACGCTGCCTGGGGCTGGTGCTTGCCAGTTCACCAAAATGCTACCAAAAAAACTGTTAGCGATCGCAGGGATCAAGCCTGACTCTGCGAACGCTGCAGTTATGCGTTTAGTGTTTTGTAAGGGACAGTGATCGATCGATACTGCACTTGGGTGGGCCGGGCCGGGCGGAGGGGCAAAACGCAGGTGCTAGCAGGTATCTGGGCTGATCCCGCTAACACTGCGTTTTTGGGAACCCTAAACTGCTGGGGACGCTAGTATAGATCTGATCGGATCAGATATTGATCCGATCAGATACTATACCACTAAGGGAGGTGTACGGTGCGTGCGTGGGTATTAGCGCTACTGGCGCTAACCTGACGCTGCCTGGTGCTTGCTTGCCAGTTCACCAAAATGCTACCAAAAAAACTGTTAGCGATCGCAGGGATCAGGCCTGACTCTGCGAACGCTGCAGTTATGCGTTTAGTGTTTTGTAAGTGACAGCGATCGATCGATACTGCACTTGGGTGGGCCGGGCGGAGGGGCAAAACGCAGGTGCTAGCGGGTATCTGGGCTGATCCCGCTAACACTGCGTTTTTGGGAACCCTAAACTGCTGGGGACGCTAGTATAGATCTGATCGGATCAGATATTGATCCGATCAGATACTATACCACTAAGGGAGGCGCATGCTGCGTGCGTGGGTGTTAGCGGTACTGGCGCTAATCTGACGCTGTCTGGGGCGACGCATATCACCGCCGGGCGATCAGGGGGCTAAACCTTTATTCGGTAATAAACGGCGGGTGCCCTGACACTATAAAAAATAAACGAACTAACCAGCGTCAACCGTAACGTTTATACGGTGATCAGTGGTGAAAGGGTTAACTAGGGGGCAATCAAGGGGTTAAAACATTTATTAGATAGTATATGGGGGTCCCTGTCGCTATAAAACGCTGACGGCGAACCTAAATATTTACCTCACTAACTAGCGTCACCAGCGACACTAATACAGCGATCAGAAAAATGATCGCTTAGCGACACTGGTGACAGGGGGTGATCAAGGGGTTAAAACTTTATTAGGGGGGGTTAGGGGGGTATCCTAGACCTAAAGGGGGGTAATACTAACTGTCCCAACACTGTAACTGTCACAAACTGACACTATGCAGTAATCAGAAAAAAAAAAAAACCTGCTGGTGTCAGTTTGTGACAGGGGGGGGGTGATTGGGGGGGGATCGGGGGGCGATCGGGGGGGGGGATCGGGGTGTTTTGTATGCCTGGCATGTTCTACTGTGTGTGTAGTGTTGTGCACTTACATTGATGTCTTCTCCCCTCGGCGCTGGAACGGAAACTACCGAGCCGAGGGGAGATGACATCATTTCCTTTGCTGCTGTTTAGCATACAGCAGCAAAGGAATGTTCCCATTGGCCGGCGGCGATCGCGAGGGGGGGGCCATGAACGGATGGCCTCCCCCTCATCTCGGATCACCGGGGAACAGAACGGGACCGCCTCGGGCACCCCACCCGCGGAAGGCAAATCACGTACATGTACGTGATTTTGCCTGCCCGTGCCGCTTTGCCGACGTAAATCGGCGTTAGGCGGTCCTTAAGTGGTTAATGAAGGAAATATCGATTGTCGAATTACAACATAAAGTTAACTTAACAAGGGAAACCCTAATGGAATTAACAGAACTTAAAACAGAGCTACAAACACTGTTGAACGAGAGGACACTACAAATCAGGGATAATAATCGCTCCCTATATTATCAACACGGTAATAAACCAGGTAAATTATTAGCAAGGGCCCTAAAAAATAGGAGTAATATATTGCCCATGGTTAAAATTAAGACATATTCGGGAGATATGAGATATGACCCAAAAGGTATTATGAAAGAGTTTCAGACATTCTACACGAAATTATATAATATACCTAAGCATAATGCCAATAAAGATCTAGAATGCCATCAACAAAATATACAGCAATATATAAAAGATACAGCACTCCCTACGTTAACAATAGAAGAAATAGCACAGTTAGAGGAAGAATTCTCCGTAGAAGAAATACAGAAGGTAATTGACTCTTTAACCCTAGGGAAAAGTCCAGGTCCAGATGGCTTCTCCCCACGGTTCTATAAAATATTTAAAGAAGAACTTACACCAATAATGAAGCGGACCTTTAATGCAGTATCTACAACAGTGCCTTTTGGTGCACAAGGTATGCAAGCCTTTATCGCTTTAGTACCAAAATCGGATAAGGATCATACCTTGTGCAGTAACTATAGACCAATCTCTTTAACGAACATTGATCTCAGAATATACTCCAAGATTATTGCTAATAGATTCACCCCCTTGATACCTAGGTATATACACCTAGACCAGGTGGGGTTTGTGAAGGGTAGAGAGGCAAGAGACAACACTATGAAAACACTTACACTGTTGGAATATGTCCAGAGGGGCTCCATCCCATCCTGTTTAGTGGCAATAGATGCTGAAAAAGCGTTTGACAGGGTGGGATGGAGCTTCCTTAAAAGGACATTGATGCAGTGGGGGGTGGACTCTGTAATGTTGGATAAAATCATGGCCCTTTACCAGCATCCAACGGCTAAGATTCGGGTGAACGGGGGCCTATCGGAGGAAATATGTATATCAAATGGAACTAGGCAAGGATGCCCACTATCTCCAATCTTATATATACTTGTGATGGAGCACTTATTAAGAGCGATTAGAGGTAATAAAGACATACAAGGAATAAAGGTGGGGGAAACAGAGTACAAGATGTCTGTATATGCAGACGATATCTTGCTGTATATTACAAATCCTCTGATAACACTGATAGCAGAATTTGATCGTTTTGGTACGTTAAGTAATTTTAAAGTGAACTACAGTAAATCAGAAATAATGAATATCAATATGCCAAAGAGCATTGTAGAGCTGCTTAAAAAGGACTTTTCCTTTAAATGGCAAGAATGTGCCATTAAATACCTCGGTGTACTCATCCCCAACGATTTGAAGAAACTAGAGAATCTTAATTATGTCCCAATAATGCATAAAATAACGAAAACTCTCCAGCAATATGAAAAAGGCACATTTTCTTGGATGGGTAGGATAAATATTATAAAAATGGATATACTCCCCAAAATATTATATATCCTACAAACAATCCCTATATTTCCGGCTTCAAACATCTTGAATAGGCTCCGTAGGATAATTGGGCAATTTATATGGGCTGGCAAGACGCCTAGAATCAGTAGAAGAGTTTTAAATAAACCCAAAGAACATGGGGGCCTTACCCTCCCCGATATAGCAATATACCTTAAAGCAATATTGGTTACCAGAATAGTAGACTGGTTTCATAATGGTAACAATAAGCAATGGGTGAGTTTAGAAGAAGAGATAACAGGTTTAAAATTGAAATCTCTGCCATGGATTAAAAAGGAACTAAGACCGTCGGAAGGACATATGCCGCTCTTAGTAGTCTCGACAATGAAAGCCTGGGATACAATGTTAAAAAAGGGATATGGTTCAACCCTTAGAGGGCCTATGACCCCATTATTTAGTAACCCAGAATTCCCACTTACCAGGGAAGCTAAGTCATTTCTTAAATGGAAAAGTGATCAAGCCACTAGGATAGTGGAAACGATGGAGGGGGGAAAAATTCTCCCACTAGAAAATATGGGGGAAGAACATAAAAATAAATGGATGCTGCATGGCCTACTCCATGGATACATTTTGTCCTTAACAAAAGAAGCCGTGTTGGACAGACCCTTAACTGCATTAGAAAAAATTCTAATTCAATCAGAGAGACCGACACATGTCTTATCAAAGATATATAGGATCCTGAATATTGAAGGTCAAAACCAAGATATACCCTACACTAAGAAATGGGAAAGAGAACTGGGTATGGAGTTTCCTAAGAACAAATGGGATAGAGCTATTACAGTAACTCATAAATTATCAATATCTATTAAACATCAAGAAAGGAATTATAAGATCTTAGCCAGATGGTATAAATGCCCTGTGGATCTACATAAGATAAGCACGATCAATAATGAGGAGTGTTGGAGATGTCATACAGCTCGAGGCACAATGTCTCACATATGGTATTATTGTCCCAAAATACAGCCATTCTGGCAAAAAATCTTTGAAATCTACAGAGATATGACTGGTAAAGATCTTTACCCAGATGTACAAATAGCGATCTTGTCTATGATACCTGGCTCTTTGAAAAGCATAAAGAAAGGTATATTAAAATATTTCTTGACAGCAGCACGTACTTGCATAGCCAGAAAATGGAAAAAGACAAATATGCCCTCTATGATGGAATGGGAGAGAGAGATGGCGGAGATGCGTGCCATGGAGGAGAGAAAGGTAATGGAGGAGGGTTTGAGTAAACAGTCAGCTAGTGCATGGTCTAGATGGACAGAGTATAGTACCTCCTCACAATTGCTCAGAGAAGGAGAGATGGTAAGAGACGTGGAATAAGACATATTATGGTAGGGTTAAACTTTCCTTTTTTTTTTTTTTTTTTTTTTTCTCGTAGAGTGCATGGTCTGTGTGTGAGGGGGGGGGGGGAATATTCTGAGAATACACATTTCTATTGCATGTTAACAGACAGGTGTCAGAGACCCAGATCATATAATAGAATGTTAAATGTAACTGTATGGTTAGATGTGTATGAGGTTTGTTTGTTATGTAAAAAATCTTTTGTAAAACTGTTTTGGATAAAGATTTTGAAAAAAAAATTATAATAAAGATAAAGTAAAAGTCCAAACAAAGTCCTCAAGATATATATCTGAAGACTTGACCAATAAGGCTTCCACTGAAATCCAAAGATGGTTCCGGTATAATCTGATGGTCAGACTTGTAATGTAGGTAGGGATAGGTGAAAAATACTCTTACCAGAGATGGTGGACTCACCAGCCAGCGGCTTAGGGGTCAAGCAGGCTTATGGTGGAGCAGACAGTGGTGGATGTAATGCTGTATCCTCAGCAGGTGGAGACGGCAGGAGATGAAGTACCTCGAAGAACGGCCTCCTATGATCCCACTGGTTGCCGAGTTTCACGGTATAAAATTATACCGCTATTCGGTACTCGGTTCTTCATGCAGATCCTCAGATGGAAGAGTTAAAGGAAAAACCTCCACATAGTGTGAGACTGCTTTCAAAAACTTTAATAAAAGTTTTGCAATAAAAGAAGCACACTGGCTCATAGACAACAACAGAGACCAGGTACAAAATAGGTAAAAATAAGTAAAATAAGCACTTAATTCAATCGTGGCAAGACAGACATATCAAACCCGACGCGTTTTGTCCGCAAGGACTTCAACTGGGGTATATTTTGTTTTTTGTATTTTGTTAATACAGTTAATGTTTACACACAGGATCAGTGAAAGTCCTGTTTCACTAAACACCTTATTGTGCTAAATTTGGCCCCCAGACTGTAATTTTGGTGGGTCTTGCTCAATAAAGAACTATTTTTTTTAGCTCCACACTTTATTTTTATTTATATCTCGATGCTTGACAACCCAATTAATGAAACAAAAGTTATGAGAGTACTTAAAAACCTCAAGAGGGGGTCAGCCCCTGGACCAGATGGGTTTTCCACCTGTTATTACAAAACCTTTTCAACCACACTAGCTCCCCATTTGACGAGATTCTACAATTCCCTTTGGGGGTAGTTCTTCCTTAGACAGCGCCACCAATCTAGCTTATGTGTCTATTATTCCCAAACCAAATAAAGACAGTTCTGACGTGAGCAACTACAGACCCATTTCATTGATCAACAATGATCTCAAAATACTAACCAAAATCATGGCCAATAGACTTTCGGAATTTATAGGGGGCTATAGCCACAAGGATCAGGTAGGCTTCATCCTGTGGAGGCAGGGTCCGGACCAGATCCGCAGAATGGTTGATGTAATCTCCCTGCTAAAATCTAAATGTCAGGTCGTAGCACCAAAAACATTCACCAATTTCTCATTTTACTTCTCTGTATCTCCATGTTTCCGAGATTCCTTATAAGACGGGGACTAAGTGGGACACTCAAGATGTAATTTCTACCCACTGGTAAAGGAATGTGTTTCTGTTTTATACTTTGGTTTTAGTTACTGGTGGTGAATTCTCCCTCCCCTCAACACAGTCTAATCCCTTTAGGGGTGTCAGGATGAGGAAGAAAGGACGTAGGTGTCGATAGAGCGACCAACATGAACCCCACAAGTTTCCTCCACCACCTGGTGTTCTAAGCCTTCACGTGTTAAAATATTGATTGTATAACAGACATCTGTACAGTTATCTCTTGATTTTTGCTTATGTCTATCTTTGGAAAATCTCAATAAACATATTGAAAATTAAGAAAATAATAAATCAACTGAACTTTATTTAAAATAGGTTTGTGCTTTTAATGAGATGGCTTGACAGATTTTAAAGGAATTGATAGTGAAAGGTTTAAATAAAATGAGACTCCCTATTAATAAAATTGTGTTTAAGCGCTTCAATACCAGACACTTTCACCCTATTCCTGCCCAGGCCAATTTCCAGATTTCATGACTCTCACACCATTGCTGCATACACACGATCAGACATTCCGACAACAAAATCCTGGGATTTTTTTCCGATGGATGTTGGCTCAAGGTTGTCTTGCATACAATTCCGATCGTCAAGAACGTGCTGATGTACAACACGTATGACGGCACTATAAAGAGGAAGATCAATAGCCAATTCAATAGCCAGTGCGTGTTAGTAGAAGTTTGGTGAGAGATGATTCACGCTTTTCAGCCTGGTGCTTTTCAGATCATTACTGCTCTTCAGTTTGTGCCTGTGGATTCGTATCTGGTTTTCAGTGTGTGTAGTCAGTTCGCATCTGGGTTTCAGTGCATGCTATTTATAGTACGTATTTGATCTTCAGTGCATTCTTGTCCACTCGTTTCTGATTTTCAGTGCGTTCTGTTAGTTCATCCTGACCAGCCGACCGTTTTGAAGCCATGTTGCGGGTAGGTACTCATCGTACAGTTTGTGCTGTGCAGGGGCTTGGTGTTGGGGTTCTTACTTTGACCCAAATCCAGTCCATGCACAGGGTGAGCAGGAGTACATGGACAAAGAATTGTTTGCTCCAGCGTGACCAATTCTCTCATATGCCTTTGTTGCAGGAGATCTGTGAGAATAATCCTGATGATTTCAGGAATTGTCTCCGGATGACAGACCCCATTTTTCACCGTCTGTTGGCTTTTTTGTCCCCTTATATTACAAAGCAGGACACCTGCATGTAGCAAGCCATCACTCCTGAGTAGAGGCTCGTCACCACCTTGCAGTACTTGGCGATGGGGAGAAGTCTGCAGGACATCAAGTTCTCAACAGGCATCTCCCCCCTTTGATTTACTGCTTGTGTTTCTTTTAGCTGTCTCCTAGGTTCTCCAATTGTGTTTCTCTTTTGCCCATTTTCTTCAATAGTTCCAATGTAATTTCTTTGATACAGGGGGTGACAATCTCTTCTTCAGCTAACTATTATTTATGTTGTGGGTCTGCTACACACACACCTTCTTTTTGTTGTTAATGTATGTAATGCATTAATGATAATAATGTTCATCATTTTCAGCACGCTGAATTAATTTTTTGGAGTGACGATAATGGCCTGATTTATGCAAATTATAAAGCACTGTGAGTGTTATTTACTAAAGGAAAATCCACTTTGCACTACAAGTGCACTGCAAAAGTGCACTTGAAAGTGCACTGAAACCTTCCTTGATCTTCTGTAAATCCCGATTGCACACCATGATCTCCCAGATGAGGACGTGTGCACTTGCACTTGTGAAATGAGATTCTTCTTCCACAACATCCACATCACCTAAATTAAAAAACACACCATGTATTATAAATATGCAGGCATACATCTATTACCTGAAGCTGTGGTCTCAGACACTCACCTGTTGTGATCACTATTTCACCCACTTCATAAACCTCTCCTTCCTCCACATCCTCAGGTTGTGGTTTTGGGATTTCCCCGTCTTTAGGAGGTTGTGGGTCCCTGGTGTCCTCTGACGTCCCAATTCTTTTCTCCCCTATGTGAATAAAATAAAGGTATACTTACACAGATATTTGAGGCAAAAAATAGGAATATGAAACATTGCTTGGAAGTGTCGTACAATTGTCAATTTTGGCAACAATTTTGAGTTCCAAGCTGAAGACATGATTTTTTCCCTTTATTAAAGCTGAATACTTACCTTTTTGGGTAAAGTATCACACATGTAGAGACTCCTAGTATCCACTGGAGCACCCGTGTGGGACACCCTAAAAAGTTTGTTCTGGTGTCCCACACTAGTGCTCCTGCGTCCAGATGTGTAAACAGCTGCTGAGTGTCCTCTCCTTACACTGAATCAAGTTTGCATATCATTCTAGTTACAAATCCATCTAGACAATAATGTACTAAACTTCTTTTAATACAAAGAGGCATGAACAAATGTAGTTAACCTGCACCTGGCAAAAACATCGTATTAGCGGGCGAACAAATGATGTTTACTACGAACGATTACATGCCCACGAACCTGAAACTTGTCATTTTAAACTGTACAACAGTAAAGAAAAGCACACAAAGCAGCACGAACGTAATAAGAAGAATAGGAACACACGGCAAAATACTTACTTTTTTGCAGCACTCTCTTGATTCTTCTGTACTGATCCTGCTCCCTCAATTTGAGGTCTGGCCATTGTTTCCTCAGTTGATCCTTGGATTGTCGTACCCCAAAATTCTTCTGCAGACTTTTCACAACTTTACTCATGATCTTGGCCTTTCTGACATTTGGGTTTGGGTAATGTCCATGCTTCCCATCATAGTCGGCCCTCTTCAAGATGTCCACCATCTCCACCATCTCTACAAAGGACATATTAGAGGCCTTAAATCTCTTCTGGGATCTTGACTTTCTTGGCTCCGGGCTTTCGTCATTGCTGCTGTCTTCATGCACCTGTTGTCTCTCCGCCATGTGCTCTCCCACTGCGAAAGACAGGGGGTGGGGAATATACTATAAAGAAGGTCAGTTTCATGCATGCGCAGTGTATATAAAGTGTAACACGCGTGCATCGTACATACGATCTGTGAGCGGAGGACGGAGTAGCGGAAGCGCTGATCGTTCTAACGAAGGTACAATTTTAACTTGGGGCATTAGTGGCCTATACTGCTTAGAGAATGAGGCCTATATTGGGACAAGATTATGGGAATTTAGCCTGACACACCTTGTGCTGTGTCTTGCAGAGAAAATAGATCGATTCCATGATCATGATTTCCTCCCCCAATTCACTGATTTCTACAGAGAGCTGCCCTGTCTGTGGCAGACAAAACACCCCTTTTATACAAATCAACTAAAAAGGAAGGCAGCACTGGATAAATCGCTGGAATTTGTGAAGTCGCAGATCCCCACGGCAGACATCAACTATTTGAAGTGCAAAATTGGTGGCATGAGTGCTGCAGAGTGCGATTGCTAGGTGCAGCGGAGTCAATTCAGATCAGACGTTGTGGAGTAACAGGAACTGACTTCTTTATTGGAACATAACTGGCAAGAAGTACACAGATGTCACCTCACATGGTAAGAAGAACACAGACAGGAAATAGAAACCAACAAGTACAACACTATACACAGGAAATACGACATATCATAGAAAACTGCACAGCACAGCATACCACTGAGCATTAGCAACATCTAGTGTCCTGTTTGAGAACTGCAGTTAATAGGCTAAGCTGAAATCTGTTGTATCTCCAACACCCTTTCTCAACAGTTAAGGCTTAGTCTGTTAAATCTATCTTCTTTGTAAGCCTTGAATGTCTTTCAGCGGTCAGGGACTTTGTAAGGATATCTGCTGTCATATCCTCGGTTGGGCAATAAAGTAACTCAAGAAGACCTTGTTCTTGAAGATCCCTAAGAAAGTGAAACTTCACATCAATGTGCTTGGTTCTTAAATTAACTCCTTCCATGTGCGCAAGTACAAGGCATCCTTGATTGTCCTCATAGAATTCTGTTGGTCCCAACTGTGGTTGACCCAAGTCTGTTAATAACTGTCTCAGTCATATAACTTCTTGGCTTGCCTGCGCTGCAGTGACATATTCTGCTTCAGTAGAGGACAGTGTAACAGAGAGTTGCTTTCTACTAGTCCAACTGATGGCACCACCTGACAGAAAGAATAAGTAGCCACTGGTAGATTTTCTGTCACTGGTGTCTCCTGCCCAGTCAGCATCCACATATCCTGTTAGGGTGCTTTCATCACTTGCTGGTAACTTTAACTTATAGTGCGAAGTCCCTTTAAGATAGTGAATGATTCGCTTTACAACATTCCAGTCCTTATTACTTGGCATTGAAACCTTTCTGCAAAGGATTCCAGCAGTTGCTGCAATATCCGGCCTTGTAGTAGTAGTAAGGTACAGCAATTTCCCTATTGCTTTTCTGTATTGAGTATTAGTAGGTAATGGGTTATCTTGACAATTCATCTCCTTTAGGTAGTTGGTTTCCATGGGAGACTTTACCGGTTTGGCGTCTTCCATTCCAAATGTTTCAATTATTTCTTGCATTTTGTGTCTTTGGTTCAGAAGAAAGCTGCCATCTTCCTCTCTCTCGATCTGGATACCGAGGTAATTCTTTATGTTGCCAAGATCTTTGGTGTCAAAGTGCTGATTTAGTTTTTCCAGTATTTCTGCTCCATCCCTTTCTTGCTCAAAACAAATCAGGATATCATCCACATAAATGAGCATATAGACCCATTGATTTGCCAATTTCTTTGTGTATAAGCAGGGGTCTGCTTTACTCCTTACAAAGTTTTGATGTGTAAGCACTTCATTTATTTTTATATTCCAAGCCCTGGCTGCTTGCTTTAGACCATATATACTCCTGCAAAGTTTGCATACTAGGTCTGACCTTTGTTTGTCTTTGAATCCTGGCGGCTGTTCCATGGAAATTTCTTCTGTTAAATCGCCATGTAGAAACGCGGTTTTCACATCAAAATGTTTCACTTGCATTTTCCTTATGGCGGCTATTGTCAGTAAAGTCCGTATTGTAGTGTGCTTGACTACTGGTGCAGATGTCTCATCATAGTCCTCTCCGTATTTTTGAGAATAGCCTTTGGCTACTAGTCTTGCTTTGTATCGTTCAATTGTGCCATCTGCATTGTATTTCACTTTAAAAGTCCATTTACAGCCTATGGCTTTCCTTCCGGGTGGTAGTTCTGTAAGTGTCCATGTTTTGGTGTCAGCATGGATTTCATCTCTTCCTCAGCAGCCTTTATCCATTTACTTGCTTCTTGTTCTGGAAGTTGAGATATGTCTTCCCAGCTCGCAGGTTCATTGATACTGGTAGTACTTGCATTGTATGAGAGACATATAGGTGGTTTACCTTTGTTTTCTCTTGTTGAATGTCTCGTTTTTGTATCTGAGTCTTCTTGTTTCTGCTCTTCAGTGCTGGTTGAGTCTGCACTTACTTCAACTGTTTGTTCGGAAGTTACAGAGATGGGCTGGTCAATGTCAGTTTGCTCTTCTATTCTCGTTTCTACTGTTGTCATTACATTGTCTCTTAAACCTTCAACAAAAGTTATGCTGTTGCTAATGGTAACCTTGTTGTTTTTGGAATTTAGGATTCTGTAACCCTTGACATTGTCACTGTATCCAACGAAGCTACCTTCGAACAATCTGTTCTGGAGTTTGGTGCGTTTTTCTTCAGGTATGTAGATGAATGATTTGCATTCAAAAACTCTTATGCCCCGTACACAGGGCGGATTTTCCGATGGAAAATGTCCGATCGGAGCGTGTTGTCGGAAATTTCGACCGTGTGTGGGCTCCATCGGACATTTTCCATCGGATTTTCTGACACACAAAGTTTGAGAGCAGGCTGTAAAATTTTCCGACAACAAAATCCGTTGTCGGAAATTCCGATCGTGTGTACACAAATCCGACGGACAAAGTGCCAAGCATGCTCAGAATAAATAAAGAGATGAAAGCTATTGGCCACTGCCCCGTTTATAGTCCCGACGTACGTGTTTTACGTCACCGCGTTCAGAACGATCGGATTTTCCGACAACTTTGTGTGACCGTGTGTATGCAAGACAAGTTTGAGCCAACATCCGTCGGAAAAAATGCTAGGACTTTGTTGTCGGAATGTCCGAACAAAGTCCGACCATGTGTACGGGGCATTAGATGTTTTACACTTAGCTTCTCATTGTGCCATAGTTCATATGGGGTTTTCTCTACTGTTCTGGAAAGAAGTCTGTTCTGCAAATATGTAGCTGTCATGGCTGCCTCACCTCAGTATTTTTGTGGTAGTCCAGAGTCTGTCAGCATACATCTGATCATTTCAGTCAGAATTCTATTCTTTCTTTCAGCTACTCCATTTTGTTCTGGTGTATACGGGACTGTCTTTTGATGTTTTATTCCATTCTGTTTTAAGTACTCTTGTATCTTACTTCTTGTGAATTCACCTCTATTATCACTCCGAAGTATGAGAGGCTTCCTTTGAAACTTGTTACTGGTCTTTGTTATATAGTCTTCACTCTTGTGTTGCATTAGGTAGGTGACTGTGTATCTTGAATAGTATAATAGTATAAAAGTCACTATGTACCTGTTGCCTCCAGGTGTGGGTGGGTTTAGGGGACCACACACGTCACTGTGAACTAAGTCAAGTGGTCTTGAAGCTCTCTTCTGACTGACTTTGGGAAGTGTTGCTCTTGTTGCTTTGGATTTAATGCAACATTCATACTTAACAGTAACTGGACAAGGGGATACTGTTAGATCCCTTGTTAGATTCCTCCTTTGTAGTTCCTGTATGCATTCTGGGTGTCTGTGACCTAGATGTCTGTGCCATATATGTATACAGTCATTGTGCTTGTGTGTACATAGTCTCACCTTTTCCTTCACTGTGTCGAGATGATATAGATGATCATCCAGCTTGGCACTTGCTATTGTCTGTTTGCCGTTTAGAATAGAACACTTGTCACCTTGGAATTTTACAGTGAATCCTGTGGCTGTTAGACGCTTCACAGATAAGAGTCCTCCTTCTAGATTGGGAACATAAAGCACATCTTTCACTGGTATGGCTAAATTGTGTCCCGCATCATCCGGACATACAAGGGTTCCATGCCCATATCCTTCTGCATGTATTTTGCTTCTATCTGCAAGATAAATAGTTTCTTTGTTGTTCAGATCAAGTTCTGTGAAGAAACTTCTATCACTCGTCATGTGACTGGTTGCCCCCGAATCGATGCACCAGCCTTGGCATTTGTTGTTGCCTGTCGTTTTAAATGTGGCATTCCAGTTTCTTTCCCATGGATCATTGATTATGGTTTTGACCTTTTGTTTAGCATAAGAGGGACACTGTCTCATTTGCTCTGCTTTCCATATAGTACAGTCTTTCTTTATGTGTCCCTGTTTGTGGCATCTGAAACACACTCTGGTCTCTTTCCTGAGTAACTTTGCATCTGTAACTTTAAGAGCGGTTCTGGTGTCGGTTTCTGTGAAGTCATGCACTAATTCCTTTCTTCTCTGATACTCATCTATGAGCCTGGTTTTTACAAATGCTAGCGTCAGATCTGTCTCAGGTCGTGTCTCCAGTGCATTGATTAGTGCAGTATATGTATCAGGCAAACTGCATAACAACATGGCTGCAGTGTGACGGTCTGTTATATTCTCCCCGATTGATCTGAGTTGCGCAATCACTTCTAGCATTGCATTTATATGCTCCTGCATGTCCTGTTCTCTGCCAAGTCTCATTTTGTAAAGTTTCCGCAGCAAAAACAGCTTGCTGTTTAAACTGGATCTTTCATGCAGTCTTTTCAGTACGTCCCACATGCCTTTCGCTGTGTCCTCATTACGTATATGAATGAGCTGATCATCCTCCACTAGTAAGCTTATGGTGGCCCGTGCCTGTCTGTTTTTCTTGTCCCAGACCTGATTATTATCCTGTGGCCTCTCTGTGGTGGTAACCCACCAAAAGTCATCTCTGGATAATAACATTTCCACTTTGAACTTCCATAACTGATAATTGTCATTGTTCAGCTTGGCCACTGAGAGTTTAAGCTCTGAGTTTCCGGCCATTTTTTCCCTTCTTTATATACAAACAGTCTTACTTGTCTGTAGGAGATGTCACTGGAAGCCTTCCTTATGTCAATCTCTGCATCAGCCACACTGTCTCCCATTCGAGGCTTTGTTCTTCCTGGGCTGCACCTGGTTGTATGACTTTATCCGGACACTGGGCCCATAACCTATTGCAGAGTGTGATTGCTAGGTGCAGCAGAGTCAATTCAGATCAGACGTTGTGGAGTAACAGGAACTGACTTCTTTATTGGAACATAACTGGCAAGAAGTACACAGATGTCACCTCACATGGTAAGAAGAACACAGACAGGAAAAAGAAACCAACAAGTACAACACTATACACAGGAAATACAGCATATCATAGAAAACTGCACAGCACAGCATACCACTGAGCATTAGCGACATCTAGTGTCCTGTTTGAGAACTGCAGTTAATAGGCTAAGCTGAAATCTGTTGTATCTCCAACAATGAGGAGCACTTATAATAGGGAGCGCAAGAAGGTCCAGGATTCCCAGAGGTCAGGAGCTGCAGCAGATGACATGTATGTACTCAGGCTGTGGTACTACGACAGACTGTGATTTCTGTCAGACCAGACTGAAATCAGGCCATCACTCTCAACCCTTCCTTCCACTCTTCCTTCCACCCCAGCTGAGGCTTCCGACTTCCAACCTGGGCCTTCCACCCAGGTAGAAGATGTGGAGGAGCCCAGCTTGAGTCAGGTATAGCATTGTTCAACATTGTAACGAGCCCATGCTTGCTCGGTTCCACTCACCTCATACACGATTGAGTCTGATTAGTACAAATCAGACTGGATTTCTAATTCACCTTGCAGAGTATTGTTCCCTTAAAATCCAGGGCCCATAATCTGTTGGCAAGAGGCTTGCATTCAGTCCCAGTTGTCAACTGGTATTTCCTGATAGTCCTAGGCAAAAGGGAGCACCACCCTGCTGCTGAGCAGAGTCTAACAGCTGTCTGTAGGTGATCTCCAGCTCCCATTCCTGAATGGCCAGAAACTCCAAATCTTCCTGTGCCCAGTGCACTTCTGAGACATTCAGTCTTCGCTCTCTGTGCTCCATTATTTCCTCCAAACGCCACTCCCGATCACTCCCAAAGTCAGGGTCCCTGGACAGCCTCCAGTACAACAATCCCAGGCCATTGTAGTCAAAGCCTTCCGTGGGGCTGTCATCCGCTGTCCACGGGCACACTTGGGCTACATACCACTGGAGGGCTCTATAGCTCTCGTCCAACCACATTTCTGCCCGGATCAACCTGCTTAACTCAGCTGTCCACTCCTGGTTCGGCTGTTCCCCCAATAACAGCATTTGCACTTCATACTGCGACCAGTACCTTACATGGATGGAGGGGAGAACTTTTCCCTGGTTTCGCTGCTCACGGGCTAGCGCTTCCTTTCAGAGTTCGCAGTGGATAGAATCAAACCATCCCAGCAGGACCTGCTCTGATACTGGTCCTCTATGCTGTATCTGCATCTCTCGCAACCTCCTTCTGAATTCTTCTTCCATGGTGGCTGGTATCTGTACCTCTCCTCTCCTGCTATCTGGACCTTGGATCCAGGTGATGGTTTGGATGTGTTCACGGCAAGGAAGCACGATCCCACAGGTCCTTCCCGGCTCTCAAGTAAGTCTTTCAGCGTGGCTCTACTGCAGGCTGGTTTGGAGTGTCCCAGTAACTGGAGAACAAATCCCACAGCTGCCAACCAATGTAACGAGCCCCTGCTCGCTCAGTTCCACTCTCCCGACACTCCTCTGCTGCTATAGAATCAGATTGCAGATCGCAACGTCTGATGGTTAAGTAATCCAATGCTCTGGGATTAGAACTACAGCTATGTGCCGTTCGAATCCAGTTGTGATAGCTCAAAACAAACACCAGGCAGGTTGTATGTAAGTTCAAACAGGGATCTCTTTTATTGAAAGGAATACAGGCTCTTTTATACAGTAAAAGAGGAGGTGCATACCTCCTGCTCATATTACTCTGAACATGCACCTGTGAACAGAAACCTAATTAACATGGGCTAATTAACTAATCCCTTTAGACAGCCTACATGACTCAGTCATGACCTTTAGGCCAGACTGTCTGTCTTGTAGCTCAGAAAAACCAATCAACATTATCACAAATCAACACAGAACTCTTCTTCACACAATAGCAGAGTTAATTAACACAAACAACAATGGGGATCTAATGACTCTTAGATCCCATACTAGACTTATTTACAATACACATTCTAGCAGGCAACAGACAGACAGTTGGAGTTGATGACACCAGCATCTCCTCACAGGATGTGTCCCAACAGTATGAATCAGTTTTATCAGTTTTTATCAGCAAAAAAAAATCACAAAAAAAAGAAGAAATGATCAACTTTGAGGGTCGTGGCTTGGCGACCAGGGTTTTTTGGGGGGTAGATAGCTGAAGACATACCCTGCCACTGGACAAAATTTGGGGCTCCTATCATCTATGGTTCCGGAGATACGGGGCTCCTTGTGCAGCCTGTCAGAAGCTACATACAGAGTGGCCAGTTTAAATACAAGCTTCCACACTCTGCTTGCAGCAAACTGAGAGGATGAGCTCACAGTGCCTCTCCTCATTTCTTGTCAGAGGCACTGAGCACAATGGACAGCTTGGAGCCTTCAGAGTTTGACAAGCAGCACATCCTGTCAAACCCGCTTATTGATTTCAATGGGGCCACTCTGCAACTGCAAGCCAAACTCGCTCACAGTAGCAGCATAGTCCAACAATGTAAAAATACCATTCAGCAATGTAAAAAATAAACAAGGAGGCGGCAGTAGCACCTCATGAACACCTGTCAGCTGCTGCTATATCACTCATTGAAAAGCAATCCAGCACAGATCACTTTTAAGAGGGCAGAAACTTGAAAAACATAATCAATTTCACACTCCCCACCAACCAGGTAACTCCCCAGCCACTTTCCATGTTAGCCACCTCCCTTCAACTTTTATCACAGATGACCATTTCCCAACCTGCAGATGACAGACCCTACTCCAAAAGATATCACTACCAGTTACTCCCCCCACCCGCTGATTGATATCCCTCCATGACCACCCCACACCCCCTGCTGACAGACCTCTCTCCCCAGCCTATCCCCACACACCCTCTCACCTGCTGACCTGTGGATGAGGGAATCACTCCCGCAGTGTTATTGTGTTCTGCCAGTGGGCAGCGTTCCCCACCCACACAATACAATGATCAGTGTTGCTAACTATAGCTGGCAGCACTGATTGTTTTGGGAAAAACCTGACAAGCTTTGTTGTACTCAAGTCGATTAATAGATTGACTTGTCTACAACCAGCTAGCCCATACATAGATCGACTATAGCTGGTCTCTGCTTAATTGGCTTAATTTCCTTCCATGTATGGCCCGCTTAACCACTACACAGTCCCTAAAATATCCTTCCACAAACCTTTACATTTTTCCTTCCCAGATTCCTTCATCCTCCTCACCTGTACATAGTGTCCACTGTCATACCATCCACATTCCTCTCCTGTACATACTGCTCACTGTCATACCCTCCACACTTCTATCCTATACATAGTGCCTCCTGTCATACCCCTCACAATCCTCTCCTGTACATACTGTCCACTGTCATACACTTCTCTCCTGTACATAGAGCCTGCTGTCATACCCTCCACATTCCTCTCCTGTACATACTGCTCACTGTCATACCATCCACATTCCTCTCCTGTACATACTGCTCATTGTCATACCCTCCACACTTCTATCCTATACATAGTGCCTCCTGTCATACCCCCCACAATCCTCTCCTGTACATACTGTCCACTGTCATACACTTCTCTCCTGTACATAGTGCCTGCTGTCATACTCTTCACACTTTCCTCTTATATATAGTGCCCCCTGTCATACTCCCCAGAATCCACTCCTGTACATACTGTCCACTGTCATATACTTCTCTCATGTACATAGAGCCTGCTGTCATACCCTCCACATTCCTCTCCTGTACATACTGCTCACTTTCATGCCCTCCACACTCCTCTCCTGTACGTACTGCCCACTGTCATACCCCCCACACCCCTCTCCTGTGCATACTGCGCACTGTCATACCCTCCACACTCCTCTCCTGTACATAGTGCCCACTGTCATACCTTCCACACTCCTCTCCTGTACATACTACCATCTGTCACCCACCCCCCACTCCTCTCCTGTGCATACTGTCCACTGTCATATCCTCCACACTCTTCTCCTGTACATACTGCCCACTTTCTTACCCTCCACACTCGTCTCCTGTACATATTGCTCACTGCTATACCCTCCACATTCCTCAGAGATTGATAACGAAGAAAAAAGCTCCTGCGCACAAGTGGGTAGCTGAACAAGCAGTATTGGAACATACTTGCTGCCCTCAAGGATGGGGAATCCTAGCAGACAATGAGATAAAAGAAAGAAAGGGCGCACCAGCCTTGTGCATTATCCTTAAGGTAAAATTTATTATAATAATGATAAAAAGGAACTACTTACAACCAGTAGTAAAAGATCCCAAAGGTATAAAACAATCTTCAATCACAGCATGTAGTGAAGGAGCAGCAGAGCCCACCGGAGGTGCCGGAGGAGCTCACAAGAGTCACTATTGGCTGACGCGTTTCGAGGGGATCCTCCCCTCTTCCTCAGAGCATGGCAGTCATTCATGGTGCGTTTTTGATCCTCTCAGCACTTGCTCTGAAGAAAATCGGTCTGCCAATTGAAACACGTCAACTAGATGCCCCCATTCTTTGACAGCCACCACCTGGATTGTACTAACCACCCCCTACTTCATTCATGGTGCGTTTTTGCTCCCCTCAGCACTTGCTGCTTGAAGAACTGTTTTCAGGATGTATGCTCACACTGAGTAACACAAGCCTTCCTCTTTCTCCACGCCCTTCCCAGCTGTGATCCTGCCTGAGACTTTACAACCTCACTATCTACACATCTAGTCGAGCCGGCTTGCAGTATGTCTCTATGTAGCTGCATGCAGCTAGTGTTGTCCACTGTGTAACGTCGTACGGCTGTGGTGCCTGGCGATATCGACAAAACACTAGGAGATCAGCTAAGGGGACCCCACAAACACAGTCCCCTCCAAGTGCTGTTCACCACGGATCTTGTGATCAGACTGGAGCGGCCCCCACGCTGAAGGATATTATTTGCACGCTATAGCCGGCTACTGCTATCTCTCCAATCAGCTGTTTTTTCTCCCCCCTCCTCCACACTGCTCTAGCAGAGAAGGCAGAAGACGGAAGGTACGTGACAGGCTATACTTCATCTGCTCTATACAAGTCGCTTTCCCCACTTTGATTTTGACTTTTACATTACAAGGATAGCACGGCAGCTGAAAGAACTGCTATCATTATATCCTTTACAGGAACTATCTAATGAACTTTATTGCTTTGGTTCCCAGGAAACTTTCATTGTAGTCTTTAGGAATGGCAGGCATTACACAGGTTTACTGTATTAGTGATTTCTATTCTGTCATCCATCATTGCATACATCATACATTTATCATTTAATTACCTTACTGTTGTCCCTCATTGGTTTGCATACTGTTCCCAGGAGCAGGTTTAGCAGGACACAGTCCATTCATTTTTTTGTATGGGGATATATACATGTATGTAGGGGGTACCAGGTAGTATATCTGTCCTTTTGCACTGTCACTTTTTCAGTGGTGGAGGTTGGTTCTACTTTTTACTATGCGGGTGGAAACTTTTTTATGCTAATGTAATTGTTTCTTTTTAAATTCATGGCCAGTGTTTTCCTCATCGATTGACCCTGTCCTCTGACCCCTTTGGTCTGCCCCCTTTTATTCATATATGCTATGGTCTAGAGGAACGCCCCTGCTCTAAAAAATGATTGATTACAGGTATTTGGCTTTTATTCCAGTTATGGATCTGTGATTGGATGTGACACTGCATCCACATACATTACCCAATCTGGAATCTTCTATTCATAGGCATCACCCCTGTCCTACTTTTTTGTTTTTTTCCTTCTCCTGTACATACTGCTCGCTGTCTTACCCTTCACACTTGTCTCCTGTGCATACTGCTCAGTATCATACCATCCACACTCCTCTCCTGTACATACTGCCCACTTTCATAAACTCCTCTACTCTACATAGTGCCAGCTGTCATACCCTCCACACTCCTCTCCTATGCATACTATCCACTATCATACTGTCCACACTCCTCTCCTGTACATACAGCCCACTGTGATATCCCCCGCACTCCTCTCCTGTACATACTGTCCCATCATCATACCCTCCACACTCTTCTCCTGTACATACTTACCACTTTCTTACCCCCCACACTCGTTTCCTGTACATATTGCTCACTGTCATACCCTCCACATTCCTCTCCTGTGCATACTGCCCATTGTTATACCCTCCACACTCCTCTCCTGTACATACTGCCCACTTTCATAAACTCCTCTACTGTAAATAGTGCCGGCTGTCATATCCTCCACACTCCTCTCCTGTGCATACTGTCCACTGTCATATACTTCTCTCCTGTACATAGAGCCTGCTGTCATACCCTCCACATTCCTCTCCTGTACATACTGCTCACTGTCGTGCCCTCCACACTCCTCTCCTGTACGTACTGCCCACTGTCACACCCCCCACACCCCTCTCCTGTACATACTGCCCACTATCATACCCTCCACACTCCTCTCCTGTACATACTGCCCACTGTCATACCCTCCACACTCCTCGCCTGTACATACTACCATCTGTCATACCCCCCACACTCCTCTCCTGTACATACTGTCCACTGTCATATCCTCCACACTCTTCTCCTGCACATACTGCCCACTTTCTTACCCCCCACACCCCTCTCCTGTACATACTGCCCACTATCATACCCTCCACATTCCTCTCCTGTGCATACTGCCCACTGTCATATGCTCCACACTCCTCTCCTGTACATACTGCCCACTGCCACACCCTCTACACTCCTCTCCTGTACATACTGCCCACTGTCTTACCCTCCACACTTGTCTCCTATACATACTGCTTAGTATCATATCATCTACACTCCTCTCCTGTACATACTGCCCACTTTCATAAACTCCTCTACTGTACATAGTGCCGGCTGTCATACCCTCCACACTCCTCTCCTGTGCATACTGTACACTATCATACTGTCCACACTCCTCTCCTGTACATACAGCCCACAGTGATTCCCCCCGCACTCCTCTCCTGTACATACTGTCCCATCATAACCTCCACACTCTTCTCCTGTACATACTTCCCACTTTCTTACCCCCCACATTCGTTTCCTGTCCATATTGCTCACTGTCATACCCTCCACATTCCTCTCCTGTGCATACTGCCCATTGTCATACCCTCCACACTCCTCTCCTGTACATACTGCTCACTGCCATACCCTCCACATTCCTCTCCTGTACATACTGCTCACTGTCATACCCTCCACATTCCTCTCCTGTACATACTGCCCACTGTCATACGCTCCACACTTCTCTCCTTTACATAATGCTCACTGTCATACCCTCCACACTCCTCTCCTACACATACTGCCCCCATAATACCTTCCACTCTCCTCTCCTGTATATACTGCCAACTGTCATACCCTCCACACTCCTCCCCTGTACATACTGCCAACTGTCTTTCTCTCTACACTCCACTCCTGTACATACTGCCCACTGTTAAACCCTCCACACTCCTCTCCTGTACATACTGCTCACTGCCATTCCCTCCACATTCTTCTCCTGTACATACTGTTCCCTGTCATACCCTCCACATTCCTTACCTGTACATACTGCCCACTGTCATACCCTCCACACCCCTCTCCTGTGCATACAGCCCACTGTCATATCCTCCACACTCTTCTCCTGTACATACTGCCCACTGTCTTACCCTCCACACTTGTCTCCTGTACATACTGCTCACTGTCTTACCCTCCACACTTGTCTCCTGTACATACTGCTCAGTATCATACTATCCACACTCCTCTCCTGTACATACTGCCCACTTTCATAAACTCCTCTACTGTACATAGCGCCGGCTGTCATACCCTCCACACTCCTCTCCTGTGCATACTGTCCACACTCCTCTCCTGTACATACCGCCCACTGTGATACCCCCCGCACTCCTGTACATATTGTCCCATCATACCCTCCACACTCTTCTTCTGTACATACTTCCCACTTTCTTACCCCCCACACTAGTGTCCTGTACATACTGCCCATTGTCATACCCTCCACACTCCTCTCCTGTACATACTGCACATTGTCATACCCTCCACACTCCTCTCCTGTACATACTACTCACTGCCATACCCTCCACATTCTTCTCCTGTACATACTGTTCACTGTCATACCCTCCACATTCCTCTCCTGTACATACTGCCCACTGTCATACCCTCCACACCCCTCCCCTGTGCATACTGCCCACTGTCATATCCTCTACACTCTTCTTCTGTACATACTGCCCACTGTCTTACCCTCCACACTTGTCTCCTGTACATACTGCTCAGTATCATACCATCCACACTCCTCTCCTGTACATACTGCCCACTTTCATAAACTCCTCTACTGTACATATTGCTGGCTGTCATACCCTCCACACTCCTCTCCTGTGCATACTATCCACTATCATACTGTCCGCCCTCCTCTCCTGTACATACTGTCCCATCATACCCTCCACACTCTTCTCCTGTACAAACTTCCCACTTTCTTACCCCCACACTCGTTTCCTGTACATAATGCTCACTGTCATACCCTCCACACTCCTCTCCTGTACATACTGCACATTGTCATACCCTCCACACTCCTCTCCTGTACATACTGCCCACTGTGATACCCTCCACAATTCCTCTCCTGTACATACTGCTCACTGTCATACCCTCCACATTCCTCTCCTGTACATACTGCCCACTGTCATAGCCTCCACACTCCTCTCCTGTACATACTGCTCACTGTCATAACCTCCACACTCCTCTCCTACACATATTGCCCCCATAATACCTTCCACTACCTTCCACTCTCCTCTCCTGTATATACTGCCAACTGTCATACCCTCCTCACTCCTCTCTTGTACATACTGCCAACTGTCTTTCTCTACACACTCCTCTCCTGTACATACTGCCCCCATAATACCCTCCACACTCCTCTCCTGTACATACTGCCCACTGACATACCCTCCACACTCCTCTCCTGTACATACCACCCACTGTCATACCCCCACACTCCTCTCCTGTTCATACTGCCCACTGTCATACCCTCCACACTTCTCTCCTGTACATACTGCCCACTGTCATACCTGTTGTATATGTTCACCAACTATACCCCCTACACTCCTCTCCTGTATATAGTGCCCACTGCCATACCCTCCACATTCCTCTCCCTCACCTGCACATACTTCCCACTTTGATGCCATCCATACTCCTCCCCTATGCCTCTTACCCACAAAACTGTTCTTTAAAATAATATTGAATATCCTCAATGTTACCAGCTCTAGAATGGGCACACTTTTGTTAGTTCAACTAAAGGAAATGTACTCAGTCCTCATATTTGTTCTGCCCATTATTAGTACTTATTTAATTTTGTGATTACTACTGTGATGTATAGAGGAACATAGGGGATGTCAGCTACTCTAAATATACCACTGGTAAAAAAAGTGCCCCTGAAAATATTTTTGAAATGTTGGCAACTATGCACTTGGCCACTGCCCAAAGGCCACCAGGTCAGTAGGGGGCCCCATTAGAGGCTCCTGGGATCCTGTGATATTAGCAGTAATAAACTTTGCTAACACTATTACTTTTTAGAGGCCCTGAGGTAGGTTATGCCATAATGTACTAGTATGAACAGCATATTAGCACATTACGGTACACTTATCTGTCAGACTGAGCCCTCCAGCGCTGCACTGTGATCAATCCGGCGGGTCCCAGATGCTTCCATCTTCACCCGGTCCTACTTCCTGGTTCTGTGCCTTCGGTCACTTGCCTTGGCCAGGCTACGTTGATGTCACTCCCACGCAGGGACAGTAGAAGGAGGGGGCAGAAGGGGCGGATGCCCTGGGCGGTACTATTTACTGGAGGAAAGGGGGCGCATGTGAAGTACTGGCTGTGTGCTTCAAAAACTGTCTGGACACACCAGCCGCTAATGCCTACAACTGCAACGATGTGCCGAGTGCGCTCCTGCACCCGGCACAAGCCTAGAACAGACCAGTGCTTCACTTATTCACTCCCCTGTCAGTGGAGATACACCCCCTTACAGGCACTCGGTATTCCCTGCCCAGCATCACACACTGAGAGGCTGGCTGGAGACGAGATGGGAGCAGTGGCGTGGCATTGCTATGGGGATGGGGGTGGGGGGGCGACTGCACCTGGGTGACACCATAAAGAAAGCTGGCAGTTGTAGTGGGTGATGTCAAGCCCCCCTCCCTCCACTCCCCATCAGTGAAGCTCTGATAGCGGCAGTGTGACAGGGGAGAGGCGAGCTGCGTGATGTCAGAATGTTTCCCCAACTCGCCCCACCCTTTTTCCTGTCAGCAGTGTCTCTCTCATTAGGTTCGCCGCCCAGCTTCTTGCCTGCTCTTTTCCTCTCCCCATTAGCCACAACGCAGGGCCAATCACAGCGACCCATTGCTCTCCACAGGGAAGAGACTACAGCTCCCAGCATGCACTCTGCTGGGGGAAAAAAGAGAGAGAGAGCCCAGAACCCAGAAACAAGCTGGGGAGAATGAGTGATATACTTTAACTGCTCCAAAAGACAGAAACAGAGAGAGAGGCGTGTACCTGGGAAAGCCAAACAGAGAGCCATGCTGCTAACCAGAGAGAGCCACGCTGCTAACCATCACCACCAGAGAGAGCCAAGCTTCCAACCAGCACCACCAGAGAGAGCCACACTGCTAAGCAGCGCCACCAGAGAGAGCCATGCTGCTAACCAGCACCATCAGAGAGAGTCATGCTGCTAACCAGCACCACCAGAGATAGCCACGCTGCTAACCAGAACCATCATAGAGAGCCACGCTGCTAACCAGCACCACCAGAGAGAGCCACACTTCTAACTAGCATCACCAGAGAGAGCCACGCTTCTAACCAGCACCACCAGAGAGAGCCACGCTTCTAACCAGCACCACCAGAGAGAGTCACGCTTCTAACCAGCAACACCAGAGAGGGTCACGCTTCTAACCAGCAACACCAGAGAGAGCCACGCTTCCAACCAGCACCACCAGAGAGAGCCACGATGCTAACCAGAGCCATGCTGCTAACCAGAACCCCGAGAGAGAGCCATGCTGCTAACCAGAGCCACCAGAGAGAGCCACGCTGAGCCACTAACAGAGTACAGACGTGCTACACTACTGACCAGAGTCGCCCCGGGCAACACAGAGTGAGCAAACATCTAGCTGAAGGGATCACTGCGGCAGTTTCGCTGGGTCTAGTAAGAGGGCCTATCGGCCATTATCCTTTACTGATCCTAGGGACTGAGCCATTAGGAACTGCCAAACCTGCTATCCTCTAGCCCTAATACTGCCTCTGCAGGCTAGAGGATAGCAGGTTAAGCAATTATTGACTGCCACAATGAGCTCCAATGCTGTGCTGCTGGATCGAAAATATTGTGTGTGTGTGTGGTGGGGGGGCGCAGTTTGCCATCTTCGCCCTGGGCACCAAATGACCTTGTACCGGCACTGCTCCCACGCATGCTCATGCGCATCATCTCTCTCTCATCCCCCTCTCTCTCTCATCCTCCCTCCCTTACCCCTCAACCCTCTCGCATCCCCTTTCTCTCTCTCTCTCATCCTCCCTCTCTCTATTTGATTTAATTTGTAATATCAAAACATTGTTTGCATATTTATTCATTTTATAAAAAGCCCCACCAAAATCCTCAGCACCAGGCGCATGATGTTCTAAATCCAGCCCTGCTTGTATACACACGGCACACGATTGTTGGCCAACAATTATGAACATAGTGACGTACTAGACTTACTACTAACCGATAAAAGGGAAGTTCAAAAGTCATGTGCCACCCTTTGGGCTCCTTCTGCTAATCTCGTGTTAGTAGAAGTTTGGTGAGTGTCGATTCGCGCTTTTAAGTTCGTGCTTAAGTTCATTTCTGTTTTTCAGGTCGTGCTTGTTGGGTCGTTTCTGATCTTCAGGTCGTGCTTTTCAGGTGGTTTCTGATTTTCAGTGCATGCTTGTCAGTTCGTTTCTGAACGGCGTTCTCGTCGGAGAGATTATGCTATCATTGGGCTTGGAGTTATTGCTTTGACCCAAGTGCAGTCCAGGAACAGGAGGAGGAGAAGTTCTTGGACCAAGCATTGGTTGCTTAATCGTGACCAATTCTGTCATATGCCTTTGCTGCGGGAGCTCCAGGAGAATAATCCTGATGATTTCAGGAATCATCTTCAGATGACAGACCCCTGCTTTCACCGTCTATTGGCAATACTGACCCCCTATATTAGTAAGCAAGACACATGCATGCGGCTTGCCATTACTCCCAAGCAAAGGCTCGTCACCACCTTGTGCTACTTGGCGGGCGATGGGGAGAAGTCTCCAGGACGTGAAGTTCACAACTGGGATCTCCCCTCAGGCTCTGGCACTCATTATTCCAGAGACCTGTTCTGCCATTATCCAAGTCCTGTAGAAGGACTATATTCAGGTAAGTTTTAGCCTTTAACATCACATTCTATGTATTTAATGTTTGCTAATGTATTGTATTCATTTCTTCATTCCATAATTACCATTATTGTAATATGCTGTGAATGCCCTCTTTGTCCTCATGGAGCTGTAAGCTTTTAATGCTCCTTTTTTTACCTTCATGCATATTTTCCTTCACTAACCTCCCCAGTAGGGATGAGCCGAACACCCCCCGGTTCGGTTCACACCAGAACCTGCGAACGGACCGAAAATTTGCACGAACGTTAGAACCCCATTGACGTCTATGGGACTCGAACGTTCGAAATCAAAAGTGCTGATTTTAAAGGCTAATTTGCATGGTATTGTCCTAAAAAGGGGTTGGGGACCCGTGTCCTGCCCCAGGGGACATGTATCAATGCAAAAAAAACTTTTAAAAACAGGGGTTTTTTCGGGAGCAGTGATTTTAATGATGCTTAAAGTTAAAAAAAAAAGTGAAATATTCCTTTAAATATTGTACCTGGGGGGTGTCTATAGTATGCCTGTAAAGTTGCATGTGTTTCCCATACTTAGAACAGTCCCTGCACAAAATGTCATTTTTAAAGGAAAAAAAGTCATTTAAAACTGCTTGCGGCTTTAATGTAATGTCGGGTCCTGGCAATATGGATGAAAATCAGTGAGACAAACAGCATGGGTACCCCCCAGTCCATTACCAGGCCCTTTGGGTCTTGTATGGATATTAAGGGGAACCCCGCACCTAAATTAAAAAAAGGAAAGGCGTGGGGCCACCAGGCCCTATATAATCTGAACAGCAGTATACAGGCGGTGCAAACAAGACAGGGACTGTAGGTTTATTGTTAAGTAGAATCTGTTTGTAATTTTGAACTGGTACATTTTTAACGTGTTTAGCTCCAGCCAAAAAATCTACTTTAAGCTTTTTGGAAAACATAGGGAAGGGTTATCACCCCTGTGACATTTGTTTTGCTGTCTGTGCACCTCTTCAGAAGATTTCACCTCACTTTCTGTTCCAATGACAAATGTTTTTTGAAAATGTAGGGTTTTTTTGTGAAACAAGGATTGGTGATAAAGCATCAGTGGAAAGGAGGAATGTTTTTCCCATATTAACTCCTGTTGTCTGCTTCCGTTTGCAAGTAGGAGTCGTTTGTAAGTTGGATGTTTGAAAGTAGGGGCCTGCCCCTATATACTCAGCAGAAATTTGGGCCTTAGGTGTTGTTGTGGCCACAACACTGTAAGCCCTCACAGGGCCCTGCTGTGAAATATTAGATCAAGAATTGTAATTACATGCCCCTGTTGAACAGGGGCAGAAAAATTGGGCCTTTGGTGGTGGTGGTGGTGCTGGTGCCACAACACTGTAAGTCCTCACTCGCTCTTGGTGGGCACAGAAACGGGCCCTGCTGTGAAATATTAGATCAAGAATTGTAATTACATGCCCCTGTTGAACAGGGGCTGAAAAATTGGCCCTTAGGAACTGGTGCTGGTGCCACAACACTGCAACCCCTCACAGATACTCTAGTTGGAATGCAGAAACGAGCCCTGCTGCAAAGTATTGCATCAAAAATTGTAATTACACGCCCCTGTTAAACAGGGGCTGAAAAATTGGGCCTTAGGCACTGGTGGTGGCGCCCAGAACCAAAAATGTTCTTACAAGCTATCAGCGTGATCATTGAGGAGGAAGAGGATAATTACTCAGGGATAGTCACTCAGCATCAGCATAGGCAGTCTTTGAAGGGATCTGAGATTTCAAAAAAAATATTCGGTTACATCAGCATCAGGTGCTTGGTAGCTGGAAGTGATCCAAGACTGATTCATTTTTATGAAGGTCAGTCGATCAACCGAGTTGGTGGACAGGCGCACCCTGTGTTTGGTTACAAAGCCTCCAGCAGCACTGAAAGTGCGTTCCGAAAGAACGCTGGATGCTGGACAGGCCAGTAGCTCAATTGCATACTGTGCAAGCTCTGGCCAGTGATCCATCCTCAAGACCCAGTAACCAAGAGGATTTTCAGTGGGAAAGGTGTCCAAGTCAGATCTTGCCCCTAGGTATTCCTGCACCATGTTAAACAGACGCTGGCGATGGTTGCTGGAACCGATCATACCTTGGGGCTGCGGACTAAAAACTTGTCTGAATGCATCGGTCAGACGGCCACCTTCTCCACTGCTCCTACTTTGACTGACCGAAGCCTCAGCAACACATTGTCCAGAAACAGGAGTCAGTCTCTGGGAACGAGTTGCACAGACCTTTCTGCAAGATGTTTCATCCTCTGCTCCCTCTGCAATGGCAAGATAAGGTCCACAACCTTACCCTTGTAATGTGGATCAAGGAGGGTTGCCAGCCAGTATTGGTCCTTCTCCTTGATACCATGAATACGAGCATCCTTACGCAGGCTTTGCAGGATCAGGGAGGCCATGCAGTGTAGGTTTGCTGAGGCATTTGGTCCGGAGTCCTCTGGGTCACTAAGGACGACATGGTCCGCAGCCACCTCCTCCCAGCCACGTACAAGTCCATGTGTTTCTTGGGCCTGATCCCTTAAAGACTGCTGCTGATGCTGAGTGCCAGGCTCCACCTCCATACTGACGCAATCCTCCTCCTCCTCGTCCTCTTCCTGTGTGATCGGCGGGCACGCAGCAACACTGTCTGGATAAAGGGGGCCTTGAGAGCTAAGGAAGTCCTCCTCTTCCTGTCTCTGTTCTGCCTCAAGTGCCCTGTCCATTATTCCATGCAGCGTGTGCTCCAACAGGTGGACAAGGGGGAGAGTGTCACTGATGCATGCACTGTCACTGCTCACCATCCTCGTGGCCTCCTCAAATGGTGACAGGACAGTGCATGCATCCCTGATCATGGTCCACTGGCGTGGGGAAAAAAAACAAGCTCCCCTGACCCTGTCCTGGTGCCATAGTCACACAGGTACTCATTGATGGCCCTCTGCTGCGTGTGCAGCCGCTGCAGCATGGCCAACGTTGAGTTCCACCTGGTGGGCATGTCACAGATTAGGCGGTTCTTGGGCAGGTTAAACTCCTTTTGGAGGTCTGCCAGCCAAGCACTGGCATTATATGACCGGTGGACACGCACACAGACTTTCCTGGCCTGCCTCAGGACATCCTGTAAGCCCGGGTACCTGCCCAAGAACCGCTGCACCACCAAGTTAAGGACGTGAGCCAAACAGGGCACATGGGTCATTTGTCCCTGTCGGAGGGCAGAGAGGAGGTTGGTGCCATTGTCGCAAACCACCATTCCTGCCTTAAGTTGGCGTGGCGTCAACCACCTCTAAACCTGCCCCTGCAGAGCTGACAGAACCTCTACCCCAGTGTGGCTCCTGTCCCCCAAGCACACCAGCTCAAACACAGCATGGCATCTTTTGGCCTGCATACTTGCGTAGCCCCTTGAGCGGCTACGGAGCACTGCTGGTTCCGAGGACAAAGCACAGGAAGAGGCCATGGAGGAAGAAGAAGAGGAGGGGGTGGAGGAGAGAGGTGTGTCATAATCATTAGTAGTGGCATTTTGGAGACGTGGTGGCGGAACAACCTCCAACACTACTGCACCTTGTCCTGCATCCTTCCCAGCTGCCAGCAGAGTCCCCCAATGCATGGTGAAACTTAGGTAACGTCCCTGTCCATGCCTGCTGGACCATGAGTCAGCGGTAATATGCACCTTACCACTGACCGCCCTGTCCAGCGAGGCCAAGACATTGCCTTCCACATGCCGGTAGAGAGCCGAAATCGCCTTCCGTGAGAAAAAGTGGTGTTTGGGAACCTGACACTGAGGGACCGCACATTCCACAAACTCACGGAAGGGGGCAGACCAAATGAAAAGGCAGCAGTTGAAGTGCTAGCAATTTAGCCAAGCTAGCATTCAACAGCTGTTCATGTGGATGGCTGGGAGCGAACTTTTTTCGGCGGTGCATTAGCTGGGGCAGGGAAATTTTCCTGGTACAATCTGACGTTGGTGTACCGATAGCAGATTGCCCGCAAGTACTTGGCTGTGACACACTTAATTCCACACCTTCATTCCTCTCAGTACAGGTTTCAGAGTGGACTGAAGGTATAGTGGGGTTGGAGATCCCAGCTGATGAGGAGCAAGGAGAGGTCCACTTTGTTCTTTGGTGTGGGTCTTTTAGGTACGCTTGCCAACAAACTGCAAGGTAGGTCGACATATGTCTGGTCGAGCATGTGGTGCCTAAGCGGGTGATGTTTTGGCCACGTGAGATACACTTGAGACATATGTTGCAAAATAGCAGTGGTGGGATCTTAGTTACATAGTAGGTGAGGTTGAAAAAAAGACCCAAGTCCATCAAGTCCAACCTATGTGTGATAATGTGTCAGTATTACATCGTATATCCCTGTATGTTGCGGTCGTTCAGCTGGTTATCTAATAGTTTCTTGAAACTATCAATGCTCCCCGCTGAGACCACCACCTGTGGAAGGGAATACCACATCCTTGGCGCTCTTACAGTAAAGAACCCTCTACGTAGTTTAAGGTTAAACCTCTTTTCTTCTAATTTTAATGAGTGGCCACGAGTCTTGTTAAACTCTCTTGTGCAAAAAAGTTTTATTCCTATTGTAGGGTCACCAGTACGGTATTTGTATATTGAAATCTCAAGCGTCTCTTCTCCAGAGAGAATAAGTTCAGTTTATTAGCTTTGTTGCCCTTCTTTGTACTTGCTCCATTTCCAGTACATCCTTCCTGAGGACTGGTGCCCAGAACTGGACAGCATACTCTAGGTGCGGCCGGACCAGCGTCTTGTAGAGCGGGAGAATTATCGTTTTATCTCTGGAGTTGATGCCCTTTGTAGCCTCCCTGACGGTATTCCCGAGTGTGGCTCAGGGTTAAATTTCAGCCCCATTAGTGGTAACCCGGAGCCACACTCGGGATTGCATTGCAGGATCCTCGTGAGGTATACTTACCGTGTCCCAAGGATCCTGCGATGTCCCCCCGCGGTGTCTGCGGGCTCTGTCCTCCTCAGAAGCCTCTCTGTGCCAGACTCCGTTCCCTGCGAGCGTCGCATCGCACAGGGGCGGAGCCTGGCAGCAAATTCAAAAGAATGTAAAAATCATAACACATATAGTACTGTAATAGTTACATAGTTAGTCAGGTTGAAAAAAGACACAAGTCCATCCAGTCCAACCATAAAAAAAAAAAAAAAAAAAAACAAAAAAAAAAAAAACAACAAAAAAAAACGTACAATCCAATATACCCAATACTATACCCACAGTTGATCCAGAGGAAGGCAAAAAACCCCAGCAGAGCATGCTCCAATTTGCTACAGCAGGGGAAAAAATTCCTTCCTGATCCCAGAGAGGCAATCGGATTTTCCCTGGATCAACTTTACCTATAAATGTCAGTACCCAGTTATATTATGTACATTTAGGAAAGTATCCAGGCCTTTCTTAAAGCAATCTACTGAGCTGGCCAGAACCACCTCTGGAGGGAGTCTATTCCACATTTTCACAGCTCTTACTGTGAAGAAACCTTTCCGTATTTGGAGATGAAATCTCTTTTCCTCCAGTCGTAAAGAGTGCCCCCTTGTCCTCTGTGTTGACCGTAAAGTGAATAACTCAACACCAAGTTCACTATATGGACCCCTTATATATTTAAACATGTTGATCATATCCCCCCTTATTCTCCTCTTCTCAAGAGTGAACAAATTCAGTTCCTCTAATCTTTCCCCATAGCTGAGCTCCCCCATGCCTCTTATCAGTTTGGTTGCCCTTCTCTGCACTTTCTCCAGTTCCCCGATATCCTTTTTGAGAACTGGTGTCCAAAACTGAACTGCATATTCCAGATGAGGTCTTACTAATGATTTGAACAGGGGCAAAATGATATCTCTCTCTCTGGAGTCCATACCTCTCTTAATACAAGAAAGAACTTTGCTCGCTTTGGAAACCGCAGCTTGGCATTGCATGCTATTATTGAGCTTATGATCTACCAAAACCCCCAGATCCTTCTCCACTACAGATTCCCCCAGTTGTACTCCCCCTAGCATGTATGATGCATGCATATTCTTAGCCCCCAAGTGCATAACTTTACATTTCTCAACATTAAACCTCATCTGCCACATGCCACATAGTCTTACAGATTACAGTACTGTATGAAATCATTTCACATCCCTTTTGTCCCCAGTGCTTTGTCCAATGCCCTGCCTGCAGTTTTATATTATATATACTGTTCTTTTTGCCTGGAAGCTTGAGATTGTCCATAGCAACCAAAAAGTGTCCCTTTACGTCAAAAGTGGCTTTAGACCAGCTAGGAAACATCGATAGTAAATTAGAACACTTGCAGAATTGAGCGATAGTGAATCGTGGGGAAATGTATTTTATTATTATTATATTATAATTTTTTTTAATTATTTATATTTATTTATTATATTATAATTTATGATTTTGTGTTTCAAACTTCATCATACCTGGGATATTTACTAGACTCTTGGTGGACAGATCTAAGTGTGTTATTGTTAAGAATTACAGGCCTACAATATAAAACACCAAATTTCCATGCAAAATAATTGTACCGCTTTCAGCACCTAAAATCCTAAATAATCATACCGCCAGGGAGGTTAATGCATGCCAATATTCTGTTTGCTTTGTTAGCAGCAGCTTGGCATTGCATGCCATTGCTGAGCCTATCATCTACTAGGACCCCCAGGTCCTTTTCCATCCTAGATTCCCCCAGAGGTTCTGATGCACTCGTCTCAAAAAAGGCCCACACCAAAGAACTTTTGGAATAACGCAGAGACAGCAGCGCCCTTCACATGCGGAGCTCTGCGGTGTGATGCAGTCGGTGTGCTGCCCTTAAGCTGGCTCCTAGAGGGCATTGTGCCTCGTTGGAGGTGTGCCTCCTCCTCCTCCTCTCTCCTATCAGGTATCCACGTGGAGTCAGTGACCTCATCATCCCCTCCCTCCTTATCACTGGAGCAAAGCTGGCAGTATGCTGCAACTGGGGGAACATGACTGCCAGATTGCTGTCCTTCTTGGGCACCCCCTCTCTCTGGGCTTACGTTACTGCCTTCCTCTAGGTGGGTATCATCATCGGAGCCTTCAAAACGCTGGGCATCCTCCTGGAGCATGTACCCAACACTGTGGTAAAACAGTTCGGGGGACTCCTCAGGAGGACATGGTGGGGCTAGGGAAGGAGTGACTGATGCCATTGAGCCAAGGGAAGAGGCCGCATTGGCAGCTGCTTTGCCAGACAAAGTACCCTGAGCCTGGGTGAGAGAGGATGAGGAGAATGAGGACGGCTTGGTCATCCACTCGACCAAGTCTTCCGCATGTTGCAGCTCGACATGGCCAGCTGCCGATAAAAAGGACAAGCGTGTCCCACGGCCACGTGCTGATGAGGATGCACCGTCTCCACGACCAGCACTGTTGCCTCTAGACACAGAGCCTGCTTGCCCTCTTTTATTGGCTTGTGACTGTCTGCCTCTCCTTGTTGGCCTTCCAGACATACTAATGGCCTGCAGTGAGATGTAGCTGCACAAAGCTGGGGTGTATATATATATACTGATACTGCAGCTAGCAGAATCAACTGCCTGCCTGTAGTATTATTAGTATGAGAACACCAGCAATTGTCTTCAGGTAGCTTTAGGTGAACACTGTGCAGAGGACACAGTGCACTAACTGTAAATACTGCAGCTGCCTGCCTGTGGTATTAATAGGATCAGAACAACAGCTATTGTCTTCAGGTAGCTTTAGGTGCACACTGTGCAGAGGACGCAGTACACTAACTGCAAATACTGCAGCTGCCTGCCTGTGGTACTAATAGGATCAGAAGAACACCACCAATTGTCTTCAGGTAGCTTTAGGTGCACACTGTGCAGAGGACGCACTACACTAACTGTACATACTGCAGCTGCTTGCCTGTGGTACTAGTAGGACCAGAACAACAGCAATTGTCTTCAGGTAGCTTTAGGTGCACACTGTGCAGAGGACGCAGCACACTAACTGTAAATACTGCAGCTGCTTGCCTGTGGTGCTAATAGGATCAGAACAATAGCAATTGTCTTCAGGTAGCTTTAGGTGCACACTATGCAGAGGACACACTACACTAACTGTAAATACTGTAGCTGCCAGCAATTTTCTTCTGTAAATACTGTAAAAACACCTGCCTGCCTGTCAGTAGGAAGAGAATAACAGGAACGGATCTAGCTAAACTGAATACAGTGTATATATATATATATATATATATATATATAAAACACCTAGGATGCATATATATATATATATATATATATATATATATATATATATATATATATATATATACACAATACACTGTAAGTGCAGCTAACTGACTCACCTGCCTGCTCTTTCTAACTTAAATCAAATGACACTGTCTCTCTGTCAATCTCTCTGCCGCCGCAACACACTACACAATGCTGCCACGCAGATGGCCTTATATAGTGTGGAGCGTGTACTAAACCCCCTGAGCCATAATTGGCCAAAGCCTGCATGGCTTTGGCCAATTATGGCTCTCTGTACAGACGGCGCTGTGATTGGCCAAGCATGCGGGTCATAGTGCATGCTTGGCCAATCATCAGCCAGCAATGCACTGCAATGCCACAGTGAATTATGGGCCATGACGCGCCACTCGAATTTGGCGCGAACGGCCCATAACGTTCACAATTCGACAGTCGAACATGCGATGTTCGAGTTGAACATGGGTTCGAAGCTCATCCCTACACACTATACCTACCTCTTTTGTGGTCATATTTCTGGATGAATTCACCAAAGAATGTAGTGCAAGGGCCTGCCTGAATATCTTCAAATGGTGCTGTTGAAAGTTTTTGTCTCCTATTATCTTGATAGGTAATTTATGAATGTAAAAATGTGCTTCAATTTGGACAGTGTGTATCCATATTTTTGAATTAAGACACGTCTTATCTGTCCAGTGGGCTGGCAATAGTGTAAGTAAGGAGGGGCTGGCCAAAGTATCACACATTATTTATGCATTCAGCTCTCATGGAAGTGGAGAGGGTTACCTGTCCAAAACATCTACCCATCCCCCCCACCATAACATTTTTAGGATTGGCCACCAGAGAGGGTGAGGAATCTGATAAATTGACCTTATACTTTTGCCTTTAAATACTCATTTAAATAAATGTTATACTTATGTTGGCCAAGAATGTTTGTGTCAAATCTGCTTACAATGTTATGTGCAAAAGTAGTAATTTTTTTATTGTTTGACTCCACAGTTTCCTTCCAACCCACAGCAATGGCAGGCTGTTGCAGCCCAGTTCCACCATCAGTGGGATTTTCACAACTGTGGTGGGGCGATTGATGGGAAGCATGTCTGTATTGTCCCACCACTCAACTCGGGCTCCTATTATTATAACTATAAGGGCTTCTGCAGCATAGTCATGCTAGCGGTAGTGTCTGGCAACTACGAGTTCCTGTACCTGGATGTTGGAAAGATCGTCCGCAACTCTGACGGAGGAGTGATTACACAGACCAAATTCTACCATCAGCTCCAGAATGGCACCTTACATTTGCCACCTCCTGAGGACAATGTTGAGGGCCTCAATTTTGTCTTTGTGGCATATGGGGCCTTTGCTCTGGAAGAACATCTTATGAAGCCCTTTCTTATGAGGTACCTCACCCCAGAGCAGAGCATCTACAATTACAGGCTCTATCGTGCCGGAAGGGTTGTGGAAAACACCTTTGGCATACTGTCCAGTTGTTTCAGGCTGTTTCTAACATAAATTAACCCGGCCAAATACAAGATCAACCATGTGGTATTGTGCTGCTGCATACTGCACAATTACTTATGGAGGAATGCAAGCAGCTACCTTGCCTCACTGCAAAGTGAGGTTGACTTTTCAGTGTCAGGCCCAGCTGATCCTGGTGTGATGACGGCTCTGGAAAGTGGACGTGCTGGGTTGCCCTCCTAAACTGCCCGAGATGTCCGGCAACAATATATGGACTACTTTGTGGTAGAGGGGCAGTGGCTTTGCAGCAAACTGTTGCTGATCAGGAATAAATCTTTGATTTGATACTAAACTCATATTTCATTTGAACTACGGTTTGTGTTTCTTATCTGTCTCCTAGGTTCTCAAATGCCCTTAATTTTGGACATTTTCTAGAATAGTGCAAACGTACCTTATTTGCTCCATGTGGTGACAATCTCTTCTTCAGCTAACTATTATGTTGTGCTGTGGGTCTGCTACACAGACAATGTTATTGTTGTTAATGTATCCAATGCATTAATGTTATAAATATTCAGCCTTTTCAACTCCTTTAATTAATTTCTTTGAGGCCCTAAATTTGCCTGAGTTTGCCACATTTTAGAGCACATTGTCACTGTAACTACACCAACTTAACAAATACACTGGTTTTGAGCAATGAAATAAGAAGCCACGCATTGTTTAGTATAAAACATTTTATGCCAAGCACATTCACATGTGCTTTTTAAAAGGTTTTTAAACAAACCAACATCTTGGTGTATAACATGTATGTTTGCCATTATTTTGCCTTTTTTGGAGCTAAACAGGCATGTTTAAAAACATAAGATACACATCCCCAACTTGCACTTTCAAGTGCACTTGCAGTGCAAAGTGGATTTGCCTTTCGTAAATAACCCCCACTGTGTTGATGTTGCCTTCCTCAGATGGGGTGATCTCACCCCTCTAAAAGCCAAAATTTGAAGCCACATACACATAAAGGCATAACTGTTAAATGTCCCTTATGATCCCCTACCTATGTGTGTGTAGGTACAAACAGGTTAGTTTCTAAAGCCCCAAAACACACAGTGTCTCAACATGTGCTATCTCCCATCACGGGATATCAATGTATGCGTTTTGGGGGTGCAAACCCTTCCTCAAAACTAAAGCAGGTGAGAAGAAGGGGTTGCACCCCCGAAACACGTCCATTGATACCCCATGATGGGAGCTAGCACATGTTGACACACTGGGGGTTATTTATGAAAGGCAAATCCACTTTGCACTACAAGTGGACTGCAAGTGTACTTTCAAGTGCACTTGCAGTCCACTTGTAGTGCAAAGTGGATTGTCCTTTCAGAAATAACCCCCACTGTGTGTTTTGTGGCTTTAGCAAACTAGATGTAGGGCAAGTCACACATTTTAGGCATGGGATCATGAGGAAAATCAGAATTTTGTGGCCCAATTTGTGTGCATCTTCAATTTTTGGCTTTGCGTCTCTTAAAAACACATAAAGATTACAATTAAAACATTACTTAGGGCAGTGTTTCACAACTCTCCTTCTCCAGATGCATTTCCAGGTCATATTTTCTATAGTTTTTGCTTTTGGCACAGGTGATGATGTCATTTTCGAGGTTAGTAATTCACACAGTCGTTTTTATCCTGCGAAAAATAAAGAAAACAGGACCTTGTGGTGCACCTAGAGAAGCGGAGTGGCTAAACACTGACCTCAGACACTATAAAGCCTAGGTTCAAATTGGAGCAATTTGTCATGCGATTTGATAGATAAAATCAAATGACAAGTTGCAGCCTATTTGAGGCAATGGCACTGTTCCAATCGTTGCAACACTGATTTAGCGGTGCCGCAACAATTTGCAAAAGTAGTTCCTGCACTACTTTTTACAATTTCAGGTGCGACTTCAATAGACATCTGCGCATGAAGCCACACAAACGTCTATCAAGTAGCACCTGAAATTGCACTGACCTTGCTACTTAGAAATAGCACTACTTCAAATAAAGTAGTGCGATTTCAAAGTAGCATCAATGTGAACCAGGGCTTAAAAGTAATAAAAACATGGGAAATCTTAAAACTGTAAACACGAGCCAACAAGTGGAAGAAAACTTCAGGCTATATGAACCTAAAATTTGGCAAGCATGTCAACATAATCACATATTCTTCTCTGTAAAGCAGTGGCAGCCTCCTTTATTTGCTCTAGATCAGTCAAAGCCTGCATCATATCTGCACTCATATGGCCAATTGTGCATCTTGGAAGTTTGTGTCCTTGTAAGGAGAGAAAAAAGTATTAAGGGAACGATGGTCAAGTGGCTGAGGCCCTACATAGTGAATTATGGTCAAGTTACTAGTCAAATTGGGGAAATACTTACCTACCCAATCTATTGTTGCTTGCAAACTTCTTGCCCTTCAGACACCTACACTACTAGGAATGTACACACTGCAACTACTCTTTAATCTTGGCCCTGGTGCCTGGGTCTACAAAACTCGGGTACCAAGCAACACTGCCAGCTCATTCCATCTCTTCATGCTAATGTTAAGGCAGTACATACTTTGCTAATGTGTGGAGTGGGTGTTTCTTTTGGACATCTAAACATTTGACATGTATATGCATTTGAAGCCAGATTCAAAGAATACTTACTTGCGCAAACAAGAGGCTGACAACTAGTTTCTTTCACTTCTGGGTCTCTTTGGCCCTCTGTTTGACTTGTGTCAGGGGATGTTACATCCACAATAGGAAGGTCTGTGCTGGGTCCAGGTGTCATGTCCCACGCCTCCAAACCAACATCCGGGTTCAGCTGAATGCACTCACTTTGCTCTAAAAAGGAATAACACACCATTCATTAATCCCCCCCCCAAGTCACATATGTTTCTAGCATCCATTTTGCTGCATTAGTTGACTAACCTTGCACTGGGGACAATCTTTGCTCATGAATAGTGGACTACACCATGCTGCACCATGGTTTTTTTCCCTTAAAAATGAACCAAAAAGGGAAGGTGATGTAATTTTACAGAGGGGAAAAACTGGACAAGTGCCAACATTGAAAAACTCATGCAGTTTCCCCCCACCTCTCTTGTCTCCTATTGGATAGGGGATATATGAGGCTCATTCTAGCAGGCATGACTCTGTGAGACTGTGATCCCCGGGGGCCTCTGCTCTACTCATGTCTACCCTGGCAAGGCTGCATTAATGGGCACTGAGGAGCCAGGCAGCAACCAGAAAGTGTTCTTTACCCCTTAAGTTCTGCCCTAAGCCCAGGGTCTTTGGCCCACCTAGAATCACCCCTGTCAGTGGCTAAATGAGTGTGTTTGAAGTTGTCACTTACGATTTTGGGGGGAAGATAGCCTTGTTGTCTCCCTTGTTGGGGCCCAGGCAAGGGTAGCCTTCCTTTGTCCCCTCTGGTGGCTTGTCTGTAGCCTCCTTTTTTTGTGCTTCCCTGTTGAAAGAAGAGTAAAAAATATTTTTTAAACAAAAAATGACAAAAAAATAAAAAATAAAATTTTCATATCTGCTTTATAATTAAATTAATGTCAAAAAAACAAATTCTGACAAAGATTAGAAAAACATTATCTAGAATTTTAAAAGCCTACTTGGAGAAAGCACATATGCAGACTGCTAATTTACACATATATATACATACAAATATTGCTTACTTTTGATTATGTGATGGATGGACTCCATCTGCTCTTGCTCGCTGTGCTTTAAATCAGACCATCGCTTTCAGATTTGGTCCTTTGTTCGTTTGACCGAAAATTCAACCTCCAAAATGGCGAGGATCTTCTCCAAAATGAGGGCCTTTCAGCTGTTGGGCCTTTCGTAGTTGCGCAGCTTGCAATCGTAGTCGTGTTTCTCAAGGTTCAACCATCTCTACCATCTCAGCCTTGTTCATGGGGGTGGCTTTGTGCCTCCTATAATCTCCACCACCGCAGACCTGCCTCAAATTAGCGGAATCTGCCATGTTGTCACACTCCTGAATCTTCCGCTGTGTGACAGACAGACACGCCCCAGCGTCATGACGCACTAAGAGCGGAGCTTCACGCATGCGCAGTGTATTTAAAGCCATAACGCACGGTCAATGTAACGACCATAGACGATCTGGGAGTGGAGGGCAAGCGATCGCTATGGCCAAAAGGAAACATAAAGTGAAGGTACAATTGTAAATTGGGGCATCAGTGGTTAGTGGCCTATAATGCTTAGGCCTATATTGGAACAAGATTATTTATGAGTTAAGCCTGACATTATTGTTTGTCTTGTGTTCTGTCTTGCAGGCATCTGCTAATTTATTAATTCACAATGGTGGATAAATTCACAGCGCCAGACTTTTTGCCAGAATTTATAGAGCAGTACCAGGAGCTGCCGTGTCTATGGAAAGTGAAAAGTAGGGATTACTCAAATAAAATCAAGAGGAAGGCAGCGATGGAGAAACTCTTGGAATTGGTGAAGCCTCTGTACCCCACGGCAGACATCAATTATTTGAAGGCCAAAATTGGTAGCCTGCGTAGTACATTTAATAGGGAGCGCAAGAAGGTCCTGGAATCCCAGAGATCGGGAGCCTCAGCCGATGACATACAGTGGGGATGGAAAGTATTCAGACCCCCTTAAATTTTTCACTCTTTGTTATATTGCAGCCATTTGCTAAAATCATTTAAATTCATTTTTTTCCTCATTAATGTACACACAGCACTCCATATTGACAGAAAAACACAGAATTGTTGACATTTTTGCAGATTTATTAAAAAAGAAAAACTGAAATATCACATGGTCCTAAGTATTCAGACCCTTTGCTCAGTATTTAGTAGAAGCACCCTTTTGATCTAATACAGCCATGAGTCTTTTTGGGAAAGATGCAACAAGTTTTTCACACCTGGATTTGGGGATCTTCTGCCATTTCTCCTTGCAGATCCTTTCCAGTTCTGTCAGGTTGGATGGTAAACGTTGGTGGACAGCCAATTTTAGGTCTCTCCAGAGATGCTCAATTGGGTTTAAGTCAGGGCTCTGGCTGGGCCATTCAAGAACAGTCATGGAGTTGTTGTGAAGACACTCCTTCATTATTTTAGCTGTGTGCTTAGGGTCATTGTCTTGTTGAAAGGTAAACCTTCAGCCTAGTCTGAGGTCCTGAGCACTCTGGAGAAGGTTTTGGTCCAGGATATCCCTGTACTTGGCCGCATTCATCTTTCCCTTGATTGAAACCGGTCGTCCTGTGCCTGTAGCTGAAAAACCCCCCCACAGCATGATGCTGCCACCACCATGCTTCACTGTTGGGACTGTATTGGACAGGTGATGAGCAGTGCCTGGTTTTCTCCACACATACCGCTTAGAATTAAGGCCAAAAAGTTCTATCTTGGTCTCATCAGACCAGAGAATCTTATTTCTCACCATCTTGGAGTCCTTCAGGTGTTTTTTAGCAAACTTCATGCAGGCTTTCATGTGTCTTGCATTGAGGAGAGGCCACTCTGCCAAAAGCCCCCGACTGGTGGAGGGCTGCAGTAATGGTTGACTTTCTACAACTTTCTCCCATCTCCCGACTGCATCTCTGGAGCTCGGCCACAGTGATCTTTGGGTTCTTCTTTACCTCTCTCACCGAGGCTCTTCTCCCCCGATAGCTCAGTTTGGCCGGATGGCCAGCTCTAGGAAGGGTTCTTCCATTCATACATATGACCTCGGTGGTATGGACGTGTCATTTCCATCATCCCATACAAATTTGTAGAAACATTATATATAACCTCTAATGGGATTTTTAAGGCAATGAAAATTTTGATTTAAATAAAATCAATTTTATTAATATAATAGATCAAGAAAAAAGGTATATCTGTTTACACAAAAAAGATATATATTCAAATAAATAGAGAAATTCTATATACAAAAAATTTGTATTGCTAATAATACATAGCTATAAAAACAATTTCTGGAGAGAGGTGATACAGCACACCACCCAATACAATCACCACAGATGGTAACCGTGGAAAAGAGTGGTGGAATTCCAACGCGTTTCAACCTGTATATTTATATGAAAAGTCTTCTTCAGGGAAATGCATCACATTCTAGAACACCAAAAATCGTCATATTACAATTTATAAACATATACGTGTTTATGTATTATAGTTCCTGCAATATAAGATTGTTCTATTACTCACATCCTCCCAAGACATCTCATGGATAAACATAGGCTCCCACACTGGGGTAGAAGGTCCCAAGTCTCCAAGCATTAAAACATCCTATAACTCCTACAAGACGGCTGGAAATATGCATTCAATCCAAATTTTTGGCGTTTTCAGCATCAAGTAATGATGGCTGTTTAAAAAGAAGGGGCATAATTAATAAAAGGCCACAATAATGGAGGGTGAGGGGGGGGCGGCAGGGCCCGGGAGGGGAAAAGGGGGAGGGTGAGGGGACGCCTCGGCAAATCCCCCCATTCACACACACCGTCCCCCCATCCCATGTACACCCACATAGACCCTCCATCCCTGCCTAAATCCCCAAACCTCCTCAAATAACCAAAAAAGCCAAAAAGGTTTTCCATCTCCCATTTACAAAGAGTCCATTTAGTTAGAATGGTAGGGACGAGAACACTTACTTTATCCAGGTATCAGAAGAAAAATGCGCCAGGGATGGTGAAGAAAATCGGGCCAAACATCTGCCCTGACAGCCCTCGGTGATTACCGAGGGAGGAGTGACGCCATCTTGCCGTCTCAGGCGTCCTTTATGTGGTGTGGGCGGGGCAGGTTGCCGCGCCGACCAATGGCGTGGCTCCCATGTCCTGACCGCCCTTCAGTATGCTTGATCGCGGTGACGCTGAGCGTCACCATGGAGATGAATACCGCTGCAAGGCTGCGCATGCGCGGCGCGAGAGCGTGCGTCGGATCACGCACCCGCCCCGTGGTTACGCTGAGCGTCACCATAGAGACGAATACCGCCGCAAGGCCGCGCATGCGCGCCGCGAGAACCACTCCTTCATTGTTTTAGCTGTGTGCTTAGGGTCATTGTCTTGTTGAAAGGTAAACCTTCAGCCTAGTCTGAGGTCCTGAGCACTCTGGAGGAGGTTTTGGTCCAGGATATCCCTGTACTTGGCCGCATTCATCTTTCCCTCGATTGAAACCAGTCGTCCTGTCCCTGCAGCTGAAAAACACCCCCACAGCATGATGCTGCCACCACCATGCTTCTCTGTTGGGACTGTATTGGACAGGTGATGAGCAGTGCCTGGTTTTCTCCACACATACCGCTTAGAATTAAGGCCAAAAGGTTCTATCTTGGTCTCATTAGACCAGAGAATCTTATTTCTCACCATCTTGGAGTCCTTCAGGTGTTTTTTAGCAAACTTCATGCAGGCTTTCATGTGTCTTGCATTGAGGAGAGGCCTCTCTGCCATAAGCCCCCGACTGGTGGAGGGCTGCAGTAATGGTTGACTTTCTACAACTTTCTCCCATCTCCCGACTGCATCTCTGGAGCTCAGCCACAGTGATCTTTGGGTTCTTCTTTACCTCTCTCACCGAGGCTCTTCTCCCCCGATAGCTCAGTTTGGCCGGATGGCCAGCTCTAGGAAGGGTTCTTCCATTTAAGGAATATGGGGCCACTGTGCTCTTAGGAACCTTAAGTGCAGCAGACATTTTTTTGTAACCTTGGCCAGATCTGTGCCTTGCCACAATTCTGTCTCTGAGCTCTTCAGGCAGTTCCTTTGACCTCATGATTCTCATTTGCTCTGACATGCACTGTGAGCTGTAAGGTCTTATATAGACAGGTGTGTGGCTTTCCTAATCAAGTCCAATCAGTATAATCAAACACAGCTGAACTCAAATGAAGGTGTATAACCATCTCCAGGATGATCAGAAGAAATAGACAGCACCTGAGTTAAATATATGAGTGTCACAGCAAAGGGTCTGAATACTTAGGACCATGTGATATTTCAGTTTTTCTTTTTTAATAAATCTGCAAAAATGTCAACAATTCTGTTTTTTTCTGTCAATATGGGGTGCTGTGTGTACATTAATGAGGAAAAAAATGAACTTAAATGATTTTAGCAAATGGCTGCAATATAACAAAGAGTGAAAAATTTAAGGGGGTCTGAATACTTTCCATCTCCACTGTATATGTCCCCAGGCTGTAGTACTACAGCAGCCTGCGCTTTTTGTTCGACCAAACTGAACCACGCCCATCACTCTCAATGCTTCCTTCCACATCGGCTGAGGTCACAGCTCCTGAGGTCCACCCTGGTCCTTCTCCACAGGAAGAAGATTTGGAGGAGCCCAGCTTGACCCAGGTATAGCATTGTTGAACATATTTGTAGACAAAAATAGAATGATGTTAATTAGACATTATTGATCTCAAATTTCTGCCTTAACAAAGTGGTTTACATATCAGTAGACAGTAGTGGCCAAAAATGATTGGGACAAAAATGAAAAATGCTGGGGTCAGAATGATAGTCTTTTCTATTTATCTATCTATCTTTATATGTCCCATTTTCATACACAGGAACGTCTCAGTCAGGACGAGCCCATGCCCAGCAGCCAGACAGAGTCGCAGATTCCTCCCCTACGCCCTCCTACTAAAAGGGCCAGGAAGACCAGGAACCTGGATGAGGCTGCCTTCCTCAGCAATGCAACAACCGCCATTAGTATGGCCCCAGATGCACAGGAGGCATTTGGCTGTATGACAGAGAATAAGCTGAGCGATATGGAGGAGGAGCAATGGAGTATGTGTGAGGAGCTGATGCTGAAGCTCCTCAACAAGGAGAGGAGGGGCCAAATTACACATAAAACACACATCAGTGATTTGGATGACACTTTTCCACCACCTCCACAGACACCTCAGCAACCCCACCCACAACAGCAGCATGGCGGACCATGACAAATACAGCCCCAACACCCCCAACAAGCCCGCTGGCCTGGGGATTTTCACCCCTACAATTTCTAATTTTCTTTTTGTTTATTTTTTAGATTATGATTTGAGTTGTTATACTTTTTTTTGTGCAGAGAATGCAGTTTATTTAAATTAGTTTATTTTGATTTGTAGGGCAGATTACATGTACAATTTATTTGATCTGATTTGTTAAAGAATGCACAAGAAAAAAATGGCCTCAGCTGATGTGGAAGAAGTGTTGAGAACGATGGCTTGGGTCTGGTCTGGCAAAAAACGCAGGCTGTGGTAAGACCACAGCCTGGGGACATATACGTCATCTGCTACTGCTCCTGATCTCTAGAAGTCCAGGACCGTATTGTGCTCCCTATTAAATGGACTCCTCAGGTTCACAATTTTGCACTTCACATAATTGATGTCTGCCCTGGGGTACAAAGGCTTCACCAATTCCAACAGTTTCTCCATCGCTGCCCTCCTCTTGATTTTTATATGACCTTCTGAGCCTATTAAAGAAACATTTAAAAAAAAAATACTTGGCTATGTGTTTTACTTAAAAAAGGACAGTTTGTTTGTGAGTAGCAGGTACATTTCAAAAATCCATTGTCAAATTAACAAGGGACACCAACATAGTTGTTTCTTTGAGCTTAAAAACTACAAGATAATAATGGTGTTGTGGTAACTTGACCAAAAAAAATTAAAAAATATATATTATTCTGGATATCACTAAAAAAAAATCATTTTGAAATACGTTTGGCAGAACTCTGTCAATATCACCAGCAAAGCAAAGGAGCTTCATTATTATCCCATTATAAAGAAAAAGAGAATGTGCACTGCATTGTGAGACTTCATAATTTGCCGCGTCACGAAAGTGATATCTCCATTACGAATGCTAGTTTTACAAGACTGACTCGTCCTTGCTTCCAAGCATGCGTGTTTGTACTTTGTACTTTTGTCCGATGGACTAGTGTACACATGCTCAGAAATCCGACAACAGACATTTGTCTGCGGAAAATTTTAAAACCTGCTATTCAACATTTGTCCACGGAAAATCCATCAACAATTGTCCGATGGAGCATACACACGGTCAGATTTTCCGCCAACAGCCTGTCATCACACATTTCCCGTCGGAAAATCCGATCATGTGTACGAGGCTTAAGTGTAGGTAAATTTAAGCTTATGACTCATGATAAGTTATGCGAGTCTGAAATTAGGTCGAGTTACTGCAGGTCAGGCTGGATGACTTTACAGATGCAGGTCTCTGGTACCTCCACCTGGATCTAGAAGCTTGTAGAAGCTTCTGGAAGTTAGTGGGCATAGGCCAGGAGGTCTTGATCTGCATACTCGAGGGCAGAATGTCCTGGCAGGGTAGCTAAGTCAGCCCTTAAATATGGTGGAGCCATGCCAGCAGGGAAGTCAAGTGGAAGATGGAGTTCTAAGGAGGCTGTCGGTGGCCTAGGAGGGGTTCTCTAGGTCTAAGGGGGCTTTGCCTCCAGGCTGGGCTTGGGCTGGCTGGGAAAAATCTTTTAGCATCTGGTTTCAGAAGGGATCTTGCCTAAGAGCAGTAGGGAGCAAGGAGGACAGCATGAGTACATCAGCACACCCAGGGATTCATAAGGGGAGAGACTGCCACATGTAGCAAGCTTTTTAAAAGACAGCGTTGTGCTTAACCCGTTTATCCCTTGTCCTGGGAGATCTTCAGAGTAGCCAGGTGGGTTGGTAGAGAAGCAGCCAGGAGGGCCAGTAGTACCTGCAGGCAGTGGAGCTGAAAGAAGTTCTACAGAGGAGAGAAGATACTCCTGCTAGTTTTGCAACATTGTGTGCTGTTTTCCAAAGTGGACTAAGAGCTCCTGGTCTGTAAGGAACCTTTGCCACTGATGACTGATTGTGTTCAGGAAGGAGAAAAGTCCAGGATCTTTTCTCTGTACATAGGAAGGAAGTTGTCCACTTCTGTCTTCAGTCAAGTTGGACATCCCATAACCCCTCTACCCCATCCAAGTTGCTATCCCTAAGCCCAGGGCCTGATTTATTATGTCCGAATGCAAGTGGAAAATGAGTGTTGCCTTGCTGTGCAGGAATAGAAGAGCCAGTTACCAGCAGCCCTTGTGGGGTTAGTGCTACATATATATTTGAAAATTGATCAGTCCTGATGTACTGAAGGCCTCATTTCTTGAGGCCCTAAAATGTCAGGACATTTCAAATACCCCCCAATAGTGTTGGGTGAATGGTTTGGCCCGAGCATGAGTTCGGCCCGAATATTGGCTGTTTGCCCCGTTCAGGAAACACCCGAATTTGCAAGGTGTGTGGTGGGTGTTTGCCCCGCCGAATGCCCTGCAATGCACTCTGTGCTGCACAGTGCATTCTTTGCCCTGCCCCCTTCTGAACCATACCAGGCCACATAACCTCAACTTGGAGGGTGCTTTGGGGCAGGGGGGCTCTGCGGTCCCCAAAGCACCTTGTCCCCATGTTGATGGTGACAAGGGTCTCTTCCCCACAACCCTGAGATGTGGTTGTGAGGGTCTGCGGGCAAGGGGCTTATCGGAATCTGGAAGCTCCCTTTAACAAGGGGGCCCCCAGATCCCAGCCCCTCCCAGCCACCTGGCGACGTCACCTGGTGGCACCGCCCCCTTGTGGTGTCACCAACCGGGCATGCTGAGTCAGTGATGTCACAAGGGGGCAGTGCCACCTGGTGACATAGCCATGTGGCTCCGCCCGTTTCTTTATAAGAACTGCCAAACGACAAGACAGCCATTCAGGGGGGTTGCCTATAGGGCAGGCGAAGCGAACAGATGTTGACTTCAGGTACCCACAGCTGAAATGGCCGCCACCAGACTTTGCATAGGAGGTATTTTACTACTTATTTGGCAAGTAAAGATTTCATTTTGACAATGCTGAGCATGTATTTATTGAATTTTTTGGGGAAACCGTAGGTCCCTTTTTAAGGGCTCATTTGCACTTGCTTCGACTTTAACACACATTAAAGTGCCCACCGCTTCAACATGCTTTTTTGATGTGTTTTTGATGCTTCTGCAACACTTTTGTGAAGCTTTAATGAAACTTGTCCATTGGTTGATTTTCTATTTGTAGTAGAGTCTGTACTACCCCCACTAGGCAGATCTCCAGCTCACTAGTACCTCTGTTCAGCAGATCCCCAGATAATTAGTACCCTCATTCAGCAGATCCCCAGATCAGTAGTACCCCCAACTCTGCAGATGCCCCTCTCAGTAGTTCCCACTCAGTAGTACCCCCAGCTTTGATAATCCCCCACTCAGTTGTAACCCCCAGCTCTGCTGATCCCCACTCAGTGGTAACCCCCAGCTCTGCTGATCCCCACTCAGTGGTAACCGCCAGCTCTGCCTATCCTCTGGCTTGCTCATCCTCCTCTCTCTTTGCTCACCTCCTGCTATAATGCTCCCACGATGCTCACCACGTGTGACATTTGCTAGTTACTCCTGTTCCAGTCTCTCGGCTCTGCTGATCTATTGCCACTCAATCCTCTTTCTCTCTGGTCCCTGCTCATCTTCTGCTATAGCATTTCTATGTTGCACACCACATGTGCCATCTTCCAGTTGCTCCGCTCCAGTCTGGGCCCTGCTAAGCTTCCTGCTACTCCACATTGCAAACTCATAGGTGTGTGCACGGGGTGTGCTGGGTGTGCCTGGGCACACCCTAATCACCCCATGCTGTCTCTGGAGATCTACCCCGAAATGCTGCATCCAAGAGAGTGTGTAGCCCGCGCTGCCTGTGAAACAGATTGTGAAGCTTGCCAGAGCCGCTCAGTGTGGGAAACTGTCAGTTAATGTAACTGCTTCCAGAGAGAAAGAACAGCTGTCAAAATTCAGCGGTGATGTTGGTTGGTGGGCATGACCAAACAGCTATCAAACAGCCAATGGGATGGGGTTTGGGCGGGCCACTACATGTATGTGGCTCCACCCCCTTTCTTAAGAAGGCCAATCATTGGCTGGTGTTTGATAGCTGCTTGGTCCAGCCCATCCCCAACATCGCAGGTGAGTTTGGACAGCTTGTCTCTCTCCCTGCAAGCAGTGACATTATCTGACAGTCTTATACAGTGAGCGGCTCTGGCAAGCTTCAGGATCTGCTGAATGTGAAACTCCCCCTCTCTCCTATGAGTGCCAATCAATGCTGCCAATCAATGCAATCAACACTGCTTATCAGTGCCAATCAATGCTGCCTATCAGTGCCAATCATTGCTGCCAATCAGTGCCAAACAATGTTGCCTATGAGTGCCAATCAATGCTGCCTATCAGTGCCAAACAATGCTGCCTATCAGTGCCAATCAATGCTGCCAATCAGTGCTGCCTATCAGTGCCCATCAGTGCTGCCTATCAGTGCCTATTAGTGATGCCTATCAGTGCCAGTGTCCATCAGTACTGCCAATGAGTGCCCATAAGTGCTGCCATTTAGAGCCCATCAGTGATTCCTATCAGTGCCAAACAGTGCCCATAAGTGCTGTCAGAGCCCATCAGTGCTACCTATCAGTGCTGACAATCAGTGCTGCCTATCAGTGCCCATCGGTGCTGCCTATCAGTGCTTCCAGTCAATGCCACCTATCAGTGCCAATCTGTGCTACTGATCAGTGCTCATTAGTACTACCAATTAGTGCACATCAACTCTGCCAATCAGTGCTGCCAATCTGTGCTGCCAATCAGTGCAGCCTATTAGTGCCTATCAGTGCTGCCAATCAGTGCCAATCAGGGCCCACCAGTGCCCAACGGTGTGGCCTATCAGTGTTGCCAATCAGTGCCCATCAGTGCTGCCAATCAGTGGCAATCATTGTTACCTAACAGTGCCACCAATCAGTGCCCATCAGTTCCAATCAGTGCTAACAATCTGTGCTGCCTATCAATGCCAATCAGTGCCCATCAGTGCTACCAATCAGTGCCACCTATCAGTCTCAATCAGGGGCAGGTATTAGTGCCCATCATTGCTGCCAATCGGTGCCGCATATCAGTGCCAATTAGTGCTGCCAATCAGTGCCACCTATCAGTGCTAAAAATTAGTGCCCATCAGTGCTGCTAATCAGTGCCGCTAAACAATGCCCATCAGTGCCCTGAGTGCAGGGATGGGAAGATGAACTCAGCAGCCAGGCACAGTGAGCGGCTCTGGCAAGCTTCAAGATCTGCTGAATGTGAAACTCCCCCTCTCTCCTATGAGTGTCAATCAATGCTGCCAATCGATGCAATCAACGCTGCCTATCAGTGCCAATCAATGCTGCCTATCAGTGCCAATCATTGCTGCCAATCAGTGCCAAACAATGCTGCCTATCAGTGCCAATCAATGCTTCCTATCAGTGCCAAACAATGCTGCCTATCAGTGCCAATCAATGCTGCCAATCAGTGCTGCCTATCAGTGCCCATCAGTGCTGCCTATCAGTGCCTATTAGTGATGCCTATCAGTGCCAGTGTCCATCAGTGCTGCCAATCAGTGCCCATAAGTGCTGCCATTTAGAGCCCATCAGTGCTGCCTATCAGTGCCAAACAGTGCCCATAAGTGCTGTCAGAGCCCATCAGTGCTACCTATCAGTGCTGACAATCAGTGCTGCCTATCAGTGCTTCCAGTCAATGCCACCTATCAGTGCCAATCCGTGCTACTGATCAGTGCTCATTAGTGCTACCAATTAGTGCACATCAACTCTGCCAATCAGTGCTGCCAATCTGTGCTGCCAATCAGTGCAGCCTATTAGTGCCTATCAGTGCTGCCAATCAGTGCCAATCAGGGCCCACCAGTGCCCAACTTTGTGGCCTATCAGTGTTGCCAATCAGTGCCCATCAGTGCTGCCAATCAGTGGCAATCATTGTTGCCTAACAGTGCCACCAATCAGTGCCCATCAGTGCCAATCAGTGCTAACAATCTGTGCTGCCTATCAATGCCAATCAGTGCCCATCAGTGCTACCAATCAGTGCCACCTATCAGTGTCAATCAGGGGCAGGTATTAGTGCCCATCATTGCTGCCAATCGGTGCCGCCTATCAGTGCCAATTAGTGCTGCCAATCAGTGCCACCTATCAGTGCTAAAAATTAGGGCCCATCAGTGCTGCTAATCAGTGCCCATCAGTGCTGCTAATCAGTGCCACTAAACAGTGCCCATCAGTGCCCTGACTGCAGGGATGGGAAGATGAACTTAGCAGCCAGGCACATTGTCCATGGGGGGAGGGGGTGGTGGCCTGGTGGGGCACAACTGAAATCTGTTGATGTTTATTAATGCCACATGGCAATCTTTAGTATAATAGGTAATCACCACACTACTATTTACAATTAACTACTGGAGGTAAAATAAAAAAGTGTCAGTAAAAGGCTTGCCGCTAAGCACTGTTACATGTTCCAACACCACAAAAAAAAGGTGCAGGGCTAACTTACTAATCAATAACTTAACAATATTGGTGAAACCCTCTAATGTATGGAAATCTCAACAAACTTCAATATTACCACAATACCAGTCTCTGTGATAAGCAACTTCACATTTAATACACATCAAACTGAAAACAAGACATAACAAATGAAACTTAGCAGGGATGGTGGAAATCCCTCTACAGACAATTGCAATACAAATTAACTTCAAGTGCAACAACTTTTTAGTTGGGAGGTTCACATTATTATAGCACTTAGGAATTTTTATTTTTTAGATTGTTACACTTAATTTTATATGTTTTAGTTACTATTATAGTGTGAATTATTGCACTTGAAGTTAAATTCCCACCATCCCTGCTAAGTTCATGTCTTTATGGACCTTGTTTTGTGCACCGGTGTGCAGTCATGTTGGAACAGGAAGGGGCCATCCCCAAACTGTTCCCACAAAGTTGAGAGCATGAAATTGTACAAAATGTCTTGGTATGCTGACGCCCTAATGCCCTGTACACACGATCGGACATTGATCGGACATTCCGACAACAAAATCCATCATTTTTTTCCGACGGATGTTGGCTAAAACTTGTCTTGCATACACACGGTCGCACAAAGTTGTCGGAATTTCCGAACGTCAAGAACGCGGTGACGTACACCACGTACAACGAGACTATAAAAGGGCAGTTCAATAGCAAGCTCGGCACCCTTTGGGCTCCTTTTGCTAATCTCGTGTTAGTAAAAGTCTGGTGAGAGACGATTCGTTTTTTTTCAGACTCATGGTTTTCAGTTAGTTTTTCTGCTGTTCAGTTTGTGCTTGTGGGTTTGTATCTGGTCTTCTGTGCGTGTAGTGAGTTCCCATTGATTTATCAGTGTGTTCTTGTCCATTTGTTACTGATTTTCAGGTCGCTCTTCACAGGCCTTGCTGTTCTTCAGTGCATTCTGTTACTTCGTTCTGACCAGCCAACCGTTTTCTAGCCATGTTCCATGTTGCGTGTACGTACTCATCGTAGAGTTCGTGCTGTGCAGGGGCTTGTTGTTGGGGTTCTTACTTTGACACAAGCCTAGTCCATGCACAGGGCGAGGAGGAGTTCATGGACCAAGAATTGGTTGCTCCAGCATGACCAATTCTGTCACATGCCTTTGCTCCGTGAGATCCGTGAGAATAATCCTGACGATTTCAGGAACTTTCTCAGGATGCCGGACCCTGTTTTTCACTGTTTGTTGGCTTTGCTGACATCTTATATCAGCAGGAAGGATACCTGCATGAGGCAAGCCATCCACTCCGGAGCAGAGGGTAGTCGCCACGTTGCGGTACTTGGTGACGGGGAGAAGCCTGCAGGACCTCAAGTTCTCGACAGGCATCTCCCCCCAGGCTCTGGGGATCATTATCCCAGAGACCTGTTCTGCCATCATCCAGGTCCTGCAGAAGGACTATATTAAGGTAAGATTTTTATCCTTTAACATCACATTTTATTGTATTTAATGTTTGCTAATGTATTGTATTTCTTTCATTATTCCCTAATTACCATGATTGTAATATGCTATGAATGTCCCCTTTGTCCTCATGCATGCTGGATTTAAAAAAAAAAAATGTTGTCCTTCATGAATATTTGCCTTCACTTACCTCCCCAGCATGCTCTCCTGGGCCTATATCCATCTTGTCTAGTCACTTAACAATGTATTTTGTCAGCTCCATAGTAGTGCTTTGCCCTAAACAACCCCTAAAATGTGGGGGGGAATCTGATAGGTGGACCTTATACCTTTTTCTTTAAATACTCCCTAAAATAAATGTTATACTGATGTTCATATGGGGGGTAAATCTCCAGATTCGCTTGCGCTGTCACATATCACCATTCAACATGAGAACCGCGGATAACCCAAAAGGAAGAAGAACTCACCATAGTATAAAATCCTCCAGATATTTATTAAAAAATGTAGTCACTTACAATCACATTAGCAGAGTTGCATATACGAAAAGCCGGCCGGCATACAGACAAACGGAGCCCGTTCTCTCACTCCAAAAGCGTGGTGACGTCAATGCGCACCTTCCCAGGCGCGTTTCGTCATCATCTGACGTTGTCAATGGGGAACGTCAGATGATGACGAAACGCGTCTGGGAAGGTACGCATTGACGTCACCACGCTTTTGGAGTGAGAGAACGGGCTCCGTTTGTCTATATGCCGGCCGGCTTTTCGTATATGCAACTCTGCTAATGTGATTGTAAGTGACTACATTTTTTAATAAATATCTGGAGGATTTTATACTATGGTGAGTTCTTCTTCCTTTTGGGTTATCCGCGGTTCTCGTGTTGAATGGTGATATGTGACAGCGCAAGAGAATCTGGAGATTTACCCCCCATATGAACATCGGGAGTGCAAGCAAGCTAAAAGGCCTTGGCTGGGCTATAGCCACCTGCCCTTTTATGCTTGCCATCTGGTAAGCAGGTTTAACTACTATGGTGGATTGTCACTGCTGCTTAGAAATACACGGTGATGGTGTCTTTATTTTGAAAGGACTTGAAAATCTCCTTGATGTCATTTGCATGGACTAAATTTTTTTGAGCGCGGCTTTTTACAGGAATATTTATTTTGGTGTGATCGCACTATATGCTGCTGCTTTTATTTTTAGGTCAAGCGCAGTCTTTTCCCATTTATAAAATGTTATACTGATGTTGGCCAAGAATGTTTGTGTCTAATCTGCTTTCAATGTTTATGTGCAAAATGAATAATTTTTTTTCTTGTCTCTTGACTCAACAGTTTCCTTTCAGCCCACAGGAATGGCAGACTGTGGCCTCCCACTTTGCCCAGCGGTGGGACTTTCCCAACTGCATAGGGGCAATTGATGGGAAACATGTCCACATTGTCCCACCCCCCAACTCGGGGTCATACTATTATATTTACAAGGGGTTCAATAGTATTGTGATGTTGGCGGTGGTGTCGGCTACTTACGAGATCCTGTATGTGGATGTTGGGAAGAATGGCTGGATGTCAGATGGTGGAGTCTTCACCCAGATGGAGTTCTACAGGTGTCTCCAGAATGGCAGCTTGGGCTTGCCACCTCCAGAAGACAATGCAGAAGGACTCCCATTTGTCTTCGTTGTGGATGAAGCATTTGCGCTGGGGGACCATATTATGTGGCCATTCCCTGTGAGGGCACTCACCCCGGACCAGAGGGTTTTTAATTATCGGCTGGCCAGAGCCAGAAGAGTGGTGGAGAACACGTTTGGAATAATGGCCAGTGGTTACGCCTATTTCTTACACCGATACACATGGCGGAATATAAACTCAATCATATCATCCTGTCTTGCTGTGTTCTCCACAACTTTTGAAGGAGAAATTCTTTGAACTATGCTGCCTCAGTTGGGCCTGAGGCCGGAATTAATTTTAATCAACCAACCCTGACGGCGCTTGAAGCTGGCCTTCCTGGCTTGCCCCCCCAGAGTGCCCGCGAGGTCCGTATAAGATACATGGAATACTTTGCGGGTAGGGGGGCCATCGATATGCCAGACAATGTCTGAGACATTTTTTAAATAAAAATATATTTGAAACTAAACAAATATTTGCTTTGATTTACTGCTTGGCTTTCTTTTAGCTGTCTCCTCGGTTATCTTTTATTAATGTTTTAATTTTTTGGCCTTTTTCTTCAGCAGTGCAAACTAAATTTCATTGACACATGAGGTGACAATCTCTTCTTCGGCTATCTATTATTATTATGTTGTGGGTCTACTACACACACACCTTGTTTTTTTGTTAATGTATGTAATACATTACTGACAAAAATATTAATAATTTTCAACACCATGACCGATATTTGGGGAGTCCTGAAAATGGTGTGATTGTGTAAAATTAGAAAGCACTGTGGGTGTTATTTACTAAAGGAAAATACACTTTGCACTACAAGTGCACTTGAGACTGCACTGAAACTGCACTTGTAGTGCAAAGTGGATTTGCCTTTAGTAAATAAACACCATTGCCACTGAAAACAACAACTTTACTCCAAAAACTGCTTTTGAGCATTGAAAGAAGAAGCCACAAATTGTTGATTATCAATCTTTTTAATCAAAGCACAATCACATGTGCGTTTCTAAAAGGGTTTTTGAACAAACCAACATGTTTGTTGTATAACAATTTTTTAAGTCACATTAATAATAAGTAGAAATTGTCTTTGAGGTAAAGCAGGCATGTTTAAAACCATAAAAAATACACAACTCTGGAACTTACAAAGTTCAACTTTTATAGAAAGTGAAGGCAATATCAGACATGAGTATTTATAAACTGTGTTTGATATTGCGTTCAGCAGATGGGGTGATGTCACCCCTGGAAAAGCCAAATTCTGAAGATGCACACTAATTGCCTAATGTCAACAGCTGCCATCAGGGACATGTTTTGGGGGTGCAACCCCTTCCTCTCAGCTACTTTATTATTGAGGAAGGGGTTGCACCCACAAAACGCGTACATTGATCTCCCGTGATAGCAGATAGCACATGTTGACACACTGTGTGCATCTTCAAAATTTGGCTTTTCTATAATATGTCAAAAATTAGTTATAAAAACAAAAATAAACCTGCAATAAGTTAGGGATTTCTGGGTGTTTTATTTTCTCCCTAAAACATCAATAATGTTCTTCATTTTGTTTTGAACATCATTGATGTTTTTCTTTAGGGTTTCTAAATCCCTATTACACCCCATTATCTCCCGATGAGGATCTGAGACATTCCTCTTCCACAACATCACGATCACCTAAAGCAAAAAAAAAAAAAAAACACACCATGTATTATAAATATGCAGGCATCCATCTCTTACCTGAAGCCGTGGTCACAGACCACAGACACTCACCTGTTGTGGTGACAATTTCTATAACGTCTCCCTCCTCCTCTGGTTGGGTTTGGGGGATTTCCCCTTCTTTCTGAGGTGGGGGGTCCGTGGTCTCCTTCGATGAGTGGTGTCCTCCGAGTCTTTTCTCCCCTATGTGAACAAAAATAGGTATACTTAGCACACAGATATTTGAGGCCAGAAATAGGAATATGAAACATTGCTTGGGAGTGGGGTACAATTGTCTGTTTTGGCAGAGTTCAAAGATGAAGAAATATTTTTGCCCTTTGTCAAGCTTGAATACTTACCTGTTTTGTGCAAGCTTCACAGATGGAGACACCCCTATAGTATCCACTGGAGCACCTGTGTGGGCCCCCTAATAAAAAGGGTGTTCTGGTGTCCCACACTAGTGCTCCAGCATCCAGATGTGTAAACAGCTGCTGAGTGTCCTCTCCTTACACAGAATCTAGTTTGCATTTCATTCTAGTTACAAACCCATCTAGCCAGCAAACTTATTTTAAGAGAAGTAGGCCAGAAAAAATGTATTGAACTGCATCTGGACAAAACATGGTGTTTTAGTGGCCGAACGAACAATGTTTCCTACGAACGAATAATGTGTCCATGAACATGAAAATTGCCATTTTAAACTGTACAACAGTAAAGAAAGGCGCATGGAGCAGCACGAATGTAAGAAAAATAAAGAATAGGAACACAGGACAGCTACTTATTTTTTTCAGCACTCTCCTGATCCTTCTATACTGATCGTGCTCCCTGATTTTGAGGTCCGACCACCGTTTCCTCAGTTGATCCTTGGATCGCCGTACCCCAAAGTTCTTCTGCAGACTCTTCACAACTTTTGCCATGATCTTGGCCTTTCTGACATTTGGGTTGGGGTAAGGTCCATACTTCCCATCATAGTCGGCCCTTTTCAATATGTCCACCATCTCCACCATCTCAACAAAGGCCATATTTGATGCCTTAAATCTTCTCCTCCGGGATTGTGAAGTTTCTGGCTTCGGGCTTTCCTCCTCCTCCTTGCTGCTGCTATTATCATGCACCTGTTGTGTCTCTGCCATGTGCTCTCCCCCACTGCGCTGAAAGAGAAGGGGCAGGGAATAGACTAGAAAGAACGTCAGGAGCAGGCGGAGTTTCATGCATGCACAGTGTATATAAAGCTTAACACGCGTGCGTTGTGCGTACAATCTGTGAGCGGAGGAAGGAGTATTGGAAGCACCGATCGTGATAACGAAGGTACAATTGTAACTTTGGCCTATACTGCTTATAGATTGAGGCCTATATTGGGACAAGATTAGGAGACTTTAGACTGACATTAGGGTTTGTCTTGTGTATTGCAGATAAAATGGATGGCTTCAATGACCACAACTTCCTCCCCCTGTTCATAGATAAATACAGGGAGCTGCCCTGTCTGTGGCAGGTCAAACACCCGCAACATAATCATAAACAAAAGAGGCAAGCAGCGCTGGAGAAACTGCTGAAGTTGGTGAAGTCGGTGCTCCTCATGGCAACCATCCCCTATTTAAAAGCCAAAATTGGTGGCCTGAGGAGCACTTATCTTAAGGATCACAAGAAGGTCCAGGATTCCCAGAGATCCGGAGCTGCAGCAGGTGATGTTTATGTCCCCAGGCTGTGGTACTATGAGAGACTGTGATTTCTGTCAGACCAGACTGAAGTCAGGGAATCCCTCTCAATCCTTCCTTCCACTCTTCCTTCCACCCTATCTTCCACCCCAGCTGAGGTTTCCGATGTCCAACCTGGGACTTCCATCCAGGAAGAAGTGGAGGAGCTCAGCTTGAGCCAGGTATAGCATTGTTCTACATATTTCTGGTCAATAAATAAATGATGTTTACTAGATGTTATTATTGATCACTAATTGTTGATTTAATAAAGTGTTTTACATATAAATAGACAGTAGTGGGCAAAAATAATTGGGACAAGAATGAAAAATGCTGGGCTCAGAATGATAGTCTGTTATATTTGTTAACATTCAATTTGCAACAGTCATGAGATGAAAATTGTGTGTGATTGATGAAGAAAAAACTAAAACTATGTCCTTTTTCATACACAGAAAGACCTCAGCCAGGAGGAGGCCGTGGTATGTGGCAGCCAGGAGGAGGCTGTGGAATGTGGCACACAGGAGGAGGCAGGGGTTAGTGGCAGCCAGGAGGTGGCTGGGGTAAGTGGCAGCCAGGAGGCCGGGCCCAGTAGGAGCCTCACACAATCACAGATTCCTCCCCTCCCCCTTCCAAACAAAAGACCCAGGAAGGGGAGTAACGTGGAGGAGTCAGCGCTCAGGCTGATTCAGGAGGCTTCTGCATCCCTCAGAGCCACCCCCACTCATGAAGAGGCCTTTGCCTGCTGCCACCAAACTGCAAAACATGCAGGAGGGCCAACGCCTCATGTGTGAGGAAATCATTTATAAAACATTAACTAAGGGGGTGAGGGGCCACACCCAATACCCACCTGTGTGAGTTGCATCATCCTCCTCCTCCTCCTCCTGCCACACCTCCACCACCACAGACACAGCCTGGAAGGAAGAGTGGAAGGAAGACAAGAAAGTCCAATTTTGCATTAAAATAGTTGATATGTGCCCTGGGGGCCAAAGGCTTTGCCAACCCCTGCAGTTTCTCCAGCGTTGCCTCCCTCTTTCTTTAATAAAGGATTTTTTTTTATATAATACTCGCCTATGTGTGTTTTCCTTCAAAAAGGACAGTTTGTTTGTGAGAAGGCAGGTACATTTCAAAAATAAAATGTGAAATTAACAAGAGACACCAACAACAATCAACCTCCTTGAGATTAAAAAGATAATAATGGTGTTGTGGTAACTTGACACACAAAACACACCCAAAACTATTCTGGAGTTAAAAAAAAATAATTAAATAAATAACAGGAGATCGGGATTTAAAAAACTAAAAAAAAAATACAAAATCTAAAAACATAAAAAAAAAAAAACTTTTCGGGACATGTGACAAATAAAAATATTATATTCATGAAATCACGATAAATAATAAAGAAATAAGTTTGTGAGAACTCTGTGTGAATATGAGCAGCAAAACAACTTCATTCTTCTAGCATTAAAAAGAAGAAGAGAATGCGCTGCATTAAACAATTTAAAACATTGCAGCGTGACGAAAGTGCTATATCCATTACGAACGCTAATTTTACCAGACCGAGCAGTTCCGTCTCGGAATTTATTCTGAGCATGCGTGGCACTTTGTGCATCGGAATTGTCCACACACTGTCGAAATTTACGCAAACGGATTTTGTTGTCAGAAAGTTTTATAGCCTGCTCTCAAACTTTGTGTGTTGGAAATTCCGATGGAAAAAGCCCGATGGACCCCACACACGGTCGGAATTTCCAACAACAAGCTCCGATCGCACATTGTCCTTCGGAAAATCCCACTGTGTGTACAGGGCATAAGAGTTCCCTTCACTGGAACTAAGGGGCCAAGCCCAACCCCTGAAGAACAACCCCACACCATAATCCCCCCTTCACCAAATGATTTGGACCAGTGCACAAAGCAAGTTCCATAAAGACATGGATGAGTGAGTTTGGGGTGGAGGAACTTGACTGGCCTGCACAGAGTCCTAACCTCAACCCGATAGAACACCTTTGGGGTGAATTAGAGCGGAAACTGCGAGCCAGGCCTTCTCGTCCAACATCAGTGCCTGACCTCACAAATGCGCGTCTAGAAGAACGGTCAAACATTCCCATAGACACACTCCTAAACCTTGTGGACAGCCTTCCCAGAAGAGTTGAAGCTGTTATAGCTGCAAAGGGTGTGGCTGCACTACTGCTCCTCTCCTGAGCTCCAGTGAGGCCTACTGATCCAAGAAGCTTGATTACTTCCTATACCCAGGATTGGATGCAGGAATCTGGGGTGGACCCCCTGATGGCCAGAGTACCAGTCCTCCCATACCAGTGTTTGAGAACCTGGGAAATGGCCCAGCTAAAGGTAAAGGCCTGGCAACCTACAGAAAGAAGGTTTGTGTGAGGATTGCGAGAATCGCCAAGGAGGAAGAAGTACTGGCAAAGTTAAAGTTTGACTTCAAGCATAAAAAAAATGCAAGTGACCAGCTTCACAGTTCCAAGAGAAACAGATGCGGCCAGAGGTAATGGCTTTGGAGGCCAAAGTGGAAAAGCAGAGTCTGCTGGTGGCCACATTGAAAGAAACCAGAGGAGCTTTCAAGGAAAAGTATGGCAAGGATGATTGCTTCCATGCACTGTGCAGAGGGGCCATAGAGATCAGTGGAGGGCAGGTTTTACCAGAATGTGAGAAGCCAAGGTCAGTGCAATGAAAAAACGTTTCTGTGGGCTTGGACTGTTTCTGGTCAGCACGCTGGAAAATCTTTTCATCCCATGCTAAGTATCAGTATGCCTGCAGAAAGTGGAGAAAGCTCTGGCAGACAGGCTGCAGTTGATCAGCAATCAGGTGTTTTGACTGGCAGTATGTCATCGGGCCAAGGAAGTTCTGTGCCCTTGTCACCACAGCAGGAGGCTATGAAGCAAGATGATCCATCTAAGCCTGTGATGGGAGCAGGTATGCTAAAGTTAATTACAGAGATGGAATCGCCTCTGCATGGTAGCAAGTTTGCTATGTCTGGATCATCTGAGGATGAAGAAGAGGATAATGATGTCCCCCTAAAACCTTTGAAACATCAGATGACAGAAAAAGCTGTTTTTGTTCATGACTTGCCTATACAATATAATGGAGGTGTAGTTCCTATGGATGGTGCAGTAGAGGGCAGCGGAGAGCAAGTTCATCTCCTGGCTGAGACTCCCAGCTGCGTACAGAAAATCAGTGAAGGGTGTGCAGACTGCTGTGAAGACTGCTGATAAGGACATCTCCACTGTTGGTAACCCTTTAGTTATTGGTAATGAAATAAGAATTACCAAGGGTAATGTAAATGATGTTTCTGTGTCAGAAGTCTATGCTCCATCTGTTCCTGACAATAATGTTGTTTCTACCTTATCTAAACAGGGGTCTGTAAATAAAAGTGATGTGTGGGATGTTGCAAGGAGTGCAGTTATTTCCTATGTTGCAGTGGTGGCTGCACTTTTCCCGAGGGTAAGTAGGGCCAGTTATTCTGCAGTTACCTTTAAACGTCGCAATGTGGTCCAATTGAGGTGGACTGGAGAAGGCCCCCCAAATAGGAGAGATATGATGGATCGTATCCTGAAGATGGGTTTTAAAGCGGAGGAGATTTTTGCCCTTAGCAGCCCAATTGGGTCATATGAGTATGACCTCTCCTTTGTCAAGGGGGAAGGATTAGATGTCTTTTGGGAGAGGTATGAGCAGAGATGGAAGGAGTCCCTAAGATGGGCAAGTTCCTCACCCAAAGTAGTCTCTCGCCAGCCATTATACAAAAACGTCACCATTCTAGTACGTAATGAGTCCAGTCCTACTACGGATCTGTTGGTGTGGTTGGGGAGATATGCAGATGTCCAAGCCCTCTTGAGGAAAGTTTTAGATGATAGGGGGATATGGACAGGAGGATGGACAGTGTTAGTAAAACTGCATATCACAGGTAATGCTGTTAAGCACATCCCTTTGTCTGCCTTTATAGGTCATGACAGGATTATTATGCAGGGCAACCAAAGCTGTGTCAAGGTGTGTGGTGAAAAGGGGCATTTTTCAAGCCCATATTCTGTGCAGAAATGTTCCCTCTGTCAGGGCTCAGGGCATGTTGCAAAGGACTGCAACAGTATTCATTGTAATCTCTGTAACAAGTTAGGTCACCCCTATAGCCTTTGCCGTGAAGCCCTCCATAATCAGCCGGAGGTGGTAGAAGAACTGCTGAGAATGGAAGAGGAGGAACGTGGGGGGACTCTGCCTTTTTGGCTACTGAGTGTCGTATGGTGGAGTTCTCTGATCACCTTATGCTGTCTGTCATTCTCAATGGTTCAGATATGCCACCTAGATGAAAGGGTATTTGGAGGATGATTTCGGCTCTGCTGAATGACGAGAAGGTAAGACAATCTTTTGAGGATTTTTTCAGGCTCAGGTAACCATCCTGGATTTCTGCAGCAGTAAGTCAGAGTGGTAGGAGCTTCCCATAATCGGATTAGTGGATTTTTCAAGGCCATAGGAAAAAGGAAACAGCTTGGTAAGTACATTGCCTACCAGCAGCTGAGGAGAAAACTTGATTGCCTTGTCTCGAGTGGTGGAAATTCAGGGGCAAGCTCTAAGGTGTAACTTCTGCTTAGGAAGTATCAGTATGACCGGCACACTTCTTTGGTTCTGGAAAGGGAACAATGGAAAATGTCACTCGCCCGACCCTTATCAGAACTGCAAACAAAACGCAGCAGTTAAGATGGTATTTGGGCTAAGGGATAGTACAGGCTCTTTGATGAAATCCATTCCAGGGATCATGGCGGTCTCGAGTTCTTTTTATGTGGATCTTCTGGGGGTGAAGTACCTCGATCAGGCAAAGATGTTGAGTTTTATGGATTCTACACCATGTCTGGGAAATAACATTCTGCTGGCAAGTTTGATGGGGGAAATCATAGCAGAAGAGGTAGTCAAAGCTATAGACGGTCTGGCTATTAAGAAAACACCTGGGCCAGATGGATTGACAGCTGAATTTTATAAGAAATTTTCAAATCCAGCTTGGTACCTTATCTTGTGGAGGTATTTAACGGCTGTCTGCAAGAGGGTTCGCTCCCTCCCACCATGAGACAATCTGCTGTGATTTCATTGTCTAAAGGCAAGTATCCCTCGATGATTAAGAATTGGCGCCCCATAAGGCATGGATTGCGCGCGATCGATATGGCTGCTTAAGCCGACTGAAGACCGGTGACAGAGCTACCATACCAGCGATATACTGCACATCGGGAGCAATCACAAAGCTCCACAGCTTTGCAGGTGCCTACTCAATGCAGTCCCGCAAACGAAAGGAGGAAAGATATCCCAAAAAACTCACTGACTTATTCACTATGCCAGCGACGGCCGGGGAGCTTTGGCAAGATGGCCGAGGGTCATTGGCAAGATGGCGCCGGCGGAGATCAGTCACAGGCCTCACCCTCCTATACAGATCTCCCAGACGAAAACCCTGGAACATGGCAGGTAGGGAATAATCAGCAATCCACACAAAGATCGCCTCCTCACAGCCCGTCACCTAACAGCCCGGCAAAGGCACAGATGCGTATGGATCCCGCGGCACAGGCCTCAGGCACGACGAGCACCGCTTATCATCCGGACCAGGTAAGCCTTACTATGCTGTCCTCCATAGCAAACTACCCCACATCAGGCCAACCGGTCCTAGATACCACAATGAAGGACATGCTCCTCTCCCTACAAACATCCCTCATGTTAAATATATCCACCATGATTGGCAATTTCACATCTGAAATGCAGGGGCTAGGTGAAAGGGTGCAGCACATAGAGCACAAAATGGATGCCTGTACCACAACTGTAAACAACCTCATAGATGCATATAAAGACCAATTGGATGACACAGAATGGATAAAAGCAAAGATCGCGGACCTCGAGGATTGCTCGAAGAGAAATAACATTAAACTCAGGGGGGTCTATTTCCCCGATCGACCCACAGAAATATGCAGACAACATGATTGCTAAACTACTGCCTGAGGTATCGCCGATTGAACGCACCATTGATCGTATACACCGCATACCAAAACCAAAACATCTGGAGGCATCAATACACAGAGATGTCTTAATGAAAATCCATTTCTACCCCACAAAAGAGAAACTACTGGCAAAAGCAAGATCAGCTCCTGAAGTCCCTGCTCCATATAATGGGATATACTTGTATGCTGATCTCTCCCAATATACCCTCAGTAAGAGGTGGCAGATGAAAACAATCACTAAAACTCTTAACAACCATAAGATGCCATACAAATGGTGGCACCCGGCAACTGTAGTGATTACTAAGAATGGGACGGCGTACACTGATTCCAACCCTAACGATGGCTTACAGCTCCTGCAATCCTGGGGAATAATCCTCGAGCTCCCTAACTCTGAGATGAAGGCTCCTATTGGACCTCCAAAGCAGGGACACCAGCATAAGGACTTTCGCTACTCCAGAGGAAAATGACATGCCCGCAACTATTTACTCCACCTGCTACCTATATCCCCGGTCCTACGTTTAATTGAAAGATATCTTTTCTGAACTTTACCCCCACATTTGGTCAGTATTACCCGTTTAGCTTACTGACTTTTTTTTTAATTTTAGATTTTTATTGATTTTAAACATTTACAAGGTCATAAAAATGAAAGTTATATCACATACAGACCAAGACATATTCATGAATTAAGGATATTATCTTTCTCATACAAAAACTTGCTTCAAGAGACATCCGTCTAATTTAGATATTTGTATGTTGACCTTGTAGGAAACAAACTACATATAACAAAAGATTAAACTAATAAGTAAACAAATGGATAACCTTAACCAGAACAGGTACACAAACAGAAATATTGTGTTACTACATCCATAGCAACCATTAGCTACAATTAGTAGCCTTCATCATTTATTTGTAATCTATGGCTTGTTTGCTGTTTGGTTACCTATTAGCGTGTATTTATACCTCAAAGGAGATTGGTCAGCTTGTAGGTATTAATCCAAATTTCCCAGTTTTTATTAAAGGTTTCCCTATTTCCATGAGTATTAGCAAAAGCGTATTCATATGAGCACTGTGAGGATACTCTAGAAACAGCTTCTTTAATAGTAAGAGCTATATCTTTTTTCCATTGGCACATTATGGACATTCTTGCTGCAATTAGAATATGAAGAATTACTGTTCCAAAATTAGTGGGAAAATTTCCTATAGAAAGTCCTAATAATGCCAGACCTGGTGAGGGTTGAGTTATGTTCCCTGTAATTCTTGAGATAAGGCGGAAGATTGACTTCCAGAAGCTAGTTATTGACTTGCAGTGCCATAATATATGGAGCAAATTCCCAGGTTGCCCACATTTGCGCCAACAATCTGGAGAGTGTTCTTTGGAAATGTTAGCTAAGCGAACTGGTGTCATGTACCATCTATAAAGTATATTGTAGATATTTTCCCAATGTAATACACAATGTGAGGCTTTTAAGCTGGAATTAATTGCTTAAGACCAGTCTTGTGCGGAATAAGATCTATTTAGCTCTACTTCCCATTTCAGTATTGCTGGTGATTGTTTTATTAAGGTATTGGGCTGCTGTAGGGAATAAAGAAGTGAAATGCCTTTCTTTCGGGTAGAATCTGTATGGTGGAATGCCCATATTTCTTTGTTTATAGAAATGGTTTTAGTTTTAAAAGTATACAGGAGGTGTTGAATTTGCGACAGTTTAAATGTATCTTTAATTTCTTCTGGGATTTCCCTTAAGGTATGATATCCTGCTTTTGTCCAAGATTGAATTGAAAGATTTTGAATTAAAAATGTAAATGAGGATATCATACAGGGCTATATGTGTGAATTCTTGACTGCTTTCTATAAGATCTTTCCAGGCCCAAGTGAGGCAGAAATAGAAGGGTGATCTACTATGTATAGAGGTTTATCCATAGCCGCTGCTATTAGTAGCGCTTTGAGGTTATTATTTTGTGCTAAATTATGTTCTAATAATACTCATTGTTTTCTTGAGGACGGATCGAACCATGCTTTCAGTTGGTCTAGAAGAGTTGCTCTATAATCATTTTTAATAATCGGGACTCCCATGCCTCCTTTCGATCTCTGTTTCATGAGTGTCGAGAAAGCTATTCTAGGTCTCAATCCTTTCCAAATAAAGGATCGAAGTGAGGTATTAAGTTTATTGAAGAAAAAAGTTGGTAAAGGAATTGGCACAGTCCTAAAGATGTAGAGAATTTTTGGCAACACCATCATTTTAAAGGATGCTATCCTACCCATCCATGAGATTTCAAATTTAGACATGTGCATAAGTTCAGTCTGAACCGATTGTAGTAGTTTTTTATAATTGGCTTCATAAAGTTGGTTCGATTTGGCAGTTAAGTAGATCCCTAGATATTGGATTTTATTATTATCCCAATTACATGAGAATATAGATTTCATTTTTGTCCGTATTGTATGGTTAATATTAATTGTGAGGATTTGACATTTAGATATGTTAACCTTGTAGTAAGATATGGCACCAAAGATTTCAAATAGTTTGCAGATTTCAGGCAAGGAAGTCATGAAATGACATCGTCCACGAATAATCCTATTTTATGGCTATTACCAGCTACTGTAATGCCTTTTATTGTCGAAGAGCTCCTGATGACAGCCGCAAAAGGTTCCATAACCAATGTGAATATTAAAGGTGAAAGGGGACACCCTTGCCTTGTTCCATTAGTTATAGCAAAGGCATCTGAGAGTACAGAGGAGGTAAAAACTTGTGCCGTTGGGTTGGAGTACAATGCTGATATAGCTGACAAGATAGACCCTGTAAAACCGAATTTTATTAGGGTAGCATGTAAATACCTCCAATGAACCCTATCAAAAGCCTTCTCAGCATCTAGAGCTATAAAGGCAATGGGTAGTTTATGGCTTTCAGCTATACGAATTAAATTAGGTACTCTACGGGTGCCATCAGGAGCTTGACGTCCTTTTACAAATCCCACTTGGTATGGGGCTATTAAAGACAGTGTTACTTCCGCTACTCCGCAATAATCTTTGCATAAACCCTTAAGGTCTGTATTAAGGAGGGATATTGGTCTGAAATTTTGGGGTATAATGGGCTCTTTCCTTGTTTTGGGCAGTGTACTGCCCCGTACACACGGTCGGACTTTGTTCGGACATTCCAACAACAAAATCCTAGGATTTTTTCCGACGGATGTTGGCTCAAACTTGTTTTGCATACACACGGTCGCACAAAGTTGTTGGAATTTCCGATTGCCAACAACGCGGTGACGTCAAGCACGTACAACGAGGCTAGAAAAGGCCATTTCAGAACCAAGCGTGGCACCCTTTGGGCTCCTTTTGCTAATCTCGTGTTAGTAAAAGTTTGGTGAGAGACGAATTTTTCAGATTCGTGGTTTTCAGATCGTTTTCTGACGTTCAGTTTGTGCTTGTGGGTTTGTATCTGCTCTTCAGTGCGTGCAAGCAAGTTCCGCGTGACTTTAAGTAGTCATTGTGTTCTTGTTCGTTCGTTACTGTTTTTCAGGTCGCTCTTCACAGGCCTTGCTGTTCTTCAGTGCGTTCTGTTACTTCGTTCTGAGCAGCCGACCGTTTTCTAGCCATATTTCATATACGTACTCCTCGTAGAGTTCGTGCTGTGCGGGGGCTTGGTGTTGGGGTCCTGACCTTGATACAAGTCTAGTCCATGAACAGGTTGGGGAGGAGTTCATGGACCAAGAATTGGTTGCTTCAGTGTGACCAGTTCTCTCATATGCCTTTGCTCCGTGCGATCCGTGAGAATAATCCTGATGATCTCAGGAACTTTCTCAGGATGACAGACCCCGTATTTCACCGTTTGTTGGCTTCGCTGACCCCCTATATCAGCAGGCAGGATACCTGCATGAGGCAAGCCATCACTCCGGAGCAGAGGCTGGTCGCTACCCTGCGGTACTTGGCGACAGGGAGAAGCCTGCAGGACCTCAAGTTCTCGACAGGCATCTCCCCCCAGGCTCTGGGTATTATTATCCCAGAGACTTGTTCTGCCATCATCCAGGTCCTGCAGAAGGAGTATTATAGGTAAGATTTTTATCCTTTAATATCACATTTTATTGTATTTAATGTTTGCTAATATCTTGTATTTCTTTCCTCATTCCCTAATTTCCATTATTGTAATATGCTGTGAATGTCCCCTTTGTTCTCATGCATGCAGGATTTTTAGGTAATTATTTTTTAAGTCCTTCATACATATCTGCCTTCACTTACCTCCCCAACATGCTCTCCTGCCCCTGTATTCACCTCATGTAGTCACTTAACAATGTATTTTAGCAGCTCCATAGTAGTGCTTTTACCGCAAACACCCCCTAAAATGTTTAGAAATTTGATTTGTGCTTTAAATTCAGGCAGAGTTCCAGAGGCTTTTATTTGTAGTGTCCCCAAATCAATTTTCTAAACCCTCCCTCCCCCCAACTGCTAAGTCAGCTGATCACAATTCTCTATCTATCCTCAATCATCTATCTGCTAACTTTGCCAAACCCATACACACTATACCCATCTCTTTACTGGTCAGATTTATGGATGAATTCCCCAAAGCATGTAGTGCAAGGGCCTGCCTGTATACGTTCCAATGGTACTGTTTAAAGTTTTTGGATTCTATTATTATCTTGATAGGTAATATCAGAATGTCCAAATGTCCTCAAATGTGTACAGTGTGTATTTATATCTTTGTATTATGACACTTCTTACCTGTCCAGTGGGCTGCCAATAGTGTAACTAAGGAGGTGCTGTTCCAAGTAATACCCTGTATTTAGGCATTCATCTGTCAATGAAGCGAAGAGGGTTACCTGTCCAAGATTCCACCCCCCCTCTATAATGTTAGAAATGGCCCATGAGAGGGGGGGGTTGAATATGATAGGTATACCTTATACTTTGGTGTTAATTTCCCCTTACTAAATGCTATCTGGAGGTTGGCCAAGAATGTTTGTGCCTAATCTGCTTGCCATGTTTATGTGCAAAAATAGTAATTTATTTTTGCTTTCCTTAACAGTTTCCTTCCACGCCACAGGAATGGCAGACTGTGGCCTCCCACTTTGCCCAGCGGTGGGACTTTCCTAACTGCGGAGGGGCAATTGATGGGAAACACGTCCACATCGTCCCACCACCCAACTCGGGGTCGTACTATTTCAACTATAAGGGGTTCAATAGTATTGTGATGTTGGCGGTGGTGTCGGCTAATTACGACTTCTTGTATGTGGACGTGGGGAAGAATGGCCGGATGTCCGATGGTGGAGTCATCACCCAGACGGAGTTCTACAGGCGTCTCCAGAATGGCAGCTTGGACTTGCCACCTCCAGAGGACAATGTGGAAGGACTCCCATTCGTGTTCGTTGCTGATGAAGCATTTGCGCTGGGGGACCGTCTTATGCGGCCATTCCCGATGAGGACCCTCACCCCAGAACAGAGGGTTTTTAATTACCGGCTGGCCAGAGCCAGAAGAGTGGTGGAGAACACATTTGGAATCCTGGCCAGCCAGTTCCGCCTATTTCTGACACCCATCCATATGGCGGAGTATAAACTTAATCATCTAATCCTGGCGTGCTGTGTTCTCCATAACTTTTTACGCAAACATTATGCCAACTATGCTGGCTCAGTTGGGCCTGAGGCCGGAATTCTACATGATCCAACTCTGACGGCGCTTGAAAGTGGCTGTCCTGGCTTGCCCTCCCTGAGTGCCCCTGATGTCCGGTTAAGATACCTTGAGTTCTTTGCGGGTAGGGGGGCCATCAATATGCCAGACAATTTGTGAAGCATTTATCAAATAAAAAAGAAAAAGCTAATCTTTGGTGACATTTACTGCTTGTGTTTGTTTTAGCTGACCATGACAGCAATGTGGGGAGTCCTGAAAATGGCGTGATTGTGTAACCGTATACAAAGCACTATTGGGTGTTATTTACTAAAGGCAAAGACACTTTTTATACTACAAGTGCATTTGAAACTGCACTGAAACTGCACTTGTAGTGCAAAGAGGATTTGCCCTTAGGAAATAACCTCCATTTTCTCTGAAAACAGCAATTACATCACCACAAAAGTGTTGTAGCGTTGAGACAATAATCCACACATTCTTGATTAACAATCTTTTTAATACCTGCACAATCACATGTGCATTTACCAAAGGTTTTTAAAACAAACCAACATGTTTGTTGTATAACAATTTTTGGGGTGGCATTATCAAAAATAGAAATGTCCATTTACGATAAAACAGGCATGTGTAAAACCAACAAGAAAGACAAAAATCTTGAACTTACAAAGTTCACATATGGTAAAACTTGAAGGCAATATCAGACATGAGTATTTAGGAACTGTGTTTGATATTGCGTTCAGATGGGGTGAAGTCACCCCTTGAAAAGCCAAATTTTGAAGATGCACACCAATTTACGAATGTCAACATGTGCTAGCTGCCATCACGGGAGATCAAGGGACGTGTTTTGTGGGAGCAACCCCTTCCTCACCGCTACTTTATTATTGAGGAAGGGGTTGCACCCCCAAAACGCATCCATTGATCTCCCGTGATGGCAGATAGCACATGTTGGCACACTGTGTCCCCCAAATTTGGAATTTCAAAACATCGCTCAAATTTTTTTACGATTGTAGCACACAAAAAAAGAAAGTGATTTTGTGGGGTTTTAAATTCGCCCCAAAACATCAATGATGTTATTATTTTTTTCAATAACATCAATGATTTTTTGCTTGAGGCTTTCCAATTCCAAATTACACCCCATGATCTCCCCGATCAGGATCTGTGCACTTTCTGATGTGATAGGATCTCGATCCATAACATCACGATCACCTAAAAAGAGAGTAACCAAACAAAAGCAGGTATCAAAAATCTGCCAGCATCCATCTCTTACCTGAGCCTGTGGTCGCAGACACTCACCTGTTGTGGTGCCAATTTCCACCACATCTTCTTCCTCCTCCTGCTCAGCTTGTTTTTGGGGTATTCCCCCTTCTTCCAGAGGTGGGGGGTCTCTGGTCTCCTCGGATGAGGGGTGTCCTCCACGTCTTTTCTCCCCTATGTTAAACAAAAATGGTATAATTAGCATACAGATATTTGATGGCAGAACTATAAATAGGAAACATTGCTTGGAAGTGGGGTACAATTGTCAATTTTAGCAGAGTTCCAAGATGTAGCTTTTTTAGTGGCCTTTGTCAACCTGCAAAACTTTACCTGTTTTGTACAAGCTTCACAGATGGAGACCTCCCTATAGTATACACTGGAGCACCTGTGTGCCCCCCCTAATAAAAATTGTGTTCTTGTGTCCCACACTAGTGCTCCAGTGTCCAGATGTGAAAACAGCTGCTCAGTGTCCTCTCCTTACACAGAATCTAGTTTGCATTTAATTCTAGTAACAAAGCCATCTACACAACCAAATATTTTTCATACAAGTAGGCCCTAAAAAATGTCGGAAAATGCATATGGCCTAAACAATGGTGTTTTAGAGGCCGAAATAAAATTGTTTGATACGAACAATTAATGGTCCCATGAACATTAAAATTTCCATTTTAAACTGTACAACAATTAAGAAAACCATATGGAGCAGCAAGAACGTAATAAAGACAAAAAGAATAGGAACACAGAACAACTACTTACTTTTTTGCAGCACTCTCCGGATCTTTCTGTACTGCTCAGGCTCTCTTAATTTCAGGTCCAACCACCGCTTCCTGAGCTGATCTTTCAATCGTCGTACCCCGAAATTCCAGTGCAGACTTTTGACCACTTTCGCAATGATCTTGGCCTTTCTGATATTGGGGTTGGGGTAAGGCCCATACTTTCCATCATAGTCAGCCTTCTTCAGGATGTCCACCATCTCCAACATCTCCCCAAAGGACATATTTGTGGCCTTAAATCTTCTCCTTCTGGATCGGGACGTGTCCGGATCCGGGCTTTCCTCCTCCTCCTCCTCGTTCCTGTAATTAGCACGCACCTGCTGTGTCTCCTCCATGTGCTCTTCCCCTACTGCGCAGAACGAAAAGGGGCGGGGAACAGACTAGAAAGAAGGTCAGGGGTGGGCGGAGTTACACTCATGCGCAGTGTGTATAAAGCGTACCATACGTGCGTATTACGTACGATCTGTGAGCGGAGAAAGGAGCATTGGAGGCACCGATCGTAAGAACGAAGGTAAGAGACATACTTGTGCCTATACTGCTTCTAAATTGAGGCCTATATTGTAACAAGATTAGGAGAGTTTGGCCTGACATTAGGCTTTGTCTTGTGTTGTGTCTTGCAGTGAACATGGATATCTTATTACAAGATAATGACTTCATGGCAATATTCATTGACATGTTCAGGGAGCTGCCCTGTCTGTGGGAGATCAAGCACCCACATTACAGGAGCCAAACAAAGAGGAAGGCAGCGCTGGATCAATTGTTGGAAATTGTGAAGCAGGTGATCCCCACGGCAGACATCACATATTTGAAGATCCTAATTGGTGGCCTGAGGAGCACATATGTAAGAGAGCGCCAGAAAGTCAAGGATTCGCAGAGATCCGGAGCAGCAGATGACATCTATGTCCCCAGGATGTGGTAATATGACAGGCTGCATTTTCTGGCAGGCCAGACTGAACCCAGGCCAGCACTCTCCAGTCTTCCTTCCACACTTCCTTCCCCCCCGGCTGAGGCTTCTGATGCCCAACCTGGGCCTTCCAGGCAACAACATGTGGAGGAGCCCAGATTGAGCCAGGTATAGCATTCCTCTAAATATTTCTGCTTGTCCAATCAATGATGTTAACTAGATGTTAGTTTGGAGTACTAATTTAGGATTGTGATTGATGATGCAAAAACTAAAACCATGTCCCTTTTTCATACACAGGGAAGTCTCAGCCAGGAGGTGACCGGGCCGAGCCGGCTGCCTGATCTGCAGGTCCCTCCCCTACACCTGGAAAGAGAAAATGGCAGGAGGAGGAGTGCCCTAGAGGAGGCTGCCATAGGCCCCTTTTGGAGGGCTACAGAGGCCCTGGGAGCACCACACACCGTGGAGGATGACTTCGCTGCCATCATTGCCTCAAAAATGCAAAGGATGGAGGAGGGACAACAACTCATGTGTGAGTCGCTAATATTGGAGGCTCTTAATAAAGGTATGAGGGCCCAAATTACATCTGAGACATACCTTTGCAAACTCACACATGGTCCTCCTCCTCCTCCTGCAGGTCCTCCTTCTCCTCCAGGTCCTCCCAGTCCTCCTCCTCCTCCAGGTCCTACTCCTCCTCCTGCCTCATCTCCAACAGCAGAGCCACAGCCAGGAAGGAAGCGTGGAAGGAAGACCAGAAAGTGAGGACCCTGGATCCAGTCTGGTCGGCCAAAAGATGCAACCTCTTGTGGTACCACAGCCTGGGGACACAGATGTCATCTGCTGCTTTCCGGATCTCTGCGACTTCTGGACCAGACTGCCCTCCCTTACATATGGACTCCTCAGGCCACCAATTTTGATGTTCAAGAATTGATGTCTGCCCTGGGGTCCCAGGCTTCACTAAATTCTCCTGTTGATCCAGCGTTGCCTCCCTCTTTGTTTGGTTCTGAGCCCTTAATAAAGGATTTTTGTTTTGAATTATACTTGCCTATGTGTGTTTTACTTCAAAAAGGACAGTTGGTTTGTGAGGATTCAGGTACATTTCAAAAATACAATGTGAAATTAACAAGGGACACCAACAACAAACAATCTCCTTGAGATTAAATAATAAAAGATATCAATGGTGTTGTGGTAACTTGACACACAAAACACACACAAAAATATTCTGGGGTAAAACTAAAAATAACATTAAACAAAGATCAGCCTTTGAAAAAATACAAACATAAAATCGAAAAAAAAAAATGGCTTTAAATTAAAAAAAAAAAAAAAAAAAAAAAGTTATGTCAGATGTGACAAATAAAAATATTTTCAGGTAATCCCAATAAAAAAAAAATAAGTTTGTGAGAAGTGTGTGTGAATATGAGCAGCAAAACTACTTAATTCTTGTCACATTATAAAGAAGAAGAGAGTGCGCTGTATTAAACCATTTTTAACATTGCAGCGTGAGGAAAGTGCTGTATCCATTGCGAACGCTAATTTTACCAGACCGAGCTGTTCCCTGTCGGAATTTCTTCTGAGCATGCGTGGCACTTTGTGCGTCGGAACAGGCCACACACAGTCGGAATTGACGCGATCGGATTTTGTTGTCGGAAAATTTTATATCCTGCTCTCAAACTTTGTGTGTCGGAAAATCCAATGGAAAATGTCCGATGGAGCCCACACACGGTCGGAATTTCCGACAACACGCTCCGATCGGACATTTTCCATTGGAAAATCCGACCGTGTGTACGGGGCATAACAACGATAGCTTTAAGCATTTCTGCTGGTAACGAACCAGAGGAGATTGCTTCATTGAAAACTTTAATTAGATGTGGAACTATTATATTTGAGAAGTTTTGATAACACTACGCTGAAAGTCCATCTGGTCCTGGGGATTTGTTCAGAGCTAGGGATTTGAGGACCGGTTTAATTTTATCACTAGTAATTTGGGCATTAAGTCGTTTGATGATAACATTTGCTGATCGAACTGGCATTTTGACCGAATCTAGAAATTCTGATATATCTTTTGTGGACGGTTGAATGGTATTAGGGTCTAATTTAGGGTTATAAAGATTACTGTAATATTCTTTGAATGTGTGTGCTATATCTTTAGGATGGGATATTTTCACTCCAGTTTTGGGATCTATTAGATAGGCAATTCTTGTTTTGGTTTGCTTGGTTTTAACCACTTGCTTACTAGGCACTTAAACCCCCCTCCTATCCAGACCAATTTTCAGCTTTCAGTGCTCTCACACTTTGAATGACAATTACTCAGTCATGCAACACTGTACCCAAATGATTTTTTTGTCCTTTTTTTCATACAAATAGAGCTTTATTTTGGTGGTATTTGATCACCTCTGGGTTTTTTATTTTTTGCGCTATAAATGAAAAAAGACGGAAAATTTTGAAAAAAAACTAATTTTTTCTAATTTCTGTGATAAAATTTTGCAAATTAGTAATTTTTCTTCATAAATTTTGGCCACAATTTATACTGCTACATATCTTTGGTAAAAATAACCAAAAATTTGTGGAAATTATTTGGTCTGTGTGAAAGTTTTAGAGTCTACAAGCTATGGTGCAAATCATAAAAAAATTATCACATCTGATGTACTGAGGCCTATCTCATTTCCTGAGACCCTAACAAGCCAGGAAAGTACAAATGCCCCCCAAATAACCCCTTTTTGGAAAGTAGACATTTCAATGTATTTAGTTAGAGGCATGATGAGTTATTTGAAGTTGTATTTTTTTCCCACAATTCTTTGCAAAATTGAGATTTTTTTTTTTTTTTCCCCACAAAATTGTCATTGTAATAGCTTATTTCTCTCACATGGCATGTGTATACCACAAATGACACCCCAAAATACATTCTGCTACTCCTCCTGAGTATTACGATACCACATGTGTGGGACTTTTTCACTGCCTGGCCACATACAGAGGCCCAACATGCATGGAGCACTATCAGGTGTTCTAGGAGCATAAATTACACATCACATTTCTCAACCACCTATTACACTTTTGAAGGCCCTGGAGCACCAGGACAATGGAAACACCCACAAAATGACCCCATTTTGGAAAGCTAACACCCCAACGTATAATCTATGAGGCATAATGAGTCTTTTGAATGGTTTATTTTTTTCCAGAAGTTTTTGGAAAATGTGGAAAAAAATGAAACCGCATTTTTTTTACACAAAGTTGTCCGTTTATAAGATATTTACAACACATGGCATTTAGATAGCAAAAATGACACCCCAAAATACATTCTGCTACTCCTCCTGAGTATTACGATACCACATGTGTGGGACTTTTTCACTGCCTGGCCACATACAGAGGCCCAACATGCATGGAGCACCATCAGGTGTTCTAGGAGCATAAATTACACATCACATTTCTCAACCACCTATTACACTTTTGAAGGCCCTGGAGCACCAGGACAATGGAAACACCCACAAAATGACCCCATTTTGGAAAGCTAACACCTCAACGTATAATCTACGAGGCATAATGAGTCTTTTGAATGGTTTATTTTTTTCCAGAAGTTTTCGGAAAATGTGGAAAAAAATGAAAACCGCATTTTTTTTTACACAAAGTTGTCCGTTTATAAGATATTTCCAACACATAGCATTTAGATAGCAAAAATGACACCCCAAAATACATTCTGCTACTCCTCCTGAGTATTACGATACCACATGTGTGGGACTTTTTCACTGCCTGGCCACATACAGAGGCCCAACATGCATGGAGCACTATCAGGTGTTCTAGGAGCATAAATTACACATCACATTTCTCAACCACCTGTTACACCTTTGAAGGCCCTGGAGCACCAGGACAATGGAAACACCCACAAAATGACCCCATTTTGGAAAGCTAACACCCCAACGTATAATCTATGAGGCATAATGAGTCTTTTGAATGGTTTATTTTTTTCCAGAAGTTTTTGGAAAATGTGGAAAAAAATGAAAACGCATTTTTTTTTACACAAAGTTGTCAGTTTATAAGATATTTCCAACACATAGCATTTAGATAGCAAAAATGACACCCCAAAATACATTCTGCTACTCCTCCTGAGTATTACGATACCACATTCGTGGGACTTTTTCACTGCCTGGCCACATACAGAGGCCCAACATGCATGAAGCACCATCAGGTGTTCTAGGAGCATAAATTACACATCACAATTCTCAACCACCTATTGCACTTTTGAAGGCCCTGGAGCACCAGGACAATGGAAACACCCACAAAATGACCCCATTTTGGAAAGCTAACACCCCAACGTATAATCTATGAGGCATAATGAGTCTTTTGAATGGTTTATTTTTTTCCAGAAGTTTTTGGAAAATATGGAAAAAAATGAAAACGCATTTTTTTTTTACACAAAATTGTCCGTTTATAAGATATTTCCAACACATAGCATTTAGATAGCAAAAATGACACCCCAAAATACATTCTGCTACTCCTCCTGAGTATTACGATACCACATGTGTGGGACTTTTTCACTGCCTGGCCACATACAGAGGCCAAACATGCAAGGAACACCGTCAGGTGTTCCAGGGACACATAGCATGCACATACCAAGAATTACACCCCAAAATACATTATGCTGAGCAAAGGGTAAACAAAAAAGATTACCTGTGGATGTAGTAGCGCAGTTGTACACAGGAGGATAGCACTGGTCCAGGCAGCAGGCAGGGACTTGGTCAGCAGCGGCGAACACAATTGTCCAGGCAGCAGGCAGGGTTGCTGTCCATATAAAGTCCAGGGTCAGTGCAGGCAGAGATATTGTCCGCAGTGCCAAAAATATTGGTCCTGGTAGTAGGCAGGTCCATGTGGTGTGGTCAGTGCAACAGGCAGAGGCGTGACGGCAGTAAGTCCTACAGGCAGAAGTAGGGTCTCGTTCAGGACAGAATGGGGACAGGGGTAGAGGCTTCTCCCACCCAAATCTCTTTGAAGCCTCCGAGTCTCCAGACCCTAATCTAGGATTGAGAAAACAAAATAAATTGTTTTCTTCATCCAGAAAAACAATTCTGGAGCCCCTCACATATGTGAGACCCCTGTGTTGAATCCCACTAGTCCAGTTGCAGGGTACAAGATCAGTCCAAGAGGCAGGCAAATATTATGGTCAAACAGTCCAAGGTCAGTTACAGATCATGCAGAGGTATGTACAGAATCGTTGGGCAGAAGCATGTCGAATAACAGTCCAGGGTCAGTTCCAGATCAGGCAGAGGTATGTGCAGAATCGTTAGGCAGAAGCGTGGTCAAATAACAAGCCAGGGTCAGTTACAGAGGAGGCAGTGGCATAAGGGGTGTGAGGGTAAATTGCAGGAACGGAGGCTTACGTTTACCTTACTTCACTAATAATTTACTGAAGTATGGTAACGACGAAAACATTCACCTACGCAGAGGCCTGGTTCAGAAGGACATTGTGCACAATAATAAGATGTGTCTCTTCTGAATCCAGCTCTGGTACACACCTTACATTTCTTTTGCCGTCGTTGGCCTGTTGGTTTGGGAGGGATCTTATCTGGAAAGTGGCGTTCGGAGAGTCGACTTAGAACATCAGATCGGATATTTTCTGGGGGGCCGTTCGGGAATGTAAGGGCAGTGAAAACGTCCTCCTGGTAGCCAAGGAAGCGTTTGGAGTTTTGGGTGGAGTTACGATAAATGACATAAGAATTGTAGATGGCCAAATGAAAAAAATAAATTGCGACTTTCTTATACCAATGGTATGTCCGTTTTGTGGCAAGGTACGGTTCTAGCATCTGGTCATTCAAGTCGACTCCCCCCATAAACAAATTATAGTCAAAGATGCATTTAGGTTTCTGTATGGGGCCATTTCTTCTGGGGATTTCCATGAAGGTATCGTGGATTGAAGACAACATGTATACATCTCTTTTGTCTCTCCACTTCACTGCCAAAATCTCGTTGTTTCGTAGACTCGCCGTTTCTCCTTTTCTCAATTTTTTATTGACCAGACTTTGAGGAAAGCCCTTCCGGTTCTTTTTGATGGTACCACATGCAGGCGTCTTCATCCGATGCAGGTTGTGGAACAGGGGCAGAGATGTGTAGAAGTTATCTACGTACAGGTGGTAGCCTTTCTCCAGTAGGGGGTATGTGAGATCCCAAACAATTTTCCCGCTTGATCCCAAGTAGTCTGGGCAATTAGGGGGTTGCAGCTGGGTGTCCTTCCCTTCGTACACTTTGAAGGCATACAAGTAACCTGTGACTCGGTCACATAATTTGTATACCTTCACCCCATAGCGTGCCCTTTTACTGGGAATATATTGCTTCATCTTAAGCCTGCCACTAAACTTAAGAAGGGACTCATCCACACATATGTTTTTGTCTGGGGTAAACAGCAGGGGGAATAGTGCAGAAAAATAATTTAAAAGTGGCCGAATTTTGAAAAGTCTATCATAGTTTGGGTCATTTCGGGGAGGGCACTGGGTATTGTCGTTGAAATGAAGAAACCTCAATATCATGAGGTATCTGTTTCTGGGCATCACCTTGGAGTATATTGGCAGGTGTTGGAGGGGGTGGGTTGACCAATAGGACAGCAAAGTGTTTTTTTTCGTGAGTCCCATGTTAAATGTGAGCCCTAAAAAAACCTTCAACTCCACCACCGTTAGGTCTCTCCATTCGTAGGGACGGGCATAGTAGGACGTTGGATTATTCGCAATGAATTGATGTGCATAAAGGTTGCACTGGGCCACAATACTTGACAGCATGTCCTCGGTAAAAAATAAATTAAAAAAATCTATTGGGGAAAAATTCTCTGTGTTCACCTGGACTCCTGGCTGGGCAGTGAAAGGGGGAATGTTGGCTTCTCCTGAATTAGGAGGAAGCCACAAGGGGTTCTGCAGGGCATAGGGAAGGCTGGCTTGGGTCCTTGGCCTTTCTTGCCGAGGCACTGCGGTGCTGATGGACGGGACTGCCGTGCTGGTGGACGGGACTGCCGTGCTGGTGGACGGGACTGCCGTGCTGGTGGACGGGACTGCCGTGCTGGTAGATGCCACTGCCTCCCCACCAGAACGCCTTCGTTTGGCGGGCCGAATCTCTTCCTCCTCTGAGTCACTCAGTGTTTCACTATTGAGGACTGGCTCATAGTTTATGTCCGACTCGGAATCGGAAAGGGAATCTGAAAAAGAGAGCTCCCCGTTGCTCTCGTCGGCCTGGGACAGTATTTGGTACGCCTCCTCGGCGGAAAAGCTTCTTTTGGCCATGGTTGCTAAGCCTGCACTGATGAGGCGGCACTGATGAGCACAGATGGGCACTGAGGTGGCACAGAGGGGCACTGATGAGGTGGAACAGATGTGCACTGATGAGGTGGAACAGATGTGCACTAATGAGGTGGAACAGATGTGCAGATGTGCACTAATGAGGCGGCACAGGTGGGCACTGATGAGGCGGCACAGGTGGGCACTGATGAGGCGGCACAGGTGGGCACTGATGAGGCGGCACAGGTGGGCACTGATGAGGCGGCACAGGTGGGCACTGATGAGGTGGAACAGATGTGCACTGAGATTGCACAGATGTGCACTTATGAGGTGGCACAGCTGGGCACTGATGGGACGGCACAGATGGGGCGGCACAGATGGAGCGGCACAGATGGAGCGGCACAGATGGGGCGGCACAGATGGAGCGGCACAGATGGGCACTGATGAGGCGGCACAGATGTGCACTGAGGCAGCACAGATGTGCACTGAGGCAGCACAGATGTGCACTGATTGGCACAGGTGGGCACTGATGAGGTGGCACAGGTGGGCACTGATGAGGTGGCACAGGTGGGCACTGATGAGGTGGCACAGGTGGGCACTGATGAGGTGACACAGGTGGTCACTGATTGTGCAGATGTGCAGCTGGACACTAATCACCGCTAGGCAGACAGGTGGACACCGATTGGCACAGGTGGGCACCGATTGGCACAGGTGGGCACCGATTGGCACAGGTGGGCACCGATTTGGCACAGGTGGGCACCGATTGGCACTGTACTGATGCTGCACTGTATTGATGGGGCACTGTATTGATGGGGCACTGTATTGATGGGCACTGTATTGATGGGCACTGTGGGCACTGTAGGCACAGTAAATGTTAATCACAAACTCACAGAAGGCTGACAGATCTCTCTCTCCTCACACGCTGTCTCTGTATGAGGAGAGAGAGCCGGCAATGAGAGATGATCTCAATTGTTTACATTTTAGATCATCTCTCATTGGAGGCAGCGATCGCGCTGTAAACGGCCACTGTGATTGGCCGTTTACAGCGATCTGTGATTGGCTGTGTCCAAGGGACACGGCCAACACAGAATTTCCCCGTTGCGCGCTCGTGAGCGCGCACGGGGAGCAAGGAAAGGGGAGGCCGTCATATGACGGCCTCTCGGGAATTGACATCCGCGCTGAAGCCGTCATTCGGCTACGGCCGGATGTCAGGTGGTTAATTAATCGAGCTAACATTTCCCATGCCTTATTACCAGAAGAATAGAATGATGCTTTCGTGTATTTTAGGTTTCTCTCATAATCAGCTATTAATGCTTGTTTAAGTTTTAACCTGCGTTCTTTAAGTTCCTCTATTAAGGCCTGGGATATATCCTTTTTATTTTGTGTTTCTAGAAGGTAAATTTTTGTTAATAGGGAATTAATCGTCTGCGATTTTTGTTTCTTTTCCTTTGCAGCGATTTGTAATAGTAGGCCTCTGATGAAGGCCTTGTGAGCACACCAATTAGTAGAAGCTGAAGTATATTCTGTGTTATTAAATTGGAAATATTCCTCTAGTTGTGCTTTGACTCTTTCTCGGTGAGCCTTGTGATTAAAAATATGGGTATTGTTACGCCAAAGAATTGTGGGGGACACATTAAGTTGTTCTTCTAGCTCAATTGTTATGGGCGCGTGGTCTGACCATGTGATAGTTGACAATTTCATTTTGTAAAGGAAAGATAAATCTATAAGTATTAGATCGATTCTAGAATATGATCTATGTGGTTTAGAAAAGAACGTAAAGTCCTTTTCCTCCGGGTGATGACATCTCCAGACATCATAAAGAGATTCTTCATGAATAATGGAGTGTAATATGGATTTGTGATATAATTTAGGAGGCGAGCAGTCAATATGGGGGTCAATCACCGAGTTAAAGTCACCTAACAAGAGGAGGTTTCCCTTACATAGGGATTTAACCTTTTTGAGAAGAGTTCTCAGAAAGGTTATTTGTCCTTGGTTAGGAGCATACACTGTTACAATAGTATAGATAACATTATTCATGGTACATATTAAAATTATATATCGTCCATGAGGGTCTTTGATAACATCCTTTAGAGAAAATGCAATTGAGTTTTTGATTGCTATGAGAACACCATTATGTTTTGTGCCAGCATTAGCAAAAAAGACACGTGGATACTGTCTATGGGAACATTTAGGTGCTTTAGTAGCTGAAAAATGTGTTTCCTGTATACATAACACGTCTCCCTTCAATTTGTGAGCTTCAGACCACATTAGTTTACATTTAAAAGGGCTATTTAATCCCTTTACATTGAGTGAAACAAACTTAAATGTCATCAAAAGTTGGACTATAATCATTAGACGCTTATGTATACATATAAAAAAAAAAAGAAATAACCGCGCTAAATCTCTAGTAAACCACGTGAAGTAATCTTGAGAACTTCCGTTATAAAGTACATATATAAATGCAAAAACATAAAAGAATATTAAAAATTAAGATATAGAAAAATATATGGGTATACACATGTATCAATAGATCAAACATGAGTGTCCATATATAATATCTATGAATCTAAAGAAGTGTCCATATATAGTAGATGAAAATAAATTGTAAGGTGATGATCTGAAATCAGTCCAAAAGAGACCCTTGGGTGATCCCAACCAGAGTCAATGGTAAAAATTATGAGTGACAACCAATACAGTATCCACAAACACACAATAATTGCGCTTACCACAAGGCAAGCGAACACCAGCCTGTATCACGTCTTGGTATAGAGAGTCCAGATGGTACATTTAAGCTGCATACACCATAGCTGAAAGGATGTAATAAGGGCACCAGACTTCCATCTCATAGACATGTAAATAAAAAGAAACTGGCCATAGTGTAATACTGCCAAACTAATAAGAGTAGAAGAAGGTAGAGGACTTACACAAGTGCATAAAGATATAGCAAAAGGAGAAACCCTAAAGTGAATGCTGTCACACTCTGTAATGAAGATGAGACACCACACTCCGTGCAAATAATGCGCTTACCACAAGGCAAGCCAACATCAGCTTGTGTTCAGTATCAGTATACCACACCACACTACTCCGTGATCCACCACCAGGCAAATAATGCGCTTACCGCAAGGCAAACCAACAACAGCTTGTGTTCAATAACAGCGTGAGAGATCCAACTGGCGTTCTGACCCGCTTACAGCATGAACCAAAGGATATAGCAAGGACTCCAAATTGATATCTCACAGGCATGTAGATAGAAAGAAACTGACCATAGTGTAATAGTGATAAAAAGCGGTTTAATCGAATAAGGTAGAAAACTCACATGAGTAAAACAAAGTACAGCAAACAGCCGGCCGGCATAGCGAGCACCCGTCCACACTGAAAATGGCGATGACGTCAGAGCGTCAACCTCCCGACGTACGTTTCACCACAAATGGCGTCGTCTGGGGAACAGGCGACGCTCTGAGTCATCGCTCTAAATAGTATACAGCCAAACCACGCCTCGTTCTGAGATCTCAGCAGCGGAAGGAAGACATACGAGCCGCCTCTCTAATCACAGCTCATATTGAAAAAAACAAGACTGAATCTTGTACTTATATTACAAAACATCTACAATAAAAATAGATTGTTTATTATGGAGAAATATCCAACATTAATGAAGGGTCAGACAGACTAGGCATTCAATAGAAACACTAAGCGAATTAGCTAACGACACTATGCCCTCATGTGGCGATAGAAGAAAAGGCAGAACTATATGAAAAAAGGAGATTAAATAATCTCAAATGGAGAATAATAAAACTATCTCTATAAATTCAAAAAATATATATTTAATTATAGATACAAATTCAGCATAGAGAATATATTATTCAAAAATATCTATGGCTAATAAAGGCCATTACTCCCCAAAGCTACATTAGAGGTAAATATCATATGCCAATGAAATTGATGTATAAGTAAAAAACAAATTATGTTGAATTATGGAAAATATGGGCAGGTGTGGGAATTGTTAGAGATATTAAAAATAAATTTAGATAGGAAAACAAAGATCCTTCATTAACGCTGAGATATCACATCGAGTTAACATTGGAACTAAATATTAGACATTATTAATAAAAGCATTTAGGTCTACTTCAACGTTCATCCCAAATGGTGTGTAACATTTAATTTTAAAAATCCATGTCATTTCCAAATGAGAAATTCCTCGCACCAAAGATCCCCCTCTCCAGGGGCGTGTGTATTTGTCGATGCCCAAAAAGACAGTTTTATCCGGATTTCTGTTGTGAACTGCCGAATAGTGTCTGGACACTGGGTGTTTGGGGAAACCATTAAGAATGTTAGTCACGTGCTCATTTAATCTAACCCTGAGGGGGAGTTTGGTCCTGCCCACATACTGAAGCCCACAAGGGCACTGGAGCAGGTATACAACCCCCTCAGTGGAGCACGTGATAAAAGGTTTAATAGCAAACTCTTCATGTGTGCTAGAAGACCTAAAACTCAAAGTTCTCCTGTGTGTACTGCCATTTAATGAACATACTCTGCATCTCCTGCATTGCTAAAATCCAAAAAGGTTATTGAAAAAAATATTTTTGATGTTAGGGGGGTCAGTGATGTTATTAGCAATGGTGCCCCTTAGAGAGGGTACACCCCTGTAAACTACTTGTGGTTTAGCAGGGAGAAAAGTATTAAGGGTCGTATCGTTAGTGAGGATATGCCAATGTTTATTGATTATATTCTTCACTGATCTGTGTTGAATAGAGTAGGCCGTAATGAACGGGATGGAAGGCATCTTACTGTTATTGGGTGGTTTCTCAATAAGCAGATCTTTCCTATCTGTAGCTAACACTTCCTTTAAGATATTAGCAAGAGGTGTATATGAATATCCCTTCTCTAAAAATCTTTTAGTCAGTATTTCGCCCTGCGAAAGGAATTCACCAATGTCTGAACAATTTCGCCTTAGGATCACATACTGACTTTTGGGTACCGACTTAATCCAGGGTTCATGATGGCAACTATTGGTAGGAATATACGAGTTGCGGTCGGTACTCTTGAAATGAGTAGCTGTAATAAAACGATCACCCTCTATTCTAATGGCTAAATCCAGAAAACTAATCTTTTGTTGGCTAGCCTCATAGTTGAGAAAGATGCCCCTCTCATTAACGTTAAGTTCCTCAAGGAATAAATCCAGATCAGCCCTATCACCATCCCATAGGAGGAGGATGTTGTCTATATATCTAGCCCACAAGACTATCTGGGGTCTATTTTGGGCATAGACGACATCCTCCTCCCAGAGGGCCATGAAGAGGTTTGCCAGGCTGGGGGCATACTTAGCCCCCATGGCGACCCCTCTATCCTGTTTGTAGAATTGCCCTCCAAACCAGAAATAACTGCGAGAAGCAGCAAAATGGAGCAATTCGAGAATAAAAAAAATTTGATCGGTAAGGAGGTTGGAGTCACGCCTTAAAAAATATTCGACTGCATGGAGGCCGAGACTATGTGGTATGATGGTATAAAGCGACGTAACATCGGCTGTCACCATCCATAGTCCAGGTCTAGGTGTAATTACAGCAAGTGAGTTGATTACATGCCATGAATCTTTGATATAAGAAGGTGCCTTTACAACTATGGGTTGTAAGAAAAAGTCTATGTACCTGCCCACCCGGGACATGATTGAATCTATACCACTCACAATTGGGCGTCCCGGGGGGCAGGTAGGGTGCTTATGAATCTTTGGGAGGTAATATATCACCGGTGTCCTCGGCGCCCTAGGTACAAGATAGGACTTGTCTTTTTTATTGAGGACACCTAGTTCAAAGCCCCTTTGGACTAAAACTTATAATTCCTTCTTATACTTGATTTTTGGATTGGAAGGAAGAGGGGTATATGTATCTTTGTCACCTAATATCCTATGCATTTCCGCTAGGTAATCTTTTTTGTCTAAAACTATGATACCACCCCCCTTATCAGCAGGCCTGATAACTAAATTTTTATTTTCACATAAGAAATCCAGCCCTGCCACAAAATCTCTATCTGTTTTAACCTTATTGATAGGCATTTTATCTAGATCACTGAGTACTATGTCTCTAAAGACCCCAGGGGGATTAAATAAAGAGGCATTTGCAAGCCCTGAATGTGTATAACCAACAGACGGAACAAGATTAGTTTGAATAGGGTTGGATACCATATACCGCTTGATGCTCAGTTTTCGTATGAACTTATGAATGTCCATGTAGGTCTGAAACTTGTTCAGCCTGCATGGGGGAGCAAATTTCAGACCCTTACTCAGCACCAATTTTTCTGAGTCGGTTAGGACCACAGTGCTTAGATTAAATATTCCATCTTCGGTTATGACTTCTTTCTTTTTTGATCGTACCCTTCTCCCTCCTCGGGTCCCTCTTTTATGTCCATGGGTCTTTTTTAGCCCTGGGTGGGTTTGTGAAAACCCCAATGCTGATTGGCATTGGAAGGGCCAGGACTAGCCAAGTCTTCGCAAATATCAAACCCAGAATGTGATAATGGATTTGATATGCCAGATGCACCTCTGGGTTCAGGGTTCTCACTGGGGCCATCTAAATCTCTCAATGGGTAGAAATTATTATGAGTACTCACATTATATTATGGTACCTCTCTCCTATCTGAGGTTCCATAATGATCAAAGTGACGATATTCCATTTCGTATCTGTCAGAGTGATCAGGCCTATACCCCATATGTGAATCATACTCATGATGGTAATTAGTCCCATTAATAGGGTTACGGGGGAAAGGCGGGGCACCCATACTATTGTGTTGATAAAATTGCCGTTCATAGGATGGCTGGGGGGGTGGATAATTGTAATTATAAGAATTCCCTACATTTTCATAACCTCTATCCCTCGCCCGGCTGGAAGGACCCCCCACCCCCTTACCTTGTAAGTCCTCTACCTTCTTCTACTCTTATTAGTTTGGCAGTATTACACTATGGCCAGTTTCTTTTTATTTACATGTCTATGAGATGGAAGTCTGGTGCCCTTATTACATCCTTTCAGCTATGGTGTATGCAGCTTAAATGTACCATCTGGACTCTCTATACCAAGACGTGATACAGGCCGGTGTTCGCTTGCCTTGTGGTAAGCGCAATTATTGTGTGTTTGTGGATACTGTATTGGTTGTCACTCATAATTTTTACCATTGACTCTGGTTGGGATCACCCAAGGGTCTCTTTTGGACTGATTTCAGATCATCACCTTACAATTTATTTTCATCTACTATATATGGACACTTCTTTAGATTCATAGATATTATATATGGACACTCATGTTTGATCTATTGATACATGTGTATACCCATATATTTTTCTATATCTTAATTTTTAATATTCTTTTTTGTTTTTGCATTTATATATGTACTTCATAACGGAAGTTCTCAAGATTACTTCACGTGGTTTACTAGAGATTTAGCGAGGTTATTTCTTTTTTTATTTGTTATTTTGGTGCACATCTCACTGTTTAACTGCTGCTTTTTGGGGGGGGTTAGTTTTTATGGGTAGCGCAGTATTTTTTTGTTTTTTTTGCTTATGTATACATGGAAGAAAATAAGCAGTCTTGCCTGAGGATTATCAAGTATAGAAACATATTTATATGTACAACAAACAGGATCAATGGAAAAGGAATGCTGCCACCTATTGGCAATGAAAGTTTTATCAGCAAATTGTAATTCGAGTAAAATTGTAGGATATCTATGGTTGTCTATATGTAGGTGATATAGGAAAGACAGCAGCTTGAACACAAAAACATATGACTTAAATGTAAAAAAGAGCCATGAGCCTGGCCCGGTATCCAGAGGCAGTCTGAACTGCTTGACATCCGAGGGCGATCATTCCACGCCAACAAGGAAATTGTTCCTGAGTTTCTAATGAGTTATAAGGCTCCATGAACCACATTGGTAGCATTGTGCGAGGGGTTCAATGATTTCCTGATTTAGATTTGGAAATTAGGACCAATCTTTCTGGATTTTAGTTGGTTCTCGCCTTCCATCCTCTGGTTTATCTGCTAGAAAAATGCACCATTCTTTAAGAAGTCAAAGGCCTGACTCCAGTGAGAATATGTTAAATGTTTTGCCCTGGTGAGTCACTGTGAGTTTTGATGGGGTCCCCCCCAACGATAGGTAATATTATGGTTGTGCAAGGCTTTAGTGATTGTAAGGAGTTTTTTCCTGTGTTGTATGGTAGCTTGTGAAAGATCAGTAAATAAAGCAATGCCTGCATATTGCCCATTCATTTGAGGATTATTCCGTATGGCTCGCATAGCATCTTCTTTTATATGGTAATAATGTATTATTGCCAGTACGTCTCTTGGTACTGTATCTGGGAGGAAACTTGGCTTAGGCAATCTATGTGCCCTGTCGATCATCAATTCAAAGTCAGTTGCTTTCGGCAGTAGTGTGCGTAGCATTTTGCGTATAAAACTACTTAAATAAGTATTTGGGATGGATTCTGGAATCTGGAATTTTATATTATTTCTGCATGAGTAGTCTTCCATATCAGTTAATTTAGCTGCCATTTTTTGTATATCTTTTTGTTGCTCTTTATATGCATCCACTAGATTATTGTTGGCTGAAAAAGTATCCTCCATTTTATGCTCTGTATATGTCATTCTGTGCTGCAGCTCTTGGACATCAGCTTTGATGGGCTTTAACATTTTCAGCATGTCAATATGTAAAGAGTCTCTTAGGGAGATTAACATGTCCTTCATATTTGTCATATTTACAGGCTGAGATGAGGAAGGGAAGTGTTCAAGAGGAGTACTGTTAGATAGCTCTGCTGTGCTATCTTCTATATCAGAGTCGTCTTCCTGCCTGTCCCCCTTTGCTTTTTTAAATTTAGTGGGGCTGCGTGTAGTGGGGCTATCAGGGGGAGAGATGTCAGTAATCCCCGCATGTGTGCATCCTATAGCGGTACATACCAAAGATGTGCTGCTGGAGTCTGATGAAACTTCTCTGTCTCCAGCCATCTGTGTGTGAGCTCCACCCCTGGCGACACTTTGAGACATTCGGCCACTCGTGGAGGGATAATAATCAGTCAATTTCATCGGGTTTTGCCTTTGTGAACCCTGTTTTCGGACTGCCCCAGGTGTAGAATCTTCCTGAGAAGCCATGGCTAGTGGTAAGAATCACCTCCGTCGCCGTGTGTTGTCGCTTGTGGTAGATAGGAGCTGGAGCTCAGCTAAAAGGCAGCCGTCTCTCACACCGGCTAGACACGCTTACTGACTTTTGAGTTACAGTTAAAATTTTCATTATAAGTGATTTCCCCACTATTGTGGGACACATTGACTACTAGACCCCCAGCAGAGAAGCCCATCTGCTACACAGGAAATAGGAAAAGCCTAACTACACCTCACCACGTAATATTTGTGCCTTAACTTGTCTTTTTTTCTTCTCACCAACACAGACTGTACAAAGCACAGTCACTTATTGCTTCTAGCTTCCTAAGACTCCACTGACTCCATCATCCGGTAATCTCCTGAGAAGCACAACCCAGTCCCACCAAAGGTGAGTTTTTTTCTGCACCACAATCTCATCGACACCCACAATATTACAATGACTATTGACATATTGTCTATCAATGCAAAAGGCCTGAACCATCCGGCCAAGAGAGCATTCCTATGGAAAATGGCACTGAAGCATGGTAGCGATATCTTATGCGTTCAAGAAACGCACTTCACCCTAGATGCTACCCCCTACTGCCAACATAAAGATTTTCCACACATATATAAGTCATGTTACTCACGGAAACAGCGAGGAGTGCTAATCAGTCTCTTTCCAGCTACAGAAATGTTTACCAGATCCAGAAGGTCGATATATAATACCAATCTGTACCATAGACAATGTAGCATATACTATAGTTACAATATATGCCCCGAGCTACAGACAAATGCAATTCCTCAAAAATACCCTAAAAGCACTCAAAGAAGTACAACAGGGACGCTTGCTAATTTGCGGAGACTTTAACTTAGTTCCAGTCAACGAAATGGACATCTCCTCAGAACCTAAAAGATTTACATCTCCACTAAACACTTTTCTCACAGCTAATGACTTGTATGATGTCTGAAGGTGTTGCCACGCAGCCAAGAGGGACTATACATACCTTTCCCCATGTCACAACACATATTCTCCAATCGACCTGTTTGTCTCAGATAAGTGGCTATTGCAAAATTTTCATGATTCCCGAATCCACACCATCACCTGGTCAGACCACACACTTGTCAGTATAAAAATTACCAACAAAACAGCCAAGCCCCAACTCTTATATCTGGCGGGTGAATAACTCCCTTCTTCAACAAATATCCAATGTCAATTATCTGTCCCACAAATTGGAAAAATTTTTCCTTGACAACACAAGTTCAGTGGCCGACCCTGTCCTGTGGAACATTCACAAATCTTTCATGAGAGGATTCTTTATACAACTTGGATCCAAAATGAAAAGAAGGAGGATGCAGATGATGGAAGAATTAACTGCAAAAATAGCTGCAGTGGATTCTCAAAACAAATTGAACCCCTCACCTTCACTACAATCCCAAATTTTCAAGCTGCACCAGAAGCTTCTCCCAGTGCTACTTGAGGGATATGAACTAAATCTTAGAAAATTAAAGGCCAAATCTTATGTAACAAACAATAAAGCAGGGAAGGCTATGGCCCGCCATCAAGGGGCAAAGATTAAAAACCAGAATAGCACAATTACTCTACCCTACTACCCAAAACAAAATCATAAATCCTCAAGCCATAGCTGATGCTTTCAGCTCCTATTATAGCTACCTGTACAACCTTAAGACAGACAGCCATACACATCAACCCAAGCAGGCAGAGATACAATCATTCCTTAACCATATCAATCTACCTTCACTAACGACTGACCAATTATCGAGTTTAAATACTCCCTTCACGGAAACTGAAATACAATCAGCCATTGAAAACCTACCTAATTCCAAATTCCCTGGCCCTGAGGGATTTACTGGGGAATACTTCAAAGTGTTCAATACTACAATAACCCCACACCTATGCAAACTGTTCAACCACGCTGCGTCCTCCTCCTTTCCTAGTGAAATGTTATCTGCACTTGTGATCACCTTACCTAAGCCCGGTAAAGAACCTAACACTCCTCAGAACTTTCCGCCCCATATCACTATTGAACCTAGACCTCAAATTATATGCCCAACTGCTAGCAAATAGACTAATAGATATCCTCCCATTTCTAATACACAAAGACCAAACAGGATTCACCAAAGGTCGTCAGACCTCATAAGCAACCAGAAGACTGATTAACATTATCCACCACTCCAATTCAACGGGAACACCTTCTCTGCTTCTATCTTTAGATGCAGAGAAGGCGTTCGATAGAGTCAACTGGACCTACCTGTCCATGGTAGTCCGAAAATTTGGATTTGAGGGACGTATGCTTCAGGCCATACTAGCCCACTACACCAATCCATCAGCTCGGATTTATACATCCAATCTCCTATCTACCACATCCCAAATAACAAACAGAACGAGGCAAGGTTGCCCTCTATCCCCCCTAATGTTTAACCTTGTAATGGAACCCCTGGCTGAGCACATTAGGACTAACACCAAAATAACTGGCTTAGCCAAAGGACGTAGCATTCACAAAATAAGCCTATTCGTGGATGATGTAATTCGAATGTTAACCAATCCATCACTATCCCTCTATGAAGTCCAAAAACTCTTACAACAGGCAAAAAATTAGTTCGAACACGCAAACACCGTTAAAGGCTATGGGACACAAACATGAATAATCAAAAGTGCTAATTTTAAAGGCTTATATGCAAGTTATTGTCATAAAAAGTGTTTGGGGACCTGGGTCCTGCCCCAGGGGACATGGATCAATGCAAAAAAAGTTTTAAAAATGGACGTTTTTTTCGGGAGCAGTGATTTTAATAATGCTTAAAGTGAAACAATAAAAGTGTATCATTCCTTTAAATTTCCTACCTGGGGGGTGTCTATAGTATGCCTGTAAAAGGGCGCATGTTTCCTGTGTTTAGAACAGTTTGACAGCAAAATGACATTACAAAGGAAAAAAAGTCATTTAAAACTACTCGTGGCTATTAATGAATTGCCGGTACGACAATACACATAAAAGTTCATTGATAAAAACAGCATGGGAATTCCCCACAGGGGAACCCCGAACCAAAATTTAAAAAAAAAATGACGTGGGGGGCCCCCCTAAATTCCATACCAGGCCCTTCAGGTCTGGTATGGATATTAAGGGGAACCCCGGCCAAATTTTTTTTTAAAATGGCGTGGGGTCTCTGTCAAAATCTATACCAGACCCTTTAGGTCTGGTATAAATTTTAAGGGGAACCCTGCACCAAAATTAAAAAAAAAATGGCATGGGGCCCCCCCAAAAATCCATACCAGACCCTTATCCGAGCATGCAACCTGGCAGGCCACAGGAAAATAGGGGGGACGAGAGAGCGCCCCCCCTCCTGAACCGTACCAGGCCACATGCCCTCAACATTGGGAGGGTGCTTTGGGGTAGCCCCCCAAAACACCTTGTCCCCATGTTGATGGGGACAAGGGCCTCATCCCCACAACCCTTGCCTGGTGGTTGTGGGGGTCTGTGGGCAGGGGGGCTTATCGGAATCTGGAAGCCCCCTTTAACAAGGGGGCTCCCAGATCCTGGCCCTCCCCCCTGTGTGAAATGGTAAGGGGGTACCATTTCACAAAATAAGTGTCAAAAATTTTAAAAATGACAAGAGACAGTTTTTGACAATTCCCTTATTAAATGCTTCTTCTTTCTTCTATCTTCTATCTTCCTTCGGTTTCTTACTCCATCTTCTTCTTCTTCTGGTTCTTCTGGTTCTTCCTCCGGTGTTCTCGTCTGGCATCTTCCTCCGCGGCGTCTTCTTCCCTTCTTCTTCTCGGGCTGCTCCGCATCTAGCATGATGGGAGGCTCCCAATGTGTGACGCTTCTCGTCTTCTGACGGTTTTTAAATAACGGAGGGTGGGGCTACCCGGTGACCCGGCCCCCCTCTGACGCACGTGGGACTTGACGGGGACTTCCTTGTGGCATTCCCCGTGACGTCAGAGGGGGCGGGGTCACCCGTTACATAGCCCCATCATGAGCCCCTCTGGATACTCCTTCACAAGTATGGCCTGGAGGGTGGGTATTTACAATGTTATACACTCACTACTTTACATTGTAGCAAAGTGTCCTTTCTTCAGTGTTGTCACATGAAAATATATAATAAAATATTTTCAAAAATGTGAGGGGTGTACTCTCTTTAGTGAGATACTGTGTGTGTGTGTGTGTGTGTGTGTGTGTATGTATATATATATTTGCATTGGTACTATATGACCAACACTGGCTTACTAGGCCTTTTTAACAATAGCTTGCAAACTGGCCATGAAAAGGGACAGAGAAAAGTAAAAATTACTTTTGTGGGATTTGGGGTTATGTTTGAGCTTGGTGGACCTTCTGCTGGGTTCACTGAACCTCCTGTGAACCAGACATTTCCCGGTTCACTAATTTCTAATTACAAGCTAATGATCTTCTGGGTAGAGGCAACAAAAAAAACTACAGAGCAGCAGATGGTAAACTCTCTCTTAGTGGAGGCTCAATTTCCACTATGGATCAGGTGCTGCTAGAGCATCACATATAATGGCTGCAAGGTAGTGGGTCATCTCACATACCCCCTCCTCCCTAAACACTGTTATACTTTGGCTTATACGTGTGTGGTCCTTTCCCCATGAGAATTGTGTATTACATAATTTCTCATGAACTATTGAACTGCATAACGTTGGTCCAAGCTTCTTCTCTCCCCTGTTTAATTGTGCAGCACCCTCTAGTGTGCTACTAGTGTGAATGCAAGAAAATGTACCAGTACATGCTGACTCATGTTTAAAACCTGTGAGTCTTAATATGGGTCAGTGCTATTAAAGTTCAGAGCTTGATGACTCATGTAAGAGAAGAAAGAAATGGCTACACATCCAGAAATCCTAATTGCCTTTTATTGTTCACAATGATAACACCAAAGACACATACATACATTAATTAAGCACAAGATGTATGTGTGAAACGAGTCTACGTGACCATATGTTGGTGTCTTTGGTGTTATCATTGTGAACAATAAAAGGCAATCAGGATTTCTGGATGTGCAGCCATTTATTTCTTCTCTTACAAGTTTCCCACTGAGGCAGACCAGGGCTGGCACTCTATAAGATACTCCATTTCAGTCTCTCATCATACACCTGGAGCAGCGGTTCTTTTTCTTGTATACTGGATGACTCATGCAGGTCTCTGGTGCCTCCCCTGGTTCCAGAATGTTGGAGAACATTCTGGAAGCTGGAGGGCGAAGGCTAGAAGGGTTGTTCTGAATATTTAGGGGAACTTAGCTAATCCCAAGGTTGTGGGCTTAGCAGGGGACTAAGTGAGCGCTTAAATATGGGCAAGTCATGCCAGCAGTTGAGTCGGGTGGAAGAGGGAGATTAAGTGTCTGAGAGGGGTGCTCTGACTCAGGCCGGGGCTTTGGAAGCTGGCCTGGGAGGATCCTAACAACAGGAATGGTTTGGAAAGAGTCTGAGAGGCAGCAGGAGCAAGGAGGGCAGTGTGAGTACTAAAGCACGGTGCAGGGACTTACAAGGGGAGAGATTGCCACATGTAGCAGGTCTCTCTGGAAGATAGCAGTGTACTTAAATCTTCCCTAACCTTGCCCTGGGAGATCTCCAGAAAGTCAGTCCGGTAGACTGGTGAAGAGATTCAGTTGGCTAGACTGGTGAAGAAGCAGACAGGTGTGCTGGTGAAGAGGCAGATAGATGGGCTAGCATTTCCTGCAGTAGTAGAGCTGGCACCAGTGTCTGCAGGGGAGTTGGAGGTACTTCAGGATGCAGTTCACACCACATGGTGCTACTTTCTAAGGGACTGAGAGTTCCTAGCTTGTAAGGGGCTGTTGCTGATCTAACAGAGAGTGTTATCCACTCAATCAGAGGAATCAATCAGAGCTGTAAATCAATCAAGAGGAATCAATTGGAGTTGTACAGAGTAAAGGAGAAGAATCAATTGGAACTGTATATAGGGAGGAAGTTGTTCCTGTCAATTTGGGCATCCCATAATTCCCATCCCCATCTAAGTTATTACCCCTTTATAAAAACACAAAACAAAGCTCAAGGACTGTTCACTGTGTTTGGATGACAGCTGAAGAGGTTGTGTGCCTGGCTGTGCAGCAGTGGGGAACCCAGTCACCTGCAACCCCTATGGGGTGCTGCTACAGTTGTAATTTTAAACAGGTAGGACACTTGGTAGCCCCACAATGGGGTGCTGTTAGAGCCGCAAGCTCCAAGGGGGGTGCCGCTGTCAGAGCCCAGAGAGGGGGGGCAAGTGTGCTGTCAGAACCGTGAGTGGGAAAGTCGGTGTGGACAGTGGCTGCATATGATGGACACAGTGACTGTATTTGGTGGGCACAGTGGCTGCACATGATGGGCACAGTGACTGTATTTGGTGGGCACAGTGGCTGCACATGATTGGCACAGTGGCTGTATTTGGTGGGCACAGTGGCTGCATTTTCTGGGCACAGGGGCTGCATTTGATGGCAAAGTGGCTGTATTTGATGGGCACAGTGGCTGCATTTGATGGTAATAGTGGCTGCATTTGATGGGCACCTTGGCTGCATATGATGGGCACAGGGGCTGCATTTGATGGCAAAGTGACTGCATTTGATGGCAAAGTGGCTGTATTTGATGGGCACAGTGGCTGCATTTGATGGGCACAGGGGCTGCACATGATGGGCACAGTGGCTGTATTTGGTGGGCACAGTGGCTGCACATGATGGGCACAGTGGCTGCATATGCTGGGCACAGTGGCTGCATATGATGGGCAAAGTGGTTGTATTTGATGGACACAGTGGCTGTATTTGATTGGCACAGTGGCTGCATTTGATGGGCATATTGGCTGCATATGATGGGCACAGTGGCTGCATTTCATGGGCACAGTGGCTGCATACGATAGACACAGTGGCTGCATATGATGGGCACAGTGGCTGCATTTTATGGGCACAGTGGCTGCATTTGATGGGCAAAGTGGCTTAATTTGATCGGCACAGTGAGGCTGCAATTGATGTTTTTTTTTTAAGAATTTTTCAGTTTGTTTGCGCCCCCCCCTCAAAAAAAAAAAAAAAAATTGAGCACCAGCTGCCACTGTGTCAGAGTGTTGGGTTTTGCTGCTTTCTGTGTTTCTATTAGGGAAATTCACTTTCAGTCTTTGTCCTGGTTACTGTTATCACACAGATGGAGTGTGAAAAGAGACCTGAAATGTAACAATTGTCACCAGGAAACATTTCGTAAGAGGGACTCTTATTCTATGAAAATGGTCAAATCTTTCATAATTTTAAGGATATTTCCTATCGCTTCCTGATGTGTCTTTAGGACAGAAAGCAAGGGGAACTATCCCCAGTGAGGATACAGAAAACAAATGCTTGATACTATTTGTACTAAAAACTAGATAAATTGTTGAGTCGTACTTTAATAACTACAAAAATACATTGTTTAGTACTAATTCTTATTACATATACTGTAGTATGTCACCTTAATTCTACTAATTCGTATCACTCATGTCACCATTAGTACGACACAAAACAAACTGTATGTATTAATTCTTACTTTTATTTGTGTGTATGTTCTTACAGAATAGAAAATATTTATACTAATAATACAAATATGAATAACAGTAATACTAGTAGTAGTAGTAATAATTCTAATAATAATGCTGTAATTATTATTATTATTATTATTATTATCATTATTATTATTACTATTATCATCTGACTTTGTAAGTAAAAGGAAAAAATACCCTTTATAAAGTAAATTAATATTTGTGTAATATACAGTATATATATATATATATATATATATATATATATATATATATATATATATATATATATATATATATATATATATATACACATATATATATATATATATATATATATATACACCATATATTATATAGTATATACATTGCAGAACACATTGTATTGTATAACACATTACTAGGTAGAAGTTTCCTTCAGAGCAGACGGGTTAGTACGAAGTTCACTATCTTCCCTCAGGGACGGAATAAACTTTTACTTTACAAACAACTATTACTAAAATTATATTGTCTCTACATTACAATTACGTGTATGGCGGGCGTTACCAAAGGGAAACCTGAATAGGGATAGTTACGGACTAACAATAAAACAAATTACACTGCTTTGAACTGAAATCACAAGAGAGCTTCGTTCAGAGCAGGTGGTGTAGGACAAAGCTGACTTTCTCCCACAGGGACGTACATGAACTTCTGATGAAAGAAACTTTTACTTTACAAACAGCAAATGAAAGAGATGGTAAAATTATACATGAATCTAAAGTACAAACAATGACCTATCAGTGTAAATGTAATGGTCGTGAATCAGAAATTCAATATCCATTTGAATGTATTGTTATTGTGCTTTAAATGTTGTATATACTGTATGCTTAAAATCCAAAGAATATTAAATGTATACATCAGAAAAAAAAAAAAAAAACTTTGAAGTGCACACATGTAGCATTGCTTATCTGATCAGTACTTTAGTTTTTAATTCAGGCTAGGCTGTAGTGCATCTCTGTCCTCCCTAACCCTTATTCTCAGGGATCTGGCGATACAGGAACCCCTTTTGCTGGCCTATTTGTAATGCAGTAGAGAGATACCCAAACACACCCACTGCAGATACATCGCTTCCTCTTTCCTAAAGAGAGAACAATGTGACAAAGTTTTATTACCAAGGCTGACCATGGGGAAGATTTAACAAAAAATCCATACATACCATTTAAAATAAGATTTATTGAACATTTAAATCAAATTGATTGAACATTCTTGTAAGGAATCCCACACCAGAAAAAAAATTTTCAGGCTTACAAAATTTAAAGGAATTTGTGCAATGATTAAGTCCCTGAGAAGTAGATGTCTTTTAGATCAAATATGCCCTGCGTGGCTTACAAAATGAATATTCAAAAGAAGCTCCTTACAGCCACCACTAGGATTCAAACCCTATTGGGAAGTTCATATCTGATTGGTGATGCAATAGAGATCTCATAAATGAGTTTCTTACAGCATTGGTTAAAACCCATTTGTGAGAAAGATTATTTTTCTAAGCCCTGTAAAGCATTTTTTTATTACCCAAGCCCCCATCACATGACCCACCACAGCTCCTCTTTCATAAGTGGACATCAGTGATCCAGTTCTGCATTCTGTTCCCACACCCGATCATCCATGATGTCATCACCCCCCTAAAGTATTTAGGACCTGAGAGTGGGCATGATTGAACCTGGCTGGGTGTGGTTCAAGCACGGCTTGGTGAACCCAAAGGGAAGCCAATGAAGCCCGAACTTAACATACTTAACTGAAGTCTATAGGAGCTTAATTGTTTTTTTGTTTTTTTTTTCAAGGCTAATAAGCAAGCAAACAATTGTCGAAAAGAGGACAAGGAAAGCTGGGCACTGCCATGGGGGACATATACCAAAAAAAATGTTAAAAATGTAATGCTCAGAAGCGAAAGAGTGGCTTAGGGGCAGCATTGAACATACAAATCATTTACATATCATGCTTGGAGAAAGCCTTTAAACTCCACATGTTGTTATGGAACAGTACAATGTAGTTCTTTAAATTGATAGTATACAAAGAAGAAAGCAACAAAAAAAAAGCAATATGGGGTTTCTCTGAAAATGGAGGTCAATGTTACCCTTCTCCTTACTGTACCAGACAAGGCCGCATGCCTTTTAACATTTTATCAGGTAACAGCATTGAAAGACTCTTTAGGGTCAATTCACTAAGAGTTAAATAATGGTCAATATTATGCGGTAAAATACTGCATGCGGTAACAATTGTGCAAGTGTTCAATTCAATTGCGGTATTTGTTCAGATTAATTGTAATTACCGCATTGGTTATGTTAAGTATGTTACCGGATTTAGCTGGTTTCTAAGGAGGGAAGTCCGCTAAAAGCTGAATTTAAAATAAAAAGCTGACAATTAAAAATGTTGAAAAAAAAACTGCATGGGGTCCCCCCAGTCCATACCATGCCCCTTGTGATATCCCCAACCCATCATGCACAGGTCCGTGATGTCACAATGCGGGGGGCACCAGGGGACATAGCCAGGTGGTCTGCCCCTTACCTATATAAGAAATTTCAGACAGCAAAGCCTGCAGCCAGCCTTCCCCCAACAACGAGAGCGTCTTTTTTTTTTTCTTTTTCTGGTGGTGAGCGGCATGATTGACTGTGAATTTAAATGGGGGGCACTATTTCTTGACTTTTTATTCTTTAATAAAAGAATTGTCTAAAACTGTGTCTGTGTTTTCATTACCTTGTGACACTTTTTTGGTGAATGGGTAGGGGTACGATGTACCCGATACTCATTAACACAGGGGGAGCTAGAATCTGGGGGTCCCCTTCTTAAAGTGGGGTTCCAGATTCCTTTAGCCCCCCGCCCATCGGCTCCCACAACCCTTGGCCACAGTTGTGGGGATGAGGCCCTAGTCCCCATCAACATGAGGTCAAGGTACTTTGGAGTGGGGGAGCAGAGCCCCAAAGCACCCACCCCCTCATGTTAAGGGCATATGGCCTGGTGTGGTTCAGGAGGGGGGCATTCGCTCGTTCCCCCTGACCTACCAGGCTGCATGCCCGGATAAGGGTCTGATATGGATCTTAGGGGGGGGCCCATGCTGTTTTTTTTTTTTTTTTTCATTTTTTTAACCACTTCCCATCCCGTGTACAGTAATATGATGGCCACAAGGTGGCTCTTTCATCCTGGGTGGCCGTCATATGATGTCCTCTGCTTTCCTGCCATCTAGGGGGCACGCACCCGCAGCGTCACTCAGGAGCTGATGTGCATGCCCAGTGGCCACAATGCCCCTCAACAGATCTCTTCACTCAGTGGTCTCCGGGAGTCCAGACCACAATAACTGATGTCAGGAGAGAGAACGGAAGGATCTCAGCAAACAATTATTCCCTGATCTCCAACACTGAGCTGTGAACATTTCTATGCTGTCAAAATCTTAACTGAAAAACTGGGTGCGCATTGGATCAAGCACAGTCTGTGACTAATAGATGACTCATAAAAAATGCCTCTCACCTGCATATGCTATCACATAAGAAATTATTAGACCCCTTGTAATAGCATTAAAGTGAAATGCGGGGCAATGGGTGGTGGGGTATGATTGAGGATCTATTGCTTGCTGCTGGGGGATTTATTGTGCTGGGGGGTCTATTATTGCTGGGGAGGTTGATCCAACAATCCTTCATTGTTGTTTAATGTATTGATGTTGCTATCATGTGCTTATAGAGCTGACTATATGTTTTTAGACAAAAACGTTTTTATTGTGTAAAATAAAATGTTACACTTATTGTGATTTTTTTTTTTTTTTTTTTACCAAAGATATGTAGAAGAATACATATTGGTGTAAACTGATGAAGAATTTTTTTTTTTTTTTTTGGGGGGGGGGGATATTTATTATAGCAAAAAGTAAAAAATATATATTTTTTTCAAAATTGTCTTTTTTTTGTTTTTAGCGCAAAAAATAAAAACCGCAAAGGTGATCAAATACCACCAAAAGAAAGCTCTGTTTGTGGGAAAAAAAGGACATCAATTTTGTTTGGGCACTGCATCGCACGTCCGCACAATTGTCAGTTAAAGCGACGCAGTGCCATATCTCAAAAAATGGCCTGGTCATTAAGGGGGAAAGTCTTCCGGTCCTTAAGTGATTTGGGTATTTTCAGTGTTGCCCTTTAACTCACATGAAAATACCCTCTAACCTTTGAGCATTTTTTTTCGTCTTTTTTGTATTGGTATATGTTTCCCATGGCAGTGCACTGTAACCCATGTCCCTTTTATAACAATATCTTGCATTAGTATTAAAAAAAAAAACTGAAAAAAGTGACTTGTTTTCTCTCTTGTAGTCTTCAGTGGGGTTGATAACTATGTTTGGGGTTCACAGACTTCCCTCTCTATTTGCCAAACCTGGCTCTAGCCAATACCAAACCAATGCATAGTCACTCATCTCTACCAAAAAGCTCCATTGTAAAGGCAGGGATCAGGACAAGTAGCAAATCAGTTATGTGCTTGTCATATTGTTCAATTAGTAGGAGTCTGAGATCAGAACGGAGTTGAGAAAGCTTTTGGGCAGTTTATTCAAAGTCTCTAGGGTTTTGATGATGTTAATAAGTAAATTCAGCTGTCGTGTCCTCTGCCTCTTCTCCCTTGCACATATCTGTAGTATTATTCCCCTAATAAAGGCATTATGTGTGCACCATAGCATTGCAGGGTCAGATACAGAATTGGTGTTTACATCAAAAAACTCAGATAAGTTATTATTTATATTCGTGACATGTTGAGACATTTGGAAAATACGTGAGTTAGCTCTCCAGATATAAGTAGGACTCGGAGTGTGCCCCTCCACCACCGTGATACACACAAGAGCATGGTCAGACCATGTTATATCGTGTATGGTGGAGGAGGACACTGCTTGTAAAAGTACCTTGTTCACTAGTATCAGATCTATTCTGGAATAAGAATTATGCCTAGTTGAGTGTAACGTAAAGTCTTTTTCGTTAGCATGTTGGCATCTCCACACGTCATAGATGTCTTCTGAATGTAGCAGAGGTTGAAGCGAGAGGGGAGGTCGTTTGGCTCTGGATATGGTGTCCAATGAGTAGTCTGCTGTTATGTTGTGGTCTCCGTATATCACCAGTGAGCCCTTTTGGATAGTGGTGATTTTGCGATAAAGCCTTTTCAAGAAACTGAGTTGGTGGGAATTTGGCGCGTATAAATTAGCAATCATGTAAGGTTTATTATTGAGTTCTCCTAGAAGTATGAGGTATCTTCCTGCTGGATCCACATGGGTTTCTGGCAGGCTGAAGGCCACAGATTCTCTGATAGCGATAAGGACTCCTTTTTGTTTCGAGGGAGCTGAAGCAAAAAATATGTGGGGGAATTTTTTATGTTGAAAATAGGGGGTGTTGCAGGCTGAGAAGTGTGTTTCTTGAAGACATAAGACATCGGCCTAGAGTTTAAGTGCCTCACTCCAAACCGAGGCTCTTTTGGCAGGGTGGTTGAGGCCGTTTACATTGAAGGAGACTATTTTAAGAGCCATGTATGAAGTGTAAGTGTAGATGCTTATAGTACCTTAGTCTTGGTAGTGCAGTCCATCTTGTTTTGAAGTTCCGATGGTAGTTGAGTTGACTTGGGTTGCACAAATCCAGATCGGTGAGAGTGTACACACGGAGGCCAGACCAGTAGAAAGGGAGTGAAGTTGTGGAGGGGGAGAAAATAAAATCAAATTGTAAAAAAAACAAGTATTGTAGTAAAAAGACGAAGTCAAACTTGAACTTGAGGGCAGTGTCCATAACTCAGTGGGGGGGAATTCACAACTGAGTACTCCAGAATTTATCAGGAAACTTGATGAATAAAGGTAGGTTTAGTGATTGCGTAGGGCCTTGGTCACCGGCAACAAAGCTTTGCGTTTTTGCATGGTGAATTGTGAAAGATCCATAAATAATTGGATATGCGCAAATCTTTCTGGGGGTTGCTGTTTTTTGCGGAACACAGACATTATTTGTTCCTTGGTTTGATAGAAATGCACCCACATCAGGACATCTCGGGGTATATTGTCTGGGAGGTGTGACGGCTTTGACAGTCTGTGAATGCGGTCAAAAGGGATTTTAGATTCTGAAATGGCGGGAAGGAAGGTCTTAATTAGATCTTGGGCGTACTGCTGGAGTTGTAAGGGGAGAACAGTTTTGGGAACCCCCTGTATCTTAACGTTGTTTCTCCTTGACCTGTCCTCGAGGTCAGCGACCTTTGACCTAAGCGATCTCTTCTGAGTGATCATTATGGGCATCGATTAGGGTGTAGTGGGATGATGCAAAGTCCCCCATTTTATCCTCTATATGGTTTACCCTCCCTCCTAGGGCTCCTAATTCTACTTTAAAGTTATTCACACACTGTAGCATATGTGTGTGCATAGAGCTGCGGAGGGAGACAAGCATGTCTTTGAGTGTGATGTCAGATACAGGCTTACCTGTTGTGGGGATTACTGTGAACGGATTCACCAGCTCTCTTGTGTCTTCCATGGAATCCTGGCTCATGCCCCCCTGCTGGATGTCCTTGTTGTATATGTTTTAATATGTTCACCGATTTATGTGGGACATTATACATTATACCGATTTATGTGGGACACTATACATTTAAATCCCTGCAGTCCTCAGCCAGATGGGGTTTTGATTTAGCTGGGCTATGGAAGAGAGGAGTGGAGGCGCCTGGAGAGCTGTGTCTTGGGCCTGTTTGTGAGCCCGGACTTGATGTAGCAGACCGCGAGCTGCCTATGGGGGAAGGAGAACTGTTCTCTGTGCCGGCGCCATCTTGGAGGGGAACGCGGTCCTTCGGCTGAAAGAAATCTTGTAATTTCTTCAGCTGTGCCGTGCCTTTCCTCTTGCGGGTCATCTGGCTGGGTCGGCGGTGCCTTTAGGCTTGCCTTGGATGAAGATTGGGTAGCGGTGTCGTCCCAAAAGTCGTCGGTTCCCTTAGCTAGAGCGGAGCTGTGGAATTACACGTCCATGCAGCTGCGCGGTAGCCACGCCCCCTAAATCAGTTATGTGCTGATAAGAAGCATGCTAACTGTAGGGAAGAGCAGAGTGATAGAGAGATGAGCTAATAACTGTGCTGCTTCTCCTTTCACTGTGCAGGTCCATGACAGTCTCAGGCTCAGAGGAAGTTTATTTCATGATGCTGGACATCAGAGTAAGTACATCTAGTGGTGTAATATTAACACTGCTGGGGATAGCTCTGGATTTAAGTTGAATCTTGCAGAAAAAACTGCCTTTTTATTTTAGTTTTTAGTTGTCTGTTATATCTTTATTTTTGGCTAGAGCTTATATTTACATAGCAATTACATTATTTAGATGATAGGTGGGTGTTTTACTCATTTAAAATTAAAACTGATGTTCTTGCCAGAGCATTTTTTTCTGGACCTCAACATTTGTTTTCAGTGGTCTCTGGTCAGCATCAGCTTCTGGTTCTGGTTCAAACTTTGTGGGACCCGAATAATTTATATAGTAGTTTTTTTTGTTCTACTACTATTATATATGACAAGTTCCTTCTCTTGCTGTCAATGATTTTGTTAATCAAGTAGCGTGTCCCATTCATTCACTTTCTGGTAATCCCTGGCCATGTTACTTAAAGGGCAGAGATAATAGCTGACATCATTACCCAAATATAGCCACATGACCATGTTGGGGCTAGGACATTTGCCAAATTTTGCTGTGTCCATAATTGGTCAATGACATCATCAGGTATACCCCACTCCTTTGTATACTATCTAGATGCCAGTTTAGGGAGCTCTCATTCACAGTAATGGAAAAAGAGGATCAGAGGGGGCGTGGCTGACCAGAGCTGAAGATGGATGCTTAATCACTCAGCTCGTCCGCCAGGGGAGAGAACCGAAATGACATGCAATCTACAGCCATCCTCGGTCCAGAGGCTGCAGACATTAAGGGCATCATGTCCAGAAAGAGGATGAATGACTACAAGCCGCAAAAACTGACTGCTTTCTCCTTCAAGCTGGCAGAGAATGTTTCACACAAGATGGTGCTGGCGCCCGGCCGCCCCCTGTCGAGATTCTCGATGAATCGACCACCTTGGGTACCCCTATATCTCCCACACAAGCCTCTGAGAGGGATTCCCTCAAAAACAGCCCAACGAAGGCATAGATGCGCATGGATGCACTGTCGCAGTGGCCGCTGCACCCACAAATTAAGGCCCAGGCCTTTAATCCTCTCTCTCCAACTAGGCCCTACACTCCTCTATGGCAGGACAGCCTGTAATGGACACCATGCTTAAGGATATGCTGCTGTCCCTACAAACTTCCTTAATGACAGATCTCTCCTCACTTTTCACAAAAATCTCTTCAGACATACACTCTTTGGATGACAGAGTTACATGTATTGCAAGGGGTATGACTGAATGCCCCTCGACAGTGAATGATATCATAGTTATGTATGATGATGTGAAAGAGGAACAAGAATGGATGCGGGCCAAGCTGGCTGATTTAGAAGACAGATATCGACAATTGACCTGTCTAACAGTATGCATTAAAAACAGGGGTTTAGTCCGCATGCGTTTGCAAACACATGAGTGAGCCACAGAGCCACGTCACGGCACCCTGGCATCTGTGGTCCTAACACTAAAATATGAGTGTCCCCACAGTGGACGCACATGCATTCTGATGGATAAATGAGAGCAGGTGGACTGAAGGGGAGCCCACCCCTCCTTAAAGGTACAGGAGCACACCAAACACCCAGCAATAGCACAATGGCAAAGGTGTCGGTGCGTTCTTGGATCAATACAAACACACACGTGATAACAAAAGCTTGCCACCACCCTCATCTATAGCTGGCTATCGCAGTAAGCGGCATTGGAAGTCTAAAACCAGTATCAACAAAGTCTGGGGAATGCCAAGGAAAAAACCAAAGCCTACTTACCACCAGCTCACAGAAATAATGTTAAATTGCAAGGGATCCCAGAATTTATCTTGCCTGCGGATCTGCCCAGGTATGCAAAAAAACTCATGCATATCATTATACCAGACGCTTCTCCACAGGACATAATAATAGACAGGATCCACAGAATCGCTAAACCGTCCTACCTAGCAGCCTCAGTACCCAGAGATTTACTGATGAGGGTGCACTTCTTTCACATTAAAGAAAGGCTCCCATCAGGAGTTAAAACCAAAACACCTTTACCCGCTCCTTATACCGGTATTCAATTCTTTCCAGACCTCTCCAATATACACTTCAACTATGGCGAAAACTAAACCCAGTCACCAAGGGTCATCAAAACCACAAAATACAAGTGGAGATACCCAGCAACGCTACTCATCGCCAAAAATGGAAAATCCCATGTCATCAGTGATCTCAATAAAGGGATGCACCTCCTGCACACTTGGGGAATCATTCAGGAACCTCCCGCAAACACCCATGCGCCTCTGCCACAACGTGGCTCATCCATCCCACGACGCAACCTTGATCAAAACCACAACTAAGCAAGGCTTTCCCACATCTTCATGATGGGCCAAATGCATAGTTACATAGTTACATAGTAGGTGAGGTTGTTTTAGTTGTAGTTTAAGGTTAAACCTCTTTTCTTCTAATTGTAATGAGTGGCCACGAGTCTTATTAAACTCTCTTCTGCGAAAAAGTTTTATCCCTATTGTGGGGTCACCAGTACAGTGCAATGCAAGTCTATAGCTCTCCCTGGCTTCAACAGAGAATCTCCAAGTCCTTCTCAGCTCTTTTTTTTCGGACTGTTCTTACCACCAATAGCGGTTTTAGCTTCCCCTCTAGAATCCGATTCAAGTTTTGTCTAGTGCTATACCATCTAACAGATAAGCTAACTAGTTTCTTATACTGTTTGTATGACTAACTTATTGCTCTATACGCAGCTCTAGCACTTTGATTGCAGACTGGTCCACAGGCCACCGAACATCTCATACATGGCTACACAACAAGAATCCACCAACATCTCTACTGCTGCAGCTAACTGTAAGTGTTCAACCTCCCGATCCACTCATCCTACACCCCAAAGATGCCACTCAACATTCTCTCCTTAAATGTTAATGGGCTAAACCACCCCCAAATGACACTCACTTTAGAAAACTGCCAAAAACCTTCAAAGTGACATTATATGTGTTCAGGAAACTCACTTACTACCATCGGACACTTCCCTGTGTAAAAACAACCATTTCCCTCACATCTACAATGTCTCCCACACCACCAAAATAAGAGGTGTCCTGATAGCAATCAGAGACACAGTGGACTTCCACCCACCCAACATATTACCAGACCCGGACGGCCGCTTCATAATCCTGGTTTGCTCCATCAAACAAGTGGTGTATAGGGATGAGCCGAACACCCCCAGTTCGGTTCGCACCAGAACATACCGAACAGGCAAAAAATTTGGCAGAACACATGAACACCATTAAAATCTATGGGACATGAACATGAAATGATCAAAAGTGCTTATTTTAAAGGCTTATATGCAAGTTATTGTGATAAAAAAGTGTTTGGGAAATTGTTGGGTCTCGGAAATATAGATAAAACTCATTGAAAAAAAGAACATGGGGTTCCCCCCAATCCATTACCAGGGACCCCGAACCAAAATTTAATTAAAAAATTACGTGGGGGCCCCCTAAAATCCATACCAGGCTCTTCGGGTCTGATATGGAAATTAAGGGAAACCCTGCACCTAATTTTTTTAAAAATGGCGTAGGGGTCCCCCCAAAATCCATACCAGACCCTTATCTGAAAAGAGGGGGGACAAGAGACTGCCCCCCTCCTGAACCGTACCAGGCCACATGCTCTCAAAATGGGGAGGGTGCTTTAGAGTAGCCCCCCAAAGCACCTTGTCCTCATGTTGATGGGGACAAGGGCCTCATCCCCACAACCCTTACCCAGTGGTTGTGGGGGGTCTGCGGGCAGGGGGCTTATTGGAATCTGGAAGCCCCCTTTAACAAGGGGACCCCCAGATCCCGGCCTCCCCCTGTGTGAAATACGAGTACCCCTACCATTTCACAAAAAAAGTGTCAAAATGTTAAAAACAACAAGACACAGCTTGGGGACAAGTCCTTTATCAAAAAATAAAAATGCCCCAAGATGTCCATGCATCTTCTTCTTCACGCCGCGATGGACCGAAAAAGAAAAAAAAAATTGCAACCGACCCGCCTCTATGGGAGGCTCCCGCCATGTGATGCTTCTTCTCTGTGACAGTTCTTATATAACTGAGGGTGGGGCCACCCGATGACGTGACCCCGCCCCCTCTGATGCCATAGGGAAGTCCCTGTGGTGTCAGAGGGGGTGGGGCTACCCGGTGACATAAATGGATGACCCCGCCCCCTCTGATGCCACAGGGAAGCCATAGGGAAGTCCCTGTGGCATCAGAGGGGGCTGGTTCACCCAGGTACATCACCAGGTGGCCCCGCCTTCAGTTATATAAGAACTGTCATAAGCAAAGAAGCATCACACGGCGGGAGCCTCCCATAGAGGCGGATAAGTTGCAGATTTTTTTTTTTCTTTTTCGGTCCATCACGGCGAGATAGAAGAAGATGAATGGACATCGTGGGACATTTTTACTTTTTTATTTTTAAATAAAGGACTTGTCCCCAAGCTGTGTCTTGTCGTTTTTAACATTTTGACACATTTTTTGTGAAATGGTAGGGGTACTTGTATTTGTATCCCGTTACCATTTCACATAGGGGGGAGGCCAGGATCTTACATAGTTACATATAGTTACATAGTAGGTGAGGTTGAAAAAAGACACACGTCCATCAAGTCCAACCTATGTGTGTGATTATGTGTCAGTATTACCTTACATATCCCTGTATGTTGCGGTCATTCAGGTGATTATCTAATAGTTTCTTGAAGCTATCAATGCTCCCCACTGAGTCCACCGCCTGTGGAAGGGAATTCCACATCCTTACCGCTCTTACAGTAAAGAACCCTCTATGTAGTTTAAGGTTAAACCTCTTTTCTTCTAATTGTAATGAGTGGCCCCGAGTCTTATTAAACTCTCTTCTGTGAAAAAGTTTTATCCCTATTGTGGGGTCACCAGTACAGTATTTGTAAATTGAAATCATATCCCCTCTCAAGCGTCTCTTCTCCAGGATCTGGGGGTCCGCTTCCAGATTCTGATAAGCCCCCCACCCGCACACCCCCACAACCCCTGGGCAAGGGTTATGGGGATGAGGCCCTTGTCCCCATCAACATGGGGACAAGGTGCTTTGGGGGCTACCTCAAAGCACCCTCCCCATGTTGAGGGCATGTGGTCTGGTAATTTTCAGGGGGGCACTCTCGGCCCCCTCTTTTCCTGCAGCCTGCCAGGTTGTATGCTCAGATATGGGTCTGGTATGGGGGGACCCCTACGCAATTTTTTTTAAAATTTTGACGCAGGATTCCCCTTAAAATCCATACCAGACCCGTCTGGTATGAATTTTGGAGGGACCCCTATGCAATTTTTTTTAAATTTGGCACAGGGTTCCCCTTTATTTCCATATCAAACCAGAAGGGCCTGGTATGGATTTTAGGGGGACCTCCACACATTTTTTTTTTTTTTGGTTTGGGGTTCCCCTTAATATTCATACCAGACCCAAAGGGCCTGGTAATGGACTGGGGGGATCCCATGCTCTTTTTTTTTCTATATTGCCGAGACCCGACAATTCATTACAGCCGCGATCAGTTTTAAAGGACAATTTTTCCTTTACAAATGTCATTTTGTTGTGGTACTGTTCTAAACACAGGACAAATGCCTTTACAGGCATACTATAGACACCCCCCAGGCATGATATTTAAAGGAATATTTCATTTTTATTGTTTCACTTTGAGCATTAAAAAAATCACTGCTCCCAAAAAAATGACCGTTTTTTTTTTTTTTAAATTTCATTGATACATGTCCCTGGGGCAGGACCCAGGTCCCCAAACACTTTTTATGACAATGACTTACATATAAGCCTTTAAAATGAACACTTTTTATTTTTCATGTTAGTGTCCCATAGATTTTAACGGTGTTCCGGCGGCTTTCGAATTTGCCCCGAACACTGCATAGTGTTCGGTGTTCGCAGAACATCCGAACAACCAAAGTTCGGCCCAAACTTATGCCCGGGCCGAACAGTTCGCCCATCCCTAGTGGTGTATACGCTTATCAATGTTTATGCCCCAAACACCCACCAGATGCAATTTTTCCATAGAGTGCTACGCACAGCCCAGCCCATTCAGAAGTGCCACTTTGTCTTTTGCAGAGACCTTAATCTAGTTCCCGACATCTATATGGACACGACGTCTGCAGCAAAAAGATGGGCATCATCCCTGCAAAAATGTATCTCCACACAGGATATGTTTGACGTTTGGAGGTGTCACCATGGATCCGAGAAAGATTTCTCCCTGTCACAATTCTTACTCGAGAATTGACATGTTCCTAACAGATAAATGGCTATTGCAAAAAATATGTGCATCTGCAATCCACACCACGACGTGGTTGGACAACGCTCCAGTCTCATTAACTATTGAGGACTCCAAACACCATTTCTCTGGCGTGCAAACAACTATATACTACAACATACTGATTATACGCCAGAGATTTCTGACCAAATTTTGGAATTCTTTTCCCTCAATAATTGCTCAGTGGATGACCCCAAAGAGGCGTGGAATGCACATAAAGCTTTCATACGTGGTGTATTAATGAAACTGAGCTCTCATCATAAAAAGAAGAGAACGCAGCACCTTAACACACTCACATCACAAATTGCATTCCTAGAAACACAACCTAAAGCCAATCCACATCCCTCACAGACAGCACATCTAGTGTCCCTAGGACAGGAACTCAAGACACACCCCCTTCACTCCTATGACCTCCTTCAACAAAAGTTGAAAGCTACAACGTATTCCACTTCTAACTAAGCAGGGAAAAGATTAGCCCAACTTATCAAAGGGAAAAGATCCAAGACCAAAATACCCAACTTTTACCACCTTCACACAAAAGACTTACTGACCAACCTCCAGGACATTGCCAACGCATTCAGTGATTATTATAGCGACTTATATAACCTAAAAAAAGACTCCTTGACACCCCAACCCCCAAGTGATGATATTAACCAATTTCCACAACAAATCAATCTCCCATATTTGACTGAAAACCAGTTATCAAGCTTGAATGATCCATTCACAGAACAGGAAACTCTTGCAAGGATTAGCTCACTACCTACAGAGAAAGCACCAGGGCCAGACAGACTGACATGGGAATACTATAAACAGTTCTCCGAGCAATTAACCCCACACTTAAAAAATGTATTCAATAGCGCAGCCTCCTCTTCTACGTTCTCAAACGAATCTCTGAATGCATTAATAATAACACTACCAAAACCAGGGAAGGAGCCGAATACACCCCAAAATTTCTGCCAAATATCACTACTCAATCTACACCTAAAAATTTACGCCAAAACTATCACAGCACAATTTCTAGACATTATGCCCACCCTCACACACAGAGATCAGACAGGTTTTACTAAAGGCAGGCAGGCACCGGATGCCACTAGAAGAATGATTAATCTGATTCACCAAGCTGAATGCAGCGGAACGCCTTCTCTGCTTCTATCTCTGGATGCAGAGAAGGCGTTCGATAGGGTACACTGGTCCTACTTCAAATCGGTGATCCAAAAATTCAGGTTCAGGGGATATATCCTTGGAGCTATCATGGCACTATATTTCACCCCATCTACTCAAGTGTTCGCGGTATCTCAACCATTTCCCATAACAAACAGCACCCGCCAAGGTTGCCCACTACCCCCACTTATATTCAACCCACTCATGGAACCTCTGGCGGAACACATCAGAATAAACCCCTCAATCTCAGGTCTAACAATAGGTAAAATAGGTAAAACATTCCATAAAATCAGCCTTTTTGCGGATGATGTGATCTAATCCTAACACACCTGGCTTCTTCCCTGGCAGAAGTACAAAAACCTCTGAACTGGTTCAGTAAGGTTTCCTATTATAAAGTGAATATGACCAAATAATTTATTCTTGATCTAAAACTAGACGTCACGACCAAAAACTTGCTCCAACTACAACACCCCTTTATATGGGCAGATAAGGACATCTCCTACCTAGGGGTCCAACTAACAAAATCAGTTAAAAGCTTCTACTCCACCAACTTTAAACCCCTCCTCAACAGAATACAAACAGAATTCCAACAAATAGCAAAACAAGAACTTTAATGGTCAGAGAGACTTGCAGCATTTAAAATGACATGCCTTCCACAAATACTGTACCTATTCAGAACCCTCCCCATTCCCATCTCATCCTTTAGATCCCTCCAAACTGTTTTTTAACAAGTATCTCTGGAAAGGTAAAAGACCCAGATGTGCACACTCAAAACTCATAAAATAAAAATTAGCGAGTGGAACAGGGTCCATCGAAGACTACTATCTAGCAGCTATTAAAGGCCCAACTACCAGATTGGTTCCAAACCCAACCAAACACTCTATGAGGTCAAATAGAAAACATCTCCCTCCACCATCCAAATCTTAAGACTTAGTTATTAAGCACTCCTCTAGGAACCATCATCCTTTCCACCATCTCTCCCACCATGAAAACATCGGTCCAAGCATGGAAAAAAGTGATACAACTCTCTGACTACTCCCCCACTACCCCTCCCAACCAAATTCCAATAGAATCTCTTCACCACTTATCCCCAGACCTATCACACTGGACCCATTAATGAGTTAACTTTTTACAAAAACTGATACAGGGGACACAACCCAATTCTTTTTCCCTCCTGCAAAAGGAATTCAATCTTCCGGTATCAGAATCCTTGTATACATAAGAATATGCCACTGCCTAAAAGTAATACCACTTCCCCTTTATGTCATACCCCCAACAACATGGGAATTCTTAACAAATCCTACCTCCAAAATAAAAGGCATTTCCCACTTTTATAATCTCTTTCACCAAAAGAACATATTCACTAAAACACTCCCACACATCCAATGGGAGGCAGACCTAGCGCATTGCTACTCTGACAAACAATGGCAACAAGCCTTAAACCATCTATAAAGATACGAAATGCTGCGCTCTATGGGAACTAAGCCAAAAACTATTGCTTAGCTGGTATATGACACCTGCTAAAATATCATCTTTTAGCCCCCAAACTCCTGGCACCTGTTGGAGATGTAAAGCAGCCAAAGGTGACATGATTCATATATTCTGGTCATGCAGCCATGTCTAGGACTATTGGAAATACATTTTAAAATCATATCAGACGTAACCAACAGCTCAGTACACCCCTCACCCGAACTTGCAGTACTAAACTTAACCATCGAAAAAATCCCAAAATCCTTCAGGCATGTTACAACTTATATACATTTGGCCACCAGACTAAATCTAACAAGGCTTTGGAAAACTGACCAGATTCCAACCATTGCAAACACTATTGACCTAGTGAATCTTCACTACAGCTATGAGACTATAATGGCCGCCAGCAACGGTCAAGCTACTAAAACTCGAGAAGTATGGAAACCCTGGTCGCAATGGTCTAGAGCAGCGAGGTTCATATAACACTCACATCTCATCCTTATTTCTTTCTTGTCCGAGCAATATGATTTGTCCACTCAAGTTTATCATACGTATAAGAAGAAGTTATACAATACACATGTTATGAGAGTTGAAGCTCATACTAAGTAAATACAAAGTGGTTCTTCTCTCCTCTCGTGACACATAAGTGCTCCTATTAGTGGTGTCTGAGAGGAACACCACAACCTTGATAGTTATTATTGTGACGATAATAAGGTTGTATGAGTCTTACGTGGTTCGACAACAGTTCACAACTTTGTTTCCAATGTTATTCCTGTATGTACACCAACTCACTGTGTGACGAACAGTGTTCACATTGTTACCTATGTATGATCTCAAAATATGCTACAGTAAATACTCTAACATTAGAGTAAACAATCACAAACAAGGACTGTAATAATTAAATGCAATTCTTTTGATGTATATAACAATATCAAGTCCAAAATAAGTTCATGTGGGGTTAAATCTAGCTGAATTCCGTCACCACACCACGCGTGAAAACTCCCTTAAGATTATGAACTTACCAGATAAACATGGGTATTAAGCTTGGGTTTTAAACAATTGCTGTCAGCAGGCACTGCGTCTCTCCATCTAGGTGTTGCTCATGGCAAGCAAAAGAAATGTGCACATAGTGTAATCCAATAAGATTTATTGTTGATAAAAATACTCCCCTTACAAATGCGCACTTACAATTTGACCACACAGCATCGTACGCTGTTCGATCATCTGTCGACTCGAAAACACCACTCCACGAGAGATCAGCTGAGAGGTGAGGGTTTGACAACCAATAATGATGGGAGCTATTGAGGTTCTATATGCCTTATATGACTTAAAACGCGTTTTCTATTTTTTTATTTCTTTTAGTCCTTATTATAATTTAAATTTATATTATGGTCCCACCTTCTTAGTAAATTTCCATTCTATGGCTTTTGGGTTGATATGAAACTGCTGATCTTCCAAAGCCCAGGGTGTAAATTTTCCTACTTCATTATAATTCACAGTATCTTCATCTCCCAGTATCCAATTTACTATTCTGTAGGGATAAACAAATTCTCCATATTCATTAAAGAATGGCATTGGATCTTTTAAATCAAATGAATATTTAATTTTCTTTAGAAGGTAGTGTATCTTAAAGATTTAGAAATAAAAAAAATTCTTATTATTAAGCAGTTAAGCAAGTCTGTAAATTATTATTATTATTATTATTATTATTATACAGGATTTATATAGCGCCAACAGTTTACGTAGCACTTTACAAATAGGGTAGACAGTACAAATACAATACATTTTAATACAGTAGGAAACAGAGGGCCCTGCTCCTTAGCGCTTACAATCTAAGAGGTAAGGTCAAGATATACAAGAGGTAATAACTCTGGGTGATGTGCTGATTGAGAAGATAAATGTATAGTTGTTAGGTGGGGGCCAGATAGGCTTCTCTGAAGAGATGAGTTTTCAGGGATCGTCTGAAAGTGGATAAAGTAGGAGAAAATTGGACGGATTGGGGTAGAGTATTCCAGAGGATGGGAGAGGCTCTGGAGAAGTCCTGAAGGCGAGCATGGGATGTGGTGACAAGGGAGGAGCAAAGAGAATGATTAGGTTGGTATTTTGAGACTAGGCTAGAGATGTAGCTGGGGGCCAGGTTGTGGATGGCTTTGTAAGTTATAGTTAGTATCTTGAATTTAATTTGGTGACTGAGTGGCAGCCAATGGAGGGATTGGCAGAGGGGTATAGCAGACGCTGAGCGGTTTGTGAGGTGGATGAGCCTGGCAGCATCATTCATGATGGACTGAAGTGGAGATAGTCTATTTAGAGGTAAGCCAATGAGGAGAGAGTTGCAGTAGTCGAGGCAGGAGATGACCAGGGAGTGGATTAGAAGCTTTGTGGTCACATTGGTAAGGAAGTTGTGTTTTTGGAGATGTTGCGGAGGTTGAGACGGCAAATTTTGGATAGTGATAGAATGTGGGGCAGAAAGGTTAGTTCAAAGTCCAGGATTACACCTAGGACTTTGGCGTGGGGAGATGGGTTGATAGTTGAGCCGTTGATATTGACAGAGAAATCAGGGGAAGTGGCACCTGAGGGAGGAAATATCATGAGCTCGGTTTTAAATAGGTTAAGTTTGAGGAAGTGATGTGACATCCAGGCTGATATGTCTGCTAATGAAAAGAAAAACTAAATTATGTCTTATTAGATATGTCTGTAAAGAAAAAAAAACTAAATTAGTCAATCTTATCATTCTCTGATTCACTTTGGTGTTTGTTTATGAAACTGTGAACAGCAGTGATCCCTAGGATCTCAGTCCATTAACGGTTTATGAAACAGAGATGATCTCCCCCAATCATCTCCACACACTGAGAAGCTGTCATTGACTGACAAAGAAACGGCCAGTTTATTAAGTTGAAATCTCAGAACTTCACTGGTGATTTGTGTCAGAATTTACCCTCCTAGATTCACTAGCTCAGAGGTGGTGAACCGGGGAGAAAAGAGAGAATTCCTGGGGAAGGAGGAAGACAGTAACCATGTCCCCAAGACAGTAACCATGTCCCCCTGCCATGTCTATTATATATATATATATATATATATATATATATATATATATATATAATTCCTTATTTGCTGCTGTGTGCTTCATATCTTCATATAAAGTCCCATTTCTCGCTTTCTTCCGTCTTAAAAATAATGATAGGGATGGAGGCAGGTACCCTTTAGGTTGTTGCTTCATATAAAGTCCCAAAACCCCTTTCTTTTTCAATATATAAATATAAAATGCGTGTGAGTGTATGTATATATATATATATATATATATATATATATATATATATATATATATATATATATATATATATATATATATCTACAGTGGAGCAAAAAAGTATTTAGCCAGCCACCAATTGTGCAAGTTCTCCCACTTAAAAAGATCATAATTGGAATTGTCATCATAGGTATACCTCAACTATGAGAGGCAAAATGTGGAAACAAATCCAGACAATCATATTGTCTGATTTTTGAAATAATTTATTTGCAAATTATGGTGGAAAATAAGTATTTGGTCAATATCAAATGTTCATCTCAATACTTTGTTATAGGAAGGGGAGTAGAGAGGATATGGTTAGGGAAAAGAAGACAGAAGGAGGGGGAGAGAGAACAAAGAGAGGGAATGGGGAGAAAGAACGGGGGAGAGAGCGGGGGGCAGAGAAGGGAGGGAGAGAGGAGGGAGGGGGAGGGGGAGAGAATGGGGGGGCATAGAGAGAAAGAGAAAGGACAGAGAGAGGGAGCGGGAGAGAAGATAGAGGGAGGGGGGAAGGATAGAGAGGGGGAGAAGAGAGCGGACAGAGGTAGGGGAGAGGATAGAGAGAAGGGGGGGGGGGGGAATGGACAAAGGGGAAGGACAGAGAGAGGGAGGGAGGAAGAAAGGGTAGAGAGAGAATGGGGGGGACAAAGAGAGGGAGGGAAGGGAGAGAGGATGGAGGGAGGGAGAGGAGAGTGTGGACAGAGGGAGGGGGGAAGGGGATACATAGAGAGAGAGAAGGAGGGGGAGAGAAGAGAGGGAGGGGAAGAGGAGAGAGTGGATAGAGGGAGGGGGGAGGATAGAAAGAGGGAGGGGAGAGGAGAGAGTGGACAGGGGGAGGGAGGCAGAAAGGACAGAGGGGAAGAAAATGGGGAGGAGGAGAGAGGACATGGGTGGGGGGATGATAGAGAGAGGGAGGGGGAGAGAAAGGAGGGGGGAGGGAGGAGAGAAGAGAAAGGGAGGGGTGATGGAAATAATGGGGGCGAGGGGGGATAGGAGGGTTAGAGGTCAGAGGGAGGGGGGATAGAGAGGAGGGTAGGTAGAAGGAGAAGAGGGGCTGATGTGATAATTAGGATAGGTGGGCAGTGTTGTACCACTGTAGGATCGTAGACAGTGGCAGCCCGTCCATTAGGAGCTCACGGGCACCGCCCCCCATCTATGTGCCCAGCCCCCTGATCTACATACAGGGCGCTGAATGCATGGATTCCAATGGGGGGTGTTTTTTTTTTAAGCACATGATTAGAGCTGGAGGCTCTAATAGGCTTCAAGAAAAGGTGGTCTTGAGGCGCAGAGCATTGCGCTCCAAGCCCATCCATTTGTGTGAGAATAGTGAATGAATATTCGCTATTCTCACACTGATCCTCCTCCTGGCCAATCAGGAAGCTGGTCATGAGACCTGTCACTTGATTGGCCGAACGGAGATTAGATCCGATTGGCTGCCAGGAAGAGGAGGGAGGAGACACTGGGGAACGGTGGGATGAGATGCTCGCTAGATGGGGTAAGTGTGGGCCCTGACTGACCAACCTGACTGATGGGGGGGTGCCGCCCGTGACCTGGTGGGGGTCTCTGTGCCATCCACAACCTGGCGGGGGGAGGATTGTTGGCCGTGCCCCCCCCCAAGAAAAACACCAGCCACCACTGATTGCAGATAAATATCAGGGTGTTCCGAGCTCCTCCTCCTGTCATCCAGACACATGTGATCTCACCTACACTGCAAGTGGGACTGATATATCATGCTTTCACCTCCAGCCTCACAATAAGTGCTCCTCCTCCATAGACATGCTGGAGATTGTAGTTCCATAGTCCCGCCCAGCCTCCGCCTCTATCACACACAGCCCTCTACTTATCGTGGTGTGTGTACTTTTTCCAGGGCTCCTGAGTCCTGCTACCTCCACCCGCAGGTCCTATTCTCTGTATCAGCACGAGCACTTGATGTGATGTGTCGCCATTGCTCTCCTTCCTTCAGTAGGCAAATTGGCGGTCGCAAGGCCCCTGTAAGCATGAGGCCTAAAGCGATCGCCTAATTTGCCTAATTAAAGAGCCGCCTCTGTTCATGTACACGGATCAGTCGTCCTGTTCCCTTTGCAGAGAAACAGCCCCAAAGCATGATGTTGCCACCCCCATGCTTCACAGTAGGTATGGTGTTCTTTGGTTGCAACTCTCTAGCATTCTCTCTCTCCTCCAAACACGACGAGTTGTGTTTCTACCAAACAGTTCTACTTTGGTTTCATCTGACCATATGACATTCTTCCAATCCTCTTCTGGATTATCCAAATGCTCTCTAGCAAACCTCAGACGGGCCCGGACATGTACTGGCTTAAGCAGGGGGACACGTCTGGCACTGCAGGAGCTGAGTACCTGGCGGTGTAGCGTGTTACTGATGGTAGCCTTTGTTACGTTGGTCCCAGCTCTCTGCAGGTCATTCACTAGGTCCCCCGTGTGGTTCTGGGATTTTTGCTCACCGTTCTTGTGATCATTTTGACCCCACGGTGTGAGATCTTGCATGGAGCCCCAGATCGAGGGAGATTATCAGTGGTCTTATATGTCTTCCATTTTCTAATTATTGCTCCCACAGTTGATTTCTTCACACCAAGCTGCTTGCCTATTGCCGATTCAGTCTTCCCAGCCTGGTGCAGGTCTACAATTTTGTTTCTGGTGTCCTTCGACAGCTCTTTGGTCTTCACCATAGTGGAGTTTGGAGTGTGACTGTTTGAGGTTGTGGACATGTGTCTTTTATACTGATAACAAGTTCAAACATGTTCAAACAGGTGCCATTAATACAGGTAAAAAAAATTACCACTGGCCTCCACTGCTCAGAAAAGAATGATCTCCTCTGTGAATGCCGGAGAAGTTCCAGGGCTTTTTTTCAGCTGGAACTTGGTGGAACTCAGTTCCACCACCTCTGGCTCAGGCCCTCTGCTCCCTGCTGACCACTATTACTTTAAAACACAAAAGTTAGACTTCTATGCTTACAAGTGACAGCTTGTTCCCCAATGGCTCCCACAGATCAGTGGCTTCCACTGAGTAAAGGATGGGGACATGGGAGATGCAGGTACAAGGGGTGCAGTGCAAATGCCAACATCACCACTGGATGATCTCCCAGCAAGTGAGAGAGGTGAAGCCAACTACAGTATGCGGGGAGGTACTAGAGCTGGCTGGGTGCTTCAGCTTAATACAGAAACAAAAATAGGGCATGTGGAAGATGGTGGAGCTTTTAAGGAGATGGGGAGAAGATGGTGCAGTAGAGGGGGGTTGCATGCAGAGGTCAGAGCTGAAGAGGGGTAAATGTGAGATGTGGATGGGGGATGGCGAGGTAAGCAGCTGTGGAAAAAGGCTGAATTCTGCACTCTGCGTATTGCATCGCTAAACTCTGCACTCTGTATGGAGCACACCCCTGAACTCTGTACTCTGTACATAATGCACTCCTGGTATTTAATGACCCTGTTAAGACCCTCCCACTGTTAGTGAAATTTGACCACATCCACTATTTGATGGGATTTGGAAGGTGTGTGTAAGGGACAGGGGGTGGTGATTGAGTTTCTGTACCTATTTTCCGAGAAAAAAAGCCCTGCGGAGAACTGAGCAGTGGATATTTTTCACTGCTTCATAAACAAACACCATAGTTCTATGACAAAAGCAACCAATAGAGTCAGAGCATCCAAACTTCATAATTGTTATGAGTCAAAGATTTCTCTCATTTCACTTTGCTTTATATTTTTACAACGATATTCCATTGACTTTACCCAGTCCCATCATGTGTTTATGTGTGGAAAATAGAATACATGTGGAATAGAAAAATGTGTGTCTATGGATCAGGGAACCAATCTGTGTCAGTAAAAGTTTGACATGGGTCAAGTTACTTGAGACAAATATTCACAGATGAGTGTCTGATGCCATTGCAATTTCTTTTGCTGCCATTTAAAGTAACAATAAACCCTCATTATTTTTTAGCTTAACATATTGAGCACAATAGTAAAAAACAAAACAAAAAATCCCCAGTAAACTATTTCTTAAAATTCTTACCCCAGTGCTAGCAGTTTACAATTTTAAGGCCGGGTTCACACCATTGCAAATTGGATGCGGTTTCCCGAATTCAATTCGCAATAACAGGAGATTTTAACCGGCTCTCTATGGAGCTGGTTCACATATCTCCACTGCAGCTCTGGTGCAAATTTGCACAGGAGCCCAGTGCGTCTTTTGGTCAGCTTCAGGTTTGAATTCAGTCAAAAATTCAGGCTGAAATTGGACCTGAAACAGTGAACGAGGACACACAGGAACCCTACTGGGAGCCGCATTGGTATTAGGTGTGAACCCAGCCTCAATGCAACTGGCTCCTACTGTCTCAATGAACTTCCAGTTTTTAAAGGAAAGAGTTAATAGAGTGGACACTGCAGTCTGGAGTCCATCTAGATGGGGGAGGGAGGAATAGGGTAGTGCCTTGCCATTCTATGGGGCTATGTATTTCTATTGACGCACATAGTGATGGGACATACAATCTCTGTATATACTGTAAGGTTGCTCCATCGGATTCTGCAGGAGAAAGGAACCACCCTAAAACTGGAAACATGGGGCAACAGTCATGGCAACAGCTTAAACAGAAGTACAGGCATGGATTAAAAGATGAACAAGCTGCATACTCAGTAAGTAAGTGACTAAATTATCTTCTGAAAGTGTATAAAAACTAACGATTTACCATCACTTTAAATGTTTATTGTATCTAAATCTGTAGCATCCCCTCCTGGAAAGAGTAGTTCCATGGATTTCATCAACCTAGGGTTGCTACCTTTACTTCAAGCCAAACCTGAACACTTTAGCATCGCATGGCATTTTACACTATAATGGGCATTACTAAATGGCAGACCGTGGGCCAAATGCCAATGGGGCAAGGATCAGTAATGTTGGGGGGCGGGGGGGGGGAGGTGTTGATGTCAAGGAAGTGTGAGAACACTACTGTGAAAGGGGTGGAGGGGGATGATGTAAAGGGGGAGCTGAGGACACTCATCAAGAGGGGACTGTTATGTGTATTGGGGACTGAGGACACTGATGTAAGAATGGGTTCATCTGTGCATGTGCATTGGGTGCACAGGTTGTGGGTAGGTCAACCCATTTTAATGGGCTGCACTACCTGCAAGAAACATTGAGAAAGAAGCCGTTGACCTTTTTTTTCCAAAATCATGCTGCACCAAGCTGCTTGGTGCAGCAGGAACATGCAGTTTGGCACATGCAAAATTGTGCCACGGGTACCGATATGATATTCGGACCTCTGCTGGAAGAACATTTTACTGACCAGACCTCGGTTAATTTGAATTCAATGCCCCTGCACTATAAGAATATAAAATATCTGGGACAATCCTAGACATGCACACAGTTGCGGAGATAATTAGAGTGGGGCGGGGTCTACACCAGCCGGTATACTGGTATGTGAGTGAATAGGGCAAAGTGACAGTGTACAGAGACTGTGCAGGTGGAAAGGGGGGAGCCTTCGCAGTGAGCAGCCATGTTGGTAAGGGAGAAGGGAGAAGTTTGTACACTATAAGGGCCACTTCCTGTCATCCTCATCCCTCTGCAATAAACTGACTCTCTCGCAAGTCTGCATAGAGGGAGCCACAGTCCGGTCTGAATGGGTCCGGGTTTCAGGCGGACTGAACCCGGGACACATGATTCAAAACTCAGACTTTCCGGGTGAATCCTGGACAAGTGGCAACTCTACATCAACCAATCAGCAGGTGTGAAGAAAATGAACCATTGGCTTCTGCTGCTGTCAGTAAATTATGTAAAGAGAGAGCTGGGGGCGTGGCTGAGCAGTGACGCGTGTGTCTATGGACACACACAGCTCAACTCGCGAGCATGACTACACATCTACCCCTATAGCACATGGCTTGATATGGGGGCATTAGCAGGGAGAAGGGGAGGATAGCACCAGCGGGGGACCACCAAAGAAGAGGTAAGGACCTGACTCTGTGCAACATCAAACAGATATTTTATATGGGCAGTTCAGTTCAGTACTATTATTAGAAATGGTGCTTCTGAAAGTTGAGAGAGTTCAGTTTTACCAGTACTTACCTATATTAAGACAGTTATCAAGGACAGACAATAAAAATCTCAGACTAGACTACTTATCTATAGTCTATATACTATTATTGGAGATGCTGCTTTTAGGAGTTTAGGGAGCTCAGATGATAGAACATTTAGCATTTAGAGCAGTTGTCAAGAACAGACTTAAGTGAGCTCAGAACAGATTACTTACCTTTTATTGTAAAAGCTAGAGAGGTTATATCCCTCCAGATAAAACTCTTTGCTCCCCCCTTGCTGATAGGCCATGTCATTTCAATAAAGTGATGATAGAGAAACAAAAAAAAACTTTATTTACTCTATATTTAAAGAGGAACTGCAGTCTGCTCACATACTTTGTAATAAAAATATATTTGCTATTCTGAAGCTTCCCTCCAACCACTTTGCATATTATTTTATATATACTGTGATTCTGTACTTCCCAAATATGCTGCAGAAATCTCCCTCCACTGAGTCTGGCTGCAACCATTTGAACTGTGGGCAGCTGAAGCTGCTGCCTGTTCCACTTCCTGGATTTACACAGACACACACAGGCACACCTCCAGCTCTGCAGCCCTGAAGCTCTCATTGGCCCTCTTATGACTCACCCCCCCCCCTCCTTCCTGGCAAACTCTCATGAGAGTGAGAGAGAGAGCTGTGCATGATGTCATAATCCTAAGCTAATGACCAGACATTTTTTACTGGCAGAAAAAAAAAAAAACATGTTTTACTGTCCAAACTTAAAACAACAAGGGCAGAAGATTTAATAGATGGAAAGATGAAAAAGTTACTGAAAGTCCTCTTTAAGTTAAAGTTATTTTTTAGGCCTTAATTGATGAGATCTGAGCCTGATTACATTGTATTGCCTTCATTTTGTATTGCTTTATTAACCCCTTTGTGCCTAAGGGTAAAACAAATCTTAATGCCTGAGCACAATTTTGCAACGCTGACATGTGTTAGTAAAACCGTAACATTTAAATGTAGCGGTATATTTTTTGCTACTACCTTAACCTTCCACTAAAGAACAACCCAATTTCAATTCTCCTGCTCATGACAATCACAGGGTTACCACATATGTGTGTGTTACTGTAGTTGCTGTTTGTACCCGTTGTACGACCCAAAAACAATAGTGGGCATTTTGCTTTTTTTTTATGCTACCTAAAGGATACTGGCACTGCTACTGATTAAAAAAAAAAATACTGACCCTGACTTTTGACCCAAACACTAAACCTGGCACTGTCCTGGAGCAAACCTTGATCTAGGTATTTTTATTTTATTTTATTATGATTATTTATTTTTTACACACTTTTTTTTTTAACTCTGCAAGAAGAGAGAGAGATATGATGCATCTCTCTCATCCATTCACAGAGGAAAAACGGAGGAGTGGGCTGCACAGTAACTAATCAATCAGGCTATCACAGTGATCAGGTGACCCAGAATTGGGAGTTCTGGAAATAACTCCCACAAGTGGAATGGGTTCATATTTGTTATTTTTGGGATATGTGATGGAGTGAGACATGTGAACACTTTCTGTTAATTAGGAAGTCCTTACAGTGCTAACACACTGATTAAAGTGAAGGGTTTTTGATTTAATCCCGTATAACATTAATATTCTAAGATTATACCGCCATAGTGGGTCCCAAGCTCTACTCCATAGAAGCCAAAACAGCTGTATAGAGTTTGGAATAAATGGCTCTATAATATTAGGCTTTGTTAGCACTATACACCAGTGGTTCTGGATCTGACCAAGTGAGTGGAAATCAATGATTTGCATTGTTCCGAAAAGAGTAATTATCCTCTTATAGCTCATAACCTGCATGGTTTTATATACCGTACCTACAAAATAAAGCCCATTCACAATCAAAAGTAAAATGGATACACTGGATTATTAGATCTATTTAATTTAGTGTGAATTCAGCGATGAAATACAGTTGACTGAGAAGTCTATAGGTTTTACAACAGGAAACCATTGAAATGCTGCCACAATCTATATAATCCCCATTTAAACCAAACCTGTACAGTCTTAGCCTATATATATTATTGAGAAATGCAAACGTAATAAGAATTTACCAAAAATGAACCGTATTTTTTTGCTGTGTGATCTTCTTCAGTACAGGAAATTCGAGTCCAGGTGCAAAATGTATGTGGATTACTACATGTTTCTTTATCATCATATCCAGCCAAAATTATTTACAGTATTTTTTTTTTTTGAATGGAACCTAAGGGTTTAGAAACAGATTTTAGTGCAATCTTGGCCTCTGTTAGAAAGCGTTCTCTTCTTTTACTGTTCTGTTTCCAATGGTTGACCAGGCAGGAAATGAGGGACAATTAGCAACAGGGACACATACAGCAATACAGTCAGTGCCGGGACAAGGTCATCCTGAGCCCAGGGCAAACATGCCAAACTGTGCCCCCGCCCCCAAGGTGTATGAGCATTATGTGTCATCAAAAATCCCCCCCCCCCAAAAAAAATGAGCACTAATCTTTTTCACCCCCCTAAGCATATATTCCCCCTCCTCCCAGTGCAAATCTGCTCCCCTGCTGAAATCCCCCCTTACAGCTCAAATCTTTACCCCATTCCCCAAATCCTCCAAATTCAAGTGCCGCCCCCCCCCCCAAAAAAAAAATCATTCCTCCTAGCACAAATTCTCTAACCCTAAAATTGCCCCTCCCAGTACACATCCCCCCATTGCAAACCCCCTTTCCAGCACAAAGCCCCCCAATCATCCCTCCTTGCACAAATCTTATTTCCCCATTCCTCCTCCCCCTAAATGTTAGCATACCCCCCAAAATCCACCCTGCTAGTACAATACTTACTGCCCCCCAAATCCCCCTTTCCAACACAAATCCCCTCCCCCAGTTTCCTTGTAGTGCCCCAGCACCTCACATGATACCACAGTGCCCAGGGCAGCTGCCCCTCCTGCCCACCCCTGGTCCCTGCCCTGAATACAATTCCCCTATTCTACTGAAAAAAGGACAATTTTCTTTTTGTATGCTCTTTTAAAGTACTAATTCCTTCTCATCTCTTCAAACTGTTGCCAGTAAGTTACCTGAAATTTCTCTAAAGGAGCCCTGGATAGCAGTAGGGATGGTCCAAACACTCCCCCAGTTCGGTTTGCACCAGAATATGTGAACAGGCAAAAAGTTCTAACGAACATGTGGACCCTATTAAAGTCTATGGGACAGGAACATGAAAAATCAAATGTGCTAATTTTAAAGTCTTATATGCAAGTTATTGCCATAAAAAGTATATAGTGATCTGGGTCCTGCCCCAGGGGACATGTATCAATGTAAAAAAAGTTTTTAAAACCACAGTTTTTTCAGGAGCAGTGATTTTAATAATGCTTAACCACGTACCAATTGGGCACTTAAACCCCCTTCCTAACCAGACCAATTTTCAGCTTTCGGTGCTCTCACACTTTGAATGACAATTACTCAGCCATGCAACTCTTTACCCATTTGAAATATTTGTCCTTTTTATCACACAAATAGAGCTTTATTTTAGTGGTATTTAATCACAGCTGGGTTTATTTTTTGCGTATAAATTAAAAAAGACTAAAAATTTGGTAAAAAAAATAAAAAAAAATTCTTTGTTTCTGTTAAAATTTATTGCAGAGTATTGACGAGTATTGTCAGAGTATTGGCAGAGTATTGGTGATTATTGGTGAGTATTGGCAGAGTATTGGTGAGTATTGGCAGAGTATTGCAGAGTATTGGCAGAGTATTGCAGAGTATTGCATAGTATTGCAGAGTATTGCATTGTATTGCAGAGTATTGCAGAGTATTGCAGAATATTGCATAGTATTGCAGAGTATGGCAGAGTATGGGCACTGAGCAGCGCTGTGGGCTGGATCTGTAGTGCCCACAGCGCTGCTCACAGTGCCCGCTGCCAGATCCCGCCCCCCCTATATCAATAGGTATCGGGGACATTGTACCCCTACCCATTCACAAAAAAAAGTAAAAACCACAATAGACAGTTTTTGACAATTCCTTTATTAACCACTTGCCACCCACCATATAGCAATATGACATCGGCAAAGTGGTTCTGTTATCCTGACAGGACGTCATATGACATGAACAAGATAACAAGCCAGCGCGAGCCCGTGGAGGTGTGCAGCGCGGCGATCTGAAGTGCTGTGTGTCAGTCTGACATACCACATCTCCAATTGTGGTATGGAGCCTCTGACAGAGGCTTCTTACCACGTGATCATCAGAGCTGATCATCATCGCGTGAACCAGGAAGTGCCGGTAAATGGCTTTTCTCGTTTCACGCTGACAGGGATAGCGACTATCTGAATTGTATCACCAGATGTAGCGACAGTGGAACTTGCGGACAAGTTAGCCTGGCTGTGTGTCCAAGGAAGTTTAGTGACAGGCAAAGGTAGGGGTAATCCAGAGGACTTGACTTCTGAGGACTTAGAGGAAGTTTCCAAACAGGGCTCAAGGCTACGAGATAATGGATAAGCTCGGTTGGAGGAGAGGGTTCAGGCTGTGACAATTGGCTGGTGAGGTGACCTCTAGAGAATTCAATAGACTTGTCAGCGTCTTTTGTTATAACAGAGTCAAATAAAGGCACATGGTTAAGTAAACTGTAGTCACATTTGGAAACGTTGTCATGCTCAGGATCTGGATAGGACTGGAATATAGGCATGTGACTGGTACTGGGCACACAAGAGTTATACATGGGCAATTCTGGATGCAGGTCTGGTACCAGGACCCAATCTCCTCTGCAGCCCAGTCTATGTGCGGATTGTGAAGATTAAGCCAGGGATACCCCAAGATAAGGGGATAAGCAGGAAAAGAAATCAGGTAGAAGTGGATTGTCTCCCTGTGAAGTTCCCCAATGGTCAGGGTAATAGGTACCATACACAAGGTCACCAGACCCATGGACAAGGGATAATTATCAATGGCTAAGACTGAGAAGGGTCTGTGTCCCTTAGTCACTGGAATCTGTAGACTGTGTGCTAAGTCCCTATCAATGAAATTGCTAGCAGCACCAGAATCAATGAAAGTGGAGAGTTGGTGAGAAAACTTGGCAGAACTAAGTTGTGCAGGAACAAATAAGCCATCTCTGAGGGAAACAGACACATTAGGGTCTACAAAAGCAGACCCCACCTGCACTAGACTCTTTGCGTTTCTTGGCGTTTCTCGACAGCTAGCGACAAAATGTTCATGGTTGCCACAATATAAGTAGAGACCTTGAGATCTCATTCTAGCCTTTTCCCAAGAGGATAAATGGGTAACGCCAATTTGCATGGGCTCATCCTCCTAAGGGAGGCTGAGAGAGCTCAGGAAATGAAGAAAAGGTGGGCAGCATACAGCTTTAGCTGAATAGGCACAGTCATCAGGATCATCATACAGTAAACCCTAATGCCGTGTACACACGGGCGGACTTTTTGACCGGACTGGTCCGACGGGACGAATCCGTCGGACAATCCGACCGTGTGTGGGCTTCATTGGACCTGCAGCTGACTTTTTCATTTGAAAATCAGATGGACTTTAGATTTGGAACATGTTTCAAATCTTTCCGACGGACTCGAGTCCGGTCGAAAAATCTGCTCGTCTGTATGCTAGTCCGACGGACGAAAACCGAAGCTAGGGCAGCTATTGGCTACTGGCTATCAACTTCCTTATTTCATCACGTACGAATCCGTCGGACTTTGGTGTGATCATGTGTAGGCAAGTCTATTCATTCAAAAGTCCGTCGGAAGTCCGTCAAAAGTCCGTTGAAGGTCCGTCGGAAAGACCGTCGGACCTTTGATGCTGAAAAGTCTGCCCGTGTGTACACGGCTTAAGGCTTTGAAAAAGGCTTCAATTGACCCTCTGACTGGGTCATCTGTGGGGAGACTAAACGCCCAAGACTAGGGATCCCCCTGCAACCAGTTAATAATCAGCCTGATCCGCTGTGCTTTAGATCCAGAGGAGTGTGGCTTGAGCTTAAAGTATAGCATACAGCTATTTTTAAAGTCAGAAAACATATGGGGGTCACCAGAAAAACGGTCAGGTGGGTTAACTTTGGGCTCTGGCTCCTGCATTACTGCTGGAGGTGCGTTTACACGCACAGACAGTTCCTGGGCTTGCACATGTCAGTTTTCAAATTTCCTCAGCAAATAAATGGGCTGGTGCAGAGTCCAACTTGACAGAAAATTTTTGTTAAAGGCTTGTGATAATGTCACAAATGTCATGTCTACCTCAATGCAGGTGGTCAGACACTATAGCTAGCTACTGTGTGCTTCACCTAGAGCAGACCCCTTTTCCATAAGGCAGGCAGGCCTACCGGTACTTGGTTGCCCCCAGGACTTATACACAATGCTATAGTGCCTGGCCACCACACTAGGGCAGACACAAACAGAGCAAACAACAGACTACTTGCAGTTTAGCAGACAGATAGCGTTGTTCTATCACAGTCCAGGTAAAAGGCAAGCTGAGTTTAGGGAATAATCCATACCTCCCAACTGTCCCTGATTTCGAGGGACTGTCCCTGATTTGGAGCAATGTCCCTCTGTCCCTCATTCCTCCTCATTTTGGTCTGATCTATATAGTTATATATAAAATGCACTTTTTATCTTTCAAAAAGTGTTTTCCAGTGCTAAACCTTTCATCTAATTTCTAAATTGCTGCATTTGCACACTTTAAAAGCCAATATAAAGGAAAAGTAGTGGTTAAAAAAGCACTTGTGGATTTAATTAACCTTTTTTGGGGTTAATTCTCATTTAAGGGGGTGTGTCCTATGCCTACATACATTTGCTAGTAGGTGTCCCTCATTCCCGTCTCAAAATGCTGGGAGGTATGATAATCCAATATCCGGGTCATACACAGGGAAATGCAACAGCAAAGCAGGGAAGACAAACGGGAGGCTTGATCAAAGACAATGCAGGTAACTCTGTCTCTATCACAAGCAAGAGATAGAGTATTTGGTTTGCTTATATCAGATGACTGACCAGATCAATCATCTTCCAGGTGAACACAGACAGGGGGAATGCAACAGCCAACAGCCTGATACTAGAACTGAGCACTTAAGTGATCCTGACACCAAGAGGCAGCAGTCACCAGGAGGTCTCCCATGGAGGCAGAGCTTTTTTATTTTTTACTCTTTTTCGGGTCCATCAGGTGGCGTGATTTTAATAAAGGGATTGTCAAAAACTGTCTGTTGTGGTTTTTACTTTTGGACCTTTTTTTTGGTGAATAGGTAGGGGTACAATATACCCCTACCCATTCACATGGGGGGGGCGGGATCTGGTTGGTCCCCTTGTTAAAGGGGACTTCCAGATTCCGATAAGCCCCCCACCCGCAGACCCCGACAACCAATGGCAAGGGTTGTCAGAAAGAGGCTCTTGTCCCCATCAACATGGGGACAAGGTGCTTTGGAGGGGACCCCAAAGCACCCTCCCCATGTTGAGGGCAAGTGGCCTGGTATGGTTCGGGGGGGGCGCTCGCTAAGGGTCTGGTTTGGATTTTCGGGGGACCCCACGGCAATTTTTTAAATTTTTTAAAAAAAATTTGTCGTGGAGTTCCCCTTAAAATCTATGCCAGACCCAAAGGGGTTGGTATGGATTTTGGGGGGACCCCACGCCATTTTTTTTCTAATTCTGTCATAGGGTTCCCCTTAACCACTTCAATACACTGTATTATATACTCTGCACTGTGTTATATATACTACACTGACTGCACTATATACTCTGCAATGTATTATATATACTATACGAACTGCACTATATACTCTGAATTGTATTATATATACTATACGGACTTCACTATATACACTGAACTGTATTATATATACTATACAGACTGCAATATATACTCTCAGCTGCATTATATATACTATACGGACTGCACTGTATACTCTCAACTGCATTATATATACTATACGAACTGCATTATATATACTAGACTGACTGCACTATATACTCTGAACTGTATAATACTGTATATATACTACAATAACTGTACTATATACTCTGAACTGTATAATATCTTCTACAATAACTGCACTATATGAACTGTATACTACTACACTGACTGACTGTACACTACACTACCTGCCTAATCTCCATTCATTCACTATATACGGCCGCCGTGTAAGCAGCATCTTTATATAGTGTGGGGCATGGACTTAGCCCATGAGCCATGATTAACCAAAGGCACCCTCCCTTTGGCCAATCATAGCTCTCACAGCACACCGCGCTGTGATTGGTCAAAGCATGCAGGTCAGGTGCATGATTTAGCCAATCAGCAGCCATCAATGCACTGCGATCTCATAGTGCATTATGGGGCGCAAATTTGCCACGAACACCCCATATGTTCATTTGCTCTGTATTACATTTGACTCGAACATCGGGACCATCCCTAGATGGCAGTAAAAACATGCTGTTCTGACCACAAGTTGTGTCTAAATATATGAACCAATATCCAGACATGTATCCGACATTGCCTATCTTCTGTAATTTCTCTTTAATAAATTAAATGGTATTTTCTGTGGCTGCAATGTAAAATGGGCTGATCTTTACGACTCCTTCAACATGATCCTTGTTGGAAAAAACATATACAATAGTGTTATACTCACAATATTGGAATAAAATCAAGCTTATGAAGTAAATTGCTCCAGCAGGTGAGACAGGTCACTCATCTACTGCCCCATGGTGGAAAACATACGCGTTTCGGGGAACAAACCCCCTTCCTCAGATCTAGCCTGTGACAGACTCACCCGGGACAGAGGCTATTGGAGGGGACTGAACGCAAGCCTCTTGCCCACCGATTATGGGCCCTAGCATTTGGGGGAATGGTGCTCTCTGTGAGCTGTATGCCTGGGGACCCTGGGGTTGGTGTTACTTTGGATTCAGCTCCATGTCCCCCCAAAACACACAGACTCTGGGAACCCTTTATATGCCATATTAGAATGATAAGGCTGAATTATACTGTTGGGACACATCCTGTGAGGAGATGCAGGTGTTATCAACTCCAACTACCTGTGTTTATGTTAATTGAGTGAGCTGATCACATTAGCCACCAGCACTGGCTAGGAGACGAACTGTTGATGACTAGGCTGAGGAGGGGGGAGATTGCTGTTTGTATTGTTAATTGTAATTAGCTCCAGCTATTGTGTTTATACTACTGTGTGAAGCTCGGTGCCCACAAGTCTGTCATCTGGTCTGGGTAAATGTTTTAGTAAATTAGCTCATATTAATTAGGTTAGCTTTGAGTCAGCCTGCTGTATAAATGTGTGTGATATCTCAAATAAAGAGTGAGTCCTGATGTACTCCAAGACTGGTGTTGTCTAGTTCTTGGGGGTTCCTATAGCCAGATCCATTGGACTCGTGTTCCAGAACTTAGGAAGCGGTATACTGACGGAAGCACTCAAGTGGAGTGTGGGACGTTCCGTGACATTTAGCCTGTGACAGACCTAGCCAGCTCAGCGAAGCTGGCCCCCCTACAATCAGCACAAATAAAAACTCAAGTGTGTTTCTTTAGTGCTACATTTGTGCTGTTTTGTGCCGTAAAAATCTACATTTGTGCTGCTTTTATTTTTAAGATATTAGCAATTGTTTTTTCCAGACTATGACATCACCTGGCCCCCCTACAACGCCCAAATGACACAAAACTGGTCTCGTTGGTTAGTGCTATGTTTGTGCTGTTTTGTGCTGCTAACATTTCCGTTCTATCTCTTATCGTTTTTGCGTTATTAATGATTTATTAAAGGTCACCAAAGGTCACTGAGCCCCCTACAATGCCCAAATGACACAAAACTGGTCTCATTGGTTAGTGCTACGTTTGTGCTGTTTTGTGCTGCTAAAAATTCCGTTCTATCCTTTATCGTTTTCTCGTTATTAATGATTTATTAAAGGTCACCAAAGGTCAGTCAGCTCCCCTACAACGCCCAAATGACATGAAACTGGTCTCGTTGGTTAGTGCTACGTTTGTGCTGGTTTGTGCTGCTAAAATTTTTATTTGTGCTGTTATGGTTTTTAAGTTATAACAGTTTTTTTTTTTTTCAAACCCCACTCACTTTGCCCACCCTACAATCAGCACAAATAAAAACTCAAGTGTGTTTCTTTAGTGCTACGTTTGTGCTGTTTTGTGCTGTAAAAATTTACATTTGTGCTGCTTTTATTTTTAAGATATTAGCAATTGTTTTTTCCAGACTATGACATCACCTAGCCCCCCTACAACGCCCAAATGACACAAAACTGGTCTTGTTGGTTAGTGCTACGTTTGTGCTGTTTTGTGCTGCTAACATTTCCGTTCTATCTCTTATCGTTTTTGCGTTATTAATGATTTATTAAAGGTCACCAAAGGTCACTCAGCCCCCCTACAATGCCCAAATGACACAAAACTGGACTCGTTGGTTAGTGCTACGTTTGTGCTGTTTTGTGCTGCTAAAATTTCCATTCTATCTTTTATCGTTTTCGTGTTATTAATGATTTATTAAAGGTCACCAAAGGTCAGTCAGCCCCCCTACAACGCCCAAATGACACGAAACTGGTCTTGTTGGTTAGTGCTACGTTTGTGCTGGTTTGTGCTGCTAAAATTTTTATTTGTGCTGTTATGGTTTTTAAGTTATAACAGTTTTTTTTTTTTTCAAACCCCACTCACTTTGCCCACCCTACAATCAGCACAAATAAAAACTCAAGTGTGTTTCTTTAGTGCTACATTTGTGCTGTTTTGTGCTGCTAAAATTTCCGTTCTACCTTTTATCGTTTTTGCTTTATTAATGATTTATTAAAGGTCACCGAAGGTCACTTAGCCCCCCTACAACACCCAAATGACACAAAACTGGTCTCATTGGTTAGTGCTACGTTTGTGCTGTTTTGTGCTGCTAAAATTTTGGTTCTATCTTTTATTGTTTTCACGTTATTAATGATTTATTAAAGGTCACCAAAAGTCAGTCAGCCCCCCTACAACACCCAAATGACACGAAACTGGTCTCGTTGGTTAGTGCTACATTTGTGCTGTTTTGTGCTACTAAAATTTTTATTTGTGCTGTTATGGTTTTTAAGTTATAATAGATTTTTTTTTCAAACCCCACTCACTTTACCCCCCTTACAATCAGCACAAATAAAAACTCAAGTGTGTTTCTTTAGTGCTACATTTGTACTGTTTTGTGATGTTTAAATTTATGTTCTATCTTTTATCATTTTTGCGTTATTAATGATTTTTTTAAAGGTCACCAAAGTTCACTCAGCCCCCCTACTACACCCAAATGACACAAAACTGGTCTCGTTGGTTAGTGCCTCATTTGTGCTGGTTTGTGCTGCTAAAATTTTTATTTGTGCTGTTATGGTTTTTTAGTTATAACAGCTTGTTTTTATATTTGTGCTTTTTTGTGTCATAATAATAAAAATTTGTGCTGCTTTTTTTTTAAGATAATAGCAATTTGTTTTTTCCAGATGATGACATCACCCCGCTCTCCTGTCACGTACCTGGTTAGTGAGCTCCTGGTTAGAAAGCAGCCATGGGAGCACAGTGAGGTATGAGTGCCTGTGATCAGTCCAGTAGACTGCGTGGTGGCAGCAGTCAGCGGGTGGATGTGGCGGCAGAACCAGCTGGTGGCAGATGAGCTGGCACTAAGCTTGGATGGTGGCAGACAGTGTGTAAGCAGCTGGAAGGAGGAGACAGATGATACGTTGCTGGGCTGAAGAGCTGTAGCAGGCTGGATGAGCAGGATGCAGGGTCAGATGAGCCGGGTCCATAATGGTCAGGCAGATCAGGCATAGACGGCACACAACAGGATAGTCAGGTCACAAGCCAAGTCAGCAACAGGAGGTAGATCAGGCAAGAAGAGAAGGCAGAAGCAGAATCCAGAGACAAGCCAAGGTCAGGGCAGGTAGCAGTCAAACGGAGGTCAGGAGCAAGCTGGGTTAGGATCAGAGGTCAAACACAGGAATCAGGAATGAACACAGAAGCGGCACACCAAATTGCAGCCTGTTTAAATAGTCTGTCTGGTGCCAGCATTGGTGACAGGCTCACGCTCATCTGCCCAGCCAGTCTGCGCATGCACATATGTATGTACAGGGAGACATCATTTGTGCTATGCAAAAGCCTTCGCTGACACCCCCTACAACAGCCAAACAAAATGAAAACGGGCTGGTTGGTTAGTGCCACGTTTGTGTTGGTTTGTGCCCATTTACTTTCCATTCTATCTCCTTTTGTTTTTCAGTTATTGTTTGAACCCACAAGTTATTCAGTTATTTAATAAAGGTCACCAAAGGTTACCCAGCCCCCCTACAAGAGACAAAAGGCATGAGACTGGGCTGGTTGGTGCCTCCTTTGTGCTGGTTTGTGCTGTTTAAATATCAGTTCTACCGCTTTTCGTTTTTCAGTTATTTACTATTTATTAAAGGTCACCAAAGGTCACTCAGCCCCCCTACACATGAAACTGGGTTGGTTGGTTAGAGCTGCGTTTGTGCTGTTAAAATGATTTTGTGTGCTGCTTTGATTTCTTAATTGTAAAAGTTTGTTTTTATTTGATCAAACCCCACCCACTTTGCATCCCATGTTATTAGATACTTTAAGGCCTCATGCACACGAGACGCTGTTAAACGCGTTAAATAACTGAAAAACAAAAAGTGGTAGAACTGATATTTAAACAGCACAAACCAGCACAAAGGAGGCACCAACCAGCCCAGTTTCATGCCCTTTGTCTCTTGTAGGGGGGCTGGGTAACCTTTGGTGACCTTTAATAAATCAACAATAACTGAAAAACAAAAGGAGATAGAATGGAAAGTAAATAGGCACAAACCAACACAAACGTGGCACTAACCAACCAGCCCATTTTCATTTTGTTTGGCTGTTGTAGGGGGTGTCAGGGAAGGCTTTCGCATAGCACAAATGATGTCTCCCTGTACATACATATGTGCATGCGCAGACTGGCAACTGGCTGGGCAGATGAGCGTGAGCCTGTCACCAATGCTGGCACCAGACAGACTATTTAAACAGGCTGCAATTTGGTGTGCCGCTTCTGTGTGTTCATTCCTGATTCCTGTGTTTGACCTCTGTTCCTAACCCAGCTTGCTCCTGACCTTCGTTTGACTGCTACCTGCCCTGACCTTGGCTTGTCTCTGGATTCTGCTTCTGCCTTCTCTTCTTGCCTGATCTACCTCCTGTTACTGACTTGGCTTGTGACCCGACTATCCTGTTGTGTGCCGTCTATGCCTGATCTGCCTGACCATTATGGATCCGGCTCATCTGACCCTGCATCCTACTCATCCAGCCTGCTACAGATCTTCAGCCCAGCAAGGTCTCATCTGTCTCCTGCTTCCAGCTGCTTACCCACAGTCTGCCACCAGCCAAGCTCAGTGCCAGCTCATCTGCCACCAGCTGGTTCTGCCGCCACATCCACCTGCTGACTGCTGCCACCACGCAATCTACTGGACTGATCACAGGCACTCATACCTCACTGTGCTCCCATGGCTGCTTTCTAACCGGGAGCTCACTAACCAGGTACGTGACAGGAGAGCGGGGTGATGTCATCATCTGGAAAAAAACAAATTGCTATTATCTTAAAAATAAAAGCAGCATGAATTTTTATTATTATGACACAAAAAAGCACAAATATAAAAACAAGCTGTTATAACTAAAAAACCATAACAGCACAAATAAAATTTTAGCAGCACAAACCAGCACAAATGAGGCACTAACCAATGAAACCAGTTTTATGTCATTTGGGTGTTGTAGGGGGGCTGACTGACTTTTGGTGACCTTTAATAAATCATTAATAACGCGAAAATGATAAAAGATAGAACGGAAATTTTAGCAGCACAAAAGAGCACAAACGTAGCACTAACCAACGAGACCAGTTTTGTGTCATTTGGGTGTTGTAGGGGGGCTGAGTGACCTTCGGTGACCTTTAATAAATCATTAATAACGCAAAAACGATAAAAGGTAGAACAGAAATTTTAGCAGCACAAAACAGCACAAATGTAGCACTAAAGAAACACACTTGAGTTTTTATTTGTGCTGACTGTAGGATGGGCAAAGTGAGTGGGGTTTGAAAAAAATAAATAAACTGTTATAACTTAAAAACCATAACAGCACAAATAAAAATTTTAGCAGCACAAACCAGCACAAATGTAGCACTAACCAACGAGACCAGTTTCGTGTCATTTGGGCGTTGTAAGGGGGCTGACTGACCTTTGGTGACCTTTAATAAATCATTAATAACGCGAAAATGATAAAGGATAGAACGGAAATTTTAGCAGCACAAAACAGCACAAACGTAGCACTAATCAACGAGACCAGTTTTGTGTCATTTGGGCATTATAGGGGGGCTGAGTGACCTTTGGTGACCTTTAATAAATCATTAATAACGCAAAAACGCTAATGGATAGAACGGAAATGTTAGCAGCACAAAACGGCACAAACGTAGCACTAACCAACGAGACCAGTTTTGTGTCATTTAGGCGTTGTAGGGGGGCTGACTGACCTTTGGTGACCTTTAATAAATCATTAATAACGCAAAAACGATAAAAGATAGAACAGAATTTTTAGCAGCACAAAACAGCACAAACGTAGCACTAACCAACGAGACCAGTTTCGTGTCATTTGGGTGTTGTAGGGGGGCTGACTGACTTTTGGTGACCTTTAATAAATCATTAATAACGCAAAAACAATAAAAGGTAGAACGGAAATTTTAGCAGCACAAAACAGCACAAATGTAGCACTAAAGAAACACACTTGAGTTTTTATTTGTGCTGATTGTAGGGTGGACAAAGTGAGTGGGGTTTGAAAAAAAAAAAAACTGTTATAACTTAAAAACCATAACAGCACAAATAAAAATTTTAGCAGCACAAACCAGCACAAACGTAGCACTAACCAACGAGACCAGTTTTGCATCATTTGGGCATTGTAGGGGGGCTGACTGACCTTTGGTGACCTTAAATAAATCATTAATAACGCAAAAACAATAAAAGATAGAACGGAATTTTTAGCAGCACAAAACAGCACAAACGTAGCACTAACCAACAAGACCAGCTTTGTGTCATTTGGGCATTGTAGGGGGGCTGACTGACCTTTGGTGACCTTTAATAAATCATTAATAACGCAAAAACGATAAAAGATAGAACAGAGTTTTTAGCAGCACAAAACAGCACAAACGTAGCACTAACCAACAAGACCAGTTTTGTGTCATTTGGGCGTTGTAGGGGGGCTAGGTGATGTCATAGTCTGGAAAAAACAATTGCTAATATCTTAAAAATAAAAGCAGCACAAATGTAAATTTTTACGGCACAAAACAGCATAAACGTAGCACTAAAGAAACACACTTGAGTTTTTATTAGTGCTGATTGTAGGGGGGCCAGCTTCGCTGAGCTGACCTAGCCGGGAAAGAGACTTTTGGAGGGGACTGTATGCAAACCTCTTGCCGATCGATCGGAGGCCCTTGCATTTGGGGGAACGGTGCTCTTTGTGAGCTGTATGCCTGGGGACCCTGGATTTGCCATATTGGAATAGTGGCTGATTCATAATGCTGGGACAGATACTGTTAGGAGAGGCTGATGTAAATTCCAAAACCTGTCTGTCTATTGTCTGCTGAAAATGTGTATTGTAAATAAGTCTACTATGGGATCTAAGATTCATTAGATCCCCATTGTTATTTGTGTTAATTAACTCTGCTATTGTGTGAAGAAGAGTCTAAGTTGATTGTGCTAATGTTGATTGGATTTTCTGAACTACAAGACGGCCAGTCTGGCCTAACGGTCAAGTCTGAGTCATCTAGGCTGTCTAAAGGGATTAGTTAATTAGCTCATGTTAATTAGGTTAATTAGGTTACAGCTGTATTGTTAGAGTAATATGAGCAGGAGGTCTGCACCTACACTTTGAGTGTATAAAAGCCTGTATTTTGTCAATAAAGAGAGATTCATGGTTGAACTTACATACAGCCTGCCTGGTGTTTGTTCTCAGCTATCACAACTGGGTTAGAACGGCACAGAGCTGTAGTTCTAATCCCGGAGCATTGGATGACCGAACCATCAGACGTTGCAATCTGATCCAATAGCTGCAGAGGAGTGTCGGGAGAATGGAACCGAGCGAGCAAAGGGGCACGTTACATTGGTTGGCAGCCGTGGGATTTGCTCTCCAGTTACTGGGACACTCCAAACCAGCCTGCAGGAGAGCCACGCTGAAAGACTTACTTGAGAGCCGTGGAGGGAATGGTGGGATCGTGCTTCCTTGCCGTGAACACATCCAAACCATCACCTGGATCCAAGGTAGCAGGATAGCAGGAGAGGAGAAATACCAGCCACCATGGATGAGGAATTCAGAAGGAGGTTGCGAGAGGAGATACAGCACAGAGGACCAGTATCAGAGCAGGTCCTGCTAGGATGGTTTGATTCTGTCCGCTGTGAGCTCTGGAAGGAAGCGCTAACCCGTGAGCAGCGACACCAGGGAAAAGTTCTCCCCTCCGTCCATGTGAGGTACTGGTCGCAGTATGAAGTGCGAATGCTGTTTTTGGGGGAACAGCCGAACCAGGAGTGGACAGCCGAGTTAAGCAGGCTGATCCGGGCAGAAATGCGGTTGGACGAGAGCTACAGAGCCCTCCAGTGGTATGTAGCCCAAGTGTGCCCATGGACAGCGGATGACAGCCCCACGGAAGGCTTTGACTACGATGGCCTGGGATTGTTATACTGGAGGCTGTCCGGGGACCCTGACTTTGGAAGTGATCGGGAGTGGCGTTTAGAGGAAATAATGAAGCACAGAGAGCAGAGACTGAATGTCTCAGAAGTGCACTGGGCACTGGAAGATTTGGAGTTTCTGGCCGTTCAGGAATGGGAGTTGGAGATCGCCTACAAACAGCTGTTAGACTCTGCTCAGCAGCAGGGTGGTGCTCCCTTTGCCTGGGACTATCATGAAATGCCAGTTGACAACTCTGAAATCCTGGCTGAAGAGTTGACAATGTGGCAGAGTAACGGTGTACTTTGCCAACCTGCCCCCGCAGCTATGGAAGCGGAGGTCTTATGGCGGATGCAGCAAGTGCTGACTGACCTTGATGAACCTGTTTATGCATTGGATGATCTTGGATGGAGGAATGTGCCTGTCCAGCAGAATGCAAGAGAATCGGCAGTGGAAAATCTGAAGATTGCCGTCCCCAAACCTGAAGTGCTGACAACAGGGCAGAGCTCTGCTAACCTCTGCCCAGCACTGATAGCATCTTCTGGGTTCCACGGAGAGGAGATGGTGAACCTTTATCCCCAGACACCAGTTGCAGAGACAGGGGATTTGATATACTTTTCTGCTGAAGAAGAACAACCTGGTGAGCCTCCAGCAGAAGAGTAGCTGTTAATAGGGCCAAACTTCACTATGCTCTGCCCAGCACCAACAGAAGTATCTGTGAAGTTACAAGGAACTTCCCCAGCTGAAGCGCTGGCAACCGGACAGAGGGTCCAAGATCTCTGCCCTACACCTGCGTCAGTTCCGGAGGCTCAGGGTGAGAAGGAGGTGGTCACTTTCCAGCAGCAGATCAGGATACAGGGGGAGAAGGGAGAGGAGGTGTTCGTCGTCCCTCCCCAACAGTTAGCCGGAGCAGATGGTGTGGGGTTTCCAGCAGAAGGGCTGGCAACAGGGCCGAGTACTGCTGGACTCTGCCCTCAACTAACAGAGGATGGATGTCCTGTGAAGGTGGATGGGACTTCAGTCTCCACCTGTATACCCCAGGGATGCTGGGCAGTCGGCCCAGATCCACAACAGCATGACGGAGTGAGCCCAGACACCCTGTCTTCTCTCCAGCGGCAGAAAGGACTCCAGGGAGAAGGGCCAGTCCAGGCCTCTCCCCAGCGGCAGATATGTTCTCTGAGAGAGGCAGAGGTTGGCTGGGTGAGTAATACTTTGTTTGGAACAATTTGTTTGGGGTACTGTGTGGGTACAGGCATTAGAGGACTGGAACTACTGACTAACTTCGAAGTCAACCCGTCTGGGGTCTCCTCCTGTGTTAGTCTCCTGCCGAAAGTGGAGAAATGTGACAGACCTAGCCGGGAAAGAGACTTTTGGAGGGGACTGTATGCAAGCCTCTTGCCGATCGATCGGGGGCCCTGGCATTTGGGGGAACGGTGCTCTTTGTGAGCTGTATGCCTGGGGACCCTGGATTTGCCATATTGGAATAGTGGCTGATTCATAATGCTGGGACAGATACTGTTAGGAGAGGCTGATGTAAATTCCAACACCTGTCTGTCTATTGTCTGCTGAAAATGTGTATTGTAAATAAGTCTACTATGGGATCTAAGAGTCATTAGATCCCCATTGTTATTTGTGTTAATTAACTCTGCTATTGTGTGAAGAAGAGTCTATGTTGATTGTGCTAATGTTGATTGGATTTTCTGAACTACAAGACGGCCAGTCTGGCCTAATGGTCATGTCTGAGTCATCTAGGCTGTCTAAAGGGATTAGTTAATTAGCTCATGTTAATTAGGTTAATTAGGTTACAGCTGTATTGTTAGAGTAATATGAGCAGGAGGTCTGCACCTACACTTTGAGTGTATAAAAGCCTGTATTTTGTCAATAAAGATAGATTCATGGTTGAACTTACATACAGCCTGCCTGGTGTTTGTTCTGAGCTATCACAACTGGGTTAGAACGGCACAGAGCTGTAATCCCGGAGCATTGGATGACCGAACCATCAGATGTTGCAATCTGATCCAATAGCTGCAGAGGAGTGTCGGGAGAGTGGAACCGAGCGAGCAAAGGGGCTTGTTACATAGCCGAACCAAGTAACGAGCCACTATTTGAGTGTCTGCACACTGAGAACACACTGCACTCAACAAACAGTTGGGTGGAGACAACCTTAACCCTCTGAACAGTGCCATGGTACACCAACCGAATGTCGGTACGTCCTGACAAAGTTCTGGTGGGCAGAGCGAAACATGTAGATGGAAGGACAGGTCCCCATCTCCGTGTGTCACCGCATGCTTTGATCTTTATGACCCTGCTTACCTGCTTTCCATCCAGCACTTTCGGAAACCGGACAGCACTACTCTGGGGATCAGTTACCAGCATAAGGGCTGATTGAACTACCTGGACTTTTAGCCACCATTGATTGATATACCAGCATTACAGCAGGCTTTCAGCCTCTAGAGCATGCACTGCTCAAGGATCAAACTGAGACTGATATCACCTATGACGGCTGCTGGATAATAAGACTAATCTGCTGCAGGATCATGAGTACCCTACATCACATAGACCTCAGATGTATATGCATAGGTCATATTGGCTGTGGTTGTAATTTGGCATAGGTTACCCAACTCTATGGGATCATCCCTACACTGCAGGCCGGATCTCATATGCTTGAGTCTCCTATCTTTGGTACTTAGATAGGATGTATGGACTGGCTTTGCAATCTTCACTCCAGCCTTATCATCGTGATTGTTTTTGTAATCCAGCATCAGTATACTCAACATATGATGTGATATCTACTTGAGCTGCCTGTATGAAGTTATGTCTTGGTACCTGACACTGCTTTACCAATATATGTCCAGAAACATCTATATTCAATTATTTTCATCTTTATGCTGAAGATTTTGTGACTTAAGCAGACCCACAAGCTCTGGACTGTCCATTACCTCTGTGTCTTTGGGCACTGATGGATTTCATGTTTCTGGCTTGGATTACGTCGGATCGTTCCCTGAGGAACTCAGCACTCCAATCACCCACTGAGGTTTTAAGTTGGGGTGCTGGCTCCTTTGGGGTTCTTTTAGGTTGTGCCTATACTTGTGGTGCAGGTGTATAACAGGGAGGGGGGACCCCATTTTGGGGGGTCACCAGCTCCTACTTGGGGGATTTATGTGCATTAGGTAGGGTATATGGTTTGGAGGGGATTTAGCTGGTTAGGTAGGCTGTGCGGTATGGTATCTGAGTCAGGGAGGGAATGGGTTCATGGGAGGTGTGGGGTTAGGGAAGATTTGGGTATGATGCTGTTATTTTTATTTCATGCATATTTTGTATGGTCACCATTATTTTTTCCAGCACTGCCTTAACCCTCTTGGGCATGGAGTTCACCAGAGCTTAACAGGTTGCCACTGGAGTCCTCTTCTACTCCTCCATGACAACATTACGGAGCTGGTGGATGTTAGAGACCTTGCACTCCACCTTCCGTTTGAGGATACCCCACAGATGCTCAATAGGGTTTAGGTCTGGAGACATGCTTGGCCAGTCCATCACCTTTACCCTCAGCTTTTTTAGCAACGCAGTGGTCGTCTTGGAGGTGTGTTTGGGGTCGTTATCATATTGGAATACTGCCCTGCGGCCCAGTCTCTGAAGAAAGGGGATCATACTCTGCTTCAGTATGTCACAGTACATGTTGACATTCATGGTTCCCTGTATGAACTGTAGCTCTCCAGTGGCGGCAGCACTCATGCAGCCCCAGACCATGACACTCCCACCACCATGCTTGACTGTAGGCAGGACACACTTGTCTTTGTACTCCTTACCTGGATGCCGCCACACACGCTTAACACCTAACATCTGAATCAAATAAGTTTATCTTGGTTTCATCAGACCATGGGACATGGTTCCAGTAATCCATGTCTTTAGTCTGCTTTTGTTCAGCAAACTGTTTCCGGGCTTTCTTGTGCATCATCTTCAGAAGAGGCTTCCTTCTGGGATGACAGCCATGTAGACCAATTTGATGCAGTGTGCGGCGTATGGTCTGAGCACTGACAGGCTGACCCCACAACCCTTTGACCTCTGCAGCAATGCCGGCAGCAGTCATACATCTATTTCCCAAGGACAATCTCTTGATATGACGCTGTTCGGTTCGCAGCAGAACTTGCGAACAGGCAAAAAATGTGTTCGAACACGCGAACACCGTTAAAGTCTATGGGACACAAACATGAATAATCAAAAGTGAGCAGTGATTTTAATAATGCTTAAAACAATAAAAGTGTAATATTCCTTTAAATTTCGTACCTGGGGGGTGTCTATAGTATGCTTGTAAAGGGGCGCATGTTTCCCATGTTTAGAACAGTCTGACAGCAAAATTACATTTCAAAGGAAAAAAAGTCATTTAAAACTACTCGCGGCTATTAATGAATTGCCGGTCCGACAATACACATAAAAGTTCAGTGATAAAAACAGCATGGGAATTCCCCACAGGGGAACCCCGAACCAAAATTAAAAAAAAAAATGGCGTGGGGTCCCCCTCAAAATCTATACCAGACCCTTCAGGTCTGGTATTGATTTTAAGGGGACCCCCACGCCAAAATTTTTTAAAAAAATGGCGTGGGGTCCCCCCAAAAATCCACAGCCCAGAAGGACAGCTACAAGAGAACAGGCCAATGGAAACACAGTATGAATGGCTAAAGCACTCTACCCTCAAGGACTTACTGGAGAACCGGGGCCGACCGGCCAACAATCGTAAGAAGAGGGATATTATCGCAGAACTAGTCGAAATGGATAGAGCCAAAAGACCTAACAAAACTGAAAGGCCCAGCATAACAGACAGGACACCAGAAGAGGCAAGTTTTGATCAGGCTGTTAACATAAGACTGGCACATTATGGTCCTAACCCTACAGCGGAGATCATAGACCTAGTTATAGTGGCTGTGGAGGCAAATTGGCTACAGTAAAGAGGTGCTGCAGCAGCAGAAGTCACAGCAGCACCAACTGAAAGGAGAGGAGAGGTACAGATACCAGTCATCATGGAAGAGGAATTCAGAAGGAGGTTGGGAGAGATGCAGATACAGCATGGCTGGGTGACTAACGCTCTGTTTGGAACAATTTCTTTGGGGTACTGTGTGGATAACAGCATTAGAGGACTGGAACTATGGACTAACTTCAGAGTCAACCCATCTGGGATCTCCTCCTGTGTTAGTCTCCTGCCGAAAGGGGAGAGATGTGACGGGAGAGCCCGTGGAACCCAGAATCCTTTGGAAGTATGGGATACCCTTGTTTCAGCTCCCCATGCACCTCTTATGTCTAAGTCACCCTGTGCTATCCTGGCACAGGGTGACTGAGAAAATATATATTGAATTACTTAAAATGGGACAGTAATATTTATACACAATATCTCCCAGGATATATGTAAAGACTATTCTTGGTTTGTTTGATTCTGAACTAACATGTTAATTGAAAGAGCTGATCACATTGGCCTCTGTACAATGTAGGAGACAGGCCGACTCCTAGTGGAGCTCCTGCTGTTGTGAGAATGTCCTGTGTTTAAACTTATGATAATGTATCATCTACTGTGTGAAGCTCGGTGACAACAAGTCTGACCTGTAGTGAAATCCTGATTTATCATAACAATGACCAGGCTGCTTAAAGGGATTAGTTTATGAGCTCATGTTAATTAGATTTCTGGTCACAGGTGTATTTTCAGAGTAATATGAGCAGGAGGTATACACCTCCTCTTTTTACTGTATATAAGACTTGTATGCCTTTCAATAAAAATTCATTCCTGTTTGACCCTCAACACAGAGCCTCGTCTCGTACTTGGGGGGAGAATTATTCATATTGGTTTCTTGTTCGGCTGGTTGGAGTGTTTGGTATCTGCCTTTGTGAATGGAATGTCATAAACGGCTTTAACCCATTTCATACCCGGGGTGTCGTTACAATAATCATCAATTCACATTGTTTAGAGGAGTTCTGGTGATACAGTAGAACCAATCTGTGTCAATAGGAATTAACAATAGTTTGACTTTTCAACGTAGCTAACCTATTGTATTTATGGTACTACGCTGCCATCTAGAGTTTGCGGCCAGAAATGCTTCCCTCATAGCAACTGACGTACAGTATCTCACAAAAGTTAGTATACCCCTCACAGTTTTGTAAATATTTTGTTATATTTTTTCATGTGACGACACTGAAGAAATGACACGTTGCTAAAGTAGTGAGTGTACAGCTTGTATCCACATTACAAGGGTAAGGTGGCGGAACTTATCCAGCTGTCGCAGAGGGAGCAGAGGATGAAACATCTTCAGGAGGCCTTGCAGAAAGGTTTGTGCAATGCGTTTCCAGAGCCTGGGAGGTTACAATTTCCTCGTACTCCTGGACAACGTGTTGCTGAGGCTTCGGTCAGTCACAGAAGGAGCGGTGGAGAAGGTGACCGTCTGACCAATGCGTTCAGACAATTTTTTAGTCCGCAGCCCCAAGGTCTAATCGGTTCCAGCAACCATCTCCAGCATTTTGTTGTAACGGTGTAAATTTGCTGTCCCCTCAAAATAACTCAACACACAGCCATTAATGTTTAAACCGCTGGCAACAAAAGTGAGTACATCCCTAAGTGAAAATGTCCAAGTTGGGCCCAGTTAGCCATTTTCCCTCTCCAGTGTCATGTGACTCATTAGTGTTACAAGGTCTCAGGTGTGAATGGGGAGCAGGTGTGTTAAATTTGGTGTCATTGCTCACACTCTCTCATACTGGTCACTGGAAGTTCAACATGGCACCTCATGGCAAAGAACTCTATAAAGCTCTACATAAAGATGGCCTAGGCTATAAGAAGATTGCCAAGACCCTGAAACTGAGCTGCAGCACAGTGGCCAAGACCATACAGCTGTTTAACAGGACAGGTTCCACTCAGAACAGGCCTTGCCATGGTCGACCAAAGAAGTTGTGTGCACCTGCTCAGCGTCATATGCAGAGGTTGTCTTTGGGAAATAGAGGTTGAAGGGGTGGGGGGTCAGCTTGTCAGTGTTCAGACCATGGGAGTAGCATAAGGGGTTGCCAGGGTCACAATCGCAACCCTGCCCCTAGCTCCAGGGGGCCCTTGCAGCCTCCCTGTCATATTATCATATCCTCCACAAAATCCAGCTTTGATCTGCGCTAGGGCCTCACAGGCACGCTCCAGTACTGGGCTTCTACTTTGCCTTCCACAGTCCACACCCCTCTGTTCCCATTGGCTGGGGAGAAGCTGTGAGCCATTTCCTGAATGGAGAGGAGCACGAGGTGAGAAGAGCCCAGGATGGGGAAGTGTCTGTGCTGTGTGCTGGCAACATGAAATGGTAACCAAGGCAAGAGGAGGAGAGTGCTATCCTGTAGCCACAATGGGACCGATGTCACTGTTGAGGTATGACACTGCTTAGTGTCTCCTAGTCACCAGCTGGGATTCTCTGTACCCCCCCCACCCGGGGATGTCTCTTTACCCCACTTCCCTGACAAATAGGGAAAAGACACAAGCTCCGGGAGGTGACCTTCCCCCAACACCTGCCAACACTGACAGAGAAACCTTCAGAAATTGCTAAAACAAATCCCTTAACACCTCCTCGGGGGGCCCCTGAAGGGCTGCAGGCTCCAGATTTTGTGTCACATGGCTTTGCCCTCCCAGATCTACGTCCCAAAGCCCCCTGACCACCCCCTCCACCCTGCATGCTGTGCCTGGCTGCTGAGCTTCTTTCCCATTACAGCACTCTATACTGTTCCTCCTCTGCAGGGCTTAAATCACATTACTTTACAACACAGCCAATTAGCCATGATCTGCACAGGGTGTATCTGCCTACTGCAACTACACTGCCGTTCCAACCAGAGCATTTCACAAGTCAGAAGAGAAACATAACAGCCAGATACACCCTGTGCAGACTGACCGACTGTGTGTAAAGAAATGTGATTTCAGCCCTGTGTAGTGTGTGTGTGGGGAGGGGGCTGTATAAAGTGCTGGGATGGGAAAGGAGCTCTGCCAAGTGACCTGCCAGGGGTCCCTGTCCTCTGATTCTCCAGCAGTGATCCCTGTCCTCTGATTCTCCAGTGGTAATCCCTGTCCTCTGATTCTCTAGCGGTAATCCCTGTCCTCTGATGTTAAGAGGAACTCTGGGAACTCAAAACTCTTAAGCCACTTTGAGTATCTTGGTGTGTGGTGGATATATCTGCATGCACGTTGCAAGTAGTGGGGGGAGGCAGGTTAACTTTTGCAACGGGGGCCACAAGCTTCAAGCTATGCCTCTGGCTCAGACCATGTGCCGCACACTGCATAAAACTGGTCTGCATGGCTGTCGTCCAAGAAGGAAGCCTCTTCTAAAGATGATGCACAAGGAAGCCCGCTAACAGCTTGCTGAAGACAAGAAGACTAAGGACATGGATTACTGAAACCACATCCTGTGGTCTGATGAGACCAAGACAAACTTATTTGGTTCAGATGGTGTCAAGCCTGTGTGGCGTCAACCAGGTGAGGAGTACAAAGACAAGTGTGTTTTGCCTACAGTCAAGCATGGTGGTGGGAATGTCATGGTCTGGGGCTGCATGAGTGCTGCTGGCACTGGGGAGCTATAGATCATTGAGGGAACCATGAATGCCAAAATGTACTGTGACATGCTGAAGCAGAGCATGATCTCCTCCCTTCAGAGACTGGGCCGTAGAGCAGTATTCCAACATGATAACTACCCAAAACACACCTCCTAGAAGACCACTGCCTTGCTAAAGAAGCTGAGGGTAAAGGTGATGGACTGGCCAAGCATGTCTCCAGACCTATACCCTATTGAACATCTGTGGGGCATCCTCAAATGGAAGGTGGAGGAGCGCAAGTTCTCTAATGTCCACCAGCTCCGTGATGTCGTCATGGAGGAGTGGAAGAGGACTCCAGTGGCAATCTGTGAAGCTCTGGTGAACTCCATGCCCATGAAGGTTAAGGCAGTGCTGGAAAATAATGATGGCCACATAAAATATTGACACTTTGGGCCCAATTTGGACATTTTCACTTAGGGGTGCACTCACTTTTGTTGTCAGCGGTTTAGACATTAATGGCGGTGTGTTGAGTTATTTTGAGAGGACAACAAATTTACACTGTTATATAAGCTGTACACTCACTACTTTACATTGTAGCAAAGTGTCATTTCTTCAGTGTTGTCACATGAAAAGATACAATAAAATAAATTTAAACTATTAATACCATCCACTGCCCTACTGACACCATCCACTGCCCTACTGACACTGTCATAAAAAAAATAAAATAATGAAATAAAAAAAACTACTGATACCATTCATTGCCCTACTGACACTGTTCACACACCGTCCACTGCAGTACTGACACTTTCCTATGCTTTACTAACTGACACTGTCCACTAGGTTAAGTTTATATTTTTACAATGACATTTTATTATATTTTTCTAAGTTTTCCTTACCATTTAGTTAGGTCTAGTTAGTTAATTTCTTTTTTTTTTTTTTAAGGGCTTCAAACCCCAGTGATCTTTGATCTCTGATCTTTGATCTCTTTCATGTAGTTTTGGCAGATCTCCACCTTTTAAAGGTTGCCTACCCCTGCTGTAAACCATTTACTGAGTGCACATCCTAACCTATTACCATTGGTCAAATACTTGACCTAAGCTTTATATCAGTGATGTGAATAAGAATTAACAATAGTTTAACCTTTTCACACATGGTATCAACTAGAAACTGCAGGTAAGGGTGAATACATGTGTTATGTTAAAGTATGTGCCCCAGTGTATGTTATTTATAAAAAAAATGCCGCTTCATAGCTAATTTCAGTGCACTGCTCGGCGCTCACGTGACCGTCTGGCGCTCAGCAGGAGCCAATGGCTGTCTCAGCCAATCAGAGGGGGAGACACCCGGAGAGTCCCAGCCAGCTGAGACTGTCCTGCACATCGATGGGCTCAGATAAGCATTAGGGAGCTGAGGGGGCTGCTGCACACAGAAAGTTTTTCTATCCTAATGCATAGAATGCATTAAGATAAAAAAAACTTCTGACTTTACAACCGCTTTAACTGTGTAGCCCTTTTTTAGTTCCTATTATAAAATGTTGCAAATAAGTAATTTTTGTACATAAATTTGGGCCAAAATTTATACTGCTACATAACTTTGGTAAAAATAACCCAAATTAGTTGATATTGTTTAGTTTGTGTGAAAGTTATAGAGTCTACAAGCTATGGTGCCAATCATTGAAAATTGATCACACCTGATACACTGACGGCCCATCTTGAGGCCCTGAAAGTCAGGACAGTACCAATACCCCCCAAATGACCCCTTTTTAAAAAGTTAGACAGTCCAAGGTATTTAGTAAGAGGATTGGTGAGTTTTTTGAAGTTCTTGGGAAAATTAAGACATTGTAATTTATTTTTTTACGCAAAATTGTCATAATAACAAGTTATTTCTCACACAAAGCATATGCATACTTGCATTTACACCCCAAAATACATTCTGCTGCTCCTCCCGAGTATGGCGATACCACATGTGTGAGACTTTTCACAGCCTGGCCACATAGAGAGGTTCAACATGCAGGGAGCACCGTCAGGCATTCTAGGAGCATAAATTACACATATAATTTCCTAACGACCTATCACATTTTGAATGCCCTGGTGCACCTGGACAGTGGAATTACACACAAAATTGGGTAATTGACCCAATTTTGGAAAGAAAACACCCCATCGTTTAATCTATGGGGCATAATGAGTCTTTTGAACATGTCATTTTTTTCTACAGGTTTTTAGAAGATGTGGAAAGAAAATAAAAATGTATTTTTTTTTTTACACAGTTGTCAATTTATTAGATATTTCTAACACATAGCATATACATAACAAAAATTAAATGCCAAAATACATTCTGCTACTTCTCCTGATACTACATGTGTGAGATATTTACCTGGCCACATAGAGAGGCCCAACATCAAAGTAGCACCTTCAGGCGTTCTATGAGCATAAATTGCATATCTAATTTCATTCCTACCTATCACACTTTTGAAGGTACTGGAGCATCAACACAAAGGAAACACTCACAAAAAGACCCTATTTTGGAAAGCAATCACCCCAAAGTATATTCTATGCAGCATGGGCTGCAGATAGGTACTCAGGTACTCTGATTCACTGCAGATAGGTACCCTGATGGGCTGGAGACAGGTACTCAGGTAATCTGATGGGCTGCAGATAGGTACTTGGGTACTGTGATGGGCTGGAGACAGGTACATGGGTACTCTAATGGTCTGCAGATAGGTACTTGGGTACTCTGGGCTGGAGACAGGTACTCTGATGGGTTGGAGACAGGTACCCGGGTACTCTAATGGGCTGGAGACAGGTACTTGGGTACTCTGATGGGCTGAAGATAGGTACTTGGTTACTCTGATGGCCTGGAGATAGGTACTCGGGTATGATGGGCTGGAGACAGGTACTCTGGTACTCTGATGGGCTAGACACAAGTACTCGGGTACTCTGATGGGCTGTAGACAGATACTCTGGTACTCTGATGGGCTGCAGATAGGTACTCGGGTACTCTGATGGGCTGCAGATAGGTACTCAGGTACTCTGGTGAGCTGGAAACAGGTACTCGGGTACTCTGATGGGCTGCAGATAGGTACTCAAGAACTCTGGGCTGGAGACAGGTACTCGGGTAATCTGATGGGCTGAAGATAGGTATTCGGGTACTCTGATGGGCTGGAGATAAGTACTCGGGTACTCTGATGGGCTGAAGATAGGTACATGGTTACTCTGATGGGCTGAAGATAGGTACTCGGGTATGATGGGCTGGAGACAGGTACTCTGGTACTCTGATGGGCTGGAGACAAGTACTTGGGTACTCTGATGGGCTGGAGACAGATACTCTGGTACTCTGACGGGCTGTAGATAGGTACTCAGGTACTCTGATGGGCTAGAGACAGGTACGCAGGTACTCTGATGGGCTGCAGATAGGTACTCAAGAACTCTGGGCTGGAGACAGGTACTCGGGTACTCTGATGAGCTGGAGACAGATACTCTGGTACTCTGATGGGCTGCAGATAGGTACTCGGGTACTCTAATGGGCTGCAGATAGGTACTCAGGTACTCTGATGGGCTGGAGACAGGTACTCGGGTACTCTGATGGGCTGCAGATAGGTACTCAAGAACTCTGGGCTGGAGACAGATACTCGGGTACTCTGATGGGCTGCAAATAGGTACTCGGGTAGTCTGATGGGCTGGATACAGGTAATTGGGTACTCTGATGGGCTGCAGATAGGTACTCAACTACTCTGGGCTGGAGACAGGTACTCAGATACTCTGATGGTCTGGTGACAGGTACTCGAATATTCTGACGGGCTGGTGACAGGTACTCGGGTACTCTGATGGGCTGGTGACAGGTTCTCTTTATTGCTGGGGGCAATGTGTTTTACTGTGTGTTTTACTGTGTACTGTAGATGGTAACTATCTTTTACTACAATTTCCTCCTCACACAGGATCTGTGCGAGGAGGAGACTCCGGTTACTGCTAGTTACCGTGGCTTGTTTCATTCTGTTTCATTGGCTTCATTACACTGATCGGGATGGTTTGTGTCAGAGTGACACACCTCATCCCCGATCGCTACTCTACGCGCCCCTGGGGGCACGCACTAGCAGCGTGCACAAGCATAGTGCATGTGACTGGCTGTGATTGGACACAGTCTATCACGTGGTAAAGAGCCATTTTTACTGGCTTTTTACACTGATCGAGGATGGTACCTTTCCTTTTAATTTCGTTTACTTTATTATTGTGAATTATCTGTATTGTAAAATCTTTTCTGTAAATATTTTCTTGCACAATTTTCTTTCCTTTTCAATACAATTATTTAAATCATTAGGCTGGATCTTTGAATGCTTTAAATCAGAAATTAACAACTCTTGCATTAGTGAGGGCTACTCAAGTTTAAAATTCAGTACTGTTCCTGTCTGGGCGTGGCAGTGAGTGTCAAAGACAGTTCAGAATATCAGGATTGCTACAACAGATGCTGTAAATGATATAAAGAACATAAAGGAAGAACTGGGATTTTAAAGGTGCAATAGGTGACACAAGATTTGTGTAAAAAATTCACATTTTATTTAGAAAAATTGATAAAAACATGTCTATAAAAAAGAGTTTACATTCAATGTAACAATACAATCTTTGATAGTGCAACCGAAGGAATTGTTTCTCAACATGTTTCACCACATGCCGTGGCTTCTTCAGGAGAGTAATATCTATCAGGCACTAAAAAGAGCAATACAAGAATTACACAATGAACAATAATATAGAACAGTCAAAAAATCAATATAAGTACAAATCAAGAATAATACCACATATCTGATCTGCCAATGCAATTCTACAGCCAAAGAGGGATGTATTTACCTGTATATAGGTCTTTCAAAAAATTGAATAACAATTGAATATAAACTCTAATGTTTGAACTGCTTAAATCAAGAAGCAAACCCAGTCAAAGGATCATCTGATGACCACAGAGAGTAAATAAGATTGTGTTTTTAACTGATGGAAGAGGACCTAAAATGAGGATGGAGAAAGGAATAAAGGAATTTTTATTGTTGCAATTTTTGATTTTTAAATCTCTTAATTCTTTGTTTTTTTTTAAAAAAACAAAGAATTAAGAGATTTAAAAATCAAATCTGTGGTCATCAGATGATCCTTTGGCTGGGTTTGCTTCCTGATTTAAGCGGTTCAAACATTAGAGTATAAATTCAATGTATTATTCAACTTTTTGAAAGACCTATATACAGGTAAATGCATCCTTCGTTGGCTGGAGCATTGCATTGGCAGATCAGATATGTGGTATTATTCTTTATTTGTACTATATTGATTTTTTTGACTGTTCTATATATTGTTAATGTTCATTGTGTAATTCTTGTATTGCTGTTTTTAGTGCCTGATAGATATTACTCTCCTGAAGAAGCCATGGCATGTGGTGAAACATGTTGAGAAACAATTCCTTCGGTTGCACTATCAAAGATTGTATTGTTACATTGAATGTAAACTCTTTTTTATAGACAATTTTTCTAAATAAAATGTGAATTTTTTACATAAATCTTGTGTCACCTATTGCACCTTTAAAATCCCAGTTCCCTTTATGTTCTTTATATTGTATACTTAAGGGATGTGGTGGCAATATTTGTGTTAGATGTGAGGCAATCATTTACATTTTCTCCTTTAGATGCTGTAAATGGTTCACATTTTCTGTTAAAACAAGTGGTGGCTGATCTCATTTGTGTATAAAGGGTTAACTGCAGAGTTATTCTGCCCCAGTGATGACCACTGCCTGTCTGCTGCCACTTAGATTGTTTGTCCATAAGCTAAAACATTTCTACACAGGATAGGGCTAAGAGTGTAATAGCATCCCATTGCAATGATCTTAAGGTGATACTAAAGTCTCCTTTTTTTTCATTAAAATAACAAACATGTTATACTTACCTGCTCTGTGCAGTGGATTTGCATAAAGCAGCCCAGATCCTCCTCTTCTCTGGTCCCTCTTCAGTGCTCCTGGCCCCGCCCACCTGCTGAGTGCCCCACAGCAAGCAGCTTGATATGGGGGCACCTGAGCCCAGCCGTTTCGTATGTCCATTCAGACAAGGAGCCGTGGCCCGGCCTCACACCCTCTCTCTCCTTATTGACCTACTGAATTTGATTGACAGCAAAGGGAGCCAATGGCTATCTCAGTCAATCAGGTGTGAGAGACCAGGCAGAGTCCTGGCCAGCTGAGGCTGTTCTGCACATCAATGGGCTCAGGTAAGTATTAGGGGGGCTGAAGGGGGCTGCTCCACATAGAAAGGTTTTTTATCTTAATGCATAGGGTTTACTCAACAACCTTTGACCTTTCCACATACTCAAGACATTTTTCAGAACATTGCTTTCAGTAGTGGCCATCCTGCGAAAGCAAGGACTGCAGGTTCCTAAGCTAGAAAACAGCTGCAAGTGGCTCAACATCCTCCAGGCACTGGCAAATTCTGATTCAGACTCAGATCAAATTTGGACATTTCATCAGCTGGGGAAGGCCAACTAATCTCATAATAATGCCATTTTAGACACTCAGGAGAATACTACAGAGGGTGACAGTATTAGGTTCTTATGTCGGGGCAAGTCTTAGCTGTATCCCATGGTCTCAAATGGTCAAGAAGTAGTCTGCAGTAATCCATGCAGTTGGTTGGATGCACTGGAAGATTGAGAACATCATAAACTGGCCTTCTAAGGTAATGAAAGATTTGATTCCTATTCCAGGGAAGATTACCCCACATATGAGACTAGTCCCCTTGATGGTGGCTAAGGATAGTTAATCTTGTCAACTTTCATCAACTTACAGGCATGCCAATCATCAAAGTTCACTTTCTTGGTATTCACCTCAGTGACCTCCTAGCTCAAGGTCAATGACATAGGCCAATGGAGGACAAAGTCTCTAACATCAGGGGTACAGTGATTTCCAAGTGGGAAAGTCATTTGGGCAACACAGCCTAGGAGGCCTCAGTTATGCTCCAAACAGATGGCAATAAGTAATCTCTTATCATCATGGAAAGAAGGAATACAAGATTATTCAATTCATGCCAGAGGTATCTCCCATTCAGGTTTTCCAACAGTAAAACTTGTCTCATTTCATCGCTCTGTGTTCTGGCTTCCCAGAACTTCCTATCAGATACGGTAAAATACAAAGCCTTGAATGTCAAGGGTGAGTTCCTAGACCAACAAGCAGTTCAATGAATTTCAACTTGGCAGTAAACTCAATGGTCAGGAATGGAAGAAATCCTGCAAGAGGTGCTTCCCAGAAGTGAAAGCAGTGGATCTACTAACATCCAGCTGGGTCGGCAGGTTAGCCTATATAGCCACCAGACTCGGTGATCTCCAAGCTCCTCATCAGGATCATAGTTACATAGTTAGGTAGGTTGAAAAAAAGACACAAGTCCATCTAGTAGTTCAACCTGGATCCGTAGTCATACAGCTGGGACAAGGGCAATAATGATCCAGAGGACTTACAGGCCGTGGTGTCCTCAAAGTACAGTCTTTGGCCCAAGAACCTCCTATTTTATTCTTCCTGAGATCTCAGACCTTACACAGCGGAGCCAAGTGTATCCAAATTCAGCCACGTTAGATCTAGCAACTGGGAGACCAAGTTCGGAAGGCTCATCACGAGGTCTCCCCTTTATTATTTGAAACCATGTGGAAACAGGAGGAACCTGCGGCAAACTCCAGGTATACTAGAACATGGGAAATATCGCAAAATTTAAGGATGGAATCCCTTGATCCTGGCTGCAAAGATTAAGATGTCTGCAAGTAATACAAGAAAAGGGATTGAGCGGTAGTCAAGTCTTGGTCAGGTCCACACTTCCTGAGATCCAGTGACCGCCGCACATATGGGGGAACCAATTCCGAAAAGCCGGTACAGATCGTTCTTTCCCCTTAGAACTTGCAGTGCAACTAGTGTTGGGAAGGTTGTCCCACTCCTCCATTCTTCTGAACAAGACTACCTCAATAGGTTCAGTGACACTAAAGCAGTATTTCTTAAGGATATCACATCTGGGAGAAGACTTTCAGAGATCCAAGCGTCAAAGGGTAAACTACCTTATTGCTACCATAATCAAACAAAATAGCTCTGGTTTCTTCTTCTCCAGCAGCAGACGAGGGTCTGCATCCTTGCTTCTGGGTCAAGACATCACCCTTCCAGCATGTCCAAACTGAAATGTCTGTGTCACCACAAGCTGGAGTAATGGACTCTATGTGGAGGAAATACATGGAAGTGGCCCTTCTCTAGAAGGTCAGAGTGGCCTCTTCGGGCCTGGCAGTATCAGAAGACTTTTCACTGTTCACTAGGACAATGGCATTATCTTGGGTCAGAGTAGCCTAAGGGGCTTAAAGGATGAAGATAAATTAATCAATCTAGTGCAGAGCTCACTTTATCAGATCCGGTGGCGCGGCTCATGGGCACAATTCAGAGGTCAGAATTTTACAGGATACCAACCAGGTTCATATACTACAAACCATTTTTTGCCTATTCCAAAGTCAATCAAGCAACATTGGAAGCAGGTGAATTGACTTCAGCTCTAAATGAATCTATGGATATGTTGATTCAAATGCTTCAGCATGGCCCTCCTTTATAGGTTTTATTGGCGTGCTACATCCCATTCGTGTATGCTGTCATGCTTGTGTCAGGAAAACGGAATATACATTTTTTGATACATTTTTTAACTAAATATACTATAGTTTGTTTAACTTTCACACAAACTAAATAATATACACTTATTGCATTTTTTTTATCAAAGACATGAAACAGAATACATTCTATCCAAACATTTTTTTGGAGATGTTTTATAACAGAAAGTAGAAAAATTACATTTCAATTTTTTGGGCTTTTTTTGTTTATATAGCAAAAAATAAAAAACCCAGTGGTGATCAAATACCACTGACTTGGTTAAATTGATGATAGGCAACTCCTGTATTGAATAGTGGTTCCAAATTAATAATAACTACTGCAGTAGGGAACAGACACAAAAGATACGCTCAGCATCTTTCCAAATAACTTTTCTGCTTTATTATGATGCAATTGAAGGTTTTTATACACATGATTACATAGGTATCACATTAATATTACAATTGTACGTTTATGGTAACAAGGGACGTTACATAGGCAGGCTAATTCTAATCAGGACTCGAAAGAATGTAAACATGTACTGAAAAAATTATTAGTGCCGTGTGCACAGTGAGGGCAGTGTACAATACATACAAAATAGAATACAATTATATACAGAACTTACAAATTTCCATTACAGTCTCCTCTCTTTTGATCAATATTTTGATAACTAACCATACCTGCTATCACCTTTAACCTGGAACCTAGGTAGTCCTGGCCAAAGAGGCAAAAAACTCCATTGTGGAGAAAATAATAGCTGAGCAACTTTTTCATTACAAAATGACTTTTCATTGTGAAAAACAAATGATTGATAAGACATATTTACAGAGTACTGGCTGTACACTCCTGTGGCCAGAATGACCTTCTAGCTGAATTGTGGGCATGCTGACTTATCAGCATATGTAAACACAGACAATTCTACATAAAACGGAAGACGTACAAAAGACAAATATGACTTCAACATGGCTAAACTACTTTTCAAATATATATATATCCCTTACAATTAAAGTAATTGAATCAAAAAGTACCCTAGACTGTGATCACAAGAGGAAAACAAATCAAACACAGAGATGTCTTTAATTTAGTTATTTTTGCAGTGTCTGGTGTGGATCCAGGTGACTTTTCCTTCAAGTTTTGCAAAAACTGTACATGAAATAGATGCTGTAATGCCCATAACGACTGGCCAGTCTTCTCTACATGTGCCTATACCCTCTTGCCTCTAAACTACTTTATCTAGCAGATGTACTACATATACCTGTGAACAGCACTATTCTTCCCTTTCTTATCTATAATACTCCGATGGACAATAGACAGGGACAACATAACATATAACCACCAATCAATACAGTTCGATTAAGGGGAGTAAAATAGGTACCCTTTGTCCCGAAAATGCCTTATTGATCAAGGAAGTCTGATAACTCAAATTTTATTCATTTATTTATTTCTGGTACTTATATAGCGCCCTCAATTTACACAGCGCTTTACATATACATTGTACATTCAAGGCTTACCTCAACCGGCTGATTATCAGAAATTCCCGGATCGTCTCAAGCTCCTTGTTTCGGATACTCAGGGTCACCTGGAAACCCCTCCTAAGGCAAAGCTCACCATGCTGACTTGGTTAAATTGATGATAGGCAACTCCTATCCTCATATTGAATAGTGGTTCCAAATTAATAATAACTACTGCAGTAGGGAACAGACACAAACGATACGCTCAGCATCTTTCCAAATAACTGTTCTGCTTTATTATGACACAATTGAAGGTTTTTATACACATGATTACGTAGGTATCACATTAATATTACAATTGTACGTTTATGGTAACAAGGGGCGTAACAAGCAGGCTAATTCTAATCAGGACTCAAAAGAATGTAAACATGTACTGAAAACATTATTAGTGCCGTGTGCACAGTGAGGGCAGTGTACAATACATACAAAATAGAATACAGTTATATACAGAATTTACAAATTTCCATTACACCACCAAAACGGAATATTGTATACTTACCTAGCAGTAATTTTCCTTTCCTGATACATAAGCATGACAGCATACAGGTCCCTCCCTTGTGGGTTTCACATTTGAGTATAGTTACGTGAATGCCGCCTGGGGGGAGGCGACTCATTTATATATAGTATAACCAGTCCTGATTGGGCGAGGGGCAGAGCCTATCCAATTTGTGTATGATGTCATGCTTATGTATCAGGAAAGGAAAATTACCGTCAGGTAGGTATACGATTTTCTGTTTTGGTGGTATTTGATCACCACTGGGTTTTTTTTTTTTTTGCTATATAAACAAAAAAAGCCCCCAAAAAATTGAAACTTATTTTTTCTACTTTCGTGATATAAAACATCTCCAATAAAATCAGATTTCGACTTCCGGTTCTGGTGATGCATGGAGTAGCTGCTCCTCTCCTCAGCAGAACGGACCAAATCAGCTTATAAAATCCAGCTAGAGCCGCCCAAACCACCCACAGCCCCTCTGGGTGAATCACGCCTGGCCATGGATCGTTTTGTGGAGAAAACTGGCTCCCGCACACAAACGACCCAGATGGCGCCGCCGCCCAGCCGCGAATCAAGGCCTCGGCTTCAGCCTACTTGGAGTTTCCCACTGACACACAGACGGTGGAGATGGAGGTAAGCGGCTGTACAGCTCCACACACCTCCCTGCTTACCTCCTCTGCACATCCTCCATCTCCCCATGCCTCCTCTCCTCAAGCCTCCTCCTCACAGGCCTTCTCCCCACATGCCTCCATTCCACAGCATACTGGGGACAACAACACTGAGCACATAGCGCAGGCTGTGGCAGCTCTCCTGTCCCCTATGATATCTGCCTCAGTGGAAAGGGCAGTTAACGCAGGGAAGAAGCAAATCAAGGCCAAGCTAGGGGAGCACACCACTAGGCTGAACGAATTGGAGCACCACTTATCTAGCATGGAAGAGGGGATGTGCCAGGCGGTTGCCACGGAACAAGCTCAGGACAAGACAAATCATTATATCATCGAAAAACTGGACGATTTAGAAAATAGGTCCAGAAGGAGCAACCTACGATTCGTGGGTATCCCGAAATCCCTACAAGCACCTGCATTATCTGAATTCTGCGCTAGGCGCATTCCAGAAGCACTAGGCCTTCCAGGCTCTGGCACAGTGAAGCATGCCCACCGTATGGGGTCTTACAACACAGAACGCAAAACACCTCGGCCAATAATCGCTAAATATCTGAACTACTCTGACAAGGCCCTTATCCTACAAAAGTTCAAACAAACCTGCTCCCTCCAAATTGACGGAATAAGGGTCCTGATATTTGCCGACTACTCAATTGAGGTCTCAAGGAAACAGAAAGCATTTCAGCAGGTCTGCACAGAACTCTATAAACAGCAAATCAAATTCACACTGGCTTTCCCGGCCACCCTCCATCTCAAGACCCCAAAGTGGCGATCAACTATCATTTTAAGACCCCACTGAAGCGGACACCTTCTTGCGGTCTCTGCATCCAGACCCCTACCCACACACCCCATCCAAAGCTGCTCCAGTTAATCGCTCCCTGGACCAAAGAAGTCCACGAAAGGACTCTCCTAAACGTTTCAGGCCTTCGGCCCCGGACCAGCATCATTTTGTCCCTCGCTGAAAGGGGAGTCGCAGTCCATGATTTTTGGATAACCATCTCCTCAAGGTAGTTCACACTACACCACCTCAGGGATTGACTCTGTCTGTTGCTCATACACTTCAAAGAATCTCAATTTTTTTTTCTCTTTTTCCTTCTCTCCTTTTTATTCTTCTTAGCCCACCAGTTATGCCTTGTTAAAACCCACTATTTGTATGGGTGTCATTATAATTCATAACTATGTTATATGTTACAATGTTAAGCTAATGACAGTCTTTCTTTTATAAAGGACTACAATATGCTCTGCAACCTTTTCTGGCCTCACTGTGTACAGCTTCACTTATCTTCCCCCTATATATGATCTGAGGCGGCCTCACTAAAACCCTCTCTCCAGACAAGTGCTCTCTTAGGTCATACCAATAGGGTCCTGTTCTGGGAGCTGACCTACAAAGTGACTCCATGCAGAAAAAAGAGAAGTTCACATGTTTGAAAGTTTTTTTTTCCTTTCAGGTCATCTCCCTCCCCCTCCCCTCTCCTTCTGCTCCGGGGCTCATGCAATTCACCAAGCTCCCCCTCACCACATTCTCACCATGAGAATAATATCTTACCTCTTGATACAGCCATAACCTCACTTTACCACCTACACAGTGACAAATCTGTTACACCTGCCAAAATCCTTCCCACAACCCCCCCAATATGAAAATCATTTCCTGGAACGTAAAAGGTCTCAGATCCCCCAACAAGAGAATGAAAATTCTCCGACATCTAAAAAGACTCAAAACTGACATAGCCCTACTCCAGGAATCTCATTTACTAACCTCTGATTTTCATCGCATGAAAAAGCTTTGGGTAGGCTCAGTCTTAGGATCAGATGCTGTTGGGCGCAAAGCAGGGGTTCTCCTGCTGATACACAAAAACCTCCCCTGCACTGTCTTGTCTGTAAAATCTGACAGCCTGGGTCGTTTTCTCACTGCACATATCCAAATAGGCTCCAAGGAGCTAGTGATATCAAATATCTATGCTCCCAACAACCCCGGCAAACAGTTCTACACTGAACTATCTACATGGTTACTTAGCAATACTCACCTACCTCACTTAATTGGAGGAGACTTCAATGATATCCTTCATCAGATTGATGACAGATCATCCCCCAAGCGTCCCAGGACTAGCACCGATCCCACCATCCCCACACACTATGTAACCACCATCGAAGCCATCCACCTCCAAGACCTCTGGCGCCTCTCACACCCAGCTGACAGTGAATTCACCTTCTACTCCAACTGACATAATGTCCTCACAAGGATAGACTATTTCTTTGGCTCTGACAACCTCCTCCCCATGCTCGCCAGTGCAGACATTCACAAAATTGCCATATCTGACCATGCTCCCATAGAGGTGTCACTTGACAATCTCGACTTACCTTACCACCCTAAAATTTGGCGCTTTCCTTCCTACCTACACAATAACATTGACTTCCAGCAGTTCATGGAAAAATCATGGTTTGAATACTCCACGGCTAACGCCCCTCACTAGGGATGAGCTTCGAGTTCGAGTCGAACTCATGTTCTACTCGAACATTGGCTGTTCGCAAGTTCGCCGAACAGCGAACAATTTGGGGTGTTCGCGGCAAATTCGAATGCCGCGGAACACCCTTTAAAAGTCTATGGGAGAAATCAAAAGTGCTAATTTTAAAGGCTTATATGCAAGTTATTGTCATAAAAAGTGTTTGGGGACCCGGGTCCTGCCCCAGGGGACATGGATCAATGCAAAAAAAAGTTTTAAAAACGGACGTTTTTTCAGGAACAGTGATTTTATTAATGCTTAAAGTCAAACAATAAAAGTGTAATATCCCTTTAAATTTCGTACCTGGGGGGTGTCTATAGTATGCCTGTAAAGGGGCGCATGTTTCCTGTGTTTAGAACAGTCTGACAGCAAAATGACATTTGGAAGGAAAAAACTCATTTAAAACTACCCGCGGCTATTGCATTGCCGACAATACACATAGAAGTTCATTGATAAAAACGGCATGGGAATTCCCCACAGGGCAACCCCGAACCAAAATAAAAAAAAAAAAAAATGATGTGGGGGTCCCCCTAAATTCCATACAAGGCCCTTCAGGTCTGGTATGGATATTAAGGGGAACCCCAGCCAAAATTTTAAAAAAAAATTGACGTGGGGTTCCCCCTAAATTCCATACCAGACCCTTCAGGTCTGGTATGGATTTTAAGGGGAACCCCGCGCCAAAAAAAAAAAAAAAAAACGGCGTGGGGTCCCCCTAAAAATCCATACCAGACCCTTATCCGAGCACGCAACCTGGCAGGCCGCAGGAAAAGAGGGGGGGACGAGAGTGCGGCCCCCCCCCTCCTGAACCGTACCAGGCCACATGCCCTCAACATTGGGAGGGTGCTTTGGGGTAGCCCCCCAAAACACCTTGTCCCCATGTTGATGAAGACAAGGGCCTCATCCCCACAACCCTGGCCGGTGGTTGTGGGGGTCTGCGGGCGGGGGGCTTATCGGAATCTGGAAGCCCCCTTTAACAAGGGGACCCCCAGATCCCGGCCCCCCCCCCTGTGTGAAATGGTAAGGGGGTACTTACCCCTACCATTTCACTAAAAAACTGTCAAAAATGTTAAAAATGACGAGACAGTTTTTGACAATTCCTTTATTTAAATGCTTCTTCTTTCTTCCTTCATCTTCTTCTGGTTCTTCTGGCTCTTCTGGTTCTTCCTCCGGCGTTCTCGTCCAGCATCTTCTCCGCGGCGTCTTCTATCTTCTTCTCCTCGGGCCGCTCCGCACCCATGGCATGAGGGGGGAGGCTCCCGCTCTTCTCTTCATCTTCTTCTCTTCTTCATCTTCTTCTTCATCTTCTTCTTCTTCTTCTCTTCTTCCTTCTTCTGTTCTTCATGTCTTCTCCGGGCCGCTCCGCAGCCATGCTGTGGCATGGAGGGAGGCTCCCGCTGTGTGACGGCGTCTCTTCGTCTGACGGTTCTTAAATAACGGGGGGCGGGGCCATCCGGTGACCCCGCCCCCCTCTGACGCACGGTGACTTGAGGGACTTCCCTGTGACGTCACGGGGAATGCCACAGGGAAGTCCCGTCATGTCACCGTGCGTCAGAGGGGGGCGGGGTCACCGGGTGGCCCCGCCCCCCGTTATTTAAGAACCGTCAGACGAAGAGACGCCGTCACACAGCGGGAGCCTCCCTCCATGCCACAGCATGGCTGCGGAGCGGCCCGGAGAAGACATGAAGAAGAGAAGAAGGAAGAAGAGAAGAAGAAGAAGAAGATGAAGAAGAAGATGAAGAAGAGAAGAAGATGAAGAGAAGAGCGGGAGCCTCCCCCCTCATGCCATGGGTGCGGAGCGGCCCGAGGAGAAGAAGATAGAAGACGCCGCGGAGAAGATGCTGGACGAGAACGCCGGAGGAAGAACCAGAAGAGCCAGAAGAACCAGAAGAAGAAGAAGATGAAGGAAGAAAGAAGAAGCATTTAAATAAAGGAATTGTCAAAAACTGTCTCTTGTCATTTTTAACATTTTTGACAGTTTTTTAGTGAAATGGTAGGGGTAAGTACCCCCTTACCATTTCACACAGGGGGGGGGGCCGGGATCTGGGGGTCCCCTTGTTAAAGGGGGCTTCCAGATTCCGATAAGCCCCCCGCCCGCAGACCCCCACAACCACCGGCCAGGGTTGTGGGGATGAGGCCCTTGTCTTCATCAACATGGGGACAAGGTGTTTTGGGGGGCTACCCCAAAGCACCCTCCCAATGTTGAGGGCATGTGGCCTGGTACGGTTCAGGAGGGGGGGGGGCGCACTCTCGTCCCCCCCTCTTTTCCTGCGGCCTGCCAGGTTGCGTGCTCGGATAAGGGTCTGGTATGGATTTTTAGGGGGACCCCACGCCGTTTTTTTTTTTTTTTTTTGGCGCGGGGTTCCCCTTAAAATCCATACCAGACCTGAAGGGTCTGGTATGGAATTTAGGGGGAACCCCACGTCAATTTTTTTTTTTAAATTTTGGCTGGGGTTCCCCTTAATATCCATACCAGACCTGAAGGGCCTTGTATGGAATTTAGGGGGACTCCCACATCATTTTTTTTTTTTTAATTTTGGTTCGGGGTTGCCCTGTGGGGAATTCCCATGCCGTTTTTATCAATGAACTTCTATGTGTATTGTCGGCAATGCAATAGCCGCGGTAGTTTTAAATGTGTTTTTTCCTTCAAAATGTCACTTTGCTGTCAGACTGTTCTAAACACGGGAAACATGCGCCCCTTTACAGGCATACTATAGACACCCCCCAGGTATGAAATTTAAAGGGATATTACACTTTTATTGTTTGACTTTAAGCATTATTAAAATCACTGCTCCTGAAAAAACGGCCGTTTTTAAAACTTTTTTTTGCATTGATCCATGTCCCCTGGGGCAGGACCCAGGTCCCCAAACACTTTTATTGACAATAACTTGCATATTAGCCTTTAAAATTAGCACTTTTGATTATTCATGTTCGTGTCCCATAGACTTTAACGGCGTTCGCGTGTTCGAACAAATTTTTTTCCTGTTCGCATGTTCTGGTGCGAACCGAACAGGGGGGTGTTCGGCTCATCCCTACCCCTCACATTGGTGATCCGAACCTCTTCTGGGATGCCGGCAAAGCATACCTCAGAGGCAGGATCATCTCCTATGCCACCTCTTTCAAAAGGAACACTCTAACAAAATACAAAGCAGCCAGCACACGACTACATCAGGCACAACATTCCTTATATACCAAAGACTCCCCAGATAGCAGAAAGGATTGGCAGGCAGCAAAAAGGGACTTTGACACATGGGCAGATACCCTTGAATTAACCAAAGAGGCTCATTTAGATGCCACCCTCCATAAGTTTGGAAACAAAGCAGGCAAACTACTAGCCAGGCTCTGTAAGGGACCATTCCGTCCGACCCATATTACATCCCTGAGAGACACCAAAGGTAACATTCACTCCACACCAAAGTCAATTAACAAAGTTATGCTTCAATTCTACTCAGCATTATGTGCCCTGGACCCCATAGACAAACAAATAGCACGCTCCTTCCTACAGAAAGTAGACATGCCTAAAATCTCTCCATCACAACTAGAGGCCCTCAATGCTCCCATCTCTCTCTCTGAAATATCAACCACCATCCGCAACCTAACCCCCTCCAAGGCCCCGGGTCCCGATGGATTCACTAGTGAATTTTACAAAACTCTACAAAACATCACAGAACCAGAACCACTCTCCACCAGGTCTATAACAGTATTTGGTCAGGCGGCACGTACCTTCAGTCGGGGAACCAGGCCATTATTAAACTACTATCTAAAAAGGGCAAAGACCCACAGGACCCAGGTTCATATAGACCCATCTCACTTTTGAACCTGGATGTCAAAATCCTATCCAAGATCATAGCTACTAGGCTCTCGGCCATCATCCCCTCACTGACACACCCCGCCCAATCTGGCTTTGTAAAAGGCAGAACCGCCACCCTGAACATACGCAAGGTCATGCTAGCCTTAGAACATGCCAAACAGAATCCAGGCGGAAACTATGCCATCATCACATTAGATGCGGAGAAAGTCTTCAATAATGTTAGTTTTGAATGGCTCTTCATGGCCATGTCATCAATGGGATTCACAGGCCCCTTCCATCATCTCATTAATACCATGTACACGGCTCCGGCAGCCAGACTGGTAGCAGCAGGCCTACTATCAGATGAATTCTGCCTCCATGAGGGTACACGTCAAGGATGCCCCCTGTCCCCGCTCCTTTTCAACATCGCCCTAGAACCCCTTTCCAGATACCTAGCGTTAACAGCTCCCCTACATGGCATTATTGTGGGTAAACATGACCTACGCACCTCCCTCTTTGCGGATGACGTCCTTATATTCTCAGACAACCCCTCTTCCGACATGACCACTATCAAAAAGGTATTCAACAAATTTAAATACTGCTCAGGCCTCCGCATTAATTATGGCAAAAGTGAAATCCTTCCCATAGGCACACTCTCTAATCCACCTTGGACCCAGCACTCCATCTTTTTCAGTTGCCAAGTCACATTCTGTATCACCTATTTAGGAATCAAAATAGGAAAACTTCCCTCCTCCTTATACCACCTCAGTTACCCTCCTTTGATTTCAAAAATCTCTCAACTACCTGGATGGATCTGCCCCTCTCACTCCTGGGAAGATGCCACCTGGTTAAAACGGTCGGTTTTGCTAGACTACTATACCCATTGCAAACTATTCCTCTACTATTACATCGCAAAGATGTCAAACTTCTCAATTCAGCCATCTCAAAATTCTTATGGCAAAGCAAAAGACCACGTATAGCCTTAAGGAAACTATATCTTCCTAGACGCGAAGGGGGCATCAGTCTCCCTAATATTAGAATCTATAACTTAGCATGTTTATTGAGAACTAATTCTGGATTGGATAACACAATCTTCCCGCTATACTAACTACATCATGGAATCCGAAATGGCCTACCCATATTCTCTAGTGGCCCTTCTCCACTGCAAATGGAAGACAGTCCCCCCTCTCTACCAACACAACCTCCTTCTGAGAGACACAGCAATAGCATGGAGAGAAGCGAGGAAGTACTTCAAGTTATCCCACTTTATGTCTAGCCACCTACCAATCCAAGGCAACCCCAGCTTCCCCCCTGGTCTGGAACACAAACCCTTCACCGTATGGCAAGAAAAGGGCCTAACAAAATTTTCCTCCCTATGCGATGCAGCAACGGGGCGACCACTACCATATGCCATCATTGCGGAAACCTTCTCACTACCCCTAGCACACGCCTTCCACTATGGTCAATGCATCAGCTTCTTAAAGCGCGCATGTAAAGAGGATAGCAAAACATTTCAACCAAACATTACAGACCAAATGCTGTTGGATGGCTCCTATAAAATCTCCAACATCTACAAACCTCTTCTACAAAAGACCACTCAACCTCTGACATTCTCTTCTGTCGACAACTGGCGAAAAGACTTCCCTGACCCGAACCTTGTGGACAAAATTATTCAAGGCCTCAACACAGTACAAAGATTGACTCCCAAATGAGATTTGGAGAGAAACGCAATTGAAGATTGTACATCGAGCCCACATACCTTTCTTATCCTCCAAAACTGATCAGAGCAAGGCGTCCTGTCCTCTCTGCCACCAACCAAAGCCGTCTCTGACCCATCGCTTCTGGAATTGCTCCTACATCTCTACCTTTTGGGATCAGGTACTATCCTACATTTTTGAAGTAACCCTTCTAAAACTATCTAAAGACCCGCTACTTCTCATCTTTGGTCACTGGGACCCAAAACTGCTGCCGTGGTCCAAAATTACAAATACAAGACTCACGGAAATCTCAAACGACAACCCCTCCCACAAAGACTGGTCTTCTAATCGCTTTGAGAACCATTTTGAGAAACTGGACTTCCTCACAATTAGGGATGAGCTTCGAGTTCGAGTCAAACTCATGTTCAACTCAAACATCGGCTGTTCGCCAGTTCACCAAACAGCGAACAATTTGGAGTGTTCGCAGAAAATTCGAAAGCCGCGGAACACCCTTTAAGTCTATGGGAGAAATCAAAAGTGCTAATTTTAAAGGCTTATATGCATAGTATTGTCATAAAAAGTGTTTGTGGGGACCTGGTTCCTGCCCCAGGGGACATGTATCAATGCAAAAAGAATTTTTAAAAATGGCAGTTTTTTCGGGAGCAGTGATTTTAATAATGCTTAAAGTGAAACAAAAAAAGTGTAATATTCCTTTAAATTTCATACCTGGGGGTGTCTATAGTATGCCTGTAAAGGGGCACATGTTTCCCGTGTTTAGAACAGTCTGACAGCAAAATGACATTTCAAAGGAAAAAAAGTCATTTAAAACTACTTGCGGCTATTAATGAATTGTCGGTCCGACAATACACATAAAAGTTAATTGATAAAAACTGCATGGGATTTCCCCACAGGGAACCCCGAACCAAAATTTAAAAAAAAATGGCGTGGGGTCCCCCTAAATTCCATACCAGGCCCTTCGGGTCTGGTATGGATATTAAGGGGAACCCGCACCAAAATTTTAAAAAAAAATGGCGTGGGGGTCCCCCTCAAAATCCATACCAGACCCGGCATGGATTTTAAGGGGAACCCTACGCCAAATTTTTTTTAAAAAATGGCGTGGGGTCCCCCAAAAAATCCATACCAGACCCTTATCCGAGCATGCAACCTGGCAGGCTGCAGGAAAAGAGGGGAAGACGAGAGAGCGCCCCCCACCTGAACCGTACCAAGCCACATGCCCTCAACATTGGGAGGGTGCTTTGAGGTAGTCCCCCAAAGCACCTTATCCCCATGTTGATGAGGACAAGGGCCTCATCTCCACAACCCTTGGCCGGTGGTTGTGGGGGTCTGCGGGCGGGGGGCTTATCGAATCTGGAAGCCCCCTTTAACAAGAGGACCCCCAGATCCCAGCCCCCCTGTGTGAATTGGTAATTGGGTACAAATGTACCCCTACCATTTCACAAAAAAAGTGTCAAAATGGTTAAAAAACACAAGAGACGGTTTTTGACAAGTCCTTTATTAATTTCTTCTTCTTTTGGCTTCTTCTTCCATCTTCTTTCTTCTGGTGTTCTTCTTCTTCCTCCATCTTCTTCTTCTTCATCTTCTTCTTCTCCATCTTCTTCTTCCTCCGCTCTTCTCATACCGCATCTTCCTCCAGGCTTCTTGTCCGCTCCGTCCGCACAATCCACCTCAGTTGGAGTCTTCAGCCGTGTGACGCTTCACTTCTTTTGACACTTCTTTTATAACAGAGGGTGGGGCCACCCAGTGACTCCGCCCTCCTCTGACGCACGGGGAATTCCCGGGACTTCCCTGTGGCTTTCCACATGTTGAGGGGGGCGAAAGAACACCAGAAGAAAGAAGATGGAAGAAGAAGCCGAAAGAAGAAGACATTGATAAAGGACTTGTCAAAAACCGTCTCTTGTGTTTTTTAACCATTTTGACACTTTTTTTGTGAAATGGTAGGGGTACATTTGCACCCCATTAACAATTCACACAGGGGGGCCGGGATCTGGGGGTCCCCTTGTTAAAGGGGGCTTCCAGATTCCGATAAGCCCCCTGCCCACAGACCCCCACAACCACCGGCCAAGGGTTGTGGGTATGAGGCCCTTGTCCTCATTAATGTGGGGACAAGGTGCTTTGGTGGGGCTACCTCAAAGCACCCTCCCAATGTTGAGGGCATGTGGCCTGGTACGGTTCAGGAGGGGGGGCGCTCTCTCATCCCCCCTCTTTTCCTGCAGACTGCCAGGTTGCGTGCTCAGATAAGGGTCTGGTATGGATTTTTGGGGGGACCCCACGCCATTATTTTTTATTTTGGCGCGGGGTTCTCCTTAAAATCCTTACCAGACTAGAAGGGTCTGGTATGGATATTAAGTGGGACCCCATGCCAATTTTTTTTAATTTTGGCACGAGTTCCTCTTAATATCCATACCAGACCTGAAGGGCCTGGTAGGGAATTTAGGGGGACCCCCATGCCATTTTTTTTTAAATCTTGGTTCAGGGTTCCCCGTGGGGAAATCCCATGCAGTTTTTATCAATGAACTTTTATGTGTATTGTCGGACCGACAATTCATTAATAGCTGCGAGTAGTTTTGAATGACTTATTATTCTTTGAAACTTAATTTTGCTGTCAGACTGTTCTAAACACGGGAAACATGTGCCCCTTTACAGGCATACTTTAGACACCCCCCAGGTATGAAATTTAAAGGAATATTACACTTTTATTGTTTCACTTTAAGCATTATTAAAATCACTGCTCCCGAAAAAATGGCCATTTTTAAAAATTCTTTTTGCATTGATACATGTCCCCTGGGGCAGGACCCAGGTCCCCAAACAATTTTTATGACAATAACTTGCATATAAGCCTTTAAAATGAGCACTTTTGATTATTCATGTTTGTTTCCCATAGACTTTAATGGTATTCGCGTGTTCAAACAAATTTTTTGCCTGTTCACAAGTTCTGCTGTGGACCGACTAAACACCGACTTCAAACAGGAAAAAATTAAAGCCCGCTATTACATCAAATGGCACTCCTTCATGCTCTCAGCTCTTTCTCCAGAAGTACTAGCCAATTTCAGCCAATATTCTTTCTCTTACTACGGAACTCCCCCTTCAAACCCAAGAGAGGCAACTGCCCCTCCGAAGGATAACCCACAACCAGTGGACATTAGCCCTACCCACCAACTTCGTTCTTATTCTTATCAATATCTACCAACATTGTGAAGAAAACTACATTACAATGTCTTTACTTCGGTCATGATGCCCCCCTCCTATGCCCTAATCTAACCTCCTTCCCCCCTCCATTTTATTTTGCTTGGTTTTGTTTTCTTATGTTTCATCTTGCAATCCTAGGGATTTACAATAAACAGATCCATCCAGGTATCTTCTCTTAGAAGATAGCTATTGGAATGTTTTGTTCTGTTTTTTTTTTCTCAGTTTCCCATCCTGGTACGTATGTATACGACCCCTAGGCTATCTTATCTACCTAAAATTTCCTCTGTAAAATGTCTTACAAAATATTGTTTACTATATTTTACGCTTTGTACATCACAAGAAAAACTTCTTAAACAAAAATCAAATTTCTATATACATGTTTGGCTAGAATGTATTCTGGTTCATGTCTTTGATAAAAAAATACAATAAGTGTATATTATTTAGTTTGTGTGAAAGTTATACAAACTATAGTATATTTAGTTAAAAAATGTATCAAGTCTGATTTATTGAAGACTAATCTAATTTCTTGAGGCCCTTAAAATGGCAGGACGGTACAAATACTCCACAAATGACCCCATTTTGGAAAGTAAACAGTCTGAGGTATTTAGTAAGAGACATGGCAAGTTTTTTTGAAGTTGTAATTTTTTGTCACTTTTTTTGAAAATTAAGAAATTAAATAACATTTGCTATTTTTTTCTATTTAATTTTTTTTACATACTGGGGGTCATTTACTATAGCATTGCAGCGCTAATTACCGCAAATTACTGCGAATTAGCACTAAAATGGTATTCACTAAAAAAATACTCCCAAAAATCTAATTTACTATAGTTCCCTGAAACCAAATAGCACCCAAAACCTTACACTGCTAAAACCTGGAGTAGTGCACATGGAAATAATGTTTAGAGGAATGATATAGCTGCCTAGATGGTACTGAAACATTTGGTATACTATTTAAAGATAATCTGCTTTTAAACCGTGTGAAAAAGTGATTTCTACACAGAAATATCTTTAAAAGTTTGAGAAGATATAAATTCCTCGTTTTTGTACAACTAGGTGCCAACACAACTGAGCATGCTCAGACCTGAAAATAGCTCTCATTTTAGCTCCAGTGTCTTTTTTACAGGGCACCATAGTAAATACCAGAATGAGCGGTGTGTTAAAGAGCATTTTTTGGGAGTGAAAAATCTGCGCTATTCTAGTCCAATGCAAGTTTTAGCCATTGATTCTAATGGTACAATTGTAACTTCCCCAAATAAATCCTTTTAATGTTGAGATGAAATGTATCTTTCTCTGAAATAAGCAATAAGGATTTATTCCTGCGCTACCTTGGGAAAAATTGGTGTATGTGGACAGCTGCAGACACCGAATGGGATCAAACAGGGCCCATAGGCAGTGTAAGGCTAAAAGAAATGGGTGCTGCGCTAATCCAAAAAATGAAAAAATGTGATAGCTTATAAAAATGTGAATCAACTAAATAAGGTAAACGAGTAACACGCTTGTATGCACAGTGTCCTGTGATGAATTCCAATAGTAACAGTGTAGCGATAACTAACCTATATCAAATTAACCTTATGTGAAAACCGTGACAGCACAGTATGTGTAGGGAACCAGCCTCATACACACATAATATCGTTGTGACATGTTCAAAGTAAAGCTTAAAGTGCTAATGTGCCCCTGTGCAATCCTCAATAAAATATAATCATAAATATGTGTACAACAGACATAAGTATTATAACAAAAGATAGGACAAAAAACATATAATGAATATAACACATGTATATATGATACCTAAATAACATGTGTAGCACAATAAATAAGTAAAAAGTGCAAAACAAGCAAAATAAATAATTGAAAAAAAGTGTAAAAAACGTATCTGTGCAAATAAATGTGTACCATATATCTATAAGCCAAAAATAAACAAGATAAGATATATTAAAAATTGTGCAACAAACGCATCAGTGCAAATGAATATGTGGCATATATTCATAAACCACAAATGAAAATGACATAAAAAGTGACCACAAATATTGTCATTTAAAGTCCAGACACAGTCCAAAACACATCCAACATATGTGCCAGTGATAGCTCTAACATGCAATATATAGTGATCCTTTGGATGTGCAATAAATAACCAGTGGGGTGCCGAAAGAGAGAGAGTGTGTATCCTCTTCGTGCTTGAACACACACACAGGTGGGTAATGGCCCCTTACCTTGCGGTAATGGGACAACCGCATAGAAAACAAATGGAGATGGTCTCTCTTTGGGGTCCCTGGACCGGAACCGGCGGTCCCTGTGCTTTAGTCCCTCAGTATCAGCATCAGTAACGGCAGAGCGAACATAAGGAAGAACAGAAGGGTACCAGATAGTGTAGTATTTTGAACCAAACTATGTCTTTATTAAGTTTAAAAGCATGTACTCACATGAAGTAAATACACATCCTGTATATCTCCTACGAGCGGCAAGCTCGTCAATCTGAATCTCTGTCAGTGCCTATCCCGTCCCTACGCGTGACGTCACCCAATCACGAGACTTCATCAGGGGATACTAGGGGAGGCACAGTCATGTCCTTAAATAGTGTTTAACATTGTGGTGAATGAGCGGCCATTTTCTCGTGGCCCAATGTGTTATTATGGCAGCCATGTATCGAGAGATCAGTCTCCGGCCGTGTACGCGGCCATTTTGTTGGTTGAGAGGCAAGTCATTAGTGCCATAGACATCAGTGGTAGATGAGCGGCCATTTTCCTGTGGCCTAATACGATGTTTATGGCGGCCATGTCTCGGATGATCGTATGTGCGGCCGTTAACCTAATTGAAAGGCACATTAATAGTGACATATGCTATTGTATATGTATGTACGCAAGAACGGGAACAAATTATAAAGGCTACTAGATACATACCGTGCTCTTATAAAAGAGCCTTAAAATGACAGCTAAACAAGCTATGCCAAAAGCTATGTCAGAGTGACTATAAGCATTAATGTGAGAAAGAAAACTTATACTGGCAGCTCAGCATAGCACTCTGTAGGGGTAACGTAAAAAAATATTATAACTCGCATATATTTAGATTAAGCCTAATTAGTAACACTGTATCCTTAATGGGACCTTTTTAGTACAAAAAATCCTTTTATTAATACAAAAAATTTCATTAATACAAAAAATTTCTGCAGGGCTCTGTCAGTATGAGTAGGACGGGATAGGCTCTGACACTGCCAACTATATCTCAGTCCATACCAGACGGAACCATACAGATGATATAAAATACAATATAATTAAAACCCAAATATACATGTAAACATAATGTGCATCCATCTCTCATATGATGCACGAAAATCTAAAATAATAATAATTAAAAGTTAAAGCTTATAAAACCTCTACATAAGAAATATGCACAGCGATAGAGAAAAAGGAGGGGGGGAAGGCAGGGGAGAGGAGGGGGGGGCAGATGTGTGGAAAATAATCGTCATGTGTATAAAATGAATATAACTCAAATAAGTGCATGGAAGAGGAGCCCATCCTATATAGGTGACCATATAAAAACACTAAGATACATCAAGAGAGAAACGGGGGGAATCCAGGGCTAGTTAAGAAAATTAAAAATCACTAAGAAAACAGTTGAGGTCAAACTCGATATTCAAACCTCTGGGCGAGAAAGTGTCTAATGTGTATATCCATCTAGATTCTAGCTGGCTAAGGGTCCTCACCTTGTGTCCACCCCGCCAGTGTCTAACATATGGTTCTATTCCCCAGAACCTTAACTGCGTGGGATCCTTGTTGTGGTATAACAGAAAATGTTTCGACACACTGTGCTTGTCGTATCCTTTTAGGATGTTTTGCACGTGCTCTTTAATGCGCACTCTAAGAGGTCTTTTTGTGCGGCCTACATACTGAAGGCTGCAACTGCACTCCAGGACGTATACGGCCCCTTCAGTATTACAACAGATGAAATTGCCAATTTCATACGATTCTCCTGTGCTAGTGGACCTAAACTGGAATTTTTTCTCATTGGGACGCTTCGTTCTCAGACAATCAAAACATCTTTTGCAGGGAAAAAAAACTTTTCCTGTAAAAAAGGAGAAATTTTTCTTCGGTGGGTCAATTACACTCTTGACTACTTTATCTCTAATAGTAGGTGCTCTCTTATATACAAATTTTGGATTGATGGGTAGGGTATCATATAGGTCTCTATCTGCCAGAAGAATGTGCCAATGTTTTTTAACTATCTTCTCCACCTTCTTATATTGTACATTAAAATCTAGAATTATAGGGGTTACTGCTGATGGTGTCTCCTTCTTGACTTTTTCTTTGATTAACTCCTTACGATTCATCCCTGTCACCTCTGTGATTTGCTTCTTAATAAACTTCTGGTCATAGCCCTTCGTGACAAATCTTTCTCCTATTTTTTCTGCTTGATCCAGAAAGGTCTCCAAATGGGTGCAGTTACGTCTTACTCTCATCAATTGTCCCTTGGGTATATTAAAAAGCCAGTTTCTGTGGTAGCAACTTTCTATTGGCAAATAGCTGTTCCTATCCACATTTTTAAAGTGCGTTTGTGACCATAGTCTGGAATTTTCTTGTATGATATCCAGATCGAGGAATGTTACATTTTTCTCGCTCATTTCCCAGGATAGTTTAATATTCCTGTCATTAATATTCAATCTTTCTAAAAAACTGGTCAGCTGATCAGAGTTACCTTTCCATAATATAAATACATCATCAATGTATCTTTTATAGATTGCCAGTTCACTGGGTCTGTTGTTAAAAACGTATTCTTCTTCCCACTGGGCCATGAACAGGCCAGCCACACTCGGGGCGAACTTCGCTCCCATTGCCACACCTGTCTGCTGATGGTAGTAATTCTTGTCATACCAAAAGTAATTATTCTTAAGGCAGAACTCCAAGCATGTATCATATATACATGTGTTATATTCATTATATGTTTTTTGTCCTATCTCTTGTTATAATACTTATGTCTGTTGTACACATATTTATGATTATATTTTATTGAGGATTGCACAGGGGCACATTAGCACTTTAAGCTTTACTTTGCACATGTCACAACGAAATTATGTGTGTATGAGGCTGGTTCCCTACACATACTGTGCTGTCACGGTTTTCACATAAGGTTAATTTGATATAGGTTAGTTATCGCTACACTGTTACTATTGGAATTCATCACAGGACACTGTGCATACAAGCGTGTTACCCGTTTACCTTATTTAGTTGATTCACATTTTTATAAGCTATCACATTTTTTCATTTTTTGGATTAGCGCAGCACCCATTTCTTTTAGCCTTACACTGCCCATGGGCCCTGTTTGATCCCATTCGGTGTCTGCAGCTCTCCATGTACACCAATTTTTCCCAAGGTAGCGCAGGAATAAATCCTTATTGCTTATTATCATTATTCATTCACACATTCCTGCAGCAACCATGGAGGTGTTTTCATTCATGGAAAAGAGGAAAATCAATCTAGAAGAGGTTTTTAATACCACCAACACTCATACCATTAAGAATGTAGATCTTGAAAGCCTGATGAGAAAATTAGGACATAATATGGAAAAAAAGATAAGCCTGTGGTGGGACATTAGTGCTTTCGAAACATATCTTAAAGAGAGTATTGTACCAAGGAGGCTAAGATGGGACGTACCTCCAGACCAGGAGTCAAACGATGAGTGGTTTAAATTTTTTAATGAAAAGGGTTTGGAACTACTGGGGTTCCTATTGGATAGGAAACGAAGAAAAACCAAAATCATTGACCAGAACATTGCCAAAATAAGAGAAGAATTGGAAACATTTAAGGATACGGCAGAATTCAAAACACTAACGACACAATTAAATAAAGATTTAACGAAAAAAGACAGAGAGGTACAACAAAGGAAAAGTAAAAAATACATCAGAGATACTAATGATTTTAAGAACGATCAGGTTTTTAAATGGCAAAGCCAACTCGGGAAAGTGGATGCTATCTCAACATATTCAACACCAGAAAAACTAGTAAGAGTTTACTCGCAACAGGCATATGAGCCGTCTACACAGAACGCCACCAGGAGAGGATATCCAGACTCAAGAGAGGAAAATGAAGGAATGACACCAAGGAGGACACCGAGACAAGAAACCCATGATGAGAGATATGTTAATTATGAAACATACACACCCCACCAAGCTACCAGGAGACCCCAGTATAACGATCGAACACCACAGCAAGGGGGTAGGAAAGCATTCTATTGGAGAAACAATAGGAGATTTCAGAATGGGAACAATTGGTACAAACCCCCTTACGATCAAAGGGACCTTAGAGGACCACCACAAGATCATAGGGACCAGAGAAGGCAACCCTATGAATATAGAGATAACAGGGACCAAAGAAGGCCACGCTATGGGTATAGGGACAATAGAAGACCACCATATGACCATCAAGGCCCACGTGGCAGAAGTCCCATACGGGATTATGGACATAGTGAGAGAAGGGGGCCACATCAAAGGGAGTACCAACAATACGAACGGAGCCCAATACCCACTTATAATCAGTATGCACCACTCACGGATCGAGATGAAAATAATTATGATAGACAATATCCGACAAATCAAGGTGGGGCGGAGTATACCAGACCTTTTTTAGACAGAGGCAGGGAAAACCACCCACCAAGGAGTACAGAAGAAATAAGAAGCTCCAGAAGAAGTCAAGAAGGAAGAGAGGAAAAGGATCCGGGAAGAGAGAGCAAAAGAAAAAGAGAGTGAAAGGGGAAGGCATTTTTAACCTAAGTGGTCAATCGCTGACGCATGAGGAAATAGGAGTATTGGATAAAGGGCTGAAATATGCACCTATTAAGAACTTAGATAAATTCCAGACATACGTAGGCATCCAGAAATTTGTGAGAAAACTCAACATTAAGAAATATATTCTGGGAAACCCTTCAAAACAGAGATATGGAGACATAGATACTGATGGAATCCTACATAGCACACTAAGGAACAAATCGGTTTTTAATCCACCTGTGAGAGATAATACATTTTTAGACGTTTTTAAGAAAATGGTTTTAGATGATATTAAAGATTTGAGAATAAAGAGGAAAGAGGAACCTTGTTACATCAAAAGTGGTATTCGGAAACTGACTCAACGCAAAGATTTAGTCATTAGACCAGCAGACAAGGGAGGGGGTATCGTGATTTTATCAAAGGAACAATACCATGAGAGCATGATGAACATGCTGAAAGATGAAATCACCTACAACAAATTATTGAGTAACCCGATGTTTAAATGCAGAAGAGCACTCGAAAAGGTAGTACATCTAGGGGTAAAGAGAAATATTTTAAATAAGAAAGAAGCCCGTTTTTTAATACCAGACTCCTGTCAGACTCCAATCATACATTCATTACCAAAAATACACAAAAGTAAAACTGATCCACCACTAAGACCGATAGTAAACGGAATAGATTCACTGACTGCCAGGACAGGTGAATATATAGACTTTTTCCTACAACCAGCTGTTCAGAGCACGAAAGCGTACTTAAGAGTAGGGATGAGCCGAACACCCCCCTGTTCGGTTCGCACCAGAACATGCGAACAGGAAAAAAATTCGTTCGAACACGCGAACACCGTTAAAGTCTATGGGACACGAACATGAATAATCAAAAGTGCTAATTTTAAAGGCTAATATGCAAGTTATTGTCAATAAAAGTGTTTGGGGACCTGGGTCCTGCCCCAGGGGACATGAATCAATGCAAAAAAAAGTTTTAAAAACGGCCGTTTTTTCAGGAGCAGTGATTTTAATAATGCTTAAAGTCAAACAATAAAAGTGTAATATCCCTTTAAATTTCGTACCTGGGGGGTGTCTATAGTATGCCTGTAAAGGGGCGCATGTTTCCCGTGTTTAGAACAGTCTGACAGCAAAATGACATTTTGAAGGAAAAAACTCATTTAAAACTACCGCGGCTATTGCATTGCCGACAATACACATAGAAGTTCATTGATAAAAACGGCATGGGAATTCCCCACAGGGCAACCCCGAACCAAAATTAAAAAAAAAAAATGATGTGGGAGTCCCCCTAAATTCCATACAAGGCCCTTCAGGTCTGGTATGGATATTAAGGGGAACCCCAGCCAAAATTTAAAAAAAAAATTGACGTGGGGTTCCCCCTAAATTCCATACCAGACCCTTCAGGTCTGGTATAGATTTTAAGGGGAACCCCGCGCCAAAAAAAAAAAAAAAAACGGCGTGGGGTCCCCCTAAAAATCCATACCAGACCCTTATCCGAGCACGCAACCTGGCAGGCCGCAGGAAAAGGGGGGGGACGAGAGTGCGGCCCCCCCCCTCCTGAACCGTACCAGGCCACATGCCCTCAACATTGGGAGGGTGCTTTGGGGTAGCCCCCCAAAACACCTTGTCCCCATGTTGATGAAGACAAGGGCCTCATCCCCACAACCCTGGCCGGTGGTTGTGGGGGTCTGCGGGCGGGGGGCTTATCGGAATCTGGAAGCCCCCTTTAACAAGGGGACCCCCAGATCCCGGCCCCCCCCTGTGTGAAATGGTAAGGGGGTACTTACCCCTACCATTTCACTAAAAAACTGTCAAAAATGTTAAAAATGACAAGAGACAGTTTTTGACAATTCCTTTATTTAAATGCTTCTTCTTTCTTCCTTCATCTTCTTCTTCTTCTGGTTCTTCTGGCTCTTCTGGTTCTTCCTCCGGCGTTCTCGTCCAGCATCTTCTCCGCGGCGTCTTCTATCTTCTTCTCCTCGGGCCGCTCCGCACCCATGGCATGGGGGGGAGGCTCCCGCTCTTCTCTTCATCTTCTTCTCTTCTTCATCTTCTTCTTCATCTTCTTCTTCTTCTTCTCTTCTTCCTTCTTCTGTTCTTCATGTCTTCTCCGGGCCGCTCCGCAGCCATGCTGTGGCATGGAGGGAGGCTCCCGCTGTGTGACGGCGTCTCTTCGTCTGACGGTTCTTAAATAACGGGGGCGGGGCCACCCGGTGACCCCGCCCCCCTCTGACGCACGGTGACATGACGGGACTTCCCTGTGGCATTCCCCGTGACGTCACAGGGAAGTCCCTCAAGTCACCGTGCGTCAGAGGGGGGCGGGGTCACCGGATGGCCCCGCCCCCCGTTATTTAAGAACCGTCAGACGAAGAGACGCCGTCACACAGCGGGAGCCTCCCTCCATGCCACAGCATGGCTGCGGAGCGGCCCGGAGAAGACATGAAGAACAGAAGAAGGAAGAAGAGAAGAAGAAGAAGAAGATGAAGAAGAAGATGAAGAAGAGAAGAAGATGAAGAGAAGAGCGGGAGCCTCCCCCCCATGCCATGGGTGCGGAGCGGCCCGAGGAGAAGAAGATAGAAGACGCCGCAGAGAAGATGCTGGACGAGAACGCCGGAGGAAGAACCAGAAGAGCCAGAAGAACCAGAAGAAGAAGAAGATGAAGGAAGAAAGAAGAAGCATTTAAATAAAGGAATTGTCAAAAACTGTCTCTTGTCATTTTTAACATTTTTGACAGTTTTTTAGTGAAATGGTAGGGGTAAGTACCCCCTTACCATTTCACACAGGGGGGGGGGGCCGGGATCTGGGGGTCCCCTTGTTAAAGGGGGCTTCCAGATTCCGATAAGCCCCCCGCCCGCAGACCCCCACAACCACCGGCCAGGGTTGTGGGGATGAGGCCCTTGTCTTCATCAACATGGGGACAAGGTGTTTTGGGGGGCTACCCCAAAGCACCCTCCCAATGTTGAGGGCATGTGGCCTGGTACGGTTCAGGAGGGGGGGGGCCGCACTCTCGTCCAACCCTCTTTTCCTGCGGCCTGCCAGGTTGCGTGCTCGGATAAGGGTCTGGTATGGATTTTTGGGGGGACCCCACGCCGTTTTTTTTTTTTTTTTTGGCGCGGGGTTCCCCTTAAAATCCATACCAGACCTGAAGGGTCTGGTATGGAATTTAGGGGGAACCCCACGTCAATTTTTTTTTTAAATTTTGGCTGGGGTTCCCCTTAATATCCATACCAGACCTGAAGGGCCTTGTATGGAATTTAGGGGGACCCCCACATCATTTTTTTTTTTTTTATTTTGGTTCGGGGTTGCCCTGTGGGGAATTCCCATGCCGTTTTTATCAATGAACTTCTATGTGTATTGTCGGCAATGCAATAGCCGCGGGTAGTTTTAAATGAGTTTTTTCCTTCCAAATGTCATTTTGCTGTCAGACTGTTCTAAACACAGGAAACATGCGCCCCTTTACAGGCATACTATAGACACCCCCCAGGTACGAAATTTAAAGGGATATTACACTTTTACTGTTTGACTTTAAGCATTAATAAAATCACTGTTCCTGAAAAAACGTCCGTTTTTAAAACTTTTTTTTGCATTGATCCATGTCCCCTGGGGCAGGACCCGGGTCCCCAAACACTTTTTATGACAATAACTTGCATATAAGCCTTTAAAATTAGCACTTTTGATTTCTCCCATAGACTTTTAAAGGGTGTTCCGCGGCATTCGAATTTGCCGCGAACACCCCAAATTGTTCGCTGTTCGGCGAACTTGCGAACAGCCAATGTTCGAGTAGAACATGAGTTCGACTCGAACTCGAAGCTCATCCCTGCTTAAGAGACACTAAGGAAATGTTACAGATTTTGGAGGATATCCCTAGTGAAGAAGGCCCTTGGATTATGGCGACCGCGGACGTGTCATCTTTATACACGATAATACTCCACCATCAAGCGTGTGAGGTGGCTAAATGGGGCTTGAGGTCTTTTACCACACTCCCATGCACACAAAGAAAGTTTATAATAAAATGCTTGGAGTTCTGCCTTAAGAATAATTACTTTTGATATGACAAGAATTACTACCATCAGCAGACAGGTGTGGCAATGGGAGCGAAGTTCGCCCCGAGTGTGGCCGGCCTGTTCATGGCCCAGTGGGAAGAAGAATACGTTTTTAACAACAGACCCAGTGAACTGGCAATCTATAAAAGATACATTGATGATGTATTTATATTATGGAAAGGTAACTCTGATCAGCTGCCCAGTTTTTTAGAAAGATTGAATATTAACGACAGGAATAATAAACTATCCTGGGAAATGAGCGAGAAAAATGTAGCATTCCTCGATCTGGATATCATACAAGAAAATTCCAGACTATGGTCACAAACGCACTTTAAAAATGTGGATAGGAACAGCTATTTGCCAATAGAAAGTTGCCACCACAGAAACTGGCTTTTTAATATACCCAAGGGACAATTGATGAGAGTAAGACGTCACTGCACCCATTTGGAGACCTTTCTGGATCAAGCAGAAAAAATAGGAGAAAGATTTGTCACGAAGGGCTATGACCAGAAGTTTATTAAGAAGCAAATCACAGAGCTGACAGGGATGAATCGTAAGGAGTTAATCAAAGAAAAAGTCAAGAAGGAGACACCATCAGCAGTAACCCCTATAATTCTAGATTTTAATGTACAATATAAGAAGGTGGAGAAGATAGTTAAAAAACATTGGCACATTCTTCTGGCAGATAGAGACCTATATGATACCCTACCCATCAATCCAAAATTTATATATAAGAGAGCACCTACTATTAGAGATAAAGTAGTCAAGAGTGTAATTGACCCACCGAAGAAAAATTTCTCCTTTTTTACAGGAAAAGTTTTTTTTTCCCTGCAAAAGATGTTTTGCTTGTCTGAGAACGAAGCGTCCCAATGAGAAAAAATTCCAGTTTAGGTCCACTAGCACAGGAGAATCGTATGAAATCGGCAATTTCATCTGTTGTAATACTGAAGGGGCCGTATACGTCCTGGAGTGCAGTTGCGGCCTTCAGTATGTAGGCCGCACAAAAAGACCTCTTAGAGTGCACATTAAAGAGCACGTGCAAAACATCCTAAAAGGATACGACAAGCACAGTGTGTCGAAACATTTTCTGTTATACCGCAACAAGGATCCCACGCAGTTAAGGTTCTGGGGAATAGAACATATGTTAGACACTGGCGGGGTGGACACAAGGTGAGGACCCTTAGCCAGCTAGAATCTAGATGGATGTACACATTAGACACTTTCTCGCCCAGAGGTTTGAATATCGAGTTTGACCTCAACTGTTTTCTTAGAGATTTTTAATTTTCTTACCTAGCCCTGGATTCCCCCCGTTTCTCTCTTGATGTATCTTAGTGTTTTTATATGGTCACCTATATAGGATGGGCTCCTCTTCCATGCACTTATTTGAGTTATATTCATTTTATACATATGACGATTATTTTCCACACATCTGCCCCCCCCTCCTCTCCCCTGCCTTCCCCCCCCCCCCTTTTTTCTCTATCGCTGTGCATATTTCTTATGTAGAGGTTTTATAAGCTTTAACTTTTAATTATTATTATTTTAGATTTTCGTGCATCATATGAGAGATGGATGCACATTATGTTTACATGTATATTTGGGTTTTAATTATATTGTATTTTATATTATCTGTATGGTTCCGTCTGGTATGGACTGAGATATAGTTGGCAGTGTCAGAGCCTATCCCGTCCTACTCATACTGACAGAGCCCTGCAGAAATTTTTTGTATTAATGAAATTTTTTGTATTAATAAAAGGATTTTTTGTACTAAAAAGGTCCCATTAAAGGGGTTGTAAAGGTAACATTTTTTTTTTTTAAAAATAACAAACATGTTATACTTACCTTCACTGTGTAGCTCGTTCTGCACAGAGTGGCCCCGAACCTGGTCTTCTGGGGTCCCTCGGCGGCTGTTTCAGCTCCTCCCCGCAAGCATTAACCACCTTAATGCGAGCTCCCTCGCATGGTGGTGAGTGCTTGCGGGCGCGCTCCCGTGATACAGCCAGCGGCTATAGCCGCTCGCTGTATCACTCGGCCCCGCCCCCCGGCGCGCCGCGTCATCGGATGTGATTGACAGCAGCGCGAGCCAATGGCTGCGCTGCTTTCAATCCATCCACTACAGCCAATCAGCGACCAGGCTGAGCTGCAATGGAGATGACGAGAACGAGCAGCGGAGATTCGAGGCGTCAGGTAAGTAAAACGGGGGGGCTGGGGGCGGTGGTATTGTCAAAAGTTTTTTCACCTTAATGCATATAATGCATTAAGGTGAAAAATTTTTTACCTTTACAACCCCTTTAAGGATACAGTGTTACTAATTAGGCTTAATCTACATATATGCGAGTTATAATTTTTTTTTACGTTACCCCTACAGAGTGCTATGCTGAGCTGCCAGTATAAGTTTTCTTTCTCACATTAATGCTTATAGTCACTCTGACATAGCTTTTGGCATAGCTTGTTTAGCTGTCATTTTAAGGCTCTTTTATAAGAGCACGGTATGTATCTAGTAGCCTTTATAATTTGTTCCCGTTCTTGCGTACATACATATACAATAGCATATGTCACTATTAATGTGCCTTTCAATTAGGTTAACGGCCGCACATACGATCATCCGAGACATGGCCGCCATAAACATCGTATTAGGCCACAGGAAAATGGCCGCTCATCTACCACTGATGTCTATGGCACTAATGACTTGCCTCTCAACCAACAAAATGGCCGCGTACACGGCCGGAGACTGATCTCTCGATACATGGCTGCCATAATAACACATTGGGCCACGAGAAAATGGCCGCTCATTCACCACAATGTTAAACACTATTTAAGGACATGACTGTGCCTCCCCTAGTATCCCCTGATGAAGTCACGTGATTGGGTGACGTCACGCGTAGGGACGGGATAGGCACTGACAGAGATTCAGATTGACGAGCTCGCCGCTCGTAGGAGATATACAGGATGTGTATTTACTTCATGTGAGTACATGCTTTTAAACTTAATAAAGACATAGATTGGTTCAAAATACTACACTATCTGGTACCCTTCTGTTCTTCCTTATGTTCGCTCTGCCGTTACTGATGCTGATACTGAGGGACTAAAGCACAGGGACCGCCGGTTCCGGTCCAGGGACCCCAAAGAGAGACCATCTCCATTTGTTTTCTATGCGGTTGTCCCATTACCGCAAGGTAAGGGGCCATTACCCACCTGTGTGTGTGTTCAAGCACGAAGAGGATACACACTCTCTCTCTTTCGGCACCCCACTGGTTATTTATTGCACATCCAAAGGATCACTATATATTGCATGTTAGAGCTATCACTGGCACATATGTTGGATGTGTTTTGGACTGTGCCTGGACTTTAAATGACAATATTTGTGGTCACTTTTTATGTCATTTTCATTTGTGGTTTATGAATATATGCCACATATTCATTTGCACTGATGCGTTTGTTGCACAATTTTTAATATATCTTATCTTGTTTATTTTTGGCTTATAGATATATGGTACACATTTATTTGCACAGATACGTTTTTTACACTTTTTTTCAATTATTTATTTTGCTTGTTTTGCACTTTTTACTTATTTATTGTGCTACACATGTTATTTAGGTATCATATATACATGTGTTATATTCAATATATGTTTTTTGTCCTATCTCTTGTTATAATACTTATGTCTGTTGTACACATATTTATGATTATATTTTATTGAGGATTGCACAGGGGCACATTAGCACTTTAAGCTTTACTTTGCACATGTCACAACGATATTATGTGTGTATGAGGCTGGTTCCCTACACATACTGTGCTGTCACGGTTTTCACATAAGGTTAATTTGATATAGGTTATTTATCGCTACACTGTTACTATTGGAATTCATCACAGGACACTGTGCATACAAGCGTGTTACCCGTTTAACTTATTTAGTTGATTCACATTTTTATAAGCTATCACATTTTTTCATTTTTTGGATTAGCGCAGCATCCATTTCTTTTAGCCTTTCTCTGAAATACATTTTCCTTTGCAACATTGTTGCTTCTACTTAATCTATTTTGTTTTCAAGAATGCTAGAATGTGGAATGTTTTGGTAAAATATATTTTTCTCTGTCACTTTCACTTGTTACTCTCCATCTCACAACAATCTTTACCTAAACTCACACAGGTGTCTTTACAAACCACAAACTATACCATTGCTGATGCAAATTTAAAATGAGTCACTATTTTTTGTGCTTTTTATTTCCAAATAATCGTAATTTGAGCCCAAAAAATGTGATAGGTGTACCAACCTCAGAAATCAAAATGTTATTTCCAAAAATTTGAGGGTAATATCACTATTTCACACTCATCCACAAAGAACCACCAAATATCACAGAATAAATCAAGAAGAATAAATCTCAGGTAATGTAATTCCATCACCCGTATGTCCAAATAAATGCAGTATTTATGAGTATTTACAGTAGGTGCCGCCAATATTGTGTCAATCTCCCCACTGTTAGTGGGGAGATTGACACCTGCGAGCCCTGTTGTGGGAGCCAGCGCCGAGCTCTGTCGCTCCTCCTGCTCGCCAACCCCAATGGATTCCTTTGCTCTGTCACTCCTCCCGCTCGTCGCCCCAATGGACTCCTATGGATGTGTGGAATCTCGTGGGGACGCCGAGAGCGAGAAGCACAGCCTCGCAGCGGTGATTTCCAGCGCGATCCCATTGCGCTGGAAACACAATATCGGTGACAGGTATTGAATGTGTAGGAGATTCTCACATGTGGCAGCTCTGTGGCTTAGAGCTTAGAAATTCTGCTTGGCATCCCTGAGCATTTGGGTTCAAATCCCAAACATGCTGCTTCATCTCCCAGGTACTAAAACTATGTCTAAATGTAGTGTTTATGTGTAGGAGGGTTCCACCAACATTGTAAATCTTGCCAGATACACTATCAAGCCAAAAGTATTGGGACACCTGCCTGTACACACAAATGAACTTTAATGGCAGCCCAGTCTTAGTCCGTAGGGTCAAAAATTGATTTAGTCCACGCTTTGCAGCTAGAACAGCTTCTGGGATGGATAGGAAGGCTGTCAACAAGGTATAGTGTGTCTATGGGAATGTTTGACCATTCTTCCAGAAGTGCATTTGTGAGGCCAGGCACTGATGTTGGATGAGAAAGCCTGACTTGCCGTCTCTGCTCTAATTCAGCCAAAAGGTGTTCTATCGGATTGAGGTCAGGACTCTGTGCAGGCCAGTCAAATTCCTCCACCCCAAACTCGCTCATAAATGTAATTATGAACCATGCTTTGCGCACTGGTGTGCAGTCATGTTGGAACAAGAAGGGGCCATCCCCAAACTGTTCCCACAAAGTTGGGAGCATGAAATTGTCCAAAATATCTTGGTATGCTGTACCTTAAGAGTTCCCTTCACTGGAACTAAAAGGCCATGCCCAATCCCTAAAAAACAACCCCACACAATAATCTCCCCTCCACCAAATGATTTGGACCAGTGCACAAAGCAAGGTACATAAAGACATGGATGAGTGAGTTTGAGGTGTAGGAACTTGACTGGCCTGCACAGAGTCCTGACCTCAACACAACAGAACACCTTGGGGATAAATTAGAGTGGAGACTGTAAGCCAGGCCTTCTCGTCCAACATCAGTGCCTGACCTCACAAATGCACTTATGGAGGAATGGTAAAACATTCCCATAGACACACTCCTAAACCTTGTGGACAGAATTCCCTGAAGAGTTGAAGCTGTTATAGCTGCAAAAGGTGGGTCAAATAAATTTTGAACCCTACGGACTAAGACTGGGATGCCATTACAGTTCATGTGCATATAAAGGCAGGTTTCCCAATACTTCGGACAATATATTGTATATTGTTTGTGACACTGAGCATGGCTATGGACTTAGGGCTGGTTCACACCACAGAGATGCAGACAACATGTGTGAGGCTGCCCACTGGCTAAATGGGTAGCAAGTCCATCTAGCAACACTGGGGTTGCTGGCTCAATTCCCCGAAATCCTAATGCTTGTGTGGGGAGAAGGAATGATATTGTGCATATTGACAAACGCCCAACTAGGGCTGTTTGTTTGCTGAAGTTCTTGTGCATTTTTTCCATCAAAAGTGGATTTATGTGACCATGCTCTCAATGTTGTGTTGAACACTGTTCCTGTCTTACCATGCAAACATGGTTTGGGAGCATGTGCTGACCTTCTACTCTTTGATCTCATTGCTTAAAGTGGATGTAAACCCCAATTTTTTTTTTATATATATATATCATACTGTAGAGTATAAGATTCCCTATCATTTGAGCCCAGTCTTGCCACACAGAGTTAATCCATCTCTGAGCAATCCTCTTTTATTGTTCAGTGAGAAAAATCTTGACAAACTGAGAAAAACTTTGTCAAATACTCCCCCTTGCTGTGAGTGACAGCCTAAGACACAGGCATGATTTTTTAATTACCTCCCCCATTCCTTTCTTCAGCAGCTCTGCAAGGATTGGCTGTTCCACACCTCAGCATGATTTGGCCTGCTGAAGTCATGTGGTTACTTTCCTGTCTTTTCACTGGATGTTAGAGATCATAGCAGAAGTTCAGTGTTAGAAATACACAGGAGAAAATGCATATTGACAAGGGGAGTGTAGAGGTGGGCGGGGAGTCTACTGACATCACAACTCCACCCACCGAGCTCCAGACAACAGACCCACCCACAGAATATGCAGTTTTTCGGGTCTAATAACAGACAGAGGGGAGACATTTGACAGGTAAAGATACATGCAGGAGGCATGTATATCCCTATAGATAACCCCCATGGCAGTAGTTTAGAAAGGATGACAATGGGTTTACATCCACTTTAATCATGTACACAGAAATGCAGCTTCCAGCAGAACATGGTCACCAATGTACAGCGGGGACAGAAAGTATTCAGACCCCCTTAAAATTTTCACTCTTTGTTATATTGCAGCCATTTGCTAAAATCATTTAAGTTCATTTTTTTCTCATTAATGTACACACAGCAACCCATATTGACAGAACAACACAGAATTGTTGCCATTTTTGCAAATTTATTAAAAAAGAAAAACTGAAATATCACATGGTCCTAAATATTCAGACCCTTTGCTGTGACACTCATATATTTAACTCAGGTGCTGTCCATTTCTTCTGATCATCCTTGAGAAGGTTCTACACCTTCATTTGAGTCCAGCTGTGTTTGATTATACTGATTGGACTTGATTAGGAAAGCCACACACCTGTCTATATAAGACCTTACAGCTCACAGTGCATGTCAGAGCAAATGAGAATCATGAGGTCAAAGGAACTGCCTGAAGAGCTCAGAGACAGAATTGTGGCAAGGCACAGATCTGGCCAAGGTTACAAAAAAATTTCTGCTGCACTTAAGGTTCCTAAGAGCACAGTGGCCTCCATAATCTTTAAATGAAAGACATTTGGGATGACCAGAACCCTTCCTAGAGCTGGCCGTCCAGCCAGACTGAGCTATCGGGGGAGAACAGCCTTGGTGAGAGAGGTAAAGAAGAACCCAAAGATCACTGTGGCTGAGCTCCAGAGATGCAGTCCAGGGATGGGAGAAAGTTGTAGAAAGTCAACCATCACTGCAGCCCTCCATCAGTCGGGGTGTTATGGCAGAGTGGCCCAACGGAATCCTCTCCTCAGTGCAAGACACATGAAAGCCCACATGAAGTTTTCTAAAAAACACCTGAAGGACTCCAAGATAGTGAGAAATAAGATTCTCTGGTCTGATGAGACCAAGATAGAACTTTTTGGTCTTAATTCTAAGCGGTATGTGTGAAGAAAACAGTCCCAAAAGTGAAGCATGGTGGTGGCAGCATCCTGCTGCGGAGGTGTTTTTCAACTGCAGGGACAGGACGACTGGTTGCAATCAAGGGAAAGATGAATGCGGCCAAGTACAGGGATATCCTGGATGAAAACCTTCTCCAGAGTGCTCAGGACCTCATACTGGGCTGAAGGTTTACCTTCCAACAAGACCCAAAGCACACAGCTAAAATAACGAAGGAGTGGCTTCACAACAACTCTGCCCTGACTTAAACCCAATTGAGCATCTCTGGAGAGACCTAACAATGGCTGTCCACCAACATTTACCATCCAACCTGACAGAACTGGAGAGGATCTGCAAGGAGGAATAGCAGAGGATCCCCAAATCCAGGTGTGAAAAACTTGTTGCATCTTTCCCAAAAAGACTCATGGCTGTATTAGATCAAAAGGATGCTTATACTAAATACTGAGCAAAGGGTCTGAATACTTAGTACCATGTGATATTTCAGTTTTTCTTTTTTAATAAATCTGCAAAAATGTCAACAATTCTGTGTTATTCTGTCGATATGGGGTGCTGTGTGTACATTAATGAGGAAAAAAATGAACTTAAATGATTTTAGCAAATGGCTGCAATATAACAAAGAGTGAAAAATTTAAGGGGGTCTGAATACTTTCCGTTCCCACTGTATGTATGTGTGTAGATTGTGGGCTGGTAGTGGGTGTTCTATTTTGAATATGTGCCTTTTTTAATATTTCGTTCGAATGCTTTGCAAGAATAATGACTGTTAAGTTTGTGTCTATAATCTTGCAGCTAAAAATGATGTGGGTTGGTGGGTGAGTTGTAGTATGAAATGTTACCCGTTATACACTGAAAGTAAAGCTGTGTCCACTCTAAGGTTTAGACAAATTTTAGATTGTAAGCTCCTATGAGCAGGGCCCTTAAAACCCAATTGCTAACTGTTTTGCTAAATGTAGCACCATGTATCCTGTAGAACTTTTTTTTTAAGCTAGTAAATTAATTTACATAACTTTGTTTCTGCAGGCAAAATAAAAGTACGTTATTGAGATTGTTGTGTGTTTTTTTTTCTCTTTTCTATTTTCTTTTTAATTAGTTTTGGGGGCCGTGGTTTTGGGGAAGTGCAATATCTTTCTTTTATATCTTATAATTTCTATATGTATTTGTGCACTCATGAGGTGCTGCTCATTTACTGGGTAAGTGTAGGATATGTATTTGTGCTTACTCAATGTGAGGGTGGATGTAGTTCATTGATTTGTTTGGCATCATCACACATTTGCTTCTGGCTCACACATCACTTCTTGCATATGTTCTGCTGATGTAAATCAGTAAGGACTATGCAAATATAAAAGAGAGCTACTTTTTTAAAAAAAATATATATGACTTGTTTCACAGTTGGGTGACTTTTCCAGCAAATTTGGACCTCCGAGTTCTATGACAAGTTGTACACCATGAGACTCAATGATAACCATTCAAAATGTGCTACTTCAAGTTGCAACAACTTCAAAGTAGTCCCTGTACTACTTTGGTGTGACTTTCATATGACTTGAGGTACATAGGGTGCAATATTACACAGGCATTCCCAGAAGTTGGGGCCAAGTTGTAGCAGCAAAATAGTGTGACTTTCTGGTCGCAGCAGTGTGAATGAGATTCATGGATAATACCTTTGAATCCGGCACTATTCTCACTTGTTCATTCTGCAAGTGGGTCAAATTCGTCCCTGCACTACTTTGATTTGACTTTGATGTGACTTGAGGCCCATATACTGCAAGATTACACAGGCATTGGTCGCACAAGTTCAAATGGGGCCTAATTCAAAGGTGTTATCAATTAATCTCATTGGGTTCCTTTCACACTTGGCCGACTTTTCATACAACATGAGGTCCATAAGGCCCCTTTCACACTTGTGCGACCTGAAAGTCCCACAATTTTGCAGCGCTTTTTGCTGCAAATTCAATGTGATTTGAAGCAATGCCAGTGTATGGACGCAGGAGTCACAGGACAAGTCGCACAAGTGTGAAAGGGGCCTTAGGGCCGGTTCACACTGCTGTGCTGTCTGACATCGGATGTGATTTGCCCCACACTGCAAATCACATGCGATGTCTGTGTGATGCAAACTCAGCCACACAGATTTTATGGTTGAATTTGCATCGCATTCGGACCAAACTCACACAGGACCCTTTTTTGGTCTGCAGCAGAATCGGATCGCATGGGTGTTGTCTGAATTTGCAGGTCACTCTGCAATATTCAATCTGATTTGGGGGTGTCATTAGCTTTCTACTGACACTCCCAGCAGTTCGCATATGGCAGTGTGAACTGCCTGCAAGTTGTATGCGATGCTGGAACCCACACTGGATTTGCAGGGTTCCCGCATCGCCACAGTGTGAACTGGCCCTGACCCTAGGTTCACACCTATGCATTTTTTAGTGCATTTGCAGTTTGCAGATACACTCTACAGTCCATTTATCATGGTTTCCTATGGTATTAGTTCACACCTATGCGTTTTGCGGCCAGTGCATTTTTGGGAATGGTCAGGGACTTTTTTCACGCGATTTTCGTGTAATAGATTTCAACTGAACCGCACCAGAAACGCAACTGTTGCATTTGTGATGTGATTTTTGATATGTTTTGCGGTTCTTATTTTAACTCTGTATATAGCTGGTTGCTAACCGGCGGGCCGGGAAGCCAGTCGCTGCGTCCTTAACAACCAATAAGTCATCAGCTGTCAGTAGCTTCCCCACTGAAAGTAAAAAAAAACGTCAGCCAAAAAAAGCTCTTCAGGTCTAATATGGACCCGGGGGGACCCCCAGGCCAAAAGTAAAAAAAATGGCGTGGGGGGGGTCCCCCCAAAATCCATACAAGATCCTTTTTAGAGCACACAACCTGGTAGGCCATAGGAAAAGAGGGGGAACGAGAGAGTGCCCCCCATCCTGGACCATACCAGGCCACATGCCCTCAACATGGGGAGGGTGCTTTGGGGGCTTATCGGAATCTGGAAGCTCCCTTTAACAAGGGGGGCCCCCAGATCTCACCCCCATGTCAATGGGCATCGGGTACTTTGTACCCCTAACCATTCACCAAAAAAAAGCAGTGAAATGTGACAAAAAGCAATAGCTGTTTTTTGACAATTCCTTTATTGTAAAATAGCTCTGAGTGGTCCTCTTCCCTGAGCCGTGTCTGCCGCTGTCATCTTCTCCTGGTGGTGCCTCTCTTGCAGCCATCTTCTGTCGCTGTCTCTCCTGCCACCACCTACTTTTCCCGCTGCTGTGTTCTTCCTCGCTGCCATGTTCCTCCGTTGTGTTGTCACCCATTGTCTGGCATCTCTTACACAGCCATGGGGCATGACCATCCATTGATGTCACACTGAAAGCCCACCCCCTTTATTTTTTTTTAAAAGGGGGTGGGCTTTCCGTTTGACATCAACGGATGGTCACGCCCCATGGTTGTGTAAGAGACGCCAGACAATGGGTGACAACACAATGGAGGAACACAGCAGTGAGGAAGAACACAGCGGCGAGGAAGAACACAGCAGCGGGAGAAGTAGGCAGTGGTGGGAGAAGTTGGCGGTGGCGGGAGACACGGCTCATGGGAGAAGACCACTCAGAGCTATTTTACAATAAAGGAGTTGTCAAAAACCTGGCTATTGTTTTTTTGTCACATTCCTCTGCTTTGTGGGATTTTTGATGGGAGGGGATCTGGAAAAGATTTGTACAGAGAGGGGAGCTGGGTGGGATTTGTACAGAGAGGGGAGCTGGGGGGATTTGTGATGAGAAGTGAGCTGGGAGGATTTGTACAGAGAGGGGAGCTGGGGGAATTTGGGGGGATTCACCTTATGTGATGCACAGTTCTTAGCCTTAACTCTACAATTTTTTGGTGCCACTGCAATTCTCCCCTCTAAGGAAGGCGTGGCTGGGGGTGGGGTTTGGGCGTGGTTGAGGCAGAGAGTTGGACAGAGAGGGTGAGTTCCTGCATCTATTCTCTGAGAAAAAAAGCCATGGATCTATATATTTCTTGTACAAGTCTGATTGGTTTAGTTATTATTTGTTTTCCCTTTTGTTTTTGTGCTATTATTTTACCATTATTTTTCCATTGTCAATCACTTGCAGTCACTGCTTTTAATTGTATTACATTGTGCCTTATGGTATAAATATCCCCCTCCCTAAGCAGCCTTATCACTATGATTAAGCGCTATCAGGGTAAAATGAGCCTGAGTAATATGGCTAAGCATTGGGACTATTAGCCTACAGACCTAGAATAAAAGTATTTTCTCAAAGTGATGTCATCAGTGTGCAGCCCTCTGTTACATTGATTGCTGGGCTATGGCGTGAAGAGAGGCTACCACCCCAGACTTAAGCCCCATACACACTATTATAATTTTTGTTGATTTTTGTCTTCTGATTTACCAAAACCATATAATATGAAGTCAAACCTTAAGAGTTTCAGTTTGTTTGCAATCAGGCAGACCCTTGCACTTTATGGTTTTGTTAAATCTGAAGACAAAAATCTGCATACAATCTAATGGAAGAAACCAAAGGAGATTGGAGTGGTGCTCCACAGAATAAATACATCAAAATTTTGCTGCATAATACAGTATATGAGACTATATTTTCTAAAATGTTATTAACATTCTTATACATATTGAGTTTGTTTAACTTTATTTTCAGTAAGTAATAAGCTCATTTGGTTCTATTTCCAAGCAAACCTATTCTTGTGTTCAAGTCAGGTCTAAATAGAATAATGTAACATTTTGGCAAAAATATACAGCCAAGAAGTCCAGCACTTGATGCCATTATAGCAAAAATCTCAACAGCCACCATATATTTCCCTTTAGTGCTCAGATAGGCGGGGATCATGGCAATCCAGACACTGCAGAACACCAGCATGCTGAAGGTGATGTACTTGGCCTCATTAAAACTGTCCGGTAATGTCCTGGCTAAAAATGCTATAATGAAGCTCACAGCTGCCAGAAGTCCCATATATCCCAAGACAGAGTAGAAGCCGATAACTGAACCCTCATTACACTGTATGATGATCTTTCCTAGATAAGAGTAAAAGTCTTGGTCCTGGAAGGGGGGGGAAATAGATAACCAAGTCGCACATATTATTACTTGAACCAGGGAACACACAGACATTATAGAGTTGGGCAATCTGGCTCCCATCCATTTTTTCCAAGAACTTCCAGGTTTGGTGGCTTTAAAAGCAACACACACCATGATACTTTTGGCAAGTAGAGAGGACACAGCAACTGAGAAGATGACACCAAAAGAGGTTACACGCAGCATGCAGGTTACATCTACTGGACGGCCGAGGAACAAGAAGACACAGAGGAAGCTCAGCATGATGGAGACCAGAAGAAGATAGCTCAGGTTCAGGTTATTTGCTTTAACAATGGGCGTGTCCCGGTAATGTACAAACATCCCCAATATTAAACAAGCCAGAAGGCAAAAAAGTATGGAAACAGATGTAAATACTACAGAAATAGTATCATTAGTGTAGGAGAGAAATTCCACCAGTTTTAGAACACACCGATCCTTCTTCTCATTTGGCCATACATCATCAGGACATTTCATGCAGTTTTCACTGTCTGCAGGTATTGAAAATAACACACGTGATGGACATATATATTAAAGTATCTCGGGAATAAACAGTCTATTTTATAACTAGGCAACTCATATATTAACATTGATCAGTGGCTTCAAATTAATGATAACTAATGCAGTAGGGAAAAGACAAAAAAGATACACCCAGCACCTTTCCAAATAACTGTTCTGTATATTCAGTACTTTGAGGGTTTTTTTTTTTTTTTTTTAAAACCATGCTTACGTAGGTATCAAATGATTATTATTACAATTATAAACCATAAGTAGGCATGCTTTTTTTCTTTATCAAAATCTTAGGAACTGGTTTTGGGCAAACGGTTCGGGCAGAGCAAAAGTTTAGCCCGAACATTGCTCATTTTCTGGGCGCTTGACGGGATGTTCGCACAATCAATATATAGTTAAGGAGCGGGTCTGGGAAGCTGGCTGCAGTGTCTTTAACAACGAATGAGTCATCAGCTGTCATCAGGCTTTCCTGCTGACAGCTTAAAGAAAAAAAAAAACAAAATAAAAAAAAAACTGCGTGGGGTCCCCCCTTTCCTGGCCTGCTAGGCTGCCTGCTCAGATAAAGGTCTGGTATGGATTTTGGGGGAGGACTCCACACCATTTTGTCCTTTTTTTTATTTTGCCATCTGGGAATTGCAACCGCAAGTCAATTTAAATGTAATTTGACTTTTTTTTTTTTCTTTAGAAATGTAGGTTTTGCTGCAGCATGTTCTTTACATGCTACAGATGCACCATTTTACAGGCAGACTAAGGGGACCCCCGGGCACTATATTTAAAGGAATTTTTCATTTTTATTGTTGCACTTTAAGCATCATTCAAATCACTGCTTGTTTTAAAATGATTGTTTTTTAAAACAATTTTTGCTTTAATACATGTCCCCCAGGGCAGTACCCGGGCCCCCATACCCTTTTTATGGCCAATAACTTGCATATAAGCCTTCAAAATGGGGACTTTTGATTTTTCATGTTCAGGTCCCATAGACTTTCATGGAGTTTGCAGTTTGGGGTGAAACCTTTTTCCTGTTCGGGAGTTCTTTTGCAAACCAGAGGATGTTCGGCCCATCTCTATTAGGAATGTAAATACATGGCAGAAAGTTTGGTATAATATCAAGGATGTTTGCTGCAGTAGACAAAGCATACAAAATGAAATGCATGCACAGTATATACAGAGTTTACAAGTTCACTCTGTTGTTTTACATAAAAACTACGTTTGTCTTTAAAGTAAAAACCTGATGTGATTTCCATAAAAACATTTTTGAAAATATATCAGCAAAATTGGACCTGTTTATTAAATGGGGAGAAATACCAAATTTGTAAGAACATTCATAGTGGTAGGAATATACACTATGAAGCAGTTTGTGGTAAAAATGGTCTTTGGTTGCTGTATTGTTTGTAATATGATTATTTCCTATGATTTTCAGCTCCACCTGAAATGTTTTTTTTTCTTGATTAAGGCAAATTTGGGAAAATATTGCCTTATGGTCACTAGATGGATCTGACAACCATAGAAGATACTCATATTACAAACAATACAGCAATCATTCGAGGTGCATGTGCAAATGTTTAAGGCATCCCACAACATTTTTTTCTACACAAACCCACAGTGTGTTGCTATGTGTGCAGCAGCAATTGCAGAAGTGGGCAAGGGTTCAGTGGAGCAGTTTTGGGTGCAGTGATAGTATGTATAAGAAGAACAGCATGGAAGTATTGGAGTTTGCCATGTGTGCCAATACAAAGGCAGTCAGTAAAGAAGTGTGTGGTGTTAATGCAGTCAGTGGAGTAGTGCATTGGTGCAGTGGTACAGTGGACCTCTGCAGCACCGAAATCCTGTGCAGTTTTGTCATCCCTGTCAAATTCTCTTTCTGAACTACAGCACAAGTCTGTGGCAAATATACACTCTACCAGAAATGTTGGAGATCTCTCCTTCTGGACATGGGATGCACTCATAGCAACATTTATGAATTGAAGTTCCAAACTTTTTTCTGTTACCAGGCAAGCAGGGTCTTGAGCATCGAGATACCGGCACCTAAAAAAAAGGAAATCTGATTGGCTGCCAGCTGGCTTGTCAACTGATATGGAGGAAAAAGCAGCAAATGATCAATAGTAAAGTGAATATGTGGGGTTGGGGGCACTTTGCAGAGACACTATTATTTTGTCCTGAAGGGGCAAGGTCATAGTGTTTCTTTAAGACAAATCTGATTGGATGCTTAAAAGGAAAACATGGAAATCAGGAAAAATGAGCCTAAAACAAGACTTCAAATAAAATATCCCCAAAATTGTATTTCTTCTTTCTGAATTCATATTATCTATAGTTTACTCATTTACAGTATAATAAAGTAGGCTTAGTCAAAAAAAAAAGTAGGAGACATGACTTACCAATAATCTGATGTGTCCTTTGTACTTCCGGATCCTGGATTCCTTGAAATCTTCATCCTCTGACCCCTCCTACTGGAAGATTACAGCGGTGGGAGGTTAATAGAACTGGGGGGCTGTCACAGACTCTTGTCAAGAGTGCCCAACTATGCCTTCCCTTTCTGCTCAGCATCTCCATTCATAGAAACTATAACTACAGCTTCTTTGTGTAGCACCCTTCTAATGTAGGATGCTAGGTACATTTAGTTTTTGGATTCTTTTGTAATCAAGGGAGCAGTGATTGTTTGGTCCATTCTGTTCAGAGTTGTTCAGACTGGGAGTTTGATTGCTTCTCCCTGCCTTTAGAAGAAGTTTCTCGACCTTAGGGAGGGAGAATTCAAATACCCAGCCTAAATACTGATCAGGGCCCAGCCAATCCCTTGGGAGGTTTGTCCAGATGTTGGCTGGGAAGCTGATAAATAGTCTGGAGCTGTGAAGTGAGTTTTTTTCCTGAGCAAGGAAAGTTCCAAACCTTGGGGGGCTATTGCCCCTAAGGCAGCCTATGGACTGTGTTGCTGTTCTGTGAGGTCTTAGTTGTGGCAGAGCTGTGGCCTGGAAGTATTGTGTATCTGACTGCAGGATGTCACCAAAGGAATCTGGTTGAGAGAAGCACTGTCTCACTCACTGGGTTGCATCTGGAGGAAGCTGGAAAGTGGCAGCTGTCCTGGGGACTTATGAGTAATGACTCTGAATTGATTCCTGGTGACTGTGGGCTTTTGGGATATATGTGCCAGAATTAGCTTGGACTGAGGCAGTCCTCATAGCATCTCAGAGTACAGGGCATTCTCCTGTCCTCAGCAGGATCCTAGACTGTGAACCTAGAGAAGAGTGTTCCCCTGTTACTGTGTTCTGGAGATTGCCAGGGCCGTCTTTAATATTGATTGGACCCTGGGCAAAAAAATTCTTGGGCCCCCCTCCCCCATGCAGTTTCACTCTCCACCTGCTCTGAGACATACAATAAATAGCAACAAGACTCAAAATCCGTTCACTGAATCAGATCAGGCAGCGATTGCAATTGTTTGCCCGAGGTTAGTGTATCATTACTGCTCCCTGACTGGTTGCTAGAGGTTACAGCACATGATTGCTGCTTGTACATTGGTTGCTAGAGATTACTGTACACCAATACTGCTCACTGATTGGTTGCTAGAGATTTGACATGGACATTTACTGTACTGTTCATTTAAGCACAAGAGACTCCATTTTGTTCTCACTGTTGAAATATGTTCTGTAACCTTCACCTAACACACAGTCACATCTCCTATTAAATGCTCTCTACTCCCCCCTCCCTTCTCAAGGTTTTACTTTTGCAATTGTTCTATTTGCTAGCTTATAATAATATATTTCTATTTGTTATTTTTTAATAACATCTCACACCACCCCTTTCTTATCTATGTATAAAATAACATGTAATAATACATTTTGACACTGAACGGACATTTTAAACACAGTGATTGATTCCTGTGAATCTGTTCCTGAAGCTGCAGTTTTAACTTTGTTTTAGAGTCCCAATCAGAAATCAGTCATAACATTTTGGCGAGTCAAAACTCAGGCATTTGGCAGAGTCTCCTTCGATCGGAATCATCAGGAAATGCAGACCTCAAATGCCAGCTAGGTAAGCTGCCCTTAAGCTTGCTATATTTCTGCCTTTTCTATGTATCCTATCTGTCGGTTCTCAAGGAAACTAGACCACTCTCTGACCTTTCTGGTTGGGTAACGTGTGTGTGAGTGAATGTGTTTGTGTCCCCCTTCACGGGTTGGACTGTGTGTGGATAGGGAAAATCCTCTGCAGTTCCCTGCATTGACTCCTTGTGGGCGACCTGGGTCAGAGGTGCATGGTAGGGTCAGATAAAACTCACAGAGAAGAGAAGAGACGAGGAGGGTCTCTTAATGAGTGTTTTGTCTATTGTCATAAACCCCTTCTATCCACGTAGATAAGTGGAGACTATTCTTGTAAATCTGCAGATTTGTAAAAGGGTGTACTTACAGGCCCAAAAATACACCACTCAGCGCCAAGGGCCCTAGCAGTACCAGAGCAGTAATAAATGTGAAACAAACAGGGAACAAAATAAATAAGTGAAATGACACTAAAATATTAAGTGACAAAAAGTCTCAAATAAGACTAAGCAGAGAAGCAGCCGTTTAAAATTGCAAAGACATCATCATAAATCGTGACATACCAAAATCAGCAAAGTGATCATAGTAACACACTAAAAACAGCGCTAGTGTTGAGCTAAACGGATAATGTGGCCAACTACACATGCAGAAAAAGTCCTTCAAGAGAGAAGAGCAGTAAAAATGATGGTTCAGATAGTGTTCATAGGTGATCAAAAGTAGAAAAGTTCAGCGTGCACCTTCCACCGATCCATCCACTTCCACCCTGTGAGAACACACTCCCCTCAGGGGGTTAAACTCACCAGAGCCTAGTAATAGTAAGCATCCAAGAAAGGGTAAATCCAAGCCACCAGCCACTGTCTGCTACCCTCCAGAGGAATCCAAGATGGTCAAGGCTCATAAATCACCAAACAACAAAAGATAAAGCGCACATAGCGTAATCCTGTTTATTATATATAAAGCCCTTCACATCACACAAAGATCCCCCCTTCAAACATTATACGTACATTATAAAAGCAATCAAAAGAGCATATCACAAGGAAGCATTTAGACACAGCACTTCACCGTAATCGACTCCAGCCGGTTCCGCTTTCCAGGCACCAATTTCTGACTTCCTGGTTGCAGTACAGGCTGTGGTGGAGCGCAATCGTCACTTCCGGCGTCGTGTAGGCCACGCCCTGACGCGTTTCGTCATATCCTGACTTCAACAGAGGGCGTGCCTACGCGACTGACGGACAGGCTATATTGTCCTGCCCCATCAACCCTAACCAATCAGAACAAGTGTTCGGCGTGACGTCAGGTGCAAGACGTCCGCCGAAAGACATACTGACGGCTTCTCCACAGGAGAAGGGGAAGACTTATAGCCGCTCTGCACATTGGTTCGCATAGGCGAGTAAGCCCACTCACAGGCCAGACAACGCCAGCCGGTGAATGTGTAAACAGTAAAATATGACATTGCACATTGAAATTTAAAAATAAGGGGGATAAAATAGTATAAGATCCTATGCGATCAGCGCACATACTGAATCTATTATCTTTAGCCCTTCAGCATGTATAAACGTGCAGCAGCATACAATCGACAAAACGCTGCATGACACTGCAACATATCAGGCAATCGATGTAAAGTGCTCACTGCATGTTAACACAGCATATTAAAAACATAAATATATATAAAAAACATAAACCATATGTCAAATATAATTCATCAGAAACATTAAGTGTGAATGGTAAATACGCCAACACAGATACATAAAAATAGAGCCATTCGTAATATAATCTTCTATGCAGTAGGTTAGAAAAAACCAATAGTGGGTATTAATTAATAAAAACAGGGCCCATTCAGATACGGTGAGACCCATAAGCATATAAACGACATACATCAATACACATAAAAATAATAAAGAAAAAGTATACATCCATGATAGAAATTATGGCTACCAGCCTATGATAACGCATAGTTTAGGCTGGTAGCCATAATTTGTTTAATAATGTTTAATAAAAGTACTGCCCAAATTTACTATGTTTGGCCAGAAGACTCTGTAGAGGAGGACCCTCCACCTTATGTGGCTGCCAGTTTGGCTTGAAGGTGTCCACGCACAAAAGCAAAAGAATTAGATTACATGGAACACACAAAAGAAGAGCTGGGCAATATAGTAGAGAGCAGAGGTTTAACAACCCCATATCAACCTACAAAGATGGATTTGGCTCATATCCTAGAAATAGATGATTAGCCTAAATCAAAAGGCACATATGCAAAACTAGATCTCTCTGAACTTAAGGCTTTGGCCAGAGAAAGAGAGATAGAGTCTGAACTTCCAGAGCAAACCATAATTTCCAAATTGTGGCAGCAAGATGAAGAGATAAGGAAGGGAGATGCCACTTCTTCTGCACCTGGCACAGAGCAATCTGTTGCAGTTTATCCTGTCAGAACCCAATTAGTTTTTGAAGGTAATGCTGTTGACAGTAAGTCTCATATTAAATGGCATGTACCTTTTAGTCCCCAAGATATGAGAGCCATATTAGAGGGATTGGGAGATCCTAGAAAGAATCCAATTGGGTTTGCAAACAAACTAAGCGCTGCACAGGAAGCATATGAGGCTTCTGCTACTGACATTCATCAGCTTATTATTCAAACAGTGGATCAGGCATAGGAAAATGGCATGCAAGTATCAATCATGTTAAATAGGGGAGACAAAGGCCAGAGTAAAAGTATTTTTACAAGAACTCCCCTATCCTGGAGGAGAAACAGAATTAACCTGTTTAATCATAGTTACATAGTTACATATTTAGTCAGGTTGAAAAAAGACACAAGTCCATCCGGTTCAACCATAAAAAAAAAAAAATATATCATACAATCCAATATACCCAATTTTATACCCACAGTTGATCCAGAGGAAGGCAAAAAACCCCAGCAGAGCATGCTCCAATTTGCTACAGAAGGGGAAAAATTTCCTTCCTGATCCCCCAAGAGACAATTGGATTTTCCCTGGATCAATTTTACCTATAAATGTTAGTACCCAGTTATGTTATGTACATTTAGGAAAGTATCCAGGCCTTTCTTAAAGCAATATACTGAGCTGGCCAGAACCACCTCTGGCGGGAGTCTATTCCACATTTTCACAGCTCTTACTGTGAAGAAACCTTTCCATATTTAGAGATGAATTTTTTTTTCCTCTAGGCGTAAAGAGTGCCCCCTTGTCCTCTATGTTGAAAGTAAAGTAGATAACTCAACACCAAGTTCACTATATGGAGCTCTTATATATTTGAACATGTTGATCATATCCCCCTTATTCTCCTCTTCTCAAGAGTGAATACATTCAGTTTCTCTAATCTTTCCTCATAGCTGATCTCCTCTATGCCTCTTATCGGTTTGGTTGCCCTTCTCTGCACTTTCTCCAGTTCTCCGATATCCTTTTTGAGAACTGGTGCCCAAAACTGAACTGCATATTCCAGATGAGGTCTTATTAATGATTTGAACAGGGGCAAAAATCTCTCTCTCTCTGGAGTCCAATACAAGAAAGGACTTTGCTCGCTTTGGAAACCGAAGCTTGGCATTGCATGCTATTATTGCTTCTGATCTACCAAAACCCCCAGATCCTTTTCCACTACGGATTCCCCCAGTTGTACTCCCCCTAGTATGTATGATGCATGCATATTCTTAGCCCCCAAGTGCATAACTTTACATTTCTCAACATTAAACCTCATCTGCCACATAGTCGCCCAATTAGACAGAGCATTGAGGTCAGCTTATAAATTGGAGACATCCTGTAAGGAGGTTATTTCACTACATAGCTTGGTGTCATCTGCAAAGATAGAAATGTTACTTTTGATCCCAGACCCAATATCATTTATAAAGATATTAAAGAGTAAGGGTCCCAGCACTGAACCTTGGGGTACACCACTGATAACCTTAGACCATTCAGAGTAAGAATCATTAACCACTACTCTCTGAATTCTGTCTTTTAGCCAGTTTTCTATCTATTTACAAACTGATATTTCCAAGCCTGTAGACTTTACCTTACACATGAGTCGTGTGTGCGGAACTGTATCGAACGCTTTTGCAAAATCTAAGTATACCACGTCCACAGCCACCCCTCTGACCAAGGTTTTACTTACCTCTTCATAAAAAGAAATCAGGTTTGTCTGACAACTTCTGTCTTTCATGAATCCATGCTGTCTGTTGCTTAAAATGTTTTTTTCCAGCAAGAACTCTTCTATGTGGTCTTTTATTAAATGCTCCAGTATCTTCCCGACTATAGAAGTTAAACTAACAGGTCTATAGTTACTTGATAAAGACTTTGATCCCTTTTTAAATATAGGCACCACGTTTGCCCTGCACCAATCCAGTGGTACTATTCCCGTCATTAATGAGTCCCTAAAAATTAGATACAATGGCTTTGAAATTACAGAGCTCAATTCTTTTAGGATCCGTGGGTGGATGCCATCTGGTCCTGATGCTTTATCCACCTTTATTCTGTTTAAATATTTCTGGACCATATCACTTTTGAGCCATTGTGGATCATTTGGGGCTGCGTCACTACCACCCCCATTCTGGACATGAGCTCCCCCATGCTGTTTTGTATACACAGAGCTGAAGAAAGTATTTAATAAATTAGCCTTCTCCTTGTCCCCAGTCACCCACTCCAGATTATTTTGTAAAGGGCCTACATGCTCAGACCTGACCTTTTTACTATTAATATATTTGAAGAATTTTTGGGGTTTGTCCTACTATCTTTTGCAATCTGTCGTTCATTTTGAATTTGCATCCTTGATTTCCTTTTTACATATTCTGTTAAATTCTTTGCAAACTACACTAGTGTTCCTTCATTTTTATATTTTGTAAAAACTCTTTTCTTATTGTTTATAGCTTTTCTAACTTTGACCGTGAGCCACATAGGTTTTATTTTTAGCCTTTTAAACTTATTGCCCATGGAAATATACTTTGCAGTGAGGTCCCAAACAGTCATTTTGAACAATTCCCATTTCTGTTATGTGTTTATCGATGCCAATATTCCCTCCCAGTCTAAGTCCTGGAGAGCAGCCCTCATCCTTGGAAAATTTGCTCTCTTGAAGTTAAGTGTTTTTATCTTTCCCGTATGTATCTCTTGTTTACAGCTAACATCAAATGAAATCATGTTATGATCACTGCTACCCAGGTGTTCCTTTATCTGAACATTAGTAATAAACTCTGCATGGTTTAAGATTACCAGATCCAACAGAGCTTCATTCCTAGTTGGGGCCTCAATAAACTGGACCATAAAATTGTCCTGTACTAGGTTTATAAATTTTTGCCCTTTAACTGTCCCAGCAGTGCCATTACACCAGTCAATTTCTGGGTAGTTAAAATCCCCCATTATTATCACCGTCCCAGCCCATGCAGCCCTTTCCATCTGTGTAAGGAGCTGAGTCTCCACCTCCTCGTTAACATTGGGTGGTCTATGATTAACTTTGAACTACGCACATCGATATGCAGTTCCACCCATAATGCTTCAGACTCATCACACTCTCCATCAATCAGGTCCTCTTTCACACTTGCTTTGAGATCACTTTCCACATAGAGACAGACCCCGCCACCTTTCCTTTTTACCCTGTCTCTCCAAAAGAGTGCATAGCCAGGAATATTAATAATCCTGTGAGGATTGAAGCCAAGTTTCAGCAATACCGATTACATCATAGCTCTCCTCATGCACCAGAGCTTCCAACTCACCTATTTTGCTTGCAGACTTCTGGCATTGGTGAACAAACACTTTAATGCATTATTACATTTTGCTCTGGTGTTTTTCATATCATTTTTAGTAGTACAAATGGCACTATAGTTTCCAATGGCTGTTTGCAACATGGGAACTTTCTTGTCACCTGCCATAACCCTCCCCCCATCTATCCCCATTCCACCCTCCATTAATGTCTGACCCCTAACTGACCTGTCTTCCCGATGTAATTCTAGTTCACCCTCCCCCCTCAATCCTAGTTTAAATACTCCTCCAGCCTTTCCATAAACCTCTCCCCCAGCACAGCAGACCCCCTTCCATTCAAGTGCAAACCGTCTTTAGCATATAGGTTGCACCCCAATGGAAAGTCAGCCCAGTGCTCTAGAAACCCAAATCCCTCCTCCCTACACCAGGTCTTTAGCCATGCATTCAGCTTTCTAATCACCCCCTGCCTTTCCTGTGTTGCGCATGGCAAAGGCAATATTTCAGAGAATATCACCTTGGAGGTCCTTCCCTTCAACTTGCAGCCTAGTTCTTTAAATTGATTCTTAAGGAGCCTCCACCTTCCATGTATACTGTCATTGGTTCCAACATGGACCAAGACAGCTGGGTCATGCCCAGCCCCTCCCAGTAATTTATCCATCCGGTCCACCACATGCCGAACCCTAGCACCAGGGAGACAGCAAACCATTCGGCTGAGGTGATCCTGGTGACAAATTATTCTATCAGTCCTTCTGATTATAGAATCCCCTATTACCACCAACTGTCTAGGGCTACCTGCACTCCCCTCACCACCTCTACTAGATGGGCTGCTCTCCCAGCTGTTAGGGGTAGCAGTGACATCTAGGGCTGCCACCTCTGTGTTTGCCACCTCCACATCTTCACTCAACTTGGCAAATTTGTTTTGATGCACAAACACAGGACTGGCCTTCCTATTCTGCGAGCCCCTTCCACTCCCTCTAACTACATACTGGTGCAAGCCGAAGTGTTTTTAATATAGAGGACTTACCTCCAGGATTATTATCTACAAATGTTATCTCTGGTGTTGGCCTAACCGGGACCTCTACTGATTTGGCTGAGTCCAAGCCACTTAAACTCAGGCTAGGACAGCAAACAGAAATTGTCACTAAAGTGTTAGTTTCAGACACAGTTCCTACCAATCTTTTGGGAGCTGACATTTTGAACCAAATTTTAGCAAACATACACTACACTCCTACAGGAGTCCAAGTGGTCAGTAGTCTGTCAGGAGAAGTTTTAAATTCTGCCTGTGGAGTATTTGCAATCCAAGACTCCACTCCGCCATTTCTACCAGAATTGAAAGTGATTCCCGCTGAATTATGGGCCACCAGCAAATATGATGTAGGTCTGCTGGATTGCACCCCAGTCTCCCACAGATTAAATAGTACCCACTGAGTATTGCTCAGACTGAGGGGATAAAGGATCAAATCATTTAACTGAAAGCAGCATGGGTTGTTGTACCAATTAAGTCCCAAGACAATACACCCCTGTTCCCAATTGCAAAGAAGCCAGACAAGAAAGGTGGGCAGGTGACATACTGCATGGTGCATGATTTGAGAGCCATTAACAATATAATTGAGGCAAATACCCCGAATGTGCCCAACCCCCGCACTTTACTAAGTGGAATACCTGCCTCCAGCACCTGCTTTACAGTGACTGATCTTGCAAATGCTTTCTTTTTGGTGCCACTGCACCCAGATTGCTGGCACCTTTTTTCATTTACCCATGATGCCCAAAAGTTAGCATGGACAAGATTGCCCCAAGGCTGTGTGAGTAGCCCCTCTGAATATAATACTGCGTTAAAGCAAGTATTGGACCAATGGTCCCCCTCACACCCAAACACAGTTTTGCTTCAGTACATAGATGATTTGCTTATATGTTCTGATACAAAGGACATTTGTAGCAGAGAAACAGTAAGCCTTCTCATGTTTCTCTATAACAGTAACAACAAAGTTAGCAAAGATAAGCTACAATACTGCCAAGAGAAAGTGATCTTCCTGGGTCACTGCATTTCACATGGAATCCGTCACCTAACCCTCGATCGAGTTAAAACTCTACTAAATTTTGAAAAGCCAAGAAATGTATGGCAACTACGTGCCTTCCTGGGGTTAGTGGGATATTGTAGGGACTGGATTCCAAATGCATCAGAACTTATGGCTCCTCTATATGAGGCTACTACTAGAAATCCTTTCAAACTCACATGGGACAATGAATTGCAGATGAAGGAGCTTATTAAAATTTTGTGTGAAGCTCCCACCATTGGACTTCCTGACTATACTAAGACTTCCTTGTTGTTCTGTCATGAAGTCAATGGATTTGCTGCAGGTGTACTCACCCAGCTACATGGAGACAAACAGAGGCCTGTGATGTATGTATCAGCCTCATTAGACCCTGTCATCAAAGGCTCCTCCAGTTGTATGCGAGCCATAGCAGCCTGCATTTTGCTGCTAGACAAAGTAACTGAGCTTGTACTAGATTCTGCTCTGATCCTGTATGTGCCACATGCAGTACAGGAAATCATGAATCAAGTATATACCAGACATGTGTCTGCCAGTAGATTTGACAAGTACCAGTCTGCTCTTTTTGCTCCATCGAATTTAACAATCAAATGATGTGTTACTTTAAAAGGGGCTACTCTTCTTCCTATAATTGATAATTGAGGGAGATGCAACAAATGGTACTGATGTAGAACCTGAGAGTTTTTCTCATGATTGTATGGCTCTGATGGAGGTAGAAAGGGCCTCTGTCACACCAAAAGATGAGGCTTTATCAGATTGTGACACACACTTATTCATAGATGGTTCCAGATTTTACACTGATGATGGTCAGCCACACACAGGGTTTGCTGTAACCACTACAGACACCATTTTACATCAGGAAGCATTGACACCTCAGATGTTAGCACAGGAAGCGGAGTTGTGTGCAGTAGTCAAAGCATGTCATCTCCTAGAGAATCAAAGGGGAAACATTTACACTGACAGCAGATATGCGTTTGGAATAGCTCATGATTTTGGGCCTATCTGGAAAGCATGGAACTTTCTGACTAGTGCAGGGAAGCCAGTGAGACATGCAAAATTCATAGAGTGGCTATTTGAGGCCTTTCAGAAACCAGCAGAAGTTGCCATCTTGAAGGTAAAAGGGCATGCAAGGGGAAATGACATGACAGCCAGAGGAAATGCTTTAGCGGACCAAACGGCAAAGGATGCTGCCCTTATGGCATTTGGAGTCACACCCACTGTAGGGGTTGCCCAGGTAGCGGGGACAGATTCCCTCATCAAGAGCAGTGGGATGTAGAAACTCTAATTCAGTTGCAGAACCAGGCCCCCAATGAAGAGAAGGATAAGTGGATCAAATGTAATGCTACCCAAAATCATCAGGGCCTGTGGAGCGCTGACAACAGGTGGTGTCTACCCAGGAGTTTGTACCCAGTTTTAGCACAACTGGCACATGGCATCAGTCATCTTGCTAAGGGCGCGATGGTGGCACTTACTGACTGCTATTAGATAGCACCTGGATTTAGTGCATTTGAGGGGCCCACCTGACTGTCCGAGGTGTGTGTCAGTCTCACTGTCGGGTTCATGCCGCGGGGAGGGGGTTTTTCACCCACTACGCCGAGGGGAGAGACAGTGAGAGAGAAGCGCTGAGTTTGTGGGCTCCGCCCACAAACTCAGGCATTGAAAAAACTCAGCAGACCAATCCAGTGGAGGCGGGGGAGGAGATCTCCCCTCTGTGACTGCGCAGTGTGTGGAGTACCTACCTGAGGACCTGAGGCAAGCAAGGGATTCCTGGAGGAGGAACGCCGTGACGTGAAGGATAATCTCTGAGGAGGGGGAATCGATCGATTGATTGGCGGTAAGTCACCATTTTGCACTGCAATCAATCAATCCCAACCTCCACCACCTCTGCGGCTCTGCCTCTTACTGATCCCATCCCCTCACCACCACCACTGATCTCATCCCTATCCCCCTACCCCATCACTTCTACAACAGAGGTGATGGGGGGTGGGGGGATAGGGATGAGTTCAGTGGTGGTGGTGGAGGAGATGGGATCAGTAAGAGGTCCCCCTCCAGTACCACCACCACCCCCCCTCCAGTACCACCACCACCCCAGTACCACCCCCCTCCAGTACCACCACCACCCCCCTCCAGTACCATCCCCCCCTCCAATACTACCACCACCCACCACCACCCCCTCCAGTACCACCACCATCCCCCTCCAATATCACCACCACCCCCCTCCAGTACCAACCCCCCCCTCCAGTACCACTCCCCCTCCAATACCCCCACCACCCCCCCTCCAGTACCACCCCCCCTCCAATATCACCACCAACCCCCTCCAGTACCACCCCCCTCCAATACCACCACCACCCCCCTCCAGTACCACCACCATCCCCCTCCAATACCACCACCACCCCCCTCCAGTACCACCACCATCCCCCTCCAATACCACCCCCACCCCCTCCAGTACCACCCCCCTCCAATACCACCACCACCCCCCTCCAGTACCACCCCCCCTCCAATACCACCACCACTCCCCTCCAGTACCATCACCATCCCCCTTCAGTACCACCTCCCCTCCAATACCACCACCACCCCCCTCCAGTACCACCACCCCCCTCCAATACCACCACCATCCCCCTCCAGTACCACCCCCCCTCCAATACCACCACCACCCCCTTCCAGTACCACCACCTCCAGTACCACCCCCCTCCAATACCACCACTACCCCCCTCCAGTAACACCACCACCCTCTCCAGTACCACCCCCCCTCCAATACCACCACCACCCCCCTCCAGTACCCCCACCCCCCTCCAATACTACCAACCCCCCTCTTCCAGTACCACCCCCCCTCCAATACCACCACCACCCCCCTCCAGTACCACCACCACCTCCCTCCAGTACCACCCCCCCTCCAATACCACCACCACCCCCCTCCAGTACCACCACCCCCCTCCAATACCACCACCACCCCCCCTCCAGTACCACCACCATCCCCCTCTAGTACCACCCCCCCTCCAGTACCACCACCACCCCCCTCCAGTACCATCCCCCCTCCAGTACCACCACCCCCCCTCCAGTACCACCCCCCCTCCAATACCACCACCACCCCAGTACCACCCCCCTCCAGTACCACCCCCCCTCCAGTACCACCCCCCCTCCAATACCACCACCACCCACCACCACCCCCCTCCAGTACCACCACCATCCCCCTCCAATACCACCACCACCCCCCTCCAGTACCACCACCCCCCCTCCAGTACCACCCCCCTCCAATACCACCACCACCCCCCCTCCAATACCACCACCACCCCCTCCAGTACCACCCCCCTCCAATACCACCACCACCCCCCTCCAGTACCACCTCCAAGAAAAAATATACTATCAAAATCATGTTTTGGGGGGGCCTTCATGATTTCTTGCACTGGGGCCTTGAGGTTTCTAGTTACGCCACTGATTGTATGCAACCCATAGCAACGCTAGTAACTGGTGGGTGTGTTCTCACATCCCCAAACAGGGACAATACCCATGATAGCAATGCCTCTCAATTTCATTGATCTAAACAGGACCAGAATAAATGTCTCATACATAGTCTCCACAGCTAATGAGCACAGATCAGTAACTTTGATGGTTTCAAAACAGATAAACACTCCACAGATTTGTTTAAACATTACATGCCCTTTAACACTAAATGTACACGGTTGGGCAATTCAGATTGCACCGGAGCAAAAAAATTACAGTTTATGGAGGAAACTATGGTCAATATTATTATATTCCACATCCAGAACTAAATAGAACCCTTTATAGTCCAAATTGTTCACAGTTTCCAATATGTGAAAATATTGGTTACCTGAGATTCCATGTTATTGCTTCCAGTTTTTTAGGAGCAGGCATACCATCCATACGTACAGGGTTACATTATATATGTGGAAATAAAGCTTACGCCTGGCTTCCTACTAATGTTACAGGTACATGTTATATTGGGCAGTTAGCACCTGCATTGGCTGTTCATAAAGATACAGTGTGACCAGATCAAAGTCCAGAATACCCTTTAGTGTTCAAAAGAGAGCTGTTCACTGAAGGTGACATGTCATGGTCATGGTTCCCTTCCTGGACAGGATGGGGAATTGAAGCAATGAAAAGAATAAATAATTACACTAGAAAATGTTTAAGTTACTTTTTAAAATGCAAGAAGTACTATGTTTACACTTTTCAATTCAATATAGTTTTTTGAATAATATTGAAAATTTGCCTCGGCTGCTATATTTTGTAGTACTGTACATACACATGCATAATTCTTGTATAAAGTTACTGGTGAGACTCAGGATACACACCTTAATACTGAAAATGATCTGTGAGAACTCCATATGGCGTCTATAAAATTCCTTACTTGGAATGTGAGGGGCTTGCGTGAACCGCTTAAGAGGTCGGCAACCTTCACATTCCTTAAAAAACAGAGGGCTGATGTAATAGCATTGGTGGAGACCCATATAGATGGCAAGCTACAGATGGCCCTACGTCGCCCCTGGGTAGGATGGGCATTCCATTCGACGTTTACATCCCATTCAAGAGGTGTATCTATTTTAATTGCAAAATCCATACACTTTGAGCTAGGAGAGATATGCATAGACCCTCAGGGCAGATATGTTTTTATATCTGCTAAACTATACGGAGAACCCTTCCTAATCTTAGCTTTCTATGTCCCCCCTCCATTCTCAATTACTATAATACTAGAGGGTGTTTCCTTCATGGCAAGATACCCTACAGTGCAAGCAGTGTGGATGGGGGATTTTAATTCCACAATGAATGATGCCCTAGACAGACTTCGCCCACTGACACTAGCTGCAATGAGGACAAATGACACTAAACTACATAAAATAACCTCATCCATCCATCTAATTGATACATGGAGACATAAATTACCGCATACCAAGGCTTATTCATGTTTCTCCTCCACGCATAACTTGATGTCCCGAATAGATTTCATTCTGATATCTAAACAACTTTTACCTAGATTATTGACAGTGTCCTTTGGACCCAGGCTGTTGTCTGATCATAGCTTTTACTCAATTACTCTCAGCGTGTCCCTAGCCAAGCAGAAGCGGACCTGGCGCTTGAACCCATTTTGGTTGTCCCTGCTGCCAGAAGATGATATGCTTGAGGTGGAATGGACTCGGTTTTTTACGGACAATGAACATTCTGCTCCCGCGCCAGTAGTGTGGGATACGTTTAAGCTGCATGTCCGAGCTGTCCTGACCTCACGCATCAATCAGATTAAAACAAACTCCACGGAAGCCTTAGATAAAGCAATCATAGAACTATCCTCTTCAGAACAAGCATATATAGCTGACCCATCCATAACAAATGCCAATACTCTTAAACTGCAGACAAGAGTGGTGTCTCAGATACAATATGTAAAAGCCAAGCAGAAATTATTCTTCAATAGACAGCGGTGGTTCGAACATGGAGAAAAAGCAGGTAAATTGCTTTCATATCTTGTTCATAGTGAAGACAAACCCCCAATTGTAATTACGCTTCATGATAAGGATAGACAGCCGATCACGGATCCTTTTGTCGTGTCCTCCAAGTTTAGAGATTTTTTTACAGAACTTTACACATCGACGGTCTCGGAGGACACGACGATAATGGATCACTTCTTGAGCAACATCATACTTCCGCAACTCTCAGAGAGTCAAGTCGAACTTCTTGAGGCACCTCTCACGGTGGAGGAAATAAAGTTTGCTATTGCAGACTTTACTAGGTCCAAATCTCCGGGGTCTGATGGTTTGCCCATTGAATTTTATGCACACTTTTCTGAGATACTTATACCCAAACTGCTGTCTCTGTATAACACTATGTTCGAAACCTCAACACTACCTGCATCCATGAGAGAGGCCACGATAGTACTTATACCCAAACCCGGGAAAGATTTAGGATACCCCGAGTCGTACCGCCCCATATCTTTACTCCAAGTAGATGTCAAAATATTAGCCAAAGTACTTTCCAAACGTCTAAACCAAGTAATACTATCCCTTATACATGTAGATCAGTCAGGGTTTATGCCTGGCCGTAATACTTCCTTTAATTTAAGGAAGTTATTTATCAATCTCCAGGCCAAGCATGACAATGTAGGCACAAGAGTGATAGTAACATTAGATACAGCCAAGGCATTTGATTCGGTTGAATGGAGCTATCTCTGGAGATGCATGGAGGGATACGGATTTGGGCCCAAATTTATTAGATGGGTGCAACTGTTATATCAGCAACCAACTGCCCGAGTGGTGGCTAATGGCTGCCCCTCTCGGGACTTTGGCCTAAGCAGAGGTACGAGACAGGGATGTCCGCTCTCGCCTTTGCTGTATGCTCTGGCATCGGAACCCCTCGCCGTGTCCATCCGTACTAACCAGGAGATAATAGGATTGACATTCGGATCCCTTACCGAGAAAATTAGCCTATATGCAGATGACACTCTCCTCTACCTGGCAGACCCTGGCCTCTCTCTACACACAGCGCTTAACGTAATTGAGCAATTTGGGACATTCTCGGGCTTGAGGATTAATTGGGGTAAATCACAGATATTACCAATTGACAGTTTTCCACCTACAGAATCACAGGCTAATTTACCCCTTCAACGGGTGGATATAATAAAATACCTTGGCGTTAAAATATCCAAGAATCCAGTAGACTATATTTCCTTGAATATTGAACCATTATTCTCCCTAATCAAATCTAAGATCCAGGTCTGGTCCCGCCTCCCTCTAGGAGTATGGGGCAGAGTCAATTTAATAAAGATGGTACTACTGCCTAAGGTACTGTACGTTCTATGGCACACTCCAGTATATCTACCCCTTAAGTATTTTAAACTATTGGAAACACTACTTAAACCATTTATATGGGGGAAATCTAGACACAAACTCTCATGGCAAACACTTAAAAACTCAACGGACATGGGTGGAACAGCACTACCTGATTTTAACCATTACTATATAGCGTCACAGCTATCCCAACTATTTCACATTGACAAAACTGACAAGGAACGTTTTCTCATTCTGCTGAGCCCCCGTTGGGTTCAGTATACTAGGGACCCAATAAACGGGATAGCGGTGGGTGTAGGGAACACACAGTCAAAAGATTATAGACATTCCTTGCTATATCATTATAGACGCATATGGGAATTAGCCTCTTCTAAACTAGAGACACCATCATTTAATGACTATACACCACTTTGGCACAATAACAAGCTGCAGGAACTTAATGGAGTCCAGAACTCAGACTTATGGGCTGCCAAGGGCATATACTATTTACACCATCTGTTCACAAATGGAACTTTTAAAACGTTTGAGGCACTTAAGATGGAGTTCCAGATTCCGAATCAAATGTTTTATTGTTATCTCCAGATCCGCCATGCGATCCAAACGCAGTTTTCAAGGGGTCTTCCTCAGCCCACTCCTAACCCTATTATAGCCATAGTCAAGGATACAGACTCAAAAAAACTAATTTCCTGTTTTTACAACATGCTATCCGCCCCTACCTCCGCAAAATTAGCTTACGCGTTGAAACCAAGATGGGAAAGGGAAGTTGGGAGGATGGAGGATGAAGAGTGGGAGGAGGCCCTGGAGACATGCAAGTTGGTTTCACCCAAACTTTCAGACAGACTGTCCCAAATTTATATACTTCATCGTGCATACCTCACTCCTCTTAGGGTAGCTAGATATAAAAGAAGTCAATCCATCACATGTCCAATGTGTGGAACTGAAACAGGCACATTCTTTCACCTTATATGGTCTTGTCAAAAGATACAAGATTACTGGAAACAAATAGTTGCCTTCTTGCATGACGACATGGGGTCCCCATTAACTCTTGACCCAAAGCAATGCCTACTGGGGATTTTTCCATATGTACTAGATAAATTTACAATGATATTCCTACATGAAACTTTATTTTCGGCTAGGAAAATTATCGCCAGGCAATGGATGAGATCCGAACCCCCTCAATTGGTGGACTGGAAAAGAGACATTAACACAACCCTTCCATATAAAAAATTCCTCTATATTAACAGAGGTTGTCCAAACAAGTATAACAGAATATGGCATAGATGGTTACAAGAGTCTACGACATGCACATAAATGGTGCTTATCCTGATACTTACTAAATATGAGTGTGGAAGTGTACGGATTATATATGAACCTAAAGTACTAACTACAGGATAGAAATGTATGTGTATGTATCATGTTCCTTGAGTACGGAATATCCTCTGTAAGATGTTAAACATGTGTACCAATGCTTTTCATGTATTATGTACAATCTTTCAAATAAAAAGTTTGTTATAACGTAAAAAAAAAAAAAAAATTACACTAGAATTGTAGATGAGATTATTAACCTTACTACCACTGATATAGGTTTATTAAATGAAGAAATGGCTCAGCTTAAAAAAGTGGTATTAGAGCACAGATTAACGCTAAATTATCTCACTGCAGCTCAAGGTGGGATGTGTAAGGTATTTCACACTGAGCGTTGTATACACATTTCTGATAATGAGGACATTATTAAAGGGCATCTTGCTAAGATAAGAGAACTACAGAATAAGGCCAGAGATATTACTAAAGTGGGATGGAACCCCTTTCAGGGTTTAGGAGGTTTTGGTGACTTTTTATATGGCATAGCAACATGGTTACAGAAACTAGGCGCTTACAGTGTGATGTTCCTATTTCTCATATTTGTTATTTACTTTCTGATCAGTCTATGCCTCTGTGTGACTACCCGCTGTACCAACAAATGTACCACCAGCCCTGATGAACCCATTATTGTGAGAAAGCTAGGAGAGAGATGAACAGGACGCCATCTCTCTGTGGCAATGTAACAGGAGTTACCAGCAATCGGCTGTACGTAACGCGGAGAAGAATGGTGTCAAATAAACAAAAGGAGGGAAATGACATGGACATTCACTGTACTGTTCATTTAAGCACAATAGACTCCATTTTGTTCTCACTGTTGAAATGTGTTCTGTAACCTTCACCTAACACACAGTCACATCTCCTACTAAACGCTCTCTACTCCCTCCTCCCTTCTCAAGGTTTTACTTTTGCAATTGTTCTATTCGCTAGCTTTTAATAAAATATTTCTATTTGTTCGTTTTTAATAACATATTTCTATTTGTTAGTTTTTAATAACATCTCACACCACCCCTTTCTTATCTATGTATAAAATAACATGTAATAATAAATTTTGACACTGAATGGACATTTTAAACACAGTGATTGAGTCCTGTGAATCTGTTCCTGCAGCTGCAGTATTAACTTTGTTTTAGAGTCCCAATCAGAAATCGGTCAAAACAGGTTACTGCACATCATTACTGCTTACTGATTGGTTGCTAGAGGTTACAGCACATCATTTCCTCACTGCCTGCACACTATGGACGGGGGAGGTGAGGGGACCCATTAATAGACAGAAAACTCTTAGGGATCCTAGGACTTCTGGGATCAGTGGCAGTGTGATCAATAGGCAATGCAGATTTTTTTTCACTGACTACCAATATAAAGAGGAGTTTCAACACTGGCCACCAATAAAATAGGGGTTTACACTGACCACTAATGTAATAGGGGTTTACACTGACCACCAATATAATAGAAGTATTCACAGTAACCACCAATGTAAGGAGGGATTTACATTGACCACCAATGTAAGGGGGTCATTCACACTGACCACTAGTGTGAATGAAAGGATTCTACACCAAGCACAAATGTAATGAGATTTACACTGACCGCCAATGTAACTGAGACATTTAGCCTGTGCTTACATTTCTGTGTGTTTAGAACACATGCAAAATCACTTTCCTGACACCATAGAAACTACTGGCCTTTAGCAGATACACAGCAGTGCCATTAATTGTTTTTGTGTGATTTTGAAAAAGGGTTTGGGACTCATTTGTAGCGCATAGAGCAGCCCACTGAAATGAATAGGCTGCCCTACATGTGACCTACATCTTTATCCACCCTATCAGTACACCTCTGCATCCTAAAACCCATGCTAACCTCTGCACCCAAACCTCCCCCATCCTCACCATTCCAATCCCCCTCCCCTTTAACTCTACCTGCCATCTCTGCTCATCTTTGCACCCACCTTCCTCACCTCCATACATCCCCTCCTTGCTCACCTGTGCACCCCAAACTATAATTCCTTCTCTTTCTACCTCTGCACACCCCATACTACCTCCCCCCCCCCCCACTAATATGCCTACCTTTGCAGAACAGGTTGATGGTAGGCCTAATGATCACAGTTTCAGGCAAGACTTTCAAGCATTCCCCTTTACCTCTCCTGTGTGCAGCATTCAGTATAGGTGATGGTGGATATGAATACCGCCTCTATTTACATATCTATGCTGCTGGTCCACCGCTATTTACATATCAATGCCACTATTTACATGTGAACACAGGGACTGCAGGTGAGTCATCCGTACACAACAATAGGGCAGAGCTGGGCAGCATTAGTAACAGAACTTCACACTGAGATATCAGGACACAGCATGGGACTAAAACCTCAAGGGACAAGTGAATTTAAACTGGGATAGTTGGCAAGTATGAGGCAGATGCTTTGGACCCCACAACAATGACAGGGCCCAGGGCAGCTGCCCTTTTTGCCCTGCCTTAAAAATGGCCCTGGAGATTGCACTGGTTACTTATAGCTGTGCAGTAGTGTAGGGTAACCAGATGCCAAAGAAATGTTTCTTTGGTCTACAGCTGTGAGACCTTAGACTGTCCAACATTTTCCTCTCACAGCTAATTGCTAACCATTTTGGAACATACCATGTCCTAATCCCCCTCTCCTGTTACTGTACAAGTTTTACAAACAATACATCACAAAAAGACAACCTCTGGACTGTTTATTGGAGCCAGGATGAATGGACTGTTGCTTGGACAGATGGTGGTCTCTATATGGTTTGGGGGAAAAAACTGTTAAAAACAGCAGCCCCTGCAGGCTAGCACTACATATCTATAAAATGTAATCTATGAATGGAGGACAGGTGGATGATTGAAAGGTCTATCCCCTACATCCATAGTGATCACGTTTCATTCACAGAAGCTGTAGTACACCTTCTATGAGTGAAGAAGCAGGGCAGAAAGGACAGACATAGTCAGGCACTCTTGATGAGAAGATTATGGCAATGGAGTTAGGGCAGCATCGGTGGATGAAGACATCAAGGCATTCAGGAGTCAGCAGTACAAGGAGCACATCAGATTAATGGCAAGTCATGTCCCTTTATTTTTTATTTTTTTGAAAAAGAACATGTCTATTGTTGAAAAAATAAATCAACATACAATTATAATGCATATCATACAATCACAGGAGAGGGTATTGTCCATTGAACGTAGGTAAGTATGTGTAATCTGTATAGTGTACAAGTGCATAGATACATGTATGGCTTCGAATATCATAAGGTAACGTTTCCTCCCTATATTTCCCCTACTATTATCAAGATTTATAACATTCAGTAAAGACTTTAATGTGTCACATTACGGCATTATATCACAGGGTGACCATGATCAGCTCACCAGATATTCAGGTTACATCATAAGTTAATTCGTACAAGTATTAGCATTATTCAACCATTTGTCCCATATTTTATGGTATTTATTCGGGCATCCCCTATGTTTGTACATAACCTTTATATATAGCAATGACGCACTCACCTCCCTAATCCAGGCCTGTATGGTGGGAGAGTCTGTACACATCCAGTGTTTAGCGACTAGTTTTCTGGCACAGAATAGTGATTCGCTAAGGAATATAACTATGGATCTATCCTTGATGGCATCTGGGAGTAGCCCAAGGAGACATAGCTTGGGGTCTAGTTGGATCGGTGATCCCATGTGATAGTGGAGGAATTTTATAATCTGTGTCCAATAACTTTGTATCTCCAGGCACAACCATAGTAAGTGGAAGAATGAGCACGGGTTACTAGAGCATCTTGGGCAATTTGGGTTCTGATGTGGGGAGAATTTAGCAATACTAGCGGGCGTAAGGTAGGATTTATGTATTACATACAGCTGAGTCAGGCGTTCTGAAATTTTAGGTGATGTTTTTTTAACATTCTCTAGTATGTCTTCCCAGTCAGAATTATCTATAGGCCCTACGTCATCCTCCCATCTAATCTTTGCAGTGTCAGTAATCCTTGCTACCGACTTAGTTCGTAGTGTGGTATATAGAGTGGAGATAGGTTTGCCAGGGTTCGTTCCTGTGATCACATCTACCAATGATAGTGTTTGTGGGTTGGGGAAGCCATTTGCAAATTGTGTTTGGAGCGCATGTTTCAATTGCATATATCTAAATTGCATATGGGGGGGGGGTCATACTCCTCGCATATTGTTTGGAAGTTTCTAGCGCCAAATATAGTAATGACCTGGAATAAGAACACTATTCCTTTGGCGGCCCAACTGGTAGCCCCAGGTAGGGACACCAGCTCCTCCAGCTGGGGGTTGTGCCACAGGAGTGTGTGCGAGTGAAAGAGATCAGTTCCAATTAGTCTGATTGCTCTCTCCCACACGCATCTGTGTTGGGACAGCAGCAAGTTTCGGTCCTCACTCTTATGCTTCCTGTTCCCGCCTCTAAATAGCACTTGCAATGGGGAGTACAAGTCACTATTAGTTTTCTTGCATACTTGGGTTTGATATCTTTCTTCATCTGCTTTATGGATATAATAAAAGTGCGAGAGCTGAGCTGCTATGTAATATGTATATAAATCCGGTAGGGCTGTCCCTCCAGAGGAGGTTGGGTTCTTGAGCGTATTCCAAGCCAATTTGTGTCTATTAGAACCCCAAACAAAGGAGTTAATAATTTTGTCAATTGTTTTAAGGTTTTTAAGGGGAATAAGTATTGGGGAGTTCCAGAGCACATAGAGGAACTTCGGCAATAGTATCATCTTAAACAAGTTAATTCTACCCATTATTCCCAATGGGAGTTTTGCCCAGGTTTGTGTGCGGGATATTAAATATGAAAAGAGCGGTTCAATATTGTTATTGATATATTCCAGCAGGTCTCTAGTGATCTCTACACCTAAATATTTGATGGAGGGGGACGTGGCCAGGCAGCGCATGTAGCAGGACGCACCTCTCCTCTGCTCCGCCGAGAATCCTGTCTCTAATCCTGTGGACTGCCCATCCAACCCAAAGATACCCCCGATCGGAACCGCACACTATTTGTGCCTCAGCCGGTCCATCTAATTGCTCGATTTGCGGCTGAATAACATGCCAAAACGGGGCAAGGATGGCGGGGGCCTGCCCGCGGCTCAGGCCCAAGATGGCGCTCTGCCACAGAGATCGCAGAAGGAGAAATACCAGGAGGCTGCCCAGAGACTCTTATTTGGCAATAAATCCGCCAAGGAACTACCCTCACCCACATCCGACCTTAGTGAAGAGGAAGGAGGCCAGCTGGAGATGGATAACACTATTCCTCTGGAGGATGGCACTGGATCTCCTGCTGACTGGGCCACAGTAAGTACAGCTCCACACTCATATCAGGGCACTCAGACACCATCCCTGCCCCTGGATAATGCTGAACCCACTCTCAGAGACATACTCTCAGCAGTGACTATATGTAATAGATCCATCTCAACTCTGACAGATGAAGTGAAAGGCATTAAAGCTGAGATATCCTTTGTGAGACAGGACATGCAAAAGCTAAGAGAGCGCACAGCTGCAATAGAGAGTAGGGTGAGTGTGATTGAAGATGACTTAGTACCCATGCAGAGAGACTTAAAATATAACTGTCATCTCACAGACCAGCATGCAGCTCGCCTGGATGATTTAGAAAATCGCATGCGCCGCAACAATGTCCACGCCGTGGGATTTCCAGAAAGGATAGAGGGTAAAGATCCAGTCACCTTCATTGAACAATGGCTTCTCAATACATTTGGAAAAGAGGCTTTCTCTCCGCTATTTGCAGTTGAAAGAGCCCATAGAGTGCCATCCCGCCCACTACCCCCTGGCAATCACCCTCGAGCTTTTCTGTTTAAACTCCTCAACTACAAAGATAGAGATGCCATTCTTGCTAAAGCCAGAACCATGGGAGGCAAGCTAGCTGTCGACAACTCCAAGATATCCCTGTTCCCAGATTTCTCGGCTGAACTCCAGAAGCAGCGTGCAAAGTTCACGGATGTTAAACGAAGATTAAGGGACCTTAATTTGTCATATGCGATGCTGTATCCTGCCCGCCTCCGAGTGGTCAAACTCGGGGAAACTCGTTTTTTTGATCGCCCGGACATGGCGGCTCAATGGCTAGATCGAGAAGACACAGCCCTTAAAGCTGCCAGATCACAAAGAGATGTTCCTGCTTAAGTGTTGAGTCTCATATCTGCATCAGGCCGACAAGGCCCGGCTTCTCCTTCTGGAACGGATGCCTGGGCCATGGGTGGGCCTTAAGCTCTGATTTTGCTGACTTTTTTTGTTAAAAAAACATTTCTTTTCTTTTTCCTCCCTTCTTTTTGTATACGCTTATTGATGCGGACAGTTTATGCACTCACATCCATTGCCCAGGCGGACGAGGAGTACTGCTTGTTTAAACCCCTTTTTTCCTTTTTGATTGCAATCAAAGAAGGACTATGTGCTTGCCACAGTTGTAAAACCCCTGCAAGAACTAACTTGCTAGTTAACCTGGAGTTTTCAAGGCTTTTACCCCCCCCCCCCACACACCGGTTGTGTGGGAAATGTTAATACTGCAGTCGGTGTGGCTGCGTGAATTGTTGATCTTTAGAGTTATGCCATACAGAGCAATATACATTATAAATATTAAAATATAAATTTATTGTTCTCTGTGCCTGTACGCTAACCTGCTAGTGAATTATTTTCTGCTTTGTAATCTGATTTCATGTTTACAGGTGCCTATATATGTCCAGGAAGAAGAGATTACGTACAATATAGTTTTTCTTTCAGGTGGCATGCTGATATGCAACTTTAGAGACCTAATGGGGGATATGCTAGACTGGCCAATGTTTCTAAAACAAGATGGGGATAGCTAAATTGACCATTGTGACGTGGAATGTCAGAGGACTGGGTAATCCAGTGAAACGGATGGCGGTCCTCAGGCATGTCAAGTCGCTGAATGCGTGTGTGGTTTACCTGCAAGAGACCCATTTCTCTGCAGACCCTGCTCCCAGCTTTAGTCCAAGATTGTATACGAATCAGTTTCATGAGACATATTCCACCTATTCTAGGGGGGCAAGTATACTGATCAGGAAGGATATTCAATTTAACTGTATCAGAAAACGAATAGACCCGGCTGGCAGATATGTATTTCTTTTATGCACAATCTCGGGCCTAAGATGTATTCTTGCTAGCATTTACATTCCCCCACCGTATACCTTAGAGATTATCAAGCACTTGGCATGGCCCAATACCCAGAGGTACCCTTACTGGCAATGGGAGACTATAACAACTTTCTAAACTCCCTCAAAGATAAATTACCTGTGCCCGTTGCCAGTGCATGTCAAGTAAAAGGTAATACCCCCTTTGCTAAAATGCTTGGATAAATGGGACTGATAGATGTGTGGAGGTGTAAACACCCTGATGACAAAAAATACTCCTGTTATTCAGCCTCATATGGTGGATTGTCTAGAATAGATTTGGGCCTGGGGAATGACAAAATGCTACATTTAATATTGGAATCAGGATATGCAGATAGGCATGTATCTGATCATTCTGCCTTCTGGGTGACCATTTCATTACCAAATAGGATCAGACGCCCAATCTGGAAGCTTAATCCCTTCTGGCTTTCGCTGTTCACTGAACCAAACCCCATACGAAATATGCTTAAGCTTTTTTTGCAGGATAATATTAATACTGCTATATTGGGGGTGGTTTGGGATGCAGCGAGGGCCTTTTTGAGAGGACAGCTTATCAAAACAATATCACAGATTAAAACAGACACTAAGGCCTGGGAATTATTGGTACGGAATATGGTCACTGAAACTGAGAACACTTATACTAATAACCCCACAGAGGATACCAGGAGAGCATGGTTAAGTGCGCAGTCAATGTCTGGGCAGCTGGCGTTGCAGTTGGCAGAGAACAAACGTTTTTTTTTTTTTTCAACAATCACATTTTGAGGAGGGGGAGACAACTGGTCATATGCTTGCAGTAATGGCAAGGTCTCAGCAATCATCCTCTCTCATCCCCGCCATCTGTGATGAACAGGGAACCTTGAAATGCTCTACTCCTGATATCCTAAAAGTTTTTAGTGATTTCTATGCTGATCTCTATACTTCCAAGGTGACACCCACTGACAGTGCAATAGAAGATTTCTTAGGAAGCTGCGAGCTCCCCAATTTGCCAATAGAAGATAGGACCATGCTTAATGCCCCTTTAACAGCAGAGGAACTAGACATTGCCTTATCCCAAACTAAAAATAACAAATCATCAGGTATAGATGGCCTCCCATCGGAGATATACAAACGTTACGCCGACTTCATGCTCCCCACACTATTGAAAGTCTACAATGAGGCATTAGGAGAGGGCTCCCTGCCAAACTCAATGAATGAGGCGATAATTATTGTCATATTAAAACCGGGTAAAGATGCGAACTCCCCTGGCTCTTATAGACCCATATCATTGCTCACATCTGATATCAAACTGCTGGCTCGGGTGTTAGCAGACAGATTAGCCAAAGTAATTCATAAAATTGTACATAGAGACCAATCCAGGTTCATCCCCACAAGATCCACGGCCCAAAATATAAGACGATTATTCCTGAACCTACAACTCCCAGTGGACAATACAGGCAATAGAGCAATTTTTTCACTAGACACAGCTAAGGCCTTCGACAGTGTAGAGTGGCCTTATCTGTGGAAGACGTTACAGAACATGGGACTAGGGGACACTTTTATTCGCTGGATACAACTTCTGTATGCTGCACCCACTGCCAGGATACGGATTAATGGGGAACTTTAGGAACCTTTTCCATTATTTAGAGGCACCAGACAGGGGTGCCCACTGTCACCCCTGCTGTTTGCCCTGGCCCTGGAACCCTTAGCGGCAAAAATTGGAGGGGACTCAAGAATAGCAGGTTTCCAGAGAGGAATGGATAAGGATGTAGTGTCCATGTGTGCGGATGATACCTTACTTTATTTATGGGATACAAAAGATACATTAGGAACAGTCATGTCCCTCATTAAGGATTTTGGAGAGCTATCGGGCTTCTCCATCAATTGGGATAAGTCGGTGCTGATGCCGCTTGACCCCCTGAATACTCCACTGCCCTTAGGTGCAGAGATGGTACAACAGGTGAGCTTGTTTCGCTACCTGGGGATTCAGGTGACTTCGGATCCGGCCACCTATATTGATCAGAATTTGACACCTTTGCTAACTAAATTTTAAGAAAAGTGCAGGGCTTGGTGTAAACTGCCCCTGTCCGTAGTAGGTAGAATCAACCTTATTAAAATGGTTTGGGCACCACAACTGTTATATATTTTTAATAACTCCCCGGTATGGATACCTAAAAGATGGTTCAATAGAATAGAGACCCAATTTAGAGAGCTTATTTGGAGGAAAAAAATAGCGAGGATAAAATTATCGACATTACAATATGGCAAGGAGGAGGGGGGACTTGCAGTCCCTCATCCCAGAATGTACTATCTGGCATCCCAATTACAACAGCTAGGAGGATGGGGTTTACTAGATCCAAACGACCCGATTTGTAGGCTTATAACACTAGATGAAAATAACTGTTCAGCATTGGCAAATTTGGAGGCGGGATTCCTACACTTAGACCCGGAAGCTCCTACGATTAAATTGCTGATTCTGCTCTGGTCCTCTGTTAAGAAATTGCTAGGCATTACAGGTTTTTTGTCCTGCACGCCTCTTTGGCGAAACAGACAACTTAAAGAAGTACAAAAATTAAAAGGCTTCAAGAGCTGGGATGATGCAGGCATCAAATATATTTCACAATTGTTCCAAGACAACACCCTCAAATCATTTCAGCAGATTCAAATAGAGTTTGAGATCCCGCATAATAATTTCTATAAGTATCTCCAACTGCGTCATGCCCTGCAAACTTAGAATAGAACTGTCAGGATTCAACAAACAGACCATGCGATTATTCAGGATGTTTTTATGGATGAAGTTAAAAAGGGTATGATATCTAGATGTTATAACACTCTCCTTGCCCGTATACAGGACCCCTCTGGGCTACCATGTAGACAGCGATGGATGGAGGACATAGGAGTGATGGATGGGGAGAGCTGGGATATATGCCATGTGAATGCCCCCCTGGTATCAATATCTGCGTCCCAGAAACTCTCACACCTCTATCTATTACATAGGGCATACAGAACCCCCCTTCAACTTTATAAATGGGGAATTAGAGATTCACCTCTATGCCCAAAATGTGAACGCGACCATGGGGACTTGCTCCATATGGTCTGGAAATTACCCAAACTGTTCAGATATTGGAAGGAAGTATTGGATATGATCTCGGAAGTATATATGATACCTCTTGCAAGAACCCCAATAATTTGTTTACTGGGGGGGATAGATGATGCGTTGGTGCCCCCACCCACTCGCATAGCACTTATTCGCCTATTATACATGGCAAGGAAACTAATTGCTCAGTGATGGATTACTCCGCGAGTTCCCACCAGGGGACAATTGATAGACAGTGTTAACAGGCTCCTAATCAGAGAAAAGATTACCTGTCAACATAGAAAGGCCCCACAAAAGTTTTTTTCAATATGGCAGGCGTGGTTGGACCTCCCTGGTCTGGCCCCACACCAATTAATTAAAGACAGATTACTCTTGGGCTGATGTAGACCTGACTACCGCATGGAAACTGAGCACATGCACAGGAGAGGGGTATACAGGAAGATACATTTTCTGTTGGGTATAAGGCAGAGTATGTTATATTGTAATGTATGGCATTGTTTTGTTTTGTTTTGCTTATGTTTTTCTCTTTTCTCTTCTTTTCTCTTTTTCTTTCTCTTTTATCTTTTTCTCCTCTACTAGTGAATATTATATTGGATTAAATATAACAAACCTAAACAGGGTTAATAGAGTCATAATGTAGTGGAGTTGTTCCCAATGATCTTGTCAGATGATCGTTATGTTCTCTTTTCATAACTCAAGGCTATTGTAGATCCCTGGAGTCCTCACTGTATGCAGTAACATTATCATAGTTGGAACTTGCTTATATTAAACTACACCTAGGTACATACTCTTTGCGAGTTACATTACACACTGGGTCTATTGTTAAAAGATAACAGTATACTAGTTTATACTCTTGATAGAATGTGAATAGTGTCTTCTTATAGCAACCTTGGGAAGTTGATAACTGTCTCCATAAAGTGATGTGGGAGAACTCCAAGATGTGTATACATAGTTCATTCTAACCTGTATGTTATATATATATATTTTTTTTATGCATAATAAAAACCTTTCTGATTAAAAAAATATTTGATGGAGGCAACTCTTTGCAAAGGAAGAGAATCAGCGCTGTGTGTTGGGGGTGACATGTCTAAGGGGAGGATCTGAGACTTGGACCAGTTCATACTGAGACCTGAGTGTTTTCCAAATTCCTCAATGGTCAATAGGGCTGCTTGTAGAGATGGGCCAGTATCCTCAAGGTAGAAAAGCATGTCATCAAGCTTAGCGTCTCCTTTAAAGATACTATTTGTAGCCCTCGTAGGTGTGGGAGATAGCAAGAGGCTCCACCGCTAGTGCGTACAGTAGAGGGGACAGCGGACATCCTTGACGGGTTCCCCTTCCCATTGGGAAGGGATCGGATGTCCAACCGTTCACCACCACACTTGCCACCGGGAAGTAATACAGCAATTGTACCCATTTTATAAAGTTAGGACCAAATCCACATCCCCTCAGGCATTCCCAAAGGTATCCCCATTCCACCGAATCGAACGCCTTTGCGGCGTCAAGCGCCACTACTGCTCTATCTCCCGTATTCTCATGATCAGCTTGGATATTAATGTGCAGGCGTCTTAGATTCATGGCTGTGTTTTTCCCAGGCATGAATCCCGTCTGATCGGGGTGAATGAGGGAGAGAATACTATTATTGAGGCGCAAAGCTAGAATTTTAGCTAGTATTTTTATGTCTGCTTGGAGGAGTGAAATTGGGCGATAGGATTCTGGTAATTGGGGATTTTTACCTGGCTTGGGAATTACTATGATTACTGCTTGGCAGAGGGTTTCAGGGAGGGATTCAGTTTCAAATATATAATTATACAGTTTCAAAAGTTCAGGGGCTAGTATCTCTGAGTAAGCTGGTGCTAACGACGCTATAGCTAAGGCAATCTCATCTACCGTGAGAGGAGCCTCTAGATCTTGCAATTGAAGTTCAGATAATTGTGCAAAAGAGACATCCTGGAGGAATGTCCTAGTTTCCTGTATGGTGGCTTTTACCTTAGAGGAATATAAATCCAAATAATATTTCCGGAATGCTTCCGCAACCGCAGGGGGGTCTGAAAGTATGTCATTGTGAGTACCTATTAAGGTTACCACCACTGGGGGGTTAGTGTCCTGGTGGGCCAGGTATGCTAATAATTTACCGGCGCGCTCCCCTTGTTCCAACATGCGTTGTTTTAGAAAGAAGAGTTTCTTTTCAGCTTTTTCGTAATGTAGCTGGTCTAAGAGACGGGTGTGGAGCCTGAGTGCCGCTGCTCTGTCCTGAGTGGGGTCTTTTTGAAATTCCCTTGCTAATAGATTTGCTTTATCTAAGGCCTGATCAAGAGTTAGGTTGGAGGAGGCTTTTATTCTGTTTATTCGTCAGGAGAGGACAGTGCGAATATGTCATTTGTACGCTTCCCAGACATGTCCCACTGGGGCAGTGTCTTTGTTAACATTATAGTAAAATTGCCATTCTTTGTGTATATCCTCTTGATCTTTCAACATTGATAACCAAAAGGGGTGGAGGTGCCAGGTTTGCGGTCCTATGCTCTGGGTTAGTTGCACAGTTGCCCAGCAGGGGGCATGATCATAAAGGGATCTAGTGTGGTATCCTGAGCCTGATAGTCAGGGAAGCAGCATGTCAGAAATTAGAATAAGGTCAATTTGGGACATGGTGGAGTGAGTCGCCGAGAAGCATGAGTATGTCAGGTCGTGGGGATGACTGTATCTCCATGTATCAGTTAGAGAGAATTCTTTAAACGTGCGCCCTAGCCTGGTGGTATCAGGGGGGTGGGCATTCTGACTCGACTGTATTCTGTCTGTCTGGGGGTTCAAAACCATATTGAAGTCCCCCAGCCAAGCAGCAGGTATATTGGGGTGTTGTGCCATATATAACAGACCCTCTGTGATTAAATTAGATTTATACGGTGGAGGTATGTAGAATGCCATTATCAAGTATTGTGAACCATATAGTGTGCAATATAGGAAGACAAAGCTACCTTGGGGGTCTGTGCGCACCGAGATTAGTGCGAAGGGTGCAGTTTTAGCTATAAGCACTGAGACCCCTCGAGAATATGGAGAGTGGGTGGCATGGAACGCCCATCCTATCCAGGGCCGCTTCAGCGCAAGCTGGAGTTGTCCTGTAACATGTGTCTCAACTAAGACAGTGATATCTGCACGATATGTTTTAAGGCAAGTAAAAACTGCCGTGCATTTTAGTTTGTCACGGATCCCACGGATATTCCAAGTAAGGAATTTTAGGTTAGCCATATTAATGACATAGCTAGTTTTTTAATGATATAAAGAAGGTATGTTATAGGGACACATGCCACCCCCCTCCGCTCCAAGGCAAATATAACCTCTCCTCTCCCTTCCTCAGGATAACACACACATTCGTTCACTTCATTATATTGCAGGTTATTATTCATGTTCTTTAACTTAACTTCAACCTTAACATTTTCCCTTCCCGCTCCCCCTGCCCTCAGTCCCCCAAACTTGACTGGGGCTTGCATCCCATAACTTGTGCTGCTGTAACAAAATGGCATTGCTTGCAAGACATTTAAAGCAAAAAATAAAAAACAGATGCACATTGAACATGTCAACACCGGCGATAGCCTATTGGGCAATGCCAATCCTGACATAGCAAACTCCTGTTGGGGGCGAACAAATACTGGATATTAGGGATGAGCTTCGTGTTCGAGTCGAACCCATGTTCGACTCGAACATCGGCTGTTCGATCGTTCGCCGAATTGCGAACGTTATGGGCCGTTCGCGCTAAATTCGTGTGGCGCGTCACGGCCCATAATTCACTGCGGCATCGCAGTGCATTGCTGGCTGATGATTGGCCAAGCATGCACTATGACCCGCATGCTTGGCCAATCACAGCGCCGTCAGTAGAGAGAGCTGTAATTGGCCAAAGCCAGGGTGGCTTTGGCCAATTATGGCTCAGGGGATTTAGTACACACCCCACACTATATAAGGCCGCCTGCACGGCGGCCCTGTGTAGTGTGTGTTCCGGTGTGCTGAGAGATAGAGAGAGAGAGAGACAGTGTCATTTGATTTGAGTTAGATAGATTAGGCAGAACAGTCAGTCAGTTAGCTGCACTTACAGTGTATTGTGTATATATATATGCATCCCAGGTGTTGCATATATATATATATACACTGTATTCAGTTTAGCTAGATCCGTTCCTGTTATCTTCTATCTAGACTATTTACATTTAATGCAGTGCGTCCTGCTCACAGTGTTCAGCTAGATCCGTTCCTGCTATTTACATTTAGTGCAGTGCGTCCTGCTCACAGTGTTCAGCTAGATCCGTTCCTGTTATCTTCTAGACTATTTACATTTAGTGCAGTGCGTCCTGCTCACAGTGTTCAGCTAGATCCGTTCCTGCAATTTACATTTAGTGCAGTGCGTCCTGCTCACAGTGTTCAGCTAGATCCGTTCCTGCTATTTACATTTAGTGCAGTGCGTCCTGCTCACAGTGTTCAGCTAGATCCGTTCCTGCTATTTACATTTAGTGCAGTGCGTCCTGCTCACAGTGTTCAGCTAGATCCGTTCCTGCAATTTACATTTAGTGCAGTGCGTCCTGCTCACAGTGTTCAGCTAGATCCGTTCCTGCTATTTACATTTAGTGCAGTGCGTCCTGCTCACAGTGTTCAGCTAGATCCGTTCCTGCTATTTACATTTAGTGCAGTGCGTCCTGCTCACAGTGTTCAGCTAGATCCGTTCCTGCTATTTACATTTAGTGCAGTGCGTCCTGCTCACAGTGTTCAGCTAGAGCCGTTCCTGCTATTTACATTTAGTGCAGTGCGTCCTGCTCACAGTGTTCAGCTAGATCCGTTCCTGCTATTTACATTTAGTGCAGTGCGTCCTGCTCACAGTGTTCAGCTAGAGCCGTTCCTGCTATTTACATTTAGTGCAGTGCGTCCTGCTCACAGTGTTCAGCTAGATCCGTTCCTGTTATCTTCTAGACTATTTACATTTAGTGCAGTGCGTCCTGCTCACAGTGTTCAGCTAGATCCGTTCCTGCTATTTACATTTAGTGCAGTGCGTCCTGCTCACAGTGTTCAGCTAGATCCGTTCCTGTTATCTTCTAGACTATTTACATTTAGTGCAGTGCGTCCTGCTCACAGTGTTCAGCTAGATCCGTTCCTGTTATCTTCTAGACTATTTACATTTAGTGCAGTGCGTCCTGCTCACAGTGTTCAGCTAGATCCGTTCCTGCAATTTACATTTAGTGCAGTGCGTCCTGCTCACAGTGTTCAGCTAGATCCGTTCCTGCTATTTACATTTAGTGCAGTGCGTCCTGCTCACAGTGTTCAGCTAGATCCGTTCCTGCTATTTACATTTAGTGCAGTGCGTCCTGCTCACAGTGTTCAGCTAGATTCGTTCCTGTTATCTTCTAGACTATTTACATTTAGTGCAGTGCGTCCTGCTCACAGTGTTCAGCTAGATCCGGTCCTGTTATCTTCTAGACTATTTACATTTAGTGCAGTGCGTCCTGCTCACAGTGTTCAGCTAGATCCGTTCCTGTTATCTTCCTACTGACAGGCAGGCTTGTCTGGTTACAGTATATAAAGCTACCTGAAGAAAATTACAGGTGTTCTATTTGATCCTATTAGTACCACGGTCAGGCAGCTAGACTATTTACATTTAGTACAGTGCGTCCTGCTCACAGTGTACAGCTAGATCCGTTCCTGTTATCTTCTAGACTATTTACATTTAGTGCAGTGCGTCCTGCTCACAGTGTACAGCTAGATCCGTTCCTGTTATCTTCCTACTGACAGGCAGGCTTGTCTGGTTACAGTATATAAAGCTACCTGAAGAAAATTACAGGTGTTCTATTTGATCCTATTAGTACCACGGTCAGGCAGCTAGACTATTTACATTTAGTACAGTGCGTCCTGCTCACAGTGTTCAGCTAGATCCGTTCCTGTTATCTTCCTACTGACAGGCAGGCTTGTCTGGTTACAGTATATAAAGCTACTTGAAGAAAATTACAGGTGTTCTATCCCAGCTTAGTGCAGCTACAGGCCATTAGTATGTCTGGAAGGCCAAGAAGGAGAGGCAGACAGTCACAAGCCAATAAGAGAGGGCAAGCAGGCTCTGTGTCTAGTGCTGGTCGTGGAGACGGTGCATCCTCATCAGCACGTGGCCATGGGACACGCTTGGCCTTTTTTTCGGCAGCTGGCCGTGTTGAGCCGCAACATGCGGAAGACTTGGTCGAGTGGATGACCAAGCCGTCCTCATCCTCCTCATCCTCTCTCACCCATGCCCAGGGTGCTTTGTCTGGCAAAGCAGCGGCCTCTTCCCTCAGCTCAATGTCATCAGTGACTCCTTCCCTAGCTCCACCATGTCCTCATGAGGATTCCCTCGAACTGTTTGACCACAGTGTTGGGTACATGCTCCAGGAGGATGCCCAGCGTTTGGAAGGCTCTGATGACGATACTGAGCTCGATGAAGGCAGTAACATGAGCACGGACAGAGGGGGTGCCCAAGAAGGACAGCAATCTGGCAGTCATGCTCCCCCTGCTGCAGCATACTGCCAGGTTTGCTCCAGTGATGAGGAGGGAGGGGATGATGAGGTCACTGACTCAACGTGGGTGCCTGATAGGAGACAGGAGGAGGAGGAGGAGGAGGAGGAGGAGGCGGCGGCACATCACCAACGAGGCAGGATGCCCTCCAGGGGCCAGCCTAAGGGCAGCACATTGACTGCATCACACCCCAAAGCTCCACATGTGCAGGGCGCTGCAGTCTCTGCACGTTATTCAAAAAGTTCTTTGGTGTGGGCCTTTTTTGAGACGAGTGCATCAGATCGCACCGCTGCTATTTGCAACATATGTCTCAAGCGTATCTCGCGTGGCCAAAACATCTCCCGCTTGGGTACCACATGCTTGACCAGACATATGTTGACCTGCCATGCAGTTCGTTGGCAAGCGTATCTAAAAGACCCACACCAAAGAACAAAGAGGATCTCTCCTTGCTCCTCATCAGCTGAGATTTCCAACCCCACTAGACCTTCAGTCCTCTCTGAGACCTGCAGTGAGAGGAATGAAGGTGTAGAATTAGGTGTGTCACAGCCAAGTACTTGTGGGCAATCTGCTTTTGGTACACCGACGTCAGATTGTACCAGGCAAATTTCCCTGCCCCAGCTGCTGCACCGCCGAAAGAAGTTTGCTCCCAGCCATCCACATGCCCAGCGGTTGAATGCTAGCTTGGCAAAATTGCTAGCACTTCAACTGCTGCCTTTTCAGTTGGTAGACTCTGCCCCCTTCCGTGAGTTTGTGGAATGTGCGGTTCCTCAGTGGCAGGTACCCAAACGCCACTTTTTCTCACGGAAGGCGATTCCGGCTCTCTACCGGCATGTGGAAGGCAATGTCCATGCCTCGCTGGACAGGGCGGTCAGCGGTAAGGTGCATATTACCGCTGACTCATGGTCCAGCAGGCATGGACAGGGACGTTACCTAAGTTTCACGGCGCATTGGGTGACTCTGCTGGCAGCTGGGAAGGATGCAGGACAAGGTGCAGTAGTGTTGGAGGTTGTTCCGCCACCACGCCTCCAAAATGCTGATTGTGACACACCTCTCTCCTCCACCCCCTCCTCTTCTTCTTCCTCCATGGCCTCTTCCTCGGAACCAGCGGTGCTCCGTAGGCGTTCAAGGGGCTACGCAAGTACGCAGGCCAAAAGATGCCATGCGGTGCTTGAGCTGGTGTGCTTGGGGGACAGGAGCCACACTGGGGCAGAGGTTCTGTCAGCTCTGCAGGGGCAGGTTCAGAGGTGGTTGACGCCACGCCAACTTAAGGCAGGAATGGTGGTTTGCGACAATGGCACCAACCTCCTCTCTGCCCTCCGACAGGGACAAATGACCCATGTGCCCTGTTTGGCTCACGTCCTTAACTTGGTGGTGCAGCGGTTCTTGGGCAGGTACCCGGGCTTACAGGATGTCCTGAGGCAGGCCAGGAAAGTCTGTGTGCATTTCCGCCGGTCATATAATGCCAGTGCTCGGCTGACGGACCTCCAAAAGGAGTTTAACCTGCCCAAGAACCGCCTAATCTGTGACATGCCCACCAGGTGGAACTCAACGTTGGCCATGCTGCAGCGGCTGCACACGAAGCAGAGGGCCATCAATGAGTACCTGTGCGACTATGGCACCAGGACAGGGTCAGGGGAGCTTGGTTTTTTTTCCCCACGCCAGTGGGCCATGATCAGGGATGCATGCACTGTCCTGTCACCATTCGAGGAGGCCACGAGGATGGTGAGCAGTGACAGTGCATGCATCAGTGACACTGTCCCCCTTGTCCACCTGTTGGAGCACACGCTGCGTGGAATAATGGACAGGGCACTTGAGGCAGAACAGAGGCAGGAAGAGGAGGACTTCCTTAGCTCTCAAGGCCCCCTTTATCCAGACAGTGTTCCTGCGTGCCCGCCGATCACACAGGAAGAGGACGAGGAGGAAGAGGAGGAGGAGGAAGATTGTGTCAGTATGGAGGTGGAGCCTGGCACTCAGCATCAGCAGCAGTCTTTAAGGGATCAGTCCCAAGAAACACATGGACTTGTACGTGGCTGGGAGGAGGTGGCTGCGGACCATGTCGTTCTTAGTGACCCAGAGGACTCCGGACCGAATGCCTCAGCAAACCTACGCTGCATGGCCTCCCTGATCCTGCAAAGCCTGCGTAAGGATCCTCGTATTCGTGGTATCAAGGAGAAGGACCAATACTGGCTGGCAACCCTCCTTGATCCACGTTACAAGGGTAAGGTTGCGGACCTTATCTTGCCATCGCAGAGGGAGCAGAGGATGAAACATCTTCGGGAGGCCTTGCAGAAAGGTCTGTGCAACGCGTTCCCAGAGACTGGGAGGTTACAAACTCCTGTTTCTGGACAACGTGTTGCTGAGGCTTCGGTCAGTCAAAGAAGGAGCGGTGGAGAAGGTGGCCGTCTGACCGATGCGTTCAGACAATTTTTTGGTCCGCAGCCCCAAGGTATGATCGGTTCCAGCAACCATCGCCAGCGTCTGTTTTACATGGTGCAGGAATACCTAGGGGCAAGATCAGACTTGGACACCTTTCCCACCGAAAATCCTCTGGGTTACTGGGTCTTGAGGATGGATCACTGGCCAGAGCTTGCACAGTATGCAATTGAGCTACTGGCCTGTCCTGCATCCAGCGTTCTTTCGGAACGCACATTCAGTGCTGCTGGAGGCGTGGTAACCGATCACAGGGTGCGTCTGTCCACCGACTCGGTCGATCGGCTGACCTTCATAAAAATGAATGAGTCTTGGATCACCACCAGCTACCAAGCACCTGATGCTGATGTAACCGAATAATTTTTTTTGAAATCTCAGATCCCTTCAAAGACTGCCTATGCTGATGCTGAGTGACTATCCCTGAGTAATTATCCTCTTCCTCCTCAATCATCACGCTGATAGCTTGTAAGAACATTTTTGGTTCTGGGCGCCACCACCAGTGCCTAAGGCACAATTTTTCAGCCCCTGTTTGACAGGGGCGTGTAATTACAATTTTTGATGTAATACTTTGCAGCAGGGCTCGTTCCTGCATTCCAACTAGAGTGTCTGTGAGGGGTTGCAGTGTTGTGGCACCAGCACCAGTGCCTAGGGCCCAATTTTTCTGCCCCTGTCTAACAGGGGCGTGTAATTACAATTTTTGATGCAATACTTTGCAGCAGGGCTCGTTCCTGCGTTCCAACTAGAGTGTCTGTGAGGGGTTGCAGTGTTGTGGCACCAGCACCAGTGCCTAAGGCCCAATTTTTCTGCCCCTGTCTAACAGGGGCGTGTAATTACAATTTTTGATGCAATACTTTGCAGCAGGGCTCGTTCCTGCGTTCCAACTAGAGTGTCTGTGAGGGGTTGCAGTGTTGTGGCACCAGCACCAGTGCCTAAGGCCCAATTTTTCTGCCCCTGTCTAACAGGGGCGTGTAATTACAATTTTTGATGCAATACTTTGCAGCAGGGCTCGTTCCTGCGTTCCAACTAGAGTGTCTGTGAGGGGTTGCAGTGTTGTGGCACCAGCACCAGTGCCTAAGGCCCAATTTTTCTGCCCCTGTCTAACAGGGGCGTGTAATTACAATTTTTGATGCAATACTTTGCAGCAGGGCTCGTTCCTGCGTTCCAACTAGAGTGTCTGTGAGGGGTTGCAGTGTTGTGGCACCAGCACCAGTGCCTAAGGCCCAATTTTTCTGCCCCTGTCTAACAGGGGCGTGTAATTACAATTTTTGAAGCAATAATTTGCAGCAGGGCTCGTTCCTGCGTTCCAACTAGAGTGTCTGTGAGGGGTTGCAGTGTTGTGGCACCAGCACCAGTGCCTAAGGCCTAATTTTTCAGCTCCTGTTCAACAGGGGCATGTAATTACAATTCTTGATCTAATATTTCACAGCAGGGCCCTGTGAGGGCTTACAGTGTTGTGGCCACAGCAACACCTAAGGCCCAAATTTCTGCTGAGTATATAGGGCAGGACCCTACTTTCAAACATCTAACTTACAAACGACTCCTACTTGCAAACGGAAGGAGACAACAGGAAGTGAGATGAAATCTACCCCTAGGAAGGGAAATTCTCTCCTGTAAGAGTTAATATGGGAAAACAATTTCTCCTTTCCACTGATGCTTTCCAATCCTTGTTCCACAAAAAAACCCAAATTTTCAAAAAACATTTTTCATTGGGACAAAAAAGTGAGGTGAAATCTTCTGAAGAGGAGGAAAGACAGCAAAACAAATGTCACAGGGGTGATAACCCTTCCCTATGTTTTCCAAAAAGCTTAGAAAAGATTTTTTGGCTGGAGCTAAACACGTTAAAAATGTTCAAAATTACAAACAGATTCTACTTAACAACAAACCTACAGTCCCTGTCTTGTTTGCACCGCCTGTATACTGCTGTTCAGAGTATATAGGGCCTGGTGGCCCCACACCTTTCCTTATTTTAATTTGGGTGCGGGGTTCCCCTTAATATCCATACAAGACCCAAAGGGCCTGGTAATGGACTGGGGGGTACCCATGCCGTTTGTCTCACTGATTTTCATCCATATTGCCATGACCCGACATGACATTAAACCCGCAAGCAGTTTTAAATGAGATTTTTTCCTTTAAAAATGACATTTGGTGCAGGGACTGTTCTAAACATGGGAAACACGCGTCACTTTACAGGCATACTATAGACACCCCCCAGGTACGATATTTAAAGGAATATTTCACTTTTTTTTTTTTACTTTAAGCATCATTAAAATCACTGCTCCCGAAAAAACGGCCGTTTTTAAAAGTTTTTTTGCATTGATACATGTCCCCTGGGGTAGGACCCGGGTCCCCAAACCCTTTTTAGGACAATACCATGCAAATTAGCCTTTAAAATGAGCACTTTTGATTTCGAACGTTCGAGTCCCATAGACGTCAATGGGGTTCTAACGTTCGTGCGAACTTTCGGGCCGTTCGCGGGTTCTGGTGCGAACCGAACCGGGGGGTGTTCGGCTCATCCCTACTGGATATCAATCCAGCGATGGAACAAACGCAGTGATAGTTATTCAGCAGATTAGGAAAACCTCATAAACTTGAATCCGTGCTCTGCTGTGGCATCTAGCAAAGAAAAATGAGCAAAGTCTATTTCAGACACCATATATATAGTGTGATGGTAAGGCGATAGCCTTTTCTCTGCATTCCATTCTGGTACAGTTAGTGGCATGGTAAGGATTTAAAAGAAATAAGAGAAGGAGGAGAAGACTGGCTTGATGATCCAGGATATTTGCCTGCTCAGGTTAGAGATGGCCGCCATGCGGGCAGTCTTTAGATAAATGTACAATTCCTGTGGTGTGAGTCATATACTATTTAAGCAGTAGTGAAGGCATAATGGTGTCACAGGATTTTATCAATAGAGGGTTGGGATCATTGATAACCAGATTCAGGGCAGTTTATTGTGGTTGTCTTTGACCATCCATTAACATGCAGACTGGGATCATTATAATCACACCTGTGGATGTATGTTATGGCAGTCATGAGAAGTAGTGCAGTCAAGGGATTATAAAGTGGCACTTACGTTGTTTGGCGGGCTAGGACATGCTTTAGGCAGGTCGGTTCCTCTGTGCGTCTTGTTGATCCAGGCACGCTGATGCCAGAGCTGGATCCTCAAAAGTGTACCCGATCTTCGCCTACTATTCGGAGGCCTGCTGGGAACAACATTGCATACTTTATATGATGTGTTCTTAGGCGGCGTTTAATTTCAGAGAATCGTGCTCTTTGTCGCTGGACCTCTGCCGAGAAGTCCAGAAACGCTGAGATAGATCCGGATTGATATGGGATGTTTCCTTTTAGTCTGGCCAGACGTAGGACCGCATCTCGATCCCTGAAATTCAGCAATTTCGCAATAAAAGTACGTGGGGGTGCCCCCTCGGGTGGACGGCGGGCTGGCATACGGTGGGCCCGTTTCACCACAAATGTGGCCGTAAAGGCCTCTCTACCATATGTTGCAATCAAGAGCTGCTCCAGGAAAGTGGCTGGGTCTGTGCCCTCAGAGCCCTCCGGCAGTCCAATAAACCGGAGGTTGGACCTGCGGGCCCAGTTCTCCAGGTCATCATGCTTTTGCGCCAATTGTTGCAGCTGACGTTGCAAGTCCTCTTGTGAATTCTGCATGGGATATAATGTGTCCTCCGCCCGCCTGATCCTAGTCTCAGCTTCAGTGACCCGTTCCCAGAGTTTTGTCATGTCATGCCTGATTAATGAAATGTCCACTTTTACCTCCTCTATTTTAGATGTTAAGGTGGATTGGCATAGGGATATTGCCTCTAATACCTTTGCAGTGCCGTCCGGCTCCTGCACTGTAGGAGAGGCCGCGTGTTCTGCTGGCGTGGCGCCATCTTGTCCCTCAGAGTCCCGCTCCATCCTCCGGTACCGATCTGGCGCTCAGGTTACTGTGCCAGATCCCACAAGTTTTGGGGGAAGATTTCAGTGTTCCTGAGGTGCAGGATAGGAGTAGAAGGATCTGCCACGAGCGGAGCTTCAGTCACGCACGTCCGCTCACATCGCTGTCCAGGCCACGCCCCCTGTCCCTTTATTTTACTTTTTTTTTTAAACCTAGTCTTTAAATTATGAGATTGTGGGCATTGAATGAGACATCCAAGTTTATTTACCCTAAATATTAATGATGGGCGAACGGTTCGGCCCGAGCATGAGTTCGGCACAAACATTGGCTGTTTGCCCATTCAACGATTACCCAAATTATGAGGACGGTCGACCGTTTGTTCAGCACGCTGTATGGTGACAATGCACTGCACTACCGTACAGTGCTTTGGAAGCCCTTATTGGCTGAAGCAATGAAAGCTTTGCCCAATCAGGGCACAGAGCACTGTCAGAGCCATGATTGGAGAAAGTAATGATGACTCTATTCAATCATGGCTCGCTGCTCTTAGTCCCACCCCACACAATAAAAGTTTTCTTTCAATAGTGGCCATTTGTTGTGTGATATTGGCGTGGAGAGAGATAGAACAGGGCTCTGTTCAGTGCTACTAGGCAGTTAGTGTTCTATGGTGTGCTGTTCTGATTCTATTGTCAGTGTAGAATATCATGTAGCGATAGTTCAGTCAGTGTGAGTGTAGTGACTAGGGATAAGCCGAACACCCCACTGTTTGGTTCGCACCTGAACAGGCAAAAAATTTGTTCGAACACACGAACACCGTTAAAGTCTATGGCACTCGAACATGAATAATCAAAAGTGCTAATTTTAAAGGCTTATATGCAAGTTATTGTCATAAAAAAGTGTTTGGGGACCTGGGTCCTGCCCCAGGGGACATGTATCAATGCAAAAAAAGTTTTAAAAACAGCCGTTTTTTCGGGAGCAGTGATTTTAATAATGCTTAAAGTGAGACAATAGAAGTGTAATATTCCTTTAAATTTCGTACCTGGGGGGTGTCTATAGTATGCCTGTAAAGGGGCGCATGTTTCCCGTGTTTAGAAAAGTCTGACAGCAAAATGTCATTTCAATAGAAAAAAAGTAATTTAAAACTACTAGCGGCTATTGATGACTTGTCGGTCCGACAATACACATAAAAGTTCATTGATAAAAACGGCATGGGATTTCTCCACAGGGGAACACCGAACCAAAATTTTTTAAAAAATGGCGTGGGGGTCCCCCTAAATTCCATACCAGGCCCTTCAGGTCTAGTATGTATATTAAGGGGAACCTCGTGCCAAAATGTAAAAAAAAAATGGCGTGTGGGTCCTCCTCAAAATCCATATCAGACCCTTCAGGTCTGGTATTGATTTTAAGGGGAACCCCATGCCAAAATTGAAAAAAAAATGGCGTGGGGTCCCCCCAAAAATCCAAACCAGACCCTTATCTGAGCATACAACCTGGCAGGCCGCAGGAAAAGAGGGGGGGATGAAAGAGTGGCCCCCTCCTGAACCGTACCAGGCCACATGCCCTCAACATTGGGAGGGTGCTTTGGGGTAGTGGCCCCCCAAAGCACCTTGTCCCCATGTTGATGAGGACAAGGGCCTCATCCCCACAACCCTTGGCTGGTGGCCCCGCCCCCTCTGACGCATGGGAACTTGATGGGGACTTCCCTATGGCTTTCCCCGTTATGTAACCGGGTGACCCTGCCCCCTCTGACATCATGGGGAAAGCAATAGGGAAGTCCCCGTCAAGCCCCCGTGCATCAGAGGGGGGCGGGGTCACTGGGTGTCCCTGCCCTCTGTTATTTAAGAAGTGTCAGAAGAAGAGAAGCGTCACACAGCGGGAGCCTCCCATGGATGCGGAGCGGCCCAAGAATGAAGCGGGAAGAAGACGCCGCAGAGGAAGATGCCGGACGAGAACATCGGAGCAAGAAGCAGATGATCGGAGGAAGAACCAAAGGAAGAAGAAGATGGAGGAAGAAACTGAAGGAAGATAGAAGGAAAAAGGAAGAAGACCCAAAGAAGATGGAAAGAAGAAAACTTTAAATAAAGGAATTGTCAAAAACTGTTTCTTGTAATTTTATATTTTTGACACTTTTTTGTGAAATGGTAGGGGTACTTTTGTACCCCATTACCATTTCACACAGGGGGGGCAGGATCTGGGGGTCCCCTTGTTAAAGGGGGCTTCCAGATTCCAATAACCCCCCCGCCCGCAGACCCCCACAACCACCAGCCAAGGGTTGTGGGGATGAGGCCCTTGTCCTCATCAACATGGGGACAAGGTGCTTTGGGGGGCCGCTACCCCAAAGCACCCTCCCAATGTTGAGGGCATGTGGCCTGGTACAGTTCAGGAGGAGGGGGCACTCTCTCGTCCCCCCCTCTTTTCCTGCGGCCTGCCAGGTTGCGTGCTCGGATAAGGGTCTGGTATGGAATTTAGGGGGCCCCCCATGTCATTTTTTTAAAATTTTGTTTCCCCTGTGGGGAAGTCCCATGCCGTTTTTATCAATGAACTTTTATGTGTATTGTCGGACCGACAATTCATTAATAGCCACGAGTAGTTTTAAATGACTTTTTTTCCTTCGAAATGTCATTTTGCTGTCAGACTGTTCTAAACACGGGAAACATGCGCCCCTTTACAGGCATACTATAGACACCCCCAGGTACGAAATTTAAAGGAATATTACACTTTTATTGTTTCACTTTAAGCATTATTAAGATCACTGCTCCTGAAAAAACGTCTGTTTTTAAAACTTTTTTTGCATTAATACATGTCCCCTGGGGCAGGACCCAGGTCCCCAAACACTTTTTATGACAATATCATGTATATAAGCCTTTAAAATTAGCACTTTTGATTTCTCCCATAGACTTTTAAAGGGTGTTCCGCGGCTTTTGAATTTGCTGCAAACACCCCAAATTGTTCGCTGTTCGGCGAACTGGCGAACAGCCGATGTTCGAGTTGAACATGAGTTTGACTCGAACTCGAAGCTCATCCCTAGTAGTGACCATTCATTGTCACTTTATTGTCACTTTAGTGTGAATCTTGTGATAGTTCAGTCAGTGTGAGTGTAGTGACCATTCATTTTTACATTAGTGTCAGTTTATTTTGTCAGGGCAGGTTTGCTGCAGTATAGTTCAGTGTGTTAGTGCATGTTTAGGGCAGCACATTTCTGTGCAATAGTGCATGTTTAACGCAGTATATATCTGTGCATTACTACATGCTTAACGCAGTATATTTCTGTACGTTACGTGCCGTTTAACGCAGTATATTTCAGTGCGATACATCCCATTTAGCACAGTATATTTCTGTGCATTACTGCGTGTTTAACGCAGTATATTTCTGTGGATTACGTGCCATTTAACGCAGTATATTTTTGTGTGTTACTGCATGTCTAACGCAGTATATTTCAGTGCAGTATGTGCCATCTAATGCAGTACATTTCAGTGTGCTACTGCACGTTTAAGGCAATATATTTCAATGCATTGTGTGCCATTTAATGCAGTATATTTCAGTGCATTAGTGCACATTTAATGCAGTATATCTATGTGCGTTACTGCACATTTAACACAGTATATTTACTGTATGTGTGTTACTGCACATTAAACACAGTATATTTCTGTGCGTTAGTGCAGGTTTAATGCAGTACATTCCTGTGCGTTAGTGCATGTTTAATGCAGTATATATCAGCGCATCAGTGCAGTTTTACTGCAGTATATTGTAGTGTATCAGTGGAGTGTGTCTGTGTAGTGAGTACACAGTAAAGTCCACCAAACACCACTTTCCACTGATTAAAGTGCATTCACGTACACATTTCCACATCTTTGTTACATTTTATTATTAAGCACCCCCTTATGTCTGGGAGGACAAAAAGGAGAGGCAAACGTTCCCACGGCACTGTGAGGGGGCCAGCAGCATATGTGTCCACAGGCAAAGGTGGACGTGGTCAGTCCTCAGGCAGGGCATAATTTCCTCTGTTTAGTGATGTTGCCCATGCTATCCAGCCACAGCATGCAGAAGAGGTGGTGGAGTGACTTGCTAAACCATCCTCAACCTCCTCATCCTCCATCACCCAAGCAGAAACTAGTGCACAGTCCACTGCAGCTGCCAGAGTGGCTAAATCTGCCTCCTTGTCCGCAGCTATTTCTGCCATAGCCCCAGCATCAGGCATGGAGAAGTCAGCTGAGTTATTTGAACACAGCCTCAGCCACTTGCTTCTTGAAGATGCACAGCCATTACTTGATTTAGATGTTGGTTCTGAGGTTGAGGAATGTAGGAACATGAGCCCACAGAGGGGGAGAACACTGGTACACAAATTGGCAGTCATGTTCCACCAGCCACAGCTTATTGCCAAATTGTCTCCAGTGGTAATGAGGATGGAGAAAATTATGATGATGAGGTCACTGACATGACTTGGGTGCTGGATAGAGCAGAGGAAGAAAGTGAGGGTGAGGCACAACCTCAATGACGCAGCCATCATGGAATCATAGAGAAGAGCCACCCTATTCACATTATGGAGCTGTTATCTCCCGATCCTCTTCCCACAGCTCAGCTGTCTGGGCCTTTTTTAGCACACGTGCAGCTGATCGGACTGCTGCAATTTGCAAACTTTGTCTCAAGCACATCAAGCATGGCAAAAACTCCAGCCATTTGGATACCACATGCTTGACAAGGCATTTAACCTCCCACCACTCAGCCCATTGGCAAATACAACTGAAAGCTGAACAAAAAAGATGCAATTCTGTTCCTCCTCCTTACTCACCTCAGTCTTACCCTGCTATACCTCATGACCTCTCAGCAGCCTCCACTGACAGGGATGATGGTATAGTGCAGGGTGTCCCAGGTCCTTGCAGCACATCTGCCAGTAGCACACCACCAGCTGTAGACTATAGCCAGCAAATTTATCTGCCCCCTTCTGCGGCGAAAAATACAGGCACTGCCATCCACATGCCCAGCGTCTAAATGCAAGCTTGTCAAAGCTGCTGGCTCTACAACTTCTGCCTTTCCATCTGGTGGATTCTGCCCCCTTCCCTGAATTTGCAGAATGTGCTGTACCACAATGGCAGGTTCCCAGTCACTGTTTCTTTTCATGTAAGGCTATTCCAGCTCTGTACCATCACGTGGAAGGCAATGTTGTGGCATTGCTGGGAAAGGTCGTTAGCCATAAAAGTCCACATTACTGCTGACACGTGGTCCAGCAAGCATAGTCAGGGATGATATATTTTGTTCACAGCACATTGCGTAACTCTGTTTGCAATTCGGAAGGATGCAGGAGAGGGCTCAGTGCTGCAGCTTGGGCCGCCATGTCTCCATATAGCTAGTGGTTATGATGCAAGATTTGTCAGCTCTACCCCCTACTCCTCCTCCTCCATGCCCTCCTCTGCTGAATTGTCCTAAGAACCACAAGTACCCCCTACGTGTTCAGGGGGCTATTCAACGAGTCAGGCTAAAAGGTGCCATGCAGTGCTTCAGCTGGTCTGTCTAGGGGACAGGGACCACACCAGAGCAGAGATTCTTGCAGCTCTGCAGGGGCAGGCCCAAAGGTGGTTCACGCCACACCAGCTGGAGCCAGGAATGGTGGTGTATGATAATGGCACAAAACCTCCTCTCCTTACACTTAGAAAGTTGACACATGTGCCAAGCCTGGCATATGTCCTCAATTTGGTGGGGCAGCGTTTCTTAAATAGGTACCCAGGGTTGGAAGATCTGCTAAAGCAGGCCAGAAGAGTCTGTAGTCATACACAGACAGTGTTCAGTTGGCTGAAATTCAGTGAGAATTCCACCTGCCCATAAACCGCCTGATTTGTGACATGCCCAGAATAGAGAGAAGCACACCGTTCCAGGTAAACTCAGGTGCAGGATGGATCACAGGTGCAGACCTCGGCTCACCACCGTGGAAGACAAAAAAGACAAGGAATTGGTCGCACACTGGAACCCAAATTATTTCAGTGTCATCTTTATTATCAAAAAATAGTCAGACAGATACAGGCAATGATAGACGTTTCACAAGCGATAGCTTGCTTGTTCACAACCCTTTTTGTGACATGCCCACCAGGTGGAACTCGACTTTGGCAATGCTGCAGCAGCTGCACATGTAACAGAGGGGCATCAACGAGTACTTGTGTGAGTATGGCACGGCAGGCTCTGGCTGGCTTGGCTTTTTTTCCCCACGCCAATGGCTGCTCATAAAGGGTTCATGCACTGTACTGTTACCATTTGTGGAGGCCACAAGGATGATGAACAGTGACAATGCATGCATCAGTGACACAATCCCTGTTTCGTTCTTGCTGGAGCAGACTATGCGTGGCATTATGAACAGGGTACTTGAGGCAGAGCAGCGGGAGGATTTTGGCAGTTTTGGAGGCATTGAAGCAGAGAAAGACATATGTCAAATATTAAGAGATGGTTTTGCATCCCCAGAACCCTTGGGAGTAGTACGTGGCTGGGAGGAGGCAGTTCCAGATACTGTAATCCTTAGTGACTCAGAGGAGTCTGTGTCAGGTCTGGGCTCAGCCCTTCCTTCTCTGAGCTGGCCACTCAGCTATTGGCTAATTGCCAGCTCCTATCTCTCCACAGTTACTCAGCTGTGGATGATATCCTGCTCATCAGTCCTGCCTACTTAAGCCGTCCAGTCCAGAGGAGCTCTGCCTTCGCCTTGGTCACATCACAGAAAATATCTCCTGCAATCCTGTTCAAGACTTGCTTTGCTGACATCCCTTCTGGTTCCAGATCCTGCTTGCTGTTGCACTACATTGATCCCTGTCTTCTGGCTTGGCTGAACAGGTCACAGAACTTTGGCTATGTTTTGACTACGTTTGTTCTCTTTACTTTTATTATTAAACAAGTGTTATTTAACTGTACTTCTGTCTCGGCCTGATTTTATGGTTTCTGACAGTAGGCAAAGGCCATGAATTCAGATGATGCAGTCAATCCACTTGCTGGTAATATTTTTTCCAGATTGGATCAGGGGCGGATCCAGAGTCTAGTCTAGGGAGGGGCACTGCCAGAAAATAAGGTGTTGCCTACAGAACTGTATTTAACGTATCATATAGTCCTAACCTTGTTTAAAACAGTGCCAGCATCCGATTTATTTGTATTCTGACATATGCCACACTTTTATTTATTTTTATTTATTTGTACACTGACATGCCGTGTCCCAATATGACATGGTGGTGCGGGTTCCTAAACGCACCCTGCATGTATTCTAGGTCCCACACCTGCACACATGATATATTGGGACAGAGTGGCTGTGTGTCTCAGTAGAAATAAATGGGATGCCGCACAGGGATATATGTAACACTTTATGCATCCCCAAGCAAGTAAAAAACAGCCCTGCATGTTAGATCCATGTCTGCAGCACTCCCTGTGTGAATGAGGCCTAAAGATTAATTTCAGTGTCATTCTATATCATCATCATCATGATAATCACACAATACAAGTGCTGTGGCTCATTGCACCTGTACTGTGTGATTATCATGATGATGAACACATTTAGCTGCTGTATAATTCCTCATTGTGGGCAACAGCCAGGGCATGGCACAGGTGAAGGGTGATAGTGAGTAACTACCTTTTTGGAGACAAAGAATTGATTGCAGATTTGATGCTTTCTACTTTCCTCACACTTTCCTCAGCCTGCTGTGGTGGCCTGTAGCTCTCAGTGTGTTAACACACTGTTTGTAGGGAAGACATACAGTGACTGCCTCAGAAGAATTCATTTAGACTTTTTGGTTTTCCCTTTGCCACATTCATATGTCACTACAGGAACACAGGTATTTTTCAGTCTGACCACAGGATGTCACAGGTCCTCACACGGTGGTGACACACACTTGTTGTGTCACCGCCCCTGCTGATGATGGCTGCTGGCTGCTGGCTGCTGCTATTTCCTCCTCAGCTTGAGCCCTTCCTCCACTTAGCACCTATTGGCTGAAAGAGTTAGGCAGTGATAAGGCTGCTGACTGATATCACTCCGCCAGAGCCGAACCTTCATTTAATTATCGCAAAATGTGGCACTTGGTGGTGTTAATCCGCCTAAGTGTAAATTTAAAAAAAAAGTCTCTCCATCCTACAGCATCTTGGGCCCCTCTAAATGAACTGATGGTAGCCCAGGGAATATATTTTAGGCCACCTGGGAGCTGCGTGGAATCGAGGGAAGCAGAAATAAAGTTCCTGCAGCTGCATTTAGATGATTCCTCATGAAACTTAAATCTGGTGAGGTGGTGGAGGGAGCGAAACTTAAATCTGGTGAGGTGGTGGAGGGAGGGAGCCTCAGAGTTGTAATATTTTCTTGGGGGGGTCAATTGCCCTGTTGATCCGCCCCTGGATTGGATGAACAGGATCACTGCATGGATCAGTTTGCCATGGCATTACAAACACTCCTGAGTCGCACGGCTCACCTGGAATCTCCCACTGTGCCCCCCCCGGTTCAACCTATGTTGCAGGCCGACCCTGCTGCTGCTCCATTCTCTGTGCAGGCACCCACCTCGAGTATTACCTCTATAAGAGGTATGTCTGGTTCCGCTACGCTTCCCCAGCAATTTGGGGGTGATCCAGTCCAATGCAGAGGGTTTCTCAACCAGGTTGAGATATACTTTGAGATGTTGCCCCAGGCATTTCCCACGGACAGAAGCAAAGTAGGTTTTGTGATATCTTTGCTTTCTGAGAGAGCCTTAGCCTGGGCAAACCCTCTATGGGAGACGCAAAAACCTGTTGTTTTGAGCTACCCTGAGTTTGTGGCTTTGTTTAAAAGAGTATTGGACGTTCCCGCACGCTGATTCTGCTGCCAAGTGCCTCATGTCTCTTGAACAGAGTACGAGAACTGTTGCCGACTACACCATTGAAATCCGTACTCTGGCAGCAGAGGTTGCATGGAACAATGAGGCCCTCGTGGCTGCTTTTATTCATGGTCTCTCGAATACCATCAAGGATGAGATAGCAGCCCGAGATATACCCACTGAGCTGGAGAAGTTGATCACGTTTGCCATCCAGACTCATAGAAAGACTCTCTTATAAGGAGCGCTTGTGGAAGCCTCCAGTACGTTTGTATCCGAGCTTTGCAGTCCCACCCGTACCTCCCTCACCTCCCATGCCTCCTGGTACCAAGTCGGTCAGTGAAAGTGAACCCTTGCACTTGGGTTTTACGCGCCTCTCTGCGGATGAGAGAGCCTTTAGGAGGAGGGAGAGATTGTGCCTTTATTGTGGCCAGGCAGGTCACTTTTTTAAGTCTTGTCCTACCCGTCCAGGGAACTCCCGAACCTTGAGGTCCTGTCACTGACAGACCTTAGATGGCGTTGTTTCATCCCCAGTTATCCAGAAGGATAAGCCTCTGGTTTCGGTCACCCTTTCTTTAAGTCGTCCGTCGAGATACAGGCTCTAATCAACAGGCTGCAGGGGCCTTTCCGTATTCTTCGCAGCATTAACCCAGTAGCTTACACATTAGACCTTCCTTCTAATATGCATATTTCAAATGCATTTCATGTCTCCTTATTAAAACCTTTGGTCTGCAACCACTATACCACCTTGGTGCCATGTCCTCAACCTGTACAGGTTGATAACCATGAGGAGTATGAAGTACAGTCCATTGTTGACTCCCGTAGGTTCCGTAAGCGCATACAGTACCTGGTGCATTGGAAAGGGTATGGCCCAGAGTAACGCTATTGGCTCTCATCCTCAGATGTACATGCCCCTATCCTCCTCCGTAATTTCCATAGACATTTTCCCCTCAAGCCTGGTGGTCCTCCGAGGGGGAGGGGTGGTTGAGGAGGGGGTGCTGTCAGGGCTGGGCTCAGCCATTCCTTCTCTGAGCTGGCCACTCAGCTGTCGGTTAATTGCCAGCTCCTATCTCTCCACAGTTACTCAGCTGTGGATGATATCCTGCTCATCAGTCTTACCTACTTAAGCCATCCAGTCCAGAGGAGCTCTGCCTTCGCCTTGGTCACATCACAGAAACTATCTCCTGCAATCCTGTTCAAGACTTGGTGAGCTGACATCCCTTCTGGCTCCAGATCCTGCTTGCTGTTGCACTACATTGATCCCTGTCTTCTGGCTTGGCTGACTATCCGTTCTGGTTACTGCACTTTGGCTATGTTTTGACTATGTTTCTTCTTTTTACTTTTATTATTAAACAAGTGTGATTTAACTGTACTTCTGTCTTGGCCTGATTTCATGGTTTCTGACAGTCTGCTTCTCATGCCTCCGCAAACTTGCGGTGCATGGGCTCCCTCATGCTTCAAAGCCTGTGAAAGGACTCAAGAATACATGGCATAAAGGAGAAGGATCACTATTAGTTGGAAAACCTCCTTGACCACCGTTACAAGGGGAAAGCCTCAGAACTCATCCCATCCCCACAGAGGGTGCAGAAGATGGAATCTCTTGAGGACACCTTAAAGAGGTGTATAGCTAACACTTTTCCTGACTCTGGTAGGTTACAGTGTCATGGAAAATGTAGTTTTAAGGCTTCTATTGGTCAGGAGAGGAGCGATGGAGAAGGCGGCCGTCTAAGTGATGCATTTCACAATTTTTTTAGTCCTCGCCACCCAGGGCTGTCAGCTTCCCCATCCCATTGGCAGCATCTGCATCATATGGTGGACGATTATCTAGGGGCAAAAACAGAGATAGAGAGCTTTCCAGTTGATGATCCACTGGATTACTGTATCATGAGAATAGACCACTGTCCAGAATGCAACTGACCTGCTGGGCTGCCCTGCATCCAGCGTGCTTTCCAAACGGGCATTCAGTGTTGCCAGAGGTTTTGTTACTGGTAATAGAACACTTTTGTCCACAGACTATGTGGACCATCTGACAGTTATCAAAATGAATCAGTCCTGGATTACCAGCAGCTATGAACCCCTAATGCCGATGTTGCTGATTAAGTGTTTTTGGGATGTGGAATCTCTGCAGGACATCTAGACTGCCTAGTGTTGTAGGTGTTGATTTCATATAGAAGCATTTTTTTGGTGCAGGTTTCAAGGACACAATTAACACCCAATGGCCAATTTTTCCGCACCTGTTTGACAGGTGCATATACAGTAATTTACATTTTTAACAGCAAGGCCAATTCTTGCTTTCATCAAGAGTACCTCTATAGGGTTATGGTGTGAAGGCACCTCCGACACCCAAAGACCAATTTTTCCACACATGTTACTTCTATCCAAACAAAATCTGTGGAAGAGACACCAGATTTTATTCAAAAAAATCTCTAATATTGTTCCCAATGCACTACATTGTGGCCTCATCATGCAGGCTGGTTCCCCAAGGTGTTGTTTAAAAAATAAAGAAAGCTTGCAGGGAAAATGTTATTTTTTTGGCCTTATAAATGCAATTATTGCTGCAGAAGCTTCTATACACAGTACAGATGTGCCACTTTACCGGTAGACTAAGGGGACCCCCTAGGCACTATACTGAAAGGCCCCAAAACAATTTAAAGCAAGCGCTACTCCTCTGAATTTGCATTTGTGATCTCTATTAAACAACATATACTTTCAACATTACAAATTATAATACAACACATCCACCTACTCAAATTTGATCACCGGTATCACAAAAAAATATTAAAACATTTTAAAAAATGGGAAAAATTGGAAAAAATGTATAAAAATATGGAAATAAAACAATGCAATTGTGTATGTGAACCAACAATCAAAAACAAGTCCTATAAGATTAGCAAAACAGTTTAACAGTTGCACTCATTAAATTCTTCAATACATCCACAGTGCTTTTGTATAGATGATTTAGTAAAATATAATCCAGTGCTCCAACACTAGTGTTGCCAAAAAACATAAACCCTAAGGCCCCCAGGACCAATCAAGCCTTCAGTGTTGTTTTGGCCCACAAAGCCCAAAATTTATGTTATTTCCTCCTTAAACACTCCATATAACTTCCACCATACACTGGTTCTCCCATAAGCCGATGGACAACAGGCCCCAGAAAGGAAGATAACACAGTAATCATGCAACACAGTTTATTAAGAACACCCTATTAAAATGTGGTCCCACAATTCATGCTCTTACATCTCACAGTGCCCAGAACAGCACTAGTTCAATTAGCAAATCTGGATACACAGAATATGGCTAATACGCCAAGTTATCCCTTATGCTCTTCCGCTCCTCTTACCCAAACACAGCATGTTTCACTACAGGGAGGATGTGACGTCACTTTGACCTCTATGCATTTTGCTGTTATAGCGTCATCAGTGCCCATCAGCACAGCCTGATCAGTGTCCATCAATGCATCCTCATCAGTGCCCATCAATGCAGCCTCACCAGAGCCCATAAATGCTACCTCAATAGTGCCCATTAATGCAGCCGCACTCGTGCCCATCAATGCAGCCTCATCAGTGCCCATCAATGCAGCCTGATCAGTGTCCATCAATGCAGCCTCATCAGTGCCCATCAATGCAGCCTTATCAGTGCCCATCAATGCAGCCTCGTCAGTGCCCATCAATGCAGCCTGATCAGTGTCCATCAATGCCATCTCACCAGTGCCCGTTAATGCAGCCTGATCAGTGCCCATCAGCTCAGCCTCACAGCGCTCATCACTGTTGGTCTGCTGGCTACTGGCCTGTAGTTTCTGCTGGGAGCTGGTCATAGCCTGTGGGTCCTGCTGGCAGCTGGCCTGTAGGTTCTGCTGGGAGTTGGCCATTGCTTGTGAGTCCTGATGGCCGCAGCCCATGGGCAGCTCCCAGCAGAACCTACAGGCCAGCAGCCAGCAGGACCCATAGGCCATGGCCCTCTCCCAGCAGGACCCACAGGCCAGTGGCCAGCAAGACCTACAGGCTAGCAGAACCCATAGGCCATGGCCAGCTCCCAGCAGGACCTACAGGCCAGCAGGACCCATAGGCCATGGCCCTCTCCCAGCAGGATCTACAGGCCATGGGCCAGCAGGATCTACAGGCCAGCAGGACCCAGAGGCCATAGCTAGCTCCCAGCAGGACCTTTAGACCAGCTCCCAGTAGGACCCACAGTGTTGAAGGCTATTTTGAGGTTACTGGGTGGGCACTGAGGCTTGGTAAATGAGGTGTATGGGGGGATAGATTGGATGTGGGGGTCAGCTCGGGGTGTCAGGGTCTCTCATCTCAGCCCATCTGCCAGCTCAGCTCATAAGGTCCTTGCATAGCCTCCTTCAGTTCTGTGGGGGTGGTGATGCTTCAGTCCTCTGCCTGCCTCCAAGATCCAGGAGTTGTAGTTTCCTGGCTGGCTGCGCTGCTCTCAGTTCTCCACAAACCAGGATCTTGAGCGAGGCAGCGGAATACAACTTTCAGAATGCAGCAACATCGTACCATCAGCTAGCTGCTAGCAAGTTAAAATGGCCGCTGCACACTGGCAAGATTTATGTGGAAGTCAGCTGGGGGGGGCATGGCCGTGGTGGCTGACTTCTACATAAACCTTATTACATAGCAAATACTGTAGCCTCAACTACCCAGAGTCTCCCTACATACTGTATAGGGAGTAGGAATGGCCATCGGGTGTTGGTCCATTTGCCGATACCAAACATTATGGGGCGTTCGCGGATATTTGGAGCACCGCGGAATGCCCCATAATTCTCTGTGAGATCTGTGTTTGGGGTCATCATCATGTTGGAATACTGCCCTGCGTCCCAGTCTCTGAAGAGAGGGGATTATGCTCTGCTTCAGTATGTCACAGTACATGTTGGCATTTATGGTTCCCTCAATGACTCGTAGCTCCCCAGCACTCATGCAGCCACAGACTATGACACTTCCACCACCATGCTTGACTGTAGGCAAGACATACTTGTCTTGTGGGCTTTCTTGTGCATCATCTTTAGAAGAGGCTTCCTTCTGAGATGCCATGCAGACCAATTTGATGCAGTGTGCGGCAAATGGTCTGAGCACTAAGCCCGGGTTCACACCTATGCGAATTAGATGTGCGTTTCGGCACATCTAATTCGCATAACAGGAGAATGTGACCGGCTCCCTATGGAGCCGGTTCACATATCTCCGGGGCGGCTGCGGTGCGCACTGCACAAAAACGCTATGCATCTTTGGCTGCGTTTCAGGGCCGAATTCAGGCATAGAATTGGGCCTGATTCGTCCCTGAAGCGGTGAACAGGGACGCACAGCACTCCTGTGCGGTCCGCAGCGCATTATGGTGTGAACCCTGGCTGACAGGCTGACTTCCCACCCCTTCAACTTCTGCAACAATGCTGGCAGCACTCATACGTCTATTTCCCAAAGACAACCTCTGGATATGACACTGAGCATGTGCACTCAACTTCTTTGGTCGACCATAGAGAGGCCTGTTCTGAGTGGAACCTGTCCTGCTAAACCATTGTATGCTGCAGCTCAGTTTCAAGGTCTTGGTAAGCTTGTTATAGCCTAGGCCATCTTTACGTAGATCAACAATTCTTTGAGAGTGAGAGCGATAACACCACATTTAACACACCTGCTCCCCATTCTCACCTGAGACCTTGTAACACTAATGAATCACATGACACCGGGGAGGGAAATGGCTAATTTGGCCCAATTTGGACATTTTCACTTAGGGGTGTACTCACTTTTGTTGCCAGTGGTTTAAACAATAATGTCTGAGTGTTGAGTTATTTTGACGGAACATCAAAATTACACTGTTATACAAGCTGTGCACTCACTACTTTACATTGTAGTGTAATTTCTTCAGTGTTGTCACATGAAAAGCTATAATAAAATATTTACAAAAATGTGAGGGGTGTAGGGGTGTACTAACTTTTGTGAGATACACTATATATATATATATATATATATATATATATATATATATATATATACATATATATATATTGTAGAGGGTCAGCCTGGGGCAGGGTTGAGAAGGGGTTAATCGAAAAGGGCAGGTCCTTCCCCTTCAGACCTGCTTATTGTCAGCTTGTCCGAAAGTATCAGAGGAGAGCTGTTTGAGTAGGAGAGAGAGACACAGCAGCATGCTGTGTGAAAAGTTCCATTGCTGGACGGTATACTTGCTGGGTACTGTACTGTAGCTCTGATTGTCGTGGAGTTCCCCTTAATATCCATACCAGACCCGAAGGGCCTGCTATGTACTGGGGGGGACCCACGCCAATTTTTTCATTGATTTTTATCTATATTACTGGGGTCCGGCAATACATTACAGCCGCAAGCAATTTTAAATGCCATTTTTTCCTTTAGAAATGTCATTTTGCTGCGGCACTGTAAAACAAATCAGACAGATGTGCCACTTTACAGGCAGACTAAAGGGGACAGATATTACAGAATGTGATGACATGACTGTTTGCATAGAGCAGCCTGTGTTAGGGCTCATAATATACATTCTACCAGTGTCCATTATATACAGCCTGTCAGTGTCCATTATATATGGCCTTCCAGTGTCCATTATATAGGGCCTTCCAGTGTCCATTATACCGGTATATAGCCTGCCAGTGTCCATTATATACAGCCTGCCAGTGTCCATTATATACAGCCTGCCAGTGTCCATTATATACAGCCTGTCGGTGTCCATTATATACAGCCTGCCAGTGCCCATTATATACAGCCTGCCAGCGCCCATTATATACAGCCTGCCAGTGTCCATTATACTGGTATATAGCCTGCCAGTGCCCATTATACCGGTATATAGCCTGCCAGTGCCATATATATATATATATATATATATATATATATATATATATATATATATACGGTAGCCATTGTAAATGTTAGACAACATGGTCCCAATACACACAACCTTGTCCCAATACACACAACCTGGTCCCAATACACTATCAATAATCTGGTCCCAATACACACACAATCTGGTCCCAATACACTATCAATAATCTGGTCCCAATACACATAACCTGGTCCTAATACACTATCAATAATATGGTCCCAGATCTGGTATATACATATATAACATAACATATATGGTACTGGTACTATATATGGTACTGGAGTGGAGTACTGTTATTTCACTTACCGCATGTGAGATCACTCTGTGTCAGATGCAGCCGCCGCAGTAGCGATGTCCCGCCTCCTATGACATACGGCACAGTGATTCCTAACATTGGAACACTGTGCTATCTGTCACAAGAGGAGGCGGGACATCGCTATGCGGCTAGCGATGTAAAACGGCATGGGAGGGAGGGGTAACACAAGGTGGGACATCTGACACAGCATTAGGGGAGGGGAACCTCGCAGGGGCACCAAGCCATTCACGAGCGCCACCCAGTGGCATGGCCCCACCCCCTTTTCTCTCCGATTTCAGGCATTTTTATTCACTAACTCGAGTATAAGTCGAGGTGGCTTTTTTCAGCACAAAAAATGGGCTAAAAAATTTGACTTATACTCGAGTATATACGGTAATAAAAAATGATAAAAAAAGCTCTCCGTGACACAAACAAGTGAGGCCTGCATACTATACAGGATTAGCATGTGTATATAACAACAAAAATATTGGATGTTGGTCCATAGTAGGGATGAGCTTCATGTTCGAGTCGAACCCATGTTCGACTCGAAAATCGTCTGTTCGCCATTTGCCGAATTGCGAACGATATGGGCCGTTCACGCCAAATTCGTGTGGCGCGTCACGGCTCATAATTCACTGCGGTATCGCAGTGCATTGCTGGCTGATGATTGGCCAAGCATGCACTATGACCCGCATGCTTGGCCAATCACACCGCCGTCAGTAGAGAGAGATGTAATTGGCCAAAGCCAGGGTGGCTTTGGCCAATTATGGCTCAGGGGGTATAGAACACGCCCCACACTATATAAGGCCACCTGCATGGCGGCCCTGTGTAGTGTGTTCCGGCGTGCTGAGATATAGAGAGAGAGAGAGACAGTGTCTTTTCATTTGAGTTAGCTAGATTAGGCAGGACAGTCAGTGAGTTAGCTGCACTTACAGTGTATTGTGTGTATATATGCATCCCAGGTGTTGTATATATATATATATATATATATATATATATATATATATATACTGTATTCAGTTTAGCTAGATCCATTTCTGTTATCTTCCTACTGACAGGCAGGCTTGTCTTGTTACAGTATTTACAGCTACCTGAAGAAAATTGCTGGTGTTCTTTTGATCCTATTAGTACCACAGTCAGGCAGCTAGACTATTTACAGTTAGTGTAGTGTGTCCTCCTCACAGTGTTCATTTAAAGCTACAAGTTAGTTTAGTGTGACCTCTGCACAGTGTTCAGCTAAAGCTACAAGTTAGGGTAGTGCGTCCTCCTCACAGTGTTCAGCTAAAGCTACAAGTTGGTGTAGTGCGTCCTCTTCACAATGTTCAGCTAAAACTACAAGTTAGTGTACTACGACCTCTGCACACTGTTCAGCTAAAGCTACAAGTTAGTGTAGTGCATCCTCTGAACAGTGTTCAGCTAAAGCTACAAGTTAGTGTAGTGCGTCCTCCTCACAGTGTTCAGCTAAAACTACAAGTTAGTTTTTTGCGAGCTCTGCACAGTATTCAGCTAAAGCTACCTGTAGAAGGTTGGTGGTGTTTTCCTGATCCTATCACTACCGCAGGCAGCTAAATAAGCTACAAGTTAGTTTTTTGCGAGCTCTGCACAGTGTTCAGCTAAAGCTACCTGTAGAAGGTTGGTGGTGTTTACCTGATCCTATCACTACCGCAGGCAGCTAAATAAGCTACAAGTTCGTTTTTTGCGAGCTCTGCACAGTGTTCACCTAAAGCTACCTGTCGAAGGTTGGTGGTGTTTTCCTGATCCTATCACTACTGCAGGCAGCTAAATAAGCTACAAGTTAGTTTTTTGCGAGCTCTGCACAGTGTTCACCTAAAGGTACCTGTCGAAGGTTGGTGGTGTTTTCCTGATCCTATCACTACCGCAGGCAGCTAAATAAGCTACAAATTATTTTTTTGTGAGCTCTGCACAGTGTTCACCTAAAGCTACCTGTAGAAGGTTGGTGGTGTTTTCCTGATCCTATCACTACCGCAGGCAGCTAAATAAGCTACAAGTTTGTTTTTTACAAGCTCTGCACAGTGTTCAGCTAAAACTACAAGTTAGTGTAGTGCGAGCTCTCCACAGTGTTCAGCTAAAGCTACCTGTAGAAGGTTGGTGGTGATTTCCTGATCCTATCACTATCGCAGGTAGCTAAATAAGCTACAAGTTAGTTTTTTGCGAGCTCTGCACAGTGTTCACCTAAAGCTACCTGTAGAAGGTTGGTGGTGTTCTCACACTACAGGCAGGCAGTTGATGCTTAGTGCAGCTACAGGCCATTAGTATGCCTGGAAGGCCAACAAGGAGAGGCAGACAGTCACAAGCCAATAAAAGAGGGCAAGCAGGCTCTGTGTCTAGAGGCAACAGTGCTGGTCGTGGAGATGGTGCATCCTCATCAGCACGTGGTCATGGGACATGTTTGGCCTTTTTTTCGGCAGCTGGCCGTGTTGAGCCTCAACATGCGAAAGACTTGGTCGAGTGGATGACCAAGCCGTCCTCATCCTCCTCATCCTCTCTCACCCATGCTCAGGGTACATTTGTCTGGCAAAGCAGCTGCCAACGCTGCCTCTTCCCTCGGCTCAATGGCATCAGTGACTCCTTCCCTAGCCCCACCATGTCCTCCTGAGGAGTCCCTTGAACTGTTTGACCACAGTGTTGGGTACATGCTCCAGGAGGATGCCCAGCGTTTAGAAGGCTCTGATGATGATACTGAGCTAGATGAAGGCAGAACGTGAGCACGGACAGAGGGGGTGTCCAAGAAGGACAGCAATCTGGCAGCCATGCTCCCCCTGCTGCAGCATACTGCCAGGTTTGCTCCAGTGATTAGGAGGGAGGGGATGATGAGGTCACTGACTCAACGTGGGTGCCTGATAGGAGAGAGGAGGAGGAGGAGGTGGCACATCACCAGTGAGGCAGGATGCCCTCCATGGGCCAGCCTAAGAGCAGCACACTGACTGCATCACACCCCAAAGCTCCGCATGTGCAGGGCGCTGCTGTCTCTGCGCGTTATTCCAAAAGTTCTTTGGTGTGGGCCTTTGTTGAGACGAGTGCATCACATCGCACAGCTGCTATTTGCAACATATGTCTCAAGCGTATCTCGCGTGGCCAAAACATCTCCCGCTTGGGCGCCACATGTTTGACCAGACATATGTTGACCTGCCATGCAGTTTGTTGGCAAGTCCTCTCTGAGACCTGCACTGAGAAGAATGAAGGTGTAGAATTAGGTGTGTCACAGCCAAGTACTTGTGGGCAATCTGCTTTTGGTACACCAATGTCAGATTGTACCAGGCAAATTTCCCTGCCCCAGCTGCTGCATCACCGAAAGAAGTTCGCTCCCAGCCATCCACATGCCCAGCGGTTGAATGCTAGCTTGGCAAAATTGCTAGCACTTCAACTGCTGCCTTTTCAGTTGGTAGACTCTGCCCCCTTCCGTGAGTGTGTGGAATGTGCGGTTCCTCAGTGGCAGGTAGCCAAACTCCACTTTTTCTCACTGAAGGCGATTCCGGCTCTCTACCGGCATATGGAAGGTAATGTCCATGCCTCCCTGGATAGGGCGGTCAGCGGTAAGGTGCATATTACCGCTGACTCATGGTCCAGTAGGCATGGACAGGGACGTTATCTAAGTTTCACCGTGCATTGGGTGACTCTGCTGGCAGCTGGGAAGGATGCAGGACAAGGTGCAGTAGTGTTGGAGGTTGTTCCGCCACCACGCCTCCAAAATGTCACTACTAATGATTGTGACACACCTCTCTCCTCCACCCCCTCCTCTTCTTCTTCCTCCATGGCCTCTTCCTGTGCTTTGTCCTCAGAACCAGCGATTCTCCATAGCCATTCAAGGGGCTACGCAAGTATGCAGGCCAAAAGATGCCATGCGGTGCTTGAGCTGGTGTGCTTGGGGGACAGGAGCCACACTGGGGCAGAGGTTCTGTCAACTCTGCAGGGGCAGGTTCAGAGGTGGTTGATGCCACGCCAACTTAAGGCAGGAATGGTGGTTTGCGACAATGGCACCAACCTCCTCTCTGCCCTCCGACAGGAACAAATGACCCATGTGCCCTGTTTGGCTCACGTCCTTAACTTGGTGGTGCAGCGGTTCTTGGGCAGGTACCCAGGATTATAGGATGTCCTGAGGCAGGCCAGGAAAGTCTGTGTGCATTTCCGCCGGTCATATAATGCCAGTGCTCGGCTGGAAGAGCTCCAAAAGGAGTTTAACCTGCCCAAGAACCGCCTAATCTGTGACCTGCCCACCAGGTGGAACTCAACGTTGGCCATGCTGCAGCGGCTGCACATGCAGCAGAGGGCCATCAATGAGTACCTGTGTGACTATGGCACCAGGACAGGGTCAAGGGAGCTTGTTTTTTTTTCCCCACGCCAGTGGGCTATGATCAGGGATGCATGCACTGTCCTGTCACCATTTGAGGAGGCCACAAGGATGGTGAGCAGTGACAGTGCATGCATCAGTGACACTGTCCCCCTTGTCCACCTGTTGGAGCACACGCTGCGTGGAATAATGGACAGGGCACTTGAGGCAGAACAGAGGCAGGAAGAGGAGGACTTCCTTAGCTCTCAAGGTCCCCTTTATCCAGACAGTGTTCCTGCATGCCCGCCGATCACACAGGAAGAGGAGGAGGAGGAGGAGGATTGTGTCAGTATGGAGGTGAAGCCTGGCACTCAGCATCAGCAGCAGTCTTTAAGGAATCAGTCCCAAGAAACACATGGTCTTGTATGTGGCTGGGAGGAGGTGGCTGCGGACCATGTCGTCCTTAGTGACCCAGAGGACTCCGGACTGAATGCCTCAGCAAACCTACGCTGCATGGCCTCCCTGATCCTGCAAAGCCTGCATAAGGATCCTCGTATTCGTGGTATCAAGGAGAAGGACCAATACTGGCTGGCAACCCTCCTTGATCCACGTTACAAGGGTAAGGTTGCGGACCTTATCTTACTGTCGCAGAGGGAGCAGAGGATAAAACATCTTCGGGAGGCCTTGCAGAAAGGTCTGTGCAATGCGTTCCCAGAGACTGGGAGGCTACAAACTCCTGTTTCTGGACGTGTTGCTGAGGCTTCAGTCAGTCAAAGAAGGAGCGGTGGAGAAGGTGGCCATCTGACCGATGCGTTCAGACAATTTTTTAGTCCGCATCCCCAAGGTATGATCGGTTTCAGCAACCATCCCCAGCGTCTGTTTTACATGGTGCAGGAATACCTAGGGGCAAGATCTGACTTGGACACCTTTCCCACCGAAAATCTTCTGGGTTACTGGGTCTTGAAGATGAATCACTGGCCAGAGCTTGCACAGTATGCAATTGAGCTACTGGCCTGTCCTGCATCCAGTGTTCTTTCGGAACGCACATTTAGTGCTGCTGGAGGCTTTGTAACCGATCACAGGGTGCATCTGTCCACCGACTCGGTCGATCGACTGAACTTCATAAAAATGAATCAGTCTTGGATCACCACCAGCTACCAAGCACATGATGCTGATGTAACCGAATAATTTTTTTTGAAATCTCAGATCCCTTCAAAGACTGCCTATGCTGATGCTGAGTGACTATCCTGAGTAATTATCCTCTTACTCCTCAATGATCACGCTGATAGCTTGTAAGAACATTTTTGGTTCTGAGCACCGCCACCAGTGCCTAAGGGCCAATTTTTCAGCCCCTGTTTAACAGGGGCGTGTAATTACAATTTTTGATGAAATACTTTGCAGCGGGGCTCGTTCCTGCGTTCCAACTAGAGTATCTGTGAGGGGTTGCAGTGTTGTGGCACCAGTGCCTAAGGCCCAATTTTTCAGCCCCTGTTCAACAGGGGCATGTAATTACAATTCTAGATCTAATATTTCACAGCAGGGCCTGTTTCTGCGTCCACCAAGAGCGAGTGAGGACTTACAGTTTTGTGGCACTAGCACCACCACCACCAAAGGCCCAATTTTTCTGCCCCTGTTCAACAGGGGCATGTAATTACAATTCTTGATCTAATATTTCACAGCAGGGCTCTGTGAGGGCTTACAGTGTTGTGGCCACAACAACACCTAAGGCCCAAATTTCTGCTGAGTATATAGGGCAGGCCCCTACTTTCAAACATCCAACTTACAAACGACTCCTACTTGCAAACGGAAGGAGACAACAGGAAGTGAGATGAAATCTACCCCTAGGAAGGTAAATTCTCTCCTGTAAGAGTTAATATGGGAAAAACATTTCTCCTTTCCACTGATGCTTTATCGCCAATCCTTGTTTCACAAAAAAAAAACAAATTTTCAAAAAACATTTCTCATTAGAACAAAAAGTGAGGTGAAATCTCCTGAAGAGGAGCACAGACAGCAAAGCAAATGTCACAGGGGTAATAAGCCTTCCCTATGTTTTCCAAAAAGCTTAAAATATATTTTTTGGCTGGAGCTAAACACATTAAAAATGTACCAGTTCAAAATTACAAACAGATTCTACTTAACAACAAACCTACAGTCCCTGTCTTGTTTGCACCGCCTGTATACTGCTGTTCAGAGTACAGAGCCTGTATACTGCTGTTTCCTTTTTGAATTTGGGTGCGGGGTTCCCCTTAATATCCATATTAAGGGCCTGGTAATGGACTGGGGGGGTACCCATGCCGTTTGTCTCACTGATTTTCATCCATATTACCAGGACCCGACATTACATTAAAGCTGCAAGCAGTTTTAAATGACTTTTTTTCCTTTAAATGACATTTTGTGCAGGGACTGTTCTGTTTTTACTTTAAGCATCATTAAAATCACTGCTCCCGAAAAAACGGACGTTTTTAAAAGTTTTTTTTGCATTGATACATGTCCCCTGGGGCAGGACCCGGGTCCCCAAACCCTTTTTAGGACAATACCATGCAAATTAGCCTTTAAAATGAGCACTTTTGATTTCGAACATTCGAGTCCCATAGACGTCAATGGGGTTCTAATGTTCGTGCAAATTTTCGGTCTGTTCGCAGGTTCTGGTGCAAACCAAACCGGGGGGGGGGTTCGGCTCATCCCTAGTCCATAGTTAGCATACTATGATATACTGTAGAATTGAATCATTCAATAGTTGAAATAAATAAAAACGAAAATGAATGAAATAAATATGAGAGGAAAAGAAAAAGAGCAAGGAGAAAAAGAGAATAGAGTAGCAGAATGGTGATGAAGAAACAATTTAAATAATCACAGGAAGGGTTTGAAACTATAGGCATCATTAAAACCAGGGTAGTTAAGGGCAGATAGTTTGTGTATCCATCGACCCTCAAGCTGTAAAATCGTTTTATCATAGTCACCACCTCTATCTCCTGGGGAAATGTGCTCAAGGGCAAAGAAGTGCATTTTTGAGCAATCAAAATTATGGAACAGACCCATATGGCGACTTATGGGTGTTTGCATTCGTTTTTTTGAGACTAGGGAAACATGGTCCCTAATGCGGTGGAAAAATGGTTGCTTCGTTTTGCCTATGTAAAAGGCGTGGCACTCACATATCATTAAATAGACAGTTCCAAACAACTGGCATGTTGCCAAAAATTTTGGTCTAAATAGATGCCCGTTGGGGAGGGCAATGCTAGATGCAGCATAGATGTGTCGACAAAAATTACACCTATGACATGGCCTAGTACCCTTGGCATTGTTGAAACTGTCTGATTGAAAAGCATAGTGAGTATGTACACAACTGTCACAAAGAAATTGAGATCTCCTGAAAGTAATCTCAGGGTATTTATTTAGATGTTTGGAGACATTGTCATCCCCCATTAGTAAACACCAATGTTTTTGTAGGATGTCACGCACCTGGTGAGAAGCCAGATAAGCGAGTGATCATCCTTACTCCTGGATTAGCTTTGACAGATTTTGGATCATGTATTAAAGAGGCACAATCTTTACTGTTAGCCCTCATGTAGGCCTTTTAAGGCATTTGTTACTGTAACCACGTGATTTTAAACGCAGTTGTAGCTCTTCGGCTTCTTATTCAAAGTTATGGTCTTCACTGCAGTTGAAAAACTGGAAAACTGCCAGGGCTTTACAAAGGCCAAAAGGCATTACAAGGTACTCATAATGGTCTGTTCTGGTACGAAACACAGTTTTCCACTCGTTGCCCTCCTTAATCCTCATGAGATTGAAAGCTTCTCTCAAGTCAAGCTTTGTGAAAACTGTTGCTCCCTTAAGGCGGTCAAATAACTCTGTAATCAACAGAATCGGATAGGCATTCTTAATCGTGAAATGATTGAGACCCCTATATTGAATACAAGGTCTCAGTTCCCCACTCTTCTTCTTCACAAAGAAGAAACCAACACCAGCAGGAGACGAGGATTTGCGGATGAAACCTTTAAAAAAGTGTGTCTGAAACATACTCCTCCATGGCCCTCTCCTCCAAGACCGACAAAGGGTAAACCCGGCCATGAGGGGGTATGGCACCAGGTTTAAGGTCAATTGCGCAATCATACAACCCGTGTGGAGGCAAACTACCGGCTTGACCTTTGTCAAAGACATCGCTAAAATCACGGTACTTGTCTGGCAGGGAGGATAGTGAAGAGGTGCACAAGACCAATGCTACCTTCTGGAAACATGACTTACTGCATTGTGGCGACCAGGAGAGAACCTCAGCATGGAGCCAATCAAAATAGGGGTTGTGTCTCTGTAACCAAGGATAACCAATAACCAGCAGAAACTTGGAGCAGGTGAGGAAATAACTTAGAATTGAATTATCTCATGGTGAAAAGCACCTACGGCCATGGACAACAGAACAGTCTCATGAGTCACATGGGCAGGCTGTAGAGGTCTCCCGTCAAGAGCTTCAATGGCAAGTGGAGTGTCATGCAGCTGCAGCGGAGTCAAGTGCTTCGATACAAAGGCAGCATCAATGAACAGGCCTGCAGCCTCAGATTCGATTACAGCCTGTATCTTAACAGACAACTCAGCCCAAGAAAGGGTAAACAAAACCAGGAGCTTATCCTTCTGGATATCTGGGGACAAAACAATGCCACCTAAGGTCTGTCCATGACAGGACCTCAAGGTTCGGGCATTCCCTGGGCGGGTAGGACAAGACTTCAAAAAGTGACCTGCCTGACCACAATAAAGGCACAATCTCTCCCTCAGCCTAAGGTCTCTTTTATCCACAGAGAGACGCTTTAAGTCCAAGTGCAAGGGTTCCTCTTCACAGACTGACTTGGTACCAGGAGGCATGGGAGGTGAGGGAGGCAAGGGTGGGACTGCAAAGTTTGGAGACAAATGTACAGGAGGCATCCACAAGCACTCCTTAAAAGGAAGTCTTTCTCTGAGTCTGGAGTCAATGAGAATGGCAAACATGATCAACTTCTCCAGCTCATTGGTTATATCTCGGGCTGCTATCTCATTCTTGATGGTATCTGAGAGACCATGAGAAAAAGCAGCCACGAGGGCCTCATTGTTTTAAGCAACCTCTGCTGCCAGAGTACGGAATTCAATGGTGTAATCGGCAACAGTTCTCATACTCTGTTTGATGGACATGAGGCACTTGGCAGCAGAAGCGAATATCAAACACCCTTTTAAATGAAGCCACAAACTCTGGGTAACTCAAGACAACTGGATTTTGCGTCTCCCATAGAGGAGATATCACGAAACCGACTTTGCTTCTGTCCGTGAGAAAAGCCTGGGGCAGCATCTCAAAGTATATCTCAACCTGGTTGAGAAACCCTCTACATTGGACTGGATCACCCCCAGATCACTAGGGAAGTGGAGTGGAACCAGACATACCTCTTATAGAGGTAAAACTTGAGGCAGGTGCCTGCACAGAGACTGAAGCAGCAGCAGGGATGGCCTGCAACACAGGTTGTACTGGAACAGCCACAATGGGAGATTCCAGGTGAGCCGTGTGACTCAGGAGCATTTGTAATGCCATAGCAAACTGATCCATATGGTGATCCAGTTCATCCAATCTGGAAAAAAATATTATCAACAAGTGGATTGACTGCATCTTCTGAATTCATAGCCTTTGCCTAATGTCAGAAACCATGAATCAGAGTGAGACAGAAGTACAGTTAAATCAAACTTGTTTAATAATAATAATAAAAAGGTAAACAGAGTAAACGTAGTCAAAACATAGCCAGAGTTCAAGAACCGGAATGGATAGTCAGACAAGCCAAAATGTCAGGGAGCTAGAGATGAGCATAGTAGAACAGCAAGCAGGATCTGGAGCCAGAAGGAATGTCAGCCAAACAAGTCTTTAACAGGAACACAGGAGAGCATCTCTAGGGATGTGACCAAGGTGAAGGCAGAGATCATCTGGGCTGGACGGCTTAAGTAGGCAGGACTGACGAATAGGATATCATCAAGAGGTGAGTCACTGGGGAGAGAAAGTAGCTGACAATTAGCCAACAGCTGAGTGGCCAGCTTTGAGAAGGAAGGGCTGAGCACAACCCTGACACTATAGCAGAATGATGGCAGGGAGGTGGTTGCGTTATCCTGACTGAACGTCATATGACGTCTTTCAGGATAACCCCTAGCACGCGCCTGCGGAAGTGCACAGCGCAGCGATCGGGGACAGCGCGTGTCCCTCAGAAGAAATTGGCTATTTACAACGTGACCGGCTGTGTCCAATCACAGTTGGTCACAAATGTAAACACAGGAGAGCAGTTACTATCTGATCCCTGCCCTCTCCTCACACACTGATCATGTGAGGAGAGAGCGGTGATCAGTGAGTGAAATCAGTGTCTGTCTACTACTGTATATTACTGTATTACTGTGCACATCATGGCTCCCCCCAATAAAGAGGACCTGTCAGAACTTCATCTGGATCTGTCAGTCACACAGCCCATCCACCATCGGTACTGCCATCGGTACTGCCACACAGGCCCGCACTAGTATCACCTTCGGTGCCTCTACACAGGTCCGCCACCAGTACCACCACACAGGCTCACTAGTACCGCCATCAGTACTGCCACTAATATCGCCATCGGTATATCTACACAGGTCCGACCATCGGTACCGCCACACATGCCCGCCACCCGTCTCGCCATCAGTACTGCCACACAGACTCATCACTAGTACTGCTATCGATACCGCCACACAGGCCCGCCAGCAGTTCCACCAGCAGTACTGTCACACAGGCCCGCCAATAAGTACCACCATAATGTCTCAAAGGGTTTACACATCTAGGAAGGCATATGCCATCCTTACCATATTGGATGATGAGAGCAGGGGGGAGCTCCCATCATCTGAGGAGGATAGTGGATCAGAGCCCGAGTCAGCGGAGGAAACCATCCCTCCTAAAAAATAAGGAGATCAGGGCCAAGATCAGGACCAAGATCAGAAGACCACCACCAGCAGCCCCAGACCCTGGGAAGAGAAGCCTAGTACAAGTACTGGAATTACATGTCCAACCCAAAGAATCCATCCCCAGTCCTACCTTCCTGATGCCCTGGCATGCCAACTCAGGATCCGCTATAATCCCCCTTTTCATCGCACAGCCAGGTGTGCAACCCAACACTATGATTTTTTCCCAATTAGATTATTTTTATTTATTCTTCCCACAAGATTTGCTGCAGAATATGGTGGAGCAAACCAATCTGTATGCATCCCAATTTATTGCTGCCAACCCCAATTCATCCTACGCCCTCATGTTCCAGTGGCGTCATCTCACACTGGATGAATTTAAATCATTTTTGGGCCTTACGTTCAATATGGGGCTTACAAAAAAGAACAAACTCCATGCCTAATGGTCCACCAACCCCATCTACCACATGCCAATATATTCTGCTGTCATGTCCAGGACACGCTACAACATGATTATGTGTTTTCTACTCTTCAATGATAGTTCGCTGTGCCTTCCCCAAGATCATCCCAACCACAACAAATTGTACAAGATACGTTCCCTAATCAATTCCTTCTCCCAGCGATTTGCTGATGTTTTTCTCCTAGACCAAAAAATTTGTGTGGACGAATCCCTTATACATTTTACTGGCTGAGTGCACTTCAAGCAGTATATACCAAGTAAGAGAGCCAGGTATGGGTTGAAAATTAAACAAATTGTGTGATACATGTAAACATGGATACATGTAAACATTCCGTATTTATGAAGGCAAAGACTCCCAGCGCCAGCCCCGTGAGTGCCCCACATATATTGGAACCAGTGGGAAAATTGTCTAGGAGCTGGCATACCCCCTGTTCAAAAGAGGATACCACCTAACTATTATACCAGCCTGCCCCTTTTTCGTCACCTTTACAGTAAACAAACCCTGGCCTGCGGTACCTTCAAAAAATGGAAGGGCTTCCCACAAAATCTGTTAACAAAAAAATTGCAAAACAGGGAATCTGCATTCCATGAGGTACGAGGAGGCGTTGGCCATGAAGTGGAGGGACAAGAAAGATGTCCATGTCCTCTCTACCATCTACAATGACACCTTGGTGAAGATCCAGAGAAGACATGGCCCCGTTGTAAATCCTGAATGTGTCCATGACTACAATCTGTACATAGGGGGAGGTGGATTTAAACAATCAGATGCCACAACCTTATTTGTCAACCCAAAAGTCCCGTTACAAGAGATACAGTACCAGATATTATTGTCCCCAATGTCCCTCTAAACCTGGCCTGTGCAACTGAGCTTCAAAAATTATCACACATCCATCAGATATTAGTTCCCCTTATTATTAACAGACCTGTGTGGATCATTTTCCTGCTACCATGTTTCTAACTGTTAATTAACTGACCCTGGCCTGTTTACCAACGATGTCTTTGCCTGCCGATTTAAACCACGTTTCTGAATTCCATGTGCACCAACCTCAGCCTGTTAATTGTCCATGTTTTTGCCTGCCATTTGGAGTGACCTTGTGCCTTTCTACTATAGCACACAGTTGTCTCACATATGTGAGGGACTTCAGAATAGCGTTCTTAGTAGAGAAAAACGTTTTTTCATTTTCTGTGCTCCCAGAACAGGGTCTGGTTGCTCAGAGGCTTCAAAGAGATTTGGGTGGGAGAAGCCTCTACCCCTGTCCCCTTGGTCCTAAGCTTGATGGTCCTTCCTGCTGCCTGGACCAATACTTTGGCTGTGCTGACCATATTGCTGCCTGTAATGACCCAGGACATTATGGACCATGTTTCTTCCTGCTGCTTGGACCAATACTTTGGCTTAGTTGACCATATATCTGCCTGCTGCCTCTACTGACTACCTCTGCCTGGACACCTCTGTCTGCTACCTGGACCTGGCTACCAATGCTTTGGCTGTGCTTTTGCTGTCACTGACCACATCCCTGCCTGCTGCCTGGACCGATGCTCTCCTCTGTGGACCTCTGCACTTCTAAAACCACAGGTAATCTTTTGTTATTTGGCATGTACCTGCTATGTGTTAGGGCCTTCAAAAATGTGATCTGTAGTCAGAAAATGATATGTGTAATTTATGCCTGGAGGTGCTACTTGGATTTTGTTCCTCTGTATGTGACCAGGCTGTGTAAAAGTCTTTTAGGGTGTCATTTTTGCTATGTACAGGCTATGTGTTAGAAATATCTTATAAATAGACAACTTTGTGTCAAAAAAATGCGTTTTCATTTTTTTTCCACATTTTCCAAAAACTTCTGGTAAAAAATTAACCGTTCAAAAGACTCATTATGCCTCATAGATTATATGTTGGGGTGTTTGTGTTCCAAAATGGGGTCATTTTGTGGGCAATTTCATTGTCCTGGTGCTCCTTCAATGTTGGCAATGTTTGCAATGTTGACAATGTATGTGGGCAGGCTGTGTAAAAGTCTCACGCATGTGGTATCCTCATACTCAGAAGGAGTAGCAGAATGTATTTTGAGTTGTAGTTGCAATTATTCATATGCTGTGTGAGAGAAATAACCTGTTAATATGACAAGTTTGTGTAAAAAAAAATTAAAAAGTCTTCATTTTCCCAAGAATTGTGGGAAAAAATTACAACTTAAAAAACTCACCATGCCTCTTAGTAAATACCTTGGACTGTCTAATTTCCAAAAAAGGGGTCATTTGGGGCAATATTTGTACTTTCCTGGCTTGTTAGGGTCTCAAGAAATGTCAGTACATCAGGTGTGATCAGAAGTGATCAATTTTCAGTGACTGGCTCCATAGCTTGTAGACTCTATAACTTTCACACAGACTAAATAATATCCACTAATTTGAGTTATTTTTACCAAAAGGTGTATATATATATATATATATATATATATATATATATATATATATATATATATAGTATAAATTTTGCCCCAAATTTATGAAGAAAATGACTTATTTGCAAAATGATACACTTGAAACTAAAAAAACTCAGTGGTGATTAAATATCACCAAAAGAAAGCTCTATTTGTGAGAAAAACAATGATAAAAATTTTGTTTAGATACAATGTAGCATGACTGAATAATTTTCATTCAAAGTGTGAGAGCGCTGAAAGCTGAAGACCTGCGTCAGACCTGCTTCCTGATTGGCCAAAGCTCTGGGCAACCCTTTTGGATGCCTGGCACTTAGGAAGAGGAGCGGAGGAGGCACGCGCTGAAGCAGATGTAGCCGCCTCTCTGAGAGTGCGCCCTGATCCCACCCAATTGTGTGACGATAGAGAATTAATTTTCACCGCCACTCTGAGAGGAGCTGCTGCAGAGCCTTGTAGGTTCCCTCGGCTCTGTTAGAGCCGCGCGCGGGGGGGGGGGTGCTGCCAGAGCCACAAGCTGCGAGACAGGAGCGGGGGAGTCGTGGGGGGGGTCGGTGGGCACAGTGTCTGCATTTGATGGGCTCAGTGGATGCATTTGATGGGCTCAGTGGCTGCATATACTGGGCACAAGTGGCTTCATTTGATGGGCAAGTGGCTGCATATGATGGGCACAGGTGGCTGCATATGATGGGCACAGTGGCTGCATTTGATGGGCACAAGTGGCTGCATATGATGGGCACAAGTGGCTGCTTATGATGGACACAGTGGATGCGTATGATGGGCACAAGTGGTTGAATTTGATGGGCACATTGGCTGCATTTGATGGGCACAAGTGGCTGCATATGATGGGCACAAGTGGCTGCATATGATGGACATAGTGGCTGCATACGATGGGCACAAGTGGCTGCATATGATGGACACAGTGGCTGCATTTGATGGGCACAAGTGGCTGCATATGATGGGCACAAGTGGCTGCATTTGATGGGCACAATGGCTGCATATACTGAGCACAGTGGCTGCATTTGATGGGCACAATGGCTGCATATGATGGCACAAGTGGCTGCATATGATGGGCACAAGTGGCTGCATATGATGGACACCATTGCTGCATATGATGAGCACAAGTGGCTGCATATGATGGGCACACATGGCTGCATATGATGGGCACAGCGGCTGCATTTGATGGGCACCAGTGGCTGCCTTTGATGGGCACAAGTGGCTGCATTTGATGGGCACAGTGGCTGCATTTGATGGGCACAGTGAGGCTGCAATTGATGGGGGGGGGGGTTCAGTATTTTCCAGTTTGTTTGCACCACCCCCAAAAATTTTGAGCACCAGCTGCCACTGGGTGTGTCTATGTCACTATGAACTGACCTCCCAGTAGCTGCCCCTGCAGGACACCTGCAATAAGCTGGGGGATGATATCACATGGAGTAATAAAACCAGGTTCTTCCTACAGTAAGAAAATAAAAAGAACCTATTGATGGTACAAAATCTAAAGGATAAGAGGGAGGTTTGGTCAAAAATGTGGGCAATGCCTGGTTATACATTTTAACCAGATGCGGACTGCCCTCGCACATTTACCTTGACAGGGCAGCCGCTCTGTGCAGAATCGTGTACAGGTATGTGATTCTGCACTTCTGGGTCTGGGGCATGCACGCAATGTCCACCTGGACCGCTGATCATTCAAGGCACAGGCAGAACGGAGATCTGTAAACAAGGCAGATCACTGCTCTGTGACAAGGAGTGGCAGTGATTTTGTGTTTCTGCTAAGCAGAAACATGGATCTCTGCCTTCCCACAGTACAACCATCCCCCACAGAGTTAGCAAGCACTCCCTAGGAACACATTTAATGCTTTGATCGCCCCTGATGTTAACCCATTCCCTACCAGTGTGATTAGTACAGTGACAGCCCATATTTTTTTAACACTGATCACTGTAATAATGTCACTGGTCCCCAAAAAGTGTCAAAAGTGTTTGCTAGGTGTCAAATTTGTCTGCTGCAATATCGTAGTCCTGCTATTAGTCGCTGCCATTAAAAAAAAATAAATAAAAATTCCAAAAATATATCCCATAGTTTGTAGACACTATAAATTTTGTGCAAACCAATCAATATATGCTTATTGGGATTTTATTTTCCAAAAAATATGTAGCTGACTACAAATTAACCTAAATTGATGAAGAAATTCGATTTTTTACATTTTTTTATTGGGTATGTTTTATAGCAGAAAGTAAAAAATATTGTTTCTTTTCCAAAATTGTCAGTCTTTTTTGTTTATAAATAAATAAAAAACGCAGAAGTGATCAAATACCACCAAAAGAAAGCTCTATTTGTGGGAAAAAAGGACATACATTTTATTTCGTTACCGCATCGCACAACCATGAAATTGTCAGTTAAACTAACGCAGTGCTCTATCGCAAAAAATGGCCTGGTCATGAAAGGGGTAAACCTTCCGGAGCTGAAGTGGGAGCTCAGTGTAGGATTAAATACTTCTATCAGATACTGCATCTGTGTGAACTAAGTGAGCTGTCCCTGTTGATATTGAGACACTTTTCTAATTAACTTTTTGAAAATTGAAGAAAAAACATTTAAAATTAATCTTTAAGAAAAGTTATATTTTAGGCTCAGGTAGGTAAGATGTGAAGTGTTATAAACATGAAAGAGAAAGGAGAGCAGCACCGCTCTAAGGGTAGTAAATCAGTAAAAAACAAAGCTTTAATAGGTTTTAACCCCTTCCTGCTGAGTGTACGCAGATGTGCGTACTCGGCTTTCGGGGGTTATACCAGGATGATGCCCACAGCTGCAGGCATCATCCCAGTACTGTTGTTTAGAGCCGGTGATCGGCTATCCGAATATAACAACCGGTGTAGCTAAAAGCCTCTCGACTGTTATACCGGAGGAGCAGGAGGGGATGTCTCCCCCTCCCGCTGCCTCCCGAAGCTCCTACCGGTCCTCCCGTTCGATCGGGAGGCTCGCTGACAAATCGGCTGCCTGCGGCGGCTGGGGGCAGGCTGGAACGAAGCTGTGGGTGGCTTCATTTCAGCCTTTTAATTGTAAACGCGGAAGCGACGTCATGAAAAAAAAAAAATTTAAAGCGTTGCCTATGGAGATTCTTAGGTACTGTAGTTTGTCGCCATTCCACAAGTGCGTGCAATTATAAAGCGTGACATGTTTGGTATCTATTTACTCGGCGTAACATCATCTTTCACATTATACAAAAAAAGGGGTAACTTTACTGTTTGGATTTTCTAAAATTCATGAAAGTGTCCCTTTTCCCAAAAATTTGCATTTAAAACACCTCTGCACAAATATCATGTGGCATAAAATATTGCAACAATCTCCATTTTATTGTCTAGATTCTCTGCTAAAAATATATATATAATGTATGGGGGTTCTAAGCAATTTTCTAGCAAAAAATATGGATTTTAACTTGTAAACACCAAATTTCAAAAATAGTCATGAAAGGGTTAAAATTTGCCCGAAGATGAATAAGAGAACTATCCTATGGCTGTTTTTAACTACTCAAATGTGAGTGCAAATTTTAAAACTTATTAAAGCTTTGTTTTTTACTGATTTACTACTCTTAGAGCGGCACTACTCTTTTTTCTCTTTCTCGCTTGCTACAGAGTCCCTTCCGCTCTTAGGAGCTGGTTGCCATTTTTTGCATACACCGAAACCCAATAATATAGGTTTGGACCAAGTTAACTGTTCTCAATCCCCATGAGAAACCCCTTTGTTCCCTCCTCTTATCCATACCACTGCCCTATACCACTTCACCAGCAGCTTCACCTGTCAGTGCTCCATTCCCCCTCTGTTATGGTGTTATAAACATAAACATTTTATACTTACCCTCTCTGTGCAGTGGTTTAGCACAGAGCAGCTGTCACATACCTGGTCGCAGTCTGAAGTGACGAGGTCAGCCTCTCTTGTATCTCCAACCCGGGTCCCGCTGAGAGTGAAAACAGAAGGACCCAAGGGACAGGAGGAACACGAGTGCCTGCAGATGTAGCCCCGGAAGCTTGAAGCAGAAGATGTGACACTTGGAAAGCAGAAAGTTGCAGCAGCTCGCAGGAATGTAGTTGCGGACACCTGGGAGACAGTGTTGAGCCAAACAAGAGACAGAAGTGAAGTCACAAGAATAGCCGGGTTCGGTAGCAGGCGGACAGCAAGGTACCAAGTCATCAGGCAGGAGCAGGGTCAAATAGGAAGCCGGGATCAGGAACCAGTAATCAGAAGTGTAGGAGAGTCCAGAAGTAAGGTCAAGGAAAGCCAAGGTTCAGCAACGGATATCAGGCAGGTAACAGCAGGATTTGTTACAGGTCAGTGAGCCCCTTAAATAGGCTGTCTGTGCCAAAGGGATGCGTGGATGCGCTCCTACGGACGTGCACACGCCTTTGCACACGCGCATTGGTGCGTCTGTGTTCCGCAAGGTTTCATATGCACGCATGCGTGCGTGAGTGCACCCAGAGCACAACGATAGTTCTCTTACAGCAGCCCAGATTCCTTCCTGTTCTCAGGTCCTGCGAAAGTGCTCCTGGCCCCTCCCTCCTGTTGAGTGCCCCCACAGCAAGAAGCTTCCTATGGGGGCACCCAAGCCGAGCTGAAGCTCCCTGTGTCCATTCAGACACATAGCTGCAGCCCGGCCCCGCCCCCTCACTCACCTCATTGGTTGAATAACTTTGACTGACAGTAGCTGGAGCCAATGGAGCTTCACTGCTGTCTCAACCAATGAGGAGGGAGAATTCCCAGACAGCGGAGTCTCTTGTGCAACATTGCTGGATCGAGATGGGGCTCAGGGAAATATTGGGGGGTGGGGGGAGTGAGGGGGGCTGCTGCACATAGAAGGCTTTTTATCCTAATGAATAAAATGCATTAAGACCCCTTTCACACCAAGGGCGTTTTGCATAGCGTTAAAAATAGCGCCTGCAATCCACCCTCAATTAGCCTGAGGGCTTTCACACTGGAGCGGTGCGCTGGCAGGACGTCAGGAAAAGTCCTTCCAGCAGCTTCTTTGGAGCAGTGAAGGAGTGGTGTGTTTACTGCTCCTCCACCGCTGCTCCCAATTGAAATCAATTGGGCAGCGCTGCGATACCACCGGCAAAACGCCGCTATTGCGGCACATTGCGGGCGGTTTTAACCCTTTCTCGGCCGCTAGTGGGGAGTAAAAAGCACCCCGCTAGCGGCTGAAATGCATTGCAAACCCGACGGTAAAATGCAGCTAAAAATATCGGCATTTTACCACCGACGCTATGGATGGCTCGGTATTACAACCACTTTAAGCTTTGCAGTTTACAGCCTGTTGGCAAATAGATTTTGATGTATGTTATAAACTCTGAAAAAGTCTTAAGAAAGTAAGGATACTCTAGTCAGCTTTGCCTTTTTTGCATTTTTTCAATTTCCATCGAATTTATCTTTATTAATACTCAAATTTATAACATAGTCCCACCTTATTGTTTAATTTCCATATTATGGCTTTATGATTGAAATGAAGCTTCTGACCTTCTGGAGCCCAGGGTGTAAAGTTTCCCACCTCCTTATAAGCTGCAATATATTCGTCTCCCAGTATCCAGTTAGTTATTCTGTAGTGATAAGCAAATTCTCCATATTCATTAAAGAATGGCACTGCCTCAGCCGAATCAAAGGAATATTTCATTTCTTTTAGGAGGTAATACAGCTTGAAAATAAATATAGAAAGGTAAAAAATGCATGCTGGTATAATAGAATCTGTGAGAAGGAACAAATCATTTTCGGGGGATCCAGACATTTTTTGACTCCCCTCACAGGATATAAGCTATGTCAAATACATCCTTCTGTTTTACTGCAAGTCATCTGACTCATAACCAGTTGCAGACTCTGGGTGTACTAGACACGCCCAAAAAAAGTCATCATTGTACACAGGGCATCCCTAGTAACTCCAGGGCTTCTGCCCTGCTGCTGGGATCCCCCCTGTCCCAGTAATCACAGCTGCATTGCGAGAATACAGAGGGCGTCCCGGCAGCAGGAGCTGTTAAAAAAAGACGTTGGGAATGTTTATCAACAACATTACTCAGCCGCAAATACAGGAAGCTACAATTTTGTTTTATTTTGTATCTTTCTGTTTATTCATCTACAAATAAAGGAATGTACTTCAATCTGCAGATGAAGTCAGTTAAAGAAACATGACAAGTAATAAAAAGTTTTGTTTTGTCTTTTTTATTAAATGCTCCTCTGTTGAACTCCTTAACCATTCGTTTACTCTAATCAGCCCTAATTAACTCCTTATTCTCTTTCTCCATTCAATTATAATATTTAAACTTTTTTTTCTGATTTTTGTTTGCTTTGTTCATTAATATTTTTACACCTTTTAAATATATTTATACGTATCACATTGAAAATTGAAAAAAAACACATTTGTAAATAACTTGTAAATAACTTTGCAATGCCTTGTACCAAAATAATAATTTTAGTGTTTTAACCACTTCAGCCCTGAAAGATTTACCCCCTTCCTTGACCAGAGCACTTTTTACAATTTGGCATTGTGTCGTTTAACTGGTAATTGTGCGGTCATGCGATGTTGTACCCAAACGAAATTTGAGTCCTTTTTTTCCCACAAACGGAGCTTTCTTTTGGTGGTATTTGATCACCTCTGAGGTTTTTACTTTTTGTGCTATAAACAAAAAAACAGCCACAATTTTGAAAAAAAAACAATATTTTTTGCTTTTTGCTCAAACATATATCCCCAAAAATGTTTTTAAAAAACAAATTTCTTCATCAGTTTAGACCATTATATATTCTTCTCCATATTCTTGGGGAAAAAAATCACAATAAGTGTATATTGATTGGTTTGCACAAAGGTTATAGCCTCTGCAACCCATGGGAAAGATTTATGGCATTTTTATGGCATTTTTTTTTTAACTAGTAATGGCATCGATGTGCGATTTTTATCGGGATTGCAACATTGCGGCGGATAGTTAGATACTTTTGACACATTTTTGGGACCATTGACATTTATACAGCATATACAGCTATTATACAGCTATAAAAATGCACTGATTACTCTGTAATTGTCACTGGTAGGGGAGTGGTTAACACTAGGGGGCGATCAAGGGATTAAAGGTGTGTTTTCCCAGTGTGTTCTAACTGTATGGGGATAGGACTGAGTAAGAGCGGAGACATATTGTTGTTCCTATTTGCTAGGAACAAACAACATATCTCCTCTCCCCTGACAGCACAGGGATTTGTGGCCCATCGGCCACACGCATCGGGTCCCCTCTGGTGGCTCTTAAAGGGCTGATGTACCCATATGGGATTTTGCGCACCCGTGCCACTTTGACAATGTATATCGGCGTGAGCCGGTCAGCAAGTGGTTAAACAGGACATTTACAGCATAAAATGCATACTTTTTATGTGCAGTCACACTTTTTATTTCTAAACTAACACTGCTCAAAAAGGATTGTGAAAAGAATCATTGTTGTAAAACAATACTCACAAAAAGAAAGCCTTGTTTGTCCTTAAAGAAAACAATATATGTATTACATTGTTATGTAATGACAAAATCATTACCAAATAAACAGTCTCAAAATTGCTCGGGTCCATAAGGGGTGAACAGGTGTGAGAGTCGAAGTGGATAAGAAATATGCAGAAAATAAAATTAGAACACACAAGCTATACACTTGTAAGTCAGAGAGTTAAAGCAAATAGTGCTAAGCAACTAGAAGACTTATGCCTAGATATGATAGATTGGATAATTTTTTGTTCTTTTTCTGCTTTCTGCCATCAGGGGACATAGGGTATAAGTTACTAAAAGCAAATAGAATTTCACGTCAGCGGGAGACCCCACCCCTTTGTGACCCCACCCCTCACCAACCAGGGCATGCTGGGTCGATGACTTTAAAAGGGTATGGGGTCACCCGCTGATGACTCCTCCCCTTAGCTATTAAAGACATGTCAGATGAAGTAGCAGGCAGTTGGCGTGGAGCCTTCAACATCGGAGGTTTCTTCTTTTTTTGGGTTCGGCATTGCTGCGTTCGGCATGATTGACAAGGGATCTACACCAAGGGACATTGTTTTTTGTTTTTTAATAAAGTTATTGTCAAAAACTTGTGTAGTGTCTTCAATCCCTTTTTACACTTTTTTGATGATTGGGTAGGGTACCTCACACTCATTCACATGGGGGGGTCGGAATCTGGGGTCCCCCTTGTTAAAGGTGGTTTCCAGATTCCGATAAGCCCCCCCCATAGACAACCACAACCACCGCCCAAGGTTTTGGGGAAGAGACCCTTGTCTCCATCACTATGGGACAAGGTGCTTAGAGGTGGGGACACCCCCCATGTTAAGGGCATGTGATCTGGTATGGTTCCAAAAGCCTGTTGTAGTTTTCTAAAGCATTGTGGAGATGGGCTGGGAGAATCTGATCCTGGTTTTCATATGTAATTCCCAGTTGGTTTCCCAATATGGCTGAATTAGTGGCCAGTACTATATGTTACAGGGGGCTGAAGTCATTCTTGCAATGCATGTATCCATGGTTGTTGAGTAGGTTTTGCTTAGGGTTTCTGGGGTTTGGTACCAATGGAAAACAATTTGTTATTGATATTTTATATTTGCAAAATGTTATACAGAAACTAAGAAAATGTTTTTTTCAAAATTTTCGGTCTATTTTTGTTTGTTTAGAAAAAAGTAAAAAGAAAACAGTGGGGGATTAAATACCAACAAAAGAAAGCACTACCTGTCTCAAAAATGATAAAAAATTAATGTGGGTACAGTGTGCATGACTGCAATTGTCAATTAAATTGTGACAGCGCTGAAAGCTGAAAATTGGCCTGGGCAGGAAGGGGGTGAAAGCGCCCAGTATTGAAGTGGTTAAGTAAAATTGATGACCTGCACCTTAATAAGAGCTTTTATTTTTGAACTGGAAATACTGTGTATTTATTAAAAGTACTGTCTAAGTGAATATTCTGTACATTACTGATATGTAGGGATGAGCTTTGTGTTCGAGTCGAACCCATGTTTGACTCAAACATCGTCTGTTCGCCCGTTCGCAGAATTACGAACGATATGGGCCGTTCGCGCCAAATTTGTGTGGCACGTCATGACCCATAATTCACGGCAGCATCGCAGTGCATTGCTGGCTGATGATTGGCCAACCATGCACTATGACCCGCATGCTTGGCCAATCACAGCTCCATCTGCAGAGAGAGATGTAATTGGCCAAAGCCAGGGTGGCTTTGGCCAATTATGGCTCAGGGGGTTAAGTACACGCCCCACACTATATAAGGCCACCTGCACGATGGCCCTGTGTAGTGTGTTGTGGCGTAGAGAGACAGAGAGACAGTGTCTTTGATTTAAGTTAGATAGATTAGGCAGGACAGTCAGTCACTTAGCTTTACATACAGTGTATTGTGTATAGATATGCATCCCAGGTGTATATATATATATATATATATATATATATATATATATATATATATATATATATAAACTGTACTCAGTTTAGCTAGATCCGTTCCTGTTATTATCCTTCTACTGACAGGGAGGCAGGTGTTGTTACAGTACAGCTGCCTGAAGACAATTGCTGGTGTTCTTCTGATCCTATTAGTACCACAGTCAGGCAGCTATACTATTTACAGTTAGTGTAGTGTGTCCTCCTCACAGTGCTCAGGTAAAGCTACAAGTTAGCGTAGTGCGTCCTCCTCACAGTGTTCAGCTAAAGCTACAAGTTAGTGTAGTGCGACCTCTGCACAGTGTTCAGCTAAAGCTACAAGTTAGTGTAGTGCACAGTGTTCAGCTAAAGCTACAAGTTAGTGTAGTGCGTCCTCTGAACAGTGTTCAGCTAAAGCTACAAGTAAGTGTAGTGCACAGTGTTCAGCTAAAGCTACAAGTTAGTGTAGTGTGACCTCTGCACAGTGTTCAGCTAAAGCTACAAGTTAGTGTAGTGCGTCCTCCTCACAGTGTTCAGCTAAAGCTACAAGTTAGTGTAGTGCAACCTCTGCACAGTGTTCAGCTAAATCTACAAGTTAGTGTAGTGCGTCCTCTGAACAGTGTTCAGCTAAAGCTACAAGTTAGTGTAGTGCACAGTATTTAGCTAAATCTACAAGTTAGTGTAGTGCGACCTCTGCACAGTGTTCAGCTAAAGCTACAAGTTAGTGTAGTGCACAGTGTACAGCTAAAGCTACAAGTTGGTGTAGTTCGTCCTCTGAACAGTGTTCAGCTAAAGTGATAAGTTAGTGTAGTGCACAGTGTTCAGCTAAAGCTACAAGTTAGTGTAGTGTGACCTCTGCACAGTGTTCAGCTAAATCTACAAGTTAGTGTAGTGCGACCTCTGCATAGTGTTCAGCTAAAGCTACAAGTTAGTGTAGTGCACAGTGTACAGCTAAAGCTACAAGTTGGTGTAGTTCGTCCTCTGAACAGTGTTCAGCTAAAGTTATAAGTTAGTGTAGTGCACAGTGTTCAGCTAAAGCTACAAGTTAGTGTAGTGTGACCTCTGCACAGTGTTCAGCTAAAGCTACAAGTTAGTGTAGTGCGTCCTCTGAACAGTGTTCAGCTAAAGCTACAAGTTAGTGTAATGCACAGTGTTCAGCTAAAGCTACAAGTTAGTGTAGTACGACCTCTGCTCAGTGTTCAGCTAAAGCTACAAGTTAGTGTGGTGCATCCTCCTCACAGTGTTCAGCTAAAGCTACAAGTTAGTGTAGTGCAACCTCTGCACAGTGTTCATCTAAAGCTACAAGTTAGTGTAGTGCAACCTCTGCACAGTGTTCAAGAAAAGCTACAAGTTAGTGTAGTGCATCCTCCTCACAGTGTTCAGCTAAAGCTACAAGTTAGTGCAGTGCGACCTCTGCACAGTGTTCAGCTAAAGCTACAAGTTAGTGTAGTGTGTCCTTTGAACAGTGTTCAGCTAAAGCTACAAGTTAGTGTATTGCACAGTGTTCAGCTAAAGCTACAAGTTAGCGTAGTGCGATCTCTGCACAATTTTCAGCTAAAGCTACAAGTTAGTGTAGTGCGACCTCTGCACAGTGTTCAAGAAAATCTACAAGTTAGTGTAGTGTGTCCTCTGAAGTGTTCAGCTAAAGCTACAAGTTAGTGTAGTGCGACCTCTACACAGTGTTCAGCTAAAGCTACAAGTTAGTGTAGTGCGACCTCTGCACAGTGTTCAAGAAAAGCTACAAGTTAGTGTAGTGCGTCCTCCTCACAGTGTTCAGCTAAAGCTAGAAATTAGTGTAGTATGATCTCTGCACAGTGTTCAGCTAAAGCTACAAGTTAGTGTAGTGCGTCCTCTGAACAGTGTTCAGCTAAAGCTACAAGTTAGTGTAGTGCGACCTCTGCACAGTGTTCAGCTAAAGCTACAAGTTAGTATAGTGCGTCCTCTGAACAGTGTTCAGCTAAAGCTACAAGTTAGTGCAGTGCGACCTCTGCACAGTGTTCAGCTAAAGCTACAAGTTTGTGTAATGTGTCCTCTGAACAGTGTTCAGCTAAAGCTACAAGTTAGTGTAGTGCATAGTGTTCAGCTAAAGCTACAAGTTAGTGTAGTGCGACCTCTGCACAGTGTTCAGCTAAAGCCACAAGGTAGTGCAGTGCAACCTCTGCACAGTGTTCAGCTAAATCTACAAGTTAGTGTAGTGCGTCCTCTGATGTGTTCAGCTAAAGCTACAAGTTAGTGTAGTGCGACCTCTGCACAGTGTTCAGCTAAAGCTACAAGTTAGTGTAGTGCGACCTCTGCACAGTATTCAGCTAAAGCTACAAGTTAGTGTAATGCGTCCTCCTCACAGTGTTCAGCTAAAGCTACAAGTTAGCGTAGTGCGACCTCTGCACAGTGTCCAGCTAAAGCTACAAGTTAGTGTAGTGCGTCCTCCTCACAGTATTCAGCTAAAGCTACAATTAGTGCAACCTCTGCACAGTGCTCAGCTAAAGCTACAAGTCAGTGTAGTGTGACCTCTGCACAGTGTTCAAGAAAATCTACAAGTTAGTGTAGTACGTCCTTCTCACAGTGTTCAGCTAAAGCTACAAGTTAGTGTAGTGCGTCCTCCTCACAGTGTTCAGCTAAAGCTACAATTTAATGTAGTACAACCTCTGCACAGTGTCCAGCTAAAGCTACAAGTCAGTGTAGTGCGACCTCTGCACAGTGTTCAAGAAAAGCTACAAGTTAGTGTAGTGCGTCCTCCTCACAGTGTTCAGCTAAAGCTACAAGTTAGTGCAGTGCGACCTCTGCACAGTGTTCAGATAAAGCTACAAGTTAGAGTAGTGCAAAGTGTTTAGCAAAAGCTACAAGTTAGTGTAGTGCGCCCTCTGAAGTGTTCAGCTAAAGCTACAAGTTAGTGTAGTGCGACCTCTGCACAGTGTTCAGCTAAAGCTACAAGTTAGTGTAGTGCGACCTCTGCACAGTGTTCAAAAAAAGCTACAAGTTAGTGTAGTGCGTTCTCCTCACAGTGTTCAGCTAAAGCTACAAGTTAGTGTAGTGCGACCTCTGCACAGTGTTCAGCTAAAGCTACAAGTTAGTGTAGTGCACAGTGTTCAGCTAAAGCTATAAGTTAGTGTAGTGCGTCCTCCTCACAGTGTTAAGCTAAAGCTACAAATTAGTGTAGTACGACCTCTGCACAGTGTTCAGCTAAAGCGGCAAGTTAGTGTAGTGCGTCCTCTGAACAGTGTTCGGCTAAAGCTACAAGTTAGTGTCGTGCAACCTCTGCACAGTGTTCAGCTAAAGCTACAAGTTAGTGTAGTGCGACCTCTGCACAGTGTTCAGCTAAAGCTACAAGTTAGTGTAGTGCACAATGTTCAGCTAGAGCTACAAGTTAGTGTAGTGCGTCCTCCTCACAGTGTTCAGCTAAAGCTACAAATTAGTGTAGTACGACCTCTGCACAGTGTTCAGCTAAAGCTACAAGTTAGTGTAGTGCGTCCTCTGAACAGTGTTCAGCTAAAGCTACAAGTTAGTGTAGTGCAACCTCTGCACAGTGTTCAGCTAAAGCTACAAGTTAGTGTAGTGCGTCCTCTGAAGTGTTCAGCTAAAGCTACAAGTTAGTGTAGTGCGACTTCTACACAGTGTTCAGCTAAAGCTACAAGTTAGTGTAGTGCGACCTCTGCACAGTGTTCAAGAAAAGCTACAAGTTAGTGTAGTGTGTCCTCCTAACAGTGTTCAGCTAAAGCTACAAATTAGTGAAGTGTAATGCGTCCTCTGAAGTGTTCAGATAAAGCTACAAGTTAGTGTAGTGCGACCTCTGTACAGTGTTCAGCTAAAGCTACAAGTTAGCGTAGTGCGACCTCTGCACAGTGTTCAAAAAAAGCTACAAGTTAGTGTAGTGCGTCCTCCTCACAGTGTTCAGCTAAAGCTACAAGTTAGAGTAGTGCGTCCTCTGAACAGTGTTCAGCTAAAGCTACAAGTTAGTGCAGTGCGACCTCTGCACAGAGTTCAGCTAAAGCTACAAGTTAGTGCGTCCTCTGAACAGTGTTCAGCTAAAGCTACAAGTTAGTGTAGTGCAACCTCTGCACAGTGTTCAGCTAAAGCTACAAGTTAGTGTAGTGCGTCCTCTGAAGTGTTCAGCTAAAGCTACAAGTTAGTGTAGTGCGACTTCTACACAGTGTTCAGCTAAAGCTACAAGTTAGTGTAGTGCGACCTCTGCACAGTGTTCAAGAAAAGCTACAAGTTAGTGTAGTGTGTCCTCCTCACAGTGTTCAGCTAAAGCTACAAATTAGTGAAGTACGACATCTGCACAGTGTTCAGCTAAAGCTACAAGTTAGTGTAGTGCATCCTATGAACGGTGTTCAGCTAAAGCTACAAGTTAGTGTAGTGCGACCTCTGTACAGTGTTAAAAAAAAGCTACAAGTTAGTGTAGTGCGTCCTCCTCACAGTGTTCAGCTAAAGCTACAAGTTAGTGTAGTGCGTCCTCCTCACAGTGTTCAGCTAAAGCTACAAGTTAGTGTAGTGCGTCCTCTGAACAGTGTTGAGCTAAAGCTACAAGTTAGTGCAGTGCGACCTCTGCACAGTGTTCAGCTAAAGCTACAAGTTAGTGTAGTGCGTCCTCTGAACAGTGTTCAGCTAAAGCTACAAGTTAGTGTAGTGCACAGTGTTCAGCAAAATCTACAAGTTAGTGTAGTGTGTCCTCTGAAGTGTTCAGCTAAAGCTACAATTTAGTGTAGTGCAACCTCTGCTCAGTGTTCAGCTAAAGCTACAAGTTAGTGTAGTGAGACCTCTGCACAGTGTTCAAAAAAAGCTACTAGTTAGTGTAGTGCGTCCTCCTCACAGTGTTCAGCTAAAGCTACAAGTTAGAGTAGTGCGTCCTCTGAACAATGTTCAGCTAAAGCTACAAGTTAGTGCAGTGCGACCTCTGAACAGTGTTCAGCTAAAGCTACAAGTTAGTGTAGTGCACAGTGTTCAGCAAAAGCTACAAGTTAGTGTAGTGCGACCTCTGCTCAGTGTTCAGCTAAAGCTACAAGTTAGTGTGGTGCATCCTCCGCACAGTGTTCAGCTAAAGCTACAAGATATATATATATATATATATATATATATATATATATATATATATATATATATATATATATATATATATATATATATATATATCCCAGCTTAGTGCAGCTGCATCTCACTGCAGGCCATTAGTATGTCTGGAAGGCCAACAAGGAGAGGCAGACAGTCACAAGCCAATAAAAGAGGGCAAATAGGCTCTGTTTCTAGAGGCAACAGTGATGGTCGTGAAGATGGTGCATCCTCAGTAGCTCGTGGCTGAGGGACACGCTTGGCCTTTTTTTCGGCAGCTGGCCGTGTTTAGCTGCAACATGTGGAAGACTTGGTCGAGTGGATGACCAAGCTGTCCTCATCCTCCTCATCCTCTCTCACCCATTCTCAGGGTTCTTTGTCTGGCAAAGCAGCTGCCAACGTGGCCTCTTCCCTCAGCTCAATGGCATCAGTGATTCCTTCCCTAGCCCCACCATGTCCTCCTAAGGAATCCCTCGAACTGTTTCACCACAGTGTTGGGTACATGCTCCAGGAGGATGCCCAGCGTTTAGAAGGCTCTGATGATGATACTGAGCTACATGAAGGCAGTAACGTAAGCACGGACAGAGGGGGTGCCCAAGAAGGACAGCAATCTGGCAGTCATGCTCCCCCTGCTGCAGCATACTGCCAGGTTTGCTCCAGTGATGAGGAGGAAGGGGATGATGAGATCACTGACTCAACGTGGTTGTCTGACAGGAGAGAGGAGGAGGAGGCACATCACCAATGAGGCAGGATGCCCTCCAGGGGCCAGCCTAAGGTCAGCACACTGACTGCATCACACCGCAAAGCTCCACATGTGCAGGGCGCTGCTGTCTCTGCGCGTTATTCCATACGTTCTTTGGTGTGGGCCTTTTTTGAGACGAGTGCATCAGATCGCCCCGCTGCTATTTGCAACATATGTCTCAAGCGTATCTCGCATGGCCAAAACATCTCCCGCTTATGTACCACATGCTTGACCAGACATATGTTGACCTTCCATGCAGTTCGTTTGCAAGCGTAACTAAAAGACCCACATCAAAGAACAATGAGGACCTCTCCTTGCTCCTCATCAGCTGAGATCTCCAACCCCCACTATACCTTCAGTCCTCTCTGAGACCTGCACTGAGAGGAATGAAGGTGTAGAATTAGGTGTGTCACTGCCAAGTACTTGTGGGCAACCCGCTTTCAGTACACCGACGTCAGGTTGTACCAGGTAAATTTTCCTGCCCCAGCTGCCGAAAGAAGTTTGCTCCCAGCCATCGACATGCCCAGCGGTTGAATGCTAGCTTGGCAAAATTGCTAGCACTTCAACTGCTACCTTTTCAATTGGTAGACTCTGCCCCCTACCATGTGTTTGTGGAATGTGCCACTTTTTCTCACGGAAGATGATTCCGGCTCCCTACCGGCATGTGGAAGGCAATGTTCATGCCTCGCTGGACAGGGCGGTCAGCGGTAAGGTGGATATTACCGCTGACTCATGGTCCAGCAGGCATGGACAGGGATGTTACCTAAGTTTCATAGTGCATTGGGTGACTCTGCTGGCAGCTGGGAAGGATGCAGGACAAGGTGCAGTAGTGTTGGAGGTTGTTACACCACCACGCCTCCAAAATGCCACTACTAATGATTGTGACACACCTCTCTCCTCCACCCCTTCCTCTTCTTCTTTCTCCATGGCCTCTTCCTGTGCTTTGTCCTCGGAACCAGCGGTGCTCCATAAGCTTTCAAGGGGCTACGTAAGTATGCAGGTCAAAAGATGCCGTGCGGTGCTTGAGCTGGTGTGCTTGGGGCACAGGAGCCACACTGGGGCAGAGGTTTTGTCAGCTCTGCAGGGCATGTTCAGAGGTAGTTGACGCCATGCCAACTTAAGGCAGGAATGGTGGTTTGCGACAATGGCACCAACCTCCTCTCCACCCTCCGACAGGGACAAATGACCCATGTGCCCTGTTTGGCTCACATCCTTAACTTGGTGGTGCAGCGGTTCTTGGGCAGGTACCCGGGCTTACAGGATGTCCTGAGGCAGGCCAGGAAAGTCTTTGTGCATTTCCGCCAGTCATATAATGCCAGTGCTCGGCTGGCAGACCTCCAAAAGGAATTTAACCTGCCCAAGAACCGCCTAGTCTGTGACATGCCCACCAGGTGGAACTTAACGTTGACCATGCTGCAGCGGCTGCACACACAGCAGAGGGCCATCAATGAGTACCTGTGCAACTATGGCACCAGGACAGGGTCAGGGGAGCTTGTTTTTATTTTCCCACGCCAGTGGGCCATGATCAGGGATGCATGCACTCTCCTGTCATTATTTGAGGAGGCCATGAGGATGGTGAGCAGTGACAGTGCATGCATCAGCGACACTGTCCCCCTTGTCCACCTGTTGGAGCACACGCTGTGTAGAATAATGGACAGGACACTTGAGGCAGAACAGAGGCAGGAAGAGGAGGACTTCCTTAGCTCTCAAGGCCCCTTTATCCAGACAGTGTTCCTGTGTCACGTACCTGGTTGAGACTGAGCTGTAGAGAGGGCTTCTCTTGCACCTCCTGTCTAGCAGCCTTGATAGAGATGACAGGGAGTGAAAGACATAGAGTGGCACGAGGGCCAATGTAGCAGGTGGCTCAGGATTGGCACGCACACGTGCATGCGCATTACTGCGCACCTGTGCGCACCAATACAAGTCCCTTTTACACACACTGGTGTGCCCGTGCTTTCGTGCAGGTGCACATCTGTTTGCCAGACTTCTCTTACATTGCCCCCCCCCAATGGGCAACCTCCGGATGCCCATCTGTAATTTCTTTTCAAGGTGAACCTGGAAAAAAGCCTGTATCAACCTCTTGGCATGTAAATTGGACTCCCAAGAGTTGTCTTCAGGTCTGTAACCTTTCCATTTAATCAAAAACTGAATTACATTTCTTCTCCTTCTACAGTCCATAATGGCTTCAACCTCATACTCCTCATTACCGTTGACTAAAGTAGGTGCAGGTGAATCCGACTCATGACCAGGAAAAGGATCTAACCTTGCATTCTTCAGTAACGAGACATGGAAGACTGGATGGATCTTGTAATTCTCCGGGATAGTTCGTAGGCTGCAGGATTGATCTGTCTTTTGACAGGGAAGGGACTAATAAATCTTGGTCCGAGTTTCTTAGATGGACAGGATAATTTTAAGTTGGCAGTGGATAACCAGACCTTGTCTCCGATCTGGAGTTTTAGGTCCCCTCTTCTTTTCTTGTCAAAAAATGTTTTATTGTCCTGCTGTGCCTTGGAGATGTTCCTTTGTAAAACTTTATTGTTCAATTGAAGGAAGTTTAATCTTTCCTGGACTGCAGGGACCAAGGAGTCGGGTAAGATGTCAGGTAGGAAATTTGGAAAGTATCCATAGTTTGCAAAAAGCGGGGCTTGTCCCGTAGCTTAGTGAACCGCATCATTGTATGCAAACTCTGCCAGGGGTAACAGTGATGTCCAATCATCCTGGGCAAAGGATGAGAATCACTGGAGATATTGTTCCAGAGTCTGGTTTGTACATTCAGTTTGGCCATTGGTCTGGGGGTGGTATGCTGAGGAGAAATAAGTTTCAATTTTCAACATCTTACAGAGCTCTCTCCAAAATCTGGAAGTAAATTGCACCCCCCGATCCGAGGTGATGCTGCTGGGTACCCCATGGAGTCTGACTACCTCCCTGATAAAGGTGCAGGCAGTCTCTGTTGCTGATGGAGTTCCTATTAAAGGAATAAAATGGGCCATCTTAGTCAATCTGTCCACAATCACAAAAATGGTGGTAAATTTTTCAGATGGCGAAAGTTCCATGATGAAGTCCATATTAATTATCTCCCATGGCCTCTTGGGAATGGGCGGTGGTCTTAGCAGACCCCAGGATTTGACTTTATTGTTCTTGTTCCGGGCACAGACTCCACAGGTGTCCATATAGTTCTTACAGTCGAGTCTTAAGCCCGGCCACCAAAAGGACCGTTGCACAAGTTCCACTGTCTTGGTTACTCCAAAATTTCCTGCTAGCCGGTGGAGGTCATGACAGAGACTCAGGATCTTGGGGCGCAGACTCGGGGGTATGAACACTTTTCTATTGTGTAAAAATAGACCTTCTTGTTCCTGAAAACAGATGCCGATGGCAAAATGTCCCTTGTGGATGCTTGCTTGAGCTGGGAAATCAGGTCTACTTGTAGTAATAGAAAACTTTGTGCCGGCAAGATTGTGTCTGGCTGGTGGGATTCCTCTTCCTCTGGGTACATTCGTGATAGAGCGTCCGGCTTGCCATTCTTAGAGCCTGGCCTAAAAGTTGTGTGGAAGGAGAAACGGGAAAAGAGTAGCACCCACCTGGCCTGCCGAGGTCTTAACTGCTTAGCTGTTCTAAGGTATTCGAGATTCTTATGATCGGTAAAGATCAAAATTAGGTGGGCTGTTCCTTCCAGCAAATAACGCCATTCCTCCAGGGATGTCTTTATGGCTAACAATTCACGATCAACCACATCATAGTTTCTCTCTGCAGGGCTTTCCCGGAGAAGAAAGCAATGGGGTGCAGTAGAGACTTCGCCCCCTGGCGCTGGGACAGGATGGCACCCACAGCATTCTCCAATGCGTCTACCTCAAGAACATATGGTGATGCAGGGTCTGGATGTCGCAAGATGGGAGCTGAGGTAAACAGGCCTTTCAGTTGGTCAAAAGCAGCTTGTGCAGCAGGTGTCCACTGGAAGCGAGTATTCTGTTTTGTCAGTTGGGTAATGGGCGTGATAATAGCGGAGAAATCCTTAATGAACTTGCAGTAGAAGTTGGCAAACCCAATGAACCTCTGTGTACTCTTTCAGTTTGTCGGAGTGGGCCATTCTAGGATGGATTTGACCTTTTAGGGATCCATGGAGATGCCTGAGGTGGAGATGATCAGTCCCAGGAATTGGATGGTGTCTTTCTCAAATTCGCACTTCTCGGCCTTTGCATATAGTCCATGATTTCTTAACCGACTGAGAACCTTCTTTACATGTTCATGGTGTGCCGAGAGGGAATTGGAAAAGATGAGGATATCATCTAGATACACGGAATCTGGATATAAGGAACAGATCAAGGAAGTCTCTAAAAATGTCATTGACAAAATGCTGGAATGTTGCTGGGGCATTACATAGCCCAAAGGGCATAACAAGGTACTCATAATGTCCAAATCTAGTGCGGAAGGCAGTTTTCCACTCATCCCCCTTGCGGATTTGTACGAGGTTGTACGCCCCTCTTAAGTCAAGTTTTGTGAAAACAACGGAAGTCTTGAAGCATTGAAAAAGCTCCGGAACTAGAGGCAAAGGGTATCTGTTCTTGACAGTAACTTTATTCAATTCTATGTAATCAACGCAAGAACGCAGAGAATGATCCTTTTTCTCTACGAAGAAGATTATGGCACCTGCGGGGGATGTGGAAGGCTGGATGAAGCCTTTTTCTAAATTTTCATCAATGTATTGGCGTAGTACCTCAAGTTCCAGTTTAGAGAAGGGAAAAATGCGCCCAAGCGGAATTTTGGATCCCGGCAACAGTTCAATAGGGCAGTCGTATGGGCGATGAGGGGGCAGAGTGTCTGCTCCTTGTTTATCGAAAACAGCCAAAAACTCATGATAAACTGCAGGTATGAGTTGTGACACAGGAGAGTCATTATGTACAGCCAGGAGAGGTGCAGATGTCGTGGACATGGGATGAAGGCAGGACTGCTGGCAATAGGAAGAAGAAAAGGTAATTTTCCCAGTAACCCAGTCTATCAGCGGGTTGTGGGCCTGCAACCAGGGAATGCCCAAGGTAACAGGAAACAAGGGTGATGGGATAATATCCAGGTGTTCCTGATGACCCGTATCAGATGTAGCCAGTAGCGGGCAGGTCTCATGTGTTATCGGCCCGGACCTGAGATGGGATCCATCAGCCAGGTGGAGGGACAGCTGGTAAGTCTTTGTTTGCACAGGAATTTGGTGGTGGTAAGCAAAGTCCTTATCCATAAAACAGCTGCAGGCCCTAGAGTCAACTATAGCCGGTACCTGAATGTTTCTCCCAGGGAGCTGAAGTGACAAGGATAGGGTGACATGAGCAGATCCTTTTGATCCAGAATAGGGATGAGCTTCGTGTTCGAGTCGAACCCATGTTCGACTCGAACTTCGGCTGTTCGATCGTTCACCGAATTGCAAACGATATGAGCCGTTTGCGCCAAATTCGTGTGGCACGTCATGGCCCATAATTCACTGCGGCATCGCACTGCATTGCTGGCTGATGATTGGCCAAGCATGCACTATGACCCGCATGCTTTGCCAATCACAGCGCGGTCAGTAGAGAGAGCTGTAATTGGCCAAAGCCAGGGTGGCTTTGGCCAATTATGGCTCAGGGGGTTTAGAACACGCCCCACACTTTATAAGGCCGACGCACGGCGGCAATGTGTAGTGTGTTCTGGCGTGCTGAGAGATAGAGAGAGAGACAGTGTAATTTCATTTGAGTTAGCTAGATTAGGCAGGACAGTCAGTGAGTTAGCTGCACTTACAGTGTATTGTGTATATATATATATGCATCCCAGGTGTTGCATATATATATATATACTGTGACAGACCTAGCCGGGAAAGAGACATTTGGAGGGGACTGTATGCAAGCCTCTTGCCGACCGATCGGGGGCCCTTGCATTTGGGGGAACGGTGCTCTTTGTGAGCTGTATGTCTGGGGACCCTGGATTTGCCATATTGGAATAGTGGCTGATTCATAATGCTGGGACAGATACTGTTAGGAAATGCTGATGTAAATTCCAACACCTGTCTGTCTATTGTCTGCTAAATGTGTATTGTAAATAAGTCTACTATGGGATCTAAGAGTCATTGGATCCCCATTGTTATTTGTGTTAATTAACTCTGCTATTGTGTGAAGAAGAGTCTATGTTGATTGTGATAATGTTGATTGGATTTTCTGAACTACAAGACGGCCAGTCTGGCCTAATGGTCATGTCTGAGTCATCTAGGCTGTCTAAAGGGATTAGTTAATTAGCTCATGTTAATTAGGTTAATTAGGTTACAGCTGTATTGTTAGAGTAATATGAGCAGGAGGTCTGCACCTCCACGTTGAGTGTATAAAAGCCTGTATTTTGTCAATAAAGAGAGATTCCTGTTTGAACTTAAATACAGCCTGCCTGGTGTTTGTTCTGAGCTATCACAACTGGACTAGAACGGCACAGAGCTGTGATTCTAATCCCAGACTATTAGATGACTGAACCATCAGACGTTGCAATCTGATTCAATAGCTGCAGAGGAGTGTCGGGAGAGTGGAACCGAGCGAGCAAGGGGCTCGTTACATTGGTTGGCAGCCGTGGGATTTGCTCTCCAGTTACTGGGACACTCCAAACCAGCCTGCAGGAGAGCCATGCTGAAAGACTTACTTGAGAGCCAGGGAGGGAATGGTGGGATCGTTCTTCCTTGCCGTGAACACATCCAAACCATCACCTGGATCCAAGGTAGCAGGATAGCAGGAGAGGAGAAATACCAGCCACCGTGGATGAGGAATTCAGAAGGAGGTTGCGAGAGGAGATACAGCACAGAGGACCAGTATCAGAGCAGGTCCTGCTAGGATGGTTTGATTCTGTCCGCTGTGAGCTCTGGAAGGAAGCGCTAGCCTGTGAGCAGCGACACCAGGGAAAAGTTCTCCCCTCTGTCCATGTGAGGTACTGGTCGCAGCATGAAGTGCGAATGCTGTTTTTGGGGGAAAAGCCGAATCAGGAGTGGACAGCCGAGGTAAGCAGGCAGAAATGCGGTTGGACGAGAGCTACAGAGCCCTCCAGTGGTATGTAGCGCAAGTGTTCCCATGGACAGCGGATGACAGCCCCACGGAAGGCTTTGACTACGATGGCCTGGGATTGTTATACTGGAGGCTGTCCAGGGACCCTGACTTTGGAAGTGATCGGGAGTGGCGTTTAGAGGAAATAATGAAGCACAGAGAGCGGAGACTGAATGTCTCAGAAGTGCACTGGGCACTGGAAGATTTGGAGTTTCTGGCCGTTCAGGAATGGGAGTTGGAGATCGCCTACAAACAGCTGTTAGACTCTGCTCAGCAGCAGGGTGGTGCTCCCTTTGCCTGGGACTATTATGAAATGCCAGTTGACAACTCTGAAATTGTGGCTGAAGAGTTGACAATGTGGCAGAGTAACGGTGTACTTTGCCAACCTGGCCCCGCAGCTATGGAGGCGGAGGTCTTATGGCGGATGCAGCAAGTGCTGACTGACCTTGATGAACCTGTTTCTGCATTGGATGATCTTGGATGGAGGAATGTGCCTGTCCAGCAGAATGCCAGAGAATCGGCAGTGGAAAATCTGAAGATTGCCGTCCCCAAACCTGAAGTGCTGACAACAGGGCAGAGCTCTGCTAACCTCTGCCCAGCACTGATAGCATCTTCTGGGTTCCACAGAGAGGAGATGGTGAACCTTTATCCCCAGACATCAGTTGCAGAGACAGGGGATTTGATAGACTTTTCTGCTGAGGAAGAACAACCTGGTGAGCCTCCAGCAGAAGAGGAGCTGTTATTAGGGCCAAACTTCACTATGCTCTGCCCAGCACCAACAGAAGTATCTGTGAAGTTACAAGGAACTTCCCCAGCTGAAGCGCTGGCTACCGGACAGAGGGTCCAAAATCTATGCCCTACACCTGCGGCGGTTCCGGAGGCTCAGGGTGAGAAGGAGGTGGTCACTTCCCAGCAGCAGATCAGGATACAGGGGGAGAAGGGAGAGGAGGTGTTCGTCGTCCCTCCCCAACAGTTAGCCGGAGCAGATGGTGTGGGGTTTCCAGCAGAAGGGCTGGCAACAGGGCCGAGTACTGCTGGACTCTGCCCTCAACTAACAGAGGATGGATGTCCTGTGAAGGTGGATGGGACTTCAGTCTCCACCTGTATACCCCAGGGATGCTGGGCAGTCGGCCCAGATCCACAACAGCATGACGGAGTGAGCCCAGACACCCTGTCTTCTCTCCAGCGGCAGAAAGGACTCCAGGGAGAAGGGCCAGTCCAGGCCTCTCCCCAGCGGCAGATATGTTCTCTGAGAGAGGCAGAGGTTGGCTGGGTGAGTAATACTTTGTATGGAACAATTTGTTTGGGGTACTGTGTGGGTACAGGCATTAGAGGACTGGAACTACTGACTAACTTCGGAGTCAACTCGTCTGGGGTCTCCTCCTGTGTTAGTCTCCTGCCCAAAGGGGAGAAATGTTACAGACCTAGCCAGGAAAGAGACTTTTGGAGGGGACTGTATGCAAGCCTCTTGCCGACCGATCGGGGGCCCTTGCATTTGGGGGAACGGTGCTCTTTGTGAGCTGTATGTCTGGGGACCCTGGATTTGCCATATTGGAATAGTGGCTGATTCATAATGCTGGGACAGACACTGTTATGTTAGGAAATGCTGATGTAAATTCCAACACCTGTCTGTCTATTGTCTGCTAAATGTGTATTGTAAATAAGTCTACTATGGGATCTAAGAGTCATTAGATGCACATTGTTATTTGTGTTTTTTAACTCTGCTATTGTGTGAAGAAGAGTCTATGTTGATTGTGATAATGTTGATTGGATTTTCTGGACTACAAGACGGCCAGTCTGGCCTAATGGTCATGTCTGAGTCATCTAGGCTGTCTAAAGGGATTAGTTAATTAGCTTAGGTTAATTAGGTTACAGCTGTATTGTTAGAGTAATATGAGCAGGAGGTCTGCACCTCCACGTTGAGTGTATAAAAGCCTGTATTTTGTCAATAAAGAGAGATTCCTGTTTGAACTTACATACAGCCTGCCTGGTGTTTGTTCTGAGCTATAACAACTGGACTAGAACGGCACAGAGCTGTGGTTCTAATACCGGACTATTAGATGACCGAACCATCAGACGTTGCAATCTGATTCAATAGATGCAGAGGAGTGTCTGGAGAGTGGAACCGAGCGAGCAAGTGGGCTCGTTACATAGACACTGTATTCAGTTTAACTAGATCCCTTCCTGTTATCTTCCTACTGACTGGCAGGCTTGTCTTGTTACAGTATTTACAGCTACCTGAAGAAAATTGCTGGTGTTCTTTTGATCCTATTAGTACCACAGTCAGGCAGCTAGACTATTTACAGTTAGTGTAGTGCATCCTCCTCACAGTGTTCAGTTAAAGCTACAAGTTAGTTTAGTGTGACCTCTGCACACTATTCAGCTAAAACTACAAGTTAGTGTAGTGCACAGTGTTCAGCTAAAGTTACAAGTTAAGGTAGTGCGTCCTCCTCACAGTGTTCAGCTAAAGCTACAAGTTAGTGTAGTGTGTCCTGCTCACAGTGTTCAGCTAAAACTACAAGTTAGTGTAGTGAGACCTCTGCAAAGTGTTCAGCTAAAGCTACAAGTTAGTGTAGTGTGACCTCTGCACAGTGTTCAGCTAAAACTACAAGTTAGTGTAGTGCGTCCTCCTCACAGTGTTCAGCTAAAACTACAAGTTAGTGTAGTGCGACCTCTGCACAGTGTTCAGCCAAAGCTACAAATTAGTGTAATGCGTTCTCCTCACAGTGTTCAGCTAAAACTACAAGTTAGTGTAGTGCGTCCTCCTCACAGTGTTCAGCTAAAACTACAAGTTAGTGTAGTGTGTCCTGCTCACAGTGTTCAGCTAAAACTACAAGTTAGTGTAGTGAGACCTCTGCACAGTGTTCAGCTAAAGCTAAAGGTTAGTGTAGTGCGTTCTCCTCACAGTGTTCAGCTAAAACTACAAGTTAATGTAGTGAGACCTCTGCACAGTGTTCAGCTAAAGCTACAAGTTAGTGTAGTGCGTCCTGCTCAAAGTGTTCAGCTAAAACTACGAGTTAGTGTAGTGAGACCTCTGCACAGTGTTCAGCTAAAGCTACAAGTTAGTGTAGTGCGACCTCTGCACAGTGTTCAGCTAAAGCTACAAGTTAGTGTAGTGCGTCCTGCTCACAGTGTTCAGCTAAAACTACAAGTTAGTGTAGTGCGACCTCTGCACAGTGTTCAGCTAAAGCTACAAGTTAATGTAGTGTGTCCTGCTCACAGTGTACAGCTAAAACTACAAGTTAGTGTAGTGAGACCTCTGCACAGTGTTCAGCTAAAGCTACAAGTTAGTGTAGTGCGTCCTCCCCACAGTGTTCATCTAAAACTACAAGTTAGTGTAGTGCAACCTCTGCACAGTGTTCAGCTAAAGCTACAAGTTAGTGTAGTGCGTCCTCCTCACAGTGTTCAGCTAAAACTTCAAGTTAGTGTAGTGAGACCTCTGCACAGTGTTCAGCAAAAGCTACAAGTTAGTGTACTGCGTCCTGCTCACAGTGTTCAGCTAAAAATACAAGTTAGTGTAGTGAGACCTCTGTACAGTGTTCAGCTAAAGCTACAAGTTAGTGTAGTGTGTCCTGCTCACAGTGTTCAGATAAAACTACAAGTTAGTGTAGTGCGACCTCTGCACAGTGTTCAGCTAAAGCTACAAGTTAGTGTAGTGTGTCCTGCTCACAGTGTTCAGCTAAAACAATAAGTTAGTGTAGTGAGACCACTGCACAGTGTTCAGCTAAAACTACAAGTTAGTGTCAGTGCGTCCTCCTCACAGTGTTCAGCTAAAACTACAAGTTAGTGTTGTGCGACCTCTGCACAGTGTTCAGCTAAAGCTACAAGTTAGTGTAGTGCGTCCTCCTCACAGTGTTCAGCTAAAAATACAAGTTAGTGTAGTGAGACCTCTGCACAGTGTTCAGCTAAAGCTACAAGTTAATGTAGTGCGTCCTTCTCACAGTGTTCAGCTAAAGCTACAAGTTAGTTTAGTGTAACCTCTGCACAGTGTTCAGCTAAAGCTACAAGTTAGTGTATTGTGTCCTCCTCGCAGTGTTCAGCTAAAAATACAAGTTCTTTTTTGCGAGCTCTGCACAGTGTTCAGCTAAAGCTACCTGTAGAAGGTTGGTGATGTTTTCCTGATCCTATCACTACCGCAGGCAGCTAAATAAGCTACAAGTTATTTTTTTGCGAGCTCTGCACAGTGTTCAGCAAAAGCTACCTATAGAAGATTGGTGGTGTTCTCATACTTCAGGTAGGCAGTTGATTTTGCTAGCTGCAGTATCAGTGTATATATATATATATATATATATATATATATATATATATATATATATATATATATATCCCAGCTTAGTGCAGCTACAGGCCATTAGTATGTCTGGAAGGCCAACAAGGAGAGGCAGACAGTCACAAGCCAATAAAAGAGGGCAAGCAGGCTCTGTGTCTAGAGGCAACAGTGCTGGTCGTGGAGACGGTGCATCCTCATCAGCAACATGCGGAAGACTTGGTCGAGTGGATGACCAAGCCGTCCTCATCCTCCTCATCCTCTCTCACCCATGCTCAGGGTACTTTGTCTGGCAAAGCAGCGGCCTCTTCCCTCGGCTCAATGTCATCAGTGACTCTTTCCCTAGCCCCACCATGTCCTCCTGAGGAGTCCCTCGAACTGTTTGACCACAGTGTTGGGTACATGCTCCAGGAGGATGCCCAGCGTTTGGAAGGCTCAGATGATGATACTGAGCTAGATGAAGGCAGTAACGTGAGCATGGACAGAGGGGGTGCCCAAGAAGGACAGCAATCTGGCAGTCATGTTCATCCTGCTGCAGCATACTGCCATGTTTGCTCCAGTGATGAGGAGGGAGGGGATGATGCGGTCACTGACTCAATGTGGGTGCCTGATAGGAGAGAGGAGGAGGAGGCGGCACATCACTAACAAGGCCGGATGCCCTCCAGGGGCCAGCCTAAGGGCAGCAGACTGACTGCATCACACCCCAAAGCTCTGCATGTGCAGGGCGCTGCAATCTCTGCACGTTATTCAAAAAGTTCTTTGGTGTGGGCCTTTTTTGAGACGAGTGCATCAGATCGCACAGCTGCTATTTGCAACATATGTCTCAAGCGTATCTCGCGTGGCCATATCATCTCCTGATTGGGCACCACATGCTTGACCAGACATATGTTGACCTGCCATGCAGTTCGTTGGCAAGCGTATCTAAAAGACCCACACCAAAGAACAAAGAGGACCTCTCCTTGCTCCTCATCAGCTGAGATCTCCAACCCCACTATACCTTCAGTCCTCTCTGAGACCTGCACTGAGAGGAATGAAGGTGTAGAATTAGGTGTGTCACAGCCAAGTACTTGTGGGCAATCGGCTTTCGGTACACAAACATCAGATTGTACCAGGCAAATTTCCCTGCCCCAGCTGCTGCACCGCCGAAAGTAGTTTGCTCCCAGCCATCCACATGCCCAGCGGTTGAATGCTAGCTTGGAAAAATTGCTAGCACTTCAACTGCTGCCTTTTCAGTTGGTAGACTCTGCCCCCTTCCGTGAGTTTGTGGAATGTGCGGTTCCTCAGTGGCAGGTACCCAAACGCCACTTTTTCGCACGGAAGGCGATTCCGGCTCTCTACCAGCATGTGGAAGGTAATGTCTTTGCCTCCCTGGACAGGGCAGTCAGTGGTAAGGTGCATATTACCTCTAACTCATGGTCCATCAGGCATGGACAGGAACGTTACCTAAGTTTCACCACGCAGTGACTCTGCTGGCAGCTGGGAAGGATGCAGGACAAGGTGCAGTAGTGTTGGTGGTTGTTCCGCCACCACGCCTCCAAAATGCCACTACTAATGATTGTGACACACCTCTCTCCTCCACCCCCTCCTCTTCTTCTTCCTCCATGGCCTTTTCCTGTGCTTTGTCCTTGGAACCAGCAGTGCTCCATAGCCGTTCAAGGGGCTACACAAGTATGCAGGCCAAAAGATACCATGCGGTGCTTTAACTGCTGTGCTTGGGGGACAGGAGCCACACTGCGGCAGAAGTTCTGTCAGCTCTGCAGGGACACGTTCAGAGGTGGTTGATGCCATGCCAAGTTAAGGCAGGAATGGTGGTTTGGGACAATGGCACCAACCTCCTCTCTGCCCTCTGACAGAAACAAATGACCCATGTGCCCTGTTTGGCTCACGTCCTTAACTTGGTGGTGCAGCGGTTCTTGGGCAGATACCCTGGCTTACAGGATGTCCTGAGGCAGGCCAGGAAAGTCTGTGTGCATTTCCGCCGGTCATATAATGCCAGTGCTCGGCTGACAGACCTCCAAAAGGAGTTTAACCTGCCCAAGAACTGCCTAATCTGTGACATGCCCACCAGGTGGAACTCAATGTTGGCCATGCTGCAGCGGCTGCACACGCAGCAGAGGGCCATCAATGAGTACCTGTGCGACTATGGCACCAGGACAGGGTCAGGGGAGCTTGTTTTTATTTCCCCATGATCAGGGATGCATGCACTGTCCTGTCACCATTTGAGGAGGGCACGAGGATGGTGAGCAGTGACAGTGCATGCATCAGTGACACTGTCCCCCTTGTCCACCTTTTGGAGCACACGCTGCATGGAATAATGGACAGGGCACTTGAGGCAGAACAGAGGCAGGAAGAGGAGGACTTCCTTAGCTCTCAAGGCCCCCTTTATCCAGACAGTGTTCCTGCGTGCCCGCCAATCACACAGGAAGAGAATGAGGATGAGGAGGAGGAGGATTGTGTCAGTATGGAGGTGGAGCCTGGCACTCAGCATCAGCAGCAGTCTTTAAGGGATCAGTCCCAAGAAACACATGGACTTGTACGTGGCTGGGAGGAGGTGGCTGCGGACCATGTCATCCTTAGTGAACCAGAGGACTCCGGACCGAATGCCTCAGCAAACCTACGCTGCATGGCCTCCCTGATCCTGCAAAGCCTGCGTAAGGATCCTCGTATTCGTAGTATCAAGGAGAAGGACCAATACTGGCTGGCAACCCTCCTTGATCCACATTACAAGGGTAAGGTTGCGGACCTTATCTTGCCATCGCAGAGGGAGCAGAGGATGAAACATCACCAGCAACCATTACCAGCATCTGTTTTACATGGTGCAGGAATACCTAGGGGCAAGATCTGACTTGGACACCTTTCCCACCGAAAATCCTCTGGGTTACTGGGTCTTGAGGATGGATCACTGGCCAGAGCTTGCACAGTATGCAATTGAGCTACTGGCCTGTCCTGCATCCAGCGTTCTTTCGGAATGCACATTCAGTGCTGCTGGAGGCTTTGTAACTGAAAACAGGGTGCGTCTGTCCACCGACTCGGTCGATCGACTGAACTTCATAAAAATGAATCAGTCTTGGATCACAACCAGCTACCAAGCACCTGATGCTGATGTAACCGAATAATTTTTTTTGAAATATCAGATCCCTTCCAAGACTGCCTATGTTGATGCTGAGTGACTATCCTGAGTAATTATCCTCTTCCTCCTCAATGATCACGCTGATAGCTTGTAAGAACATTTTTGGTTCTGGGAGCCACTACCAGTGCCTAAGGCCCAATTTTTCAGCCCCTGTTTAACAGTGGCGTATAATTACAGTTTTTCATGCAATACTTTGCAGCAGGGCTCGTTTCTGCGTTCCAACTAGAGTATCTGTGAGGGGTTGCAGTGTTGTGGCACCAGCACCAGTGCTTAAGGCCCAATTTTTCAGCCCCTGGGGCATGTAATTACAATTCTTGATATAATATTTCACAGCAGGGCCCGTTTCTGCGCCCACCAAGAGCGAGTGAGGACTTACAGTGTTGTGGCACTAGCACCACCACCACCAAAGGCCCAATTTTTCTGCCCCTGTTCAACAGGGGCATGTAATTACAATTCTTGATCTAATATTTCACAGCAGGGCCCTGTGAGGGCTTACAGTGTTGTGGCCACAACAACACCTAAGGCCCAAATTTCTGCTAAGTATATAGGGCAGGCCACTACTTTCAAACATCCAACTTACAAACGACTCCTACTTGCAAATGAAAGGAGACGACAGGAAGTGAGATGAAATCTACCCCTAGGAAGGGAAATTCTCTCCTGTTAATATGGGAAAAACGTTTCTCCTTTCCACTGATGCTTTATCACCAATCCTTATTTCACAAAAACCACCAAATTTTCAAAAAACATTTGTCATTGGGACAAAAAATGAGGTGAAATCTTCTGAAGAGGAGCACAGACAGCAAAACAAATGTCACAGGGGTGATAACCCTTCCCTGTGTTTTCCAAAAAGCTTAAAATAGATTTTTTTGGCTGGAGCTAAACACGTTAAAAATGTACCAGTTCAAAATTACAAACAGATTCTACTTAACAACAAACCTACAGTCCCTGTCTTGTTTGCACCGCCTGTATACTGCTGTTCAGAATATATAGGGCCTAGTGGCCCCACGCCTTTCCTTTTTTTTAATTTAGGTGTGGGGTTCCCCTTAATATCCATACAAGACCCAAAGGGCCTGGTAATGGACTGGGGGGTACCCATGCTGTTTGTCTCAATGATTTTCATCCATATTGCCAAGACCCGACATTACATTAAAGCCGCAAGCAGTTTTAAATGACTTTTTTTCCTTTAAAAAATACATTTTGTGCAGGGACTGTTCTAAGCATGGGAAACACGCGCCACTTTACAGGCATACTATAGACACCCCCCAGGTACGATATTTATAGGAATATTTCACTTTTATTTTAACTTTAAGAATCATTAAAATCACTGCTCCCAAAAAAAGGCCGTTTTTAAAAGTTTTTTTTGCATTGATTCATGTCCCCTGGGGCAGGACCCGGGTCCTCAAACCCTTTTTAGGACAATACCATGCAAATTAGCCTTTAAAATGAGCACTTTTGATTTCGAACATTCGAGTCCCATAGACGTCAATGGGGTTCTAACGTTCGTGCAAATTTTCAGTCCGTTCGCAGGTTCTGGTACGATCCGAACCGGTGGGTGTTCGGCTCATCCCAAAATCCAGAACAATTGGCAAGGTAGGCAGAGGAGGTGATCGCAGTCCTTGTGGGTCTCACAGGGCAGTTTTGGAGAAAATGACCCGCTACCCCACAGTATATACACAGGCCCATTCTTCGCAGCTTCTCAGTACTGGAGCGTGGAGAACGAAAAACTCCCAGTTGCATAGGTCTGGTTATGGTGCCAATCCTCTCTGCTCTCCTTTCCCTGAATCGGCAATCAAACTGGATAGCAAGATTAATGAGGCCTTCAAGGGAGCTGGGAGCCTCCACTTGAGCAAGCTCATCTTTGACTCCTTCAGACAAGCCAAGGCGAAATTGATGCCGTAAGGCCGCATCATTCCATCCAAAATCTGAGGCCCATAAGCGGAATTGTGCAACATAGTCCTCAGCAGGTCGATGATCCTGTCGCAATGTATGGAGGTTGGATTCAGCGGTAGCAGTGCGCTGAGAGTCATCATATAATTGGGCCATTGCATCAAAAAATGAAGAAAGAGAGTCCAGGACTGAGCTCTTTTGTTCCATGGGTTGGTGGGCCCAAGATTGTGACTCTCTGAGAAGTAGGGAAATAAAAAATCCCACCTTAGTGACTTCACGTGAGAAAGTTCTTGGCTGCAGGGAAAAGTAAAGTTCACAAGAGTTCTTGAATGCACCGAACTTGTGCCGATTGCCTGAAAATCGCTCTGGTGCAGGCACTCGGGGTTCAGGTGGTGATATGACATGTGAGTATGCGGAAGCAGTCTGCTCAGATGTGGGACAGTCTGGTGCGATAACAGGTGCAGAAGTCGCTGAGGCAAAAGCTTGGATGCGACTTTCCAGCTGTGCATGGCTCCTTTGCAGAGTGCTGACTGCCTGTGTGAGCGGGACAAATTGCTGGCATAGCAGTTCCAAAGGTGAAGCCTCTCTCTCAGTCTCCGACATCTGGCTGAGTGGTACTGTCACGTACCTGGTGGAGACTGAGCTGTAGAGGGCTTCTCTTGCACCTACCTGTCTAGCACCACTGATAGAGATGACAGGGAGTGAAAGACATAGAGTGGCATGAGGGCCGATGTAGCATGTGGCTCAGGACGGGTCTTGGCAGGAGCCCGATAGCTGGAGATTACTGGATGGGCACCGAGGACTGGAACTCCGTGTTGCTGGAACAGCAGGCTGAGTCGTGGTCGGTACAAAAGCCAGGAGGTCATCAACAGCCGAGCAGAGCAGGTACTGGAACGTGAGACAGGATCAAAGACGGGATACAGGCCAGGTTCGGTACACAGTCGGGAAGTGCGGTACAGGAGCATGAAGCAGGGACAAGGTCAAAACACAAGCTGGGATCACAGGAAGGCAGGCAGAAGTCCAAGAGGCATCTCAGGTACAAGCCGGGTCAAACACAGGAACACAGGAACAGATCAGATTCAGGTAACAGGTACTAGCTGAAAGACCACTCAGCTAGGCTCATATGTCAGTGTTCAGCTTAAGTAAACTATTTGGCTCCCAGACATGCTCCCAGACATGCACGTGTGCTCGTGCGTGCGTGCATCAGCGTGCATCCGTGTGTGCGCATTGACGTGTTAGCGCACACCTGTGCCCACCAATACAAGTCCCTTTTACACACACTGGTGTGCCCGTGCTTGTGTGCAGGTGCGCATCTGTTAGCCAGACTTCTCTTACATCCTGCGTGCCCGCCCATCAAACAGGAAGAGGAGGAGGAGGATTGTGTCAATATTGAGGTGGAGCCTGGCACTCAGCATCAGCAGCAGTCTTTAAGGGATCATTTACAGTCCCAAGAAACACATGGACTTGTACGTGGCTGGGAGGAGGTGGCTATGGATCACGTCGTCCTTAGTGAGCCAGAGGACTCCGGACCGAATGCCTCAGCAAACATATGCTGCATGGCCTCCCTGATCCTGCAAAGCCTGCGGAAGGATCCTCGTATTCGTGGTATCAAGGAGAAGGACCAATACTGGCTGGCAACCCTCCTTGATTCACGTTACAAGGGTACGGTTGCGGACCTTATCTTGCCGTCGCAGTGGGAGCTGCGGATGTAACACCTTCGGGAGGCCTTGCAGAAAGGCCTGTGCAACGCGTTCCCAGAGACTGGGAGGTTACAAACCTGTTTCTGGACAACGTGTTGCTGAGGCTTCGGTCAGTCAAAGAAGGAGCGGTGGAGAAAGTGGCCGCCTGACTGATGCGTTCAGACAATTTTTTAGTCCGCAGCCCCAAGGTATGATCGGTTCCAGCAACCATCGCCAGCGTCTGTTTTACATGGTGCAGGAATACCTAGGGGCAAGATCTGATTTGGACACCTTTCCCACCGAAAATCCTTTAGGTTACTGGGTCTTGAGGATGGATCACTGGCCAGAGCTTGCACAGTATGCAATTGAGCTACTGGCCTGTCCTGCATCCAGCGTTCTTTCGGAATGCACATTCAGTGCTGCTGGAGGCTTTGTAACCGATCACAGGGTGTGTCTGTCCACTGACTCGATCGATCGACTGACCTTCATAAAAATGAATCAGTTTTGGATCGCCACCAGCTACCAAGCACCTGATGCTGTAATCGAATATTTTTTTTTGAAATGTCAGATCCCTTCAAAGACTGCCTTTGCTGATGCTGAGTGACTATCCTGTTATGCTGAGTAATTATCCTCTTCATCCTCAATGATCATGCTGATAGCTTGTAAGAACATTTTTGGTTCTGGGCGCCGCCACCAGTGCCTAAGGCCCAATTTTTCAGCCCCTGTTTAACAGGGGCATGTAATTACAATTTTTGATGCAATTCTTTGCAGCAGGGCTCGTTCCTGCGCTCCAACTAGAGTATCTGTGAGGGGTTGAAGTGTTGTGGCACCAGTGCCTAAGGCCCAATTTTTCAGCCCCTGTTTAACAGGGGCGTGTAATTACAATTTTTGATGCAATACTTTGCAGCAGGGCTCGTTCCTGCGTTCCAACTAGAGTATCTGTGAGGGGTTGCAGTGTTGTGGCACCAGTGCTTAAGGCCTAATTTTTCAGCCCCTGTTTAACAGGGGCGTGTAATTACAATTTTTGATGCAATACTTTGCAGCAGGGCTAGTTCCTGCGCTCCAACTAGAGTATCTGTGAGGGGTTGCAGTGTTGTGGCACCAGCACCAGTGCCTAAGGCCCAGTTTTTCAGCCCTGTTCAACAGGGACATGTAATTAGAATTCTTGATCTAATAGTTCACAGCAGGGCCCATTTCTGAGCCCACCAAGAGTAACTGTGAGGACTTACAGTGTTCTGGCACCAGCACCAGCACCAGTGCCTAAGGCCCAATTTTTCTTGCCCTGTTCAACAGGGGCATGTAATTACAATTCTTGATATAATATTTCACAGCAGGGCCCGTTTCTGCGCCCACCAAGAGCGAGTGAGGACTTACAGTGTTGTGGCACTAGCACCACCACCACCAAAGGCCCAATTTTTCTGCTCCTGTTCAACAGGGGCATGTAATTACAATTCTTGATCTAATATTTCACAGCAGGGCCCTGTGAGGGCTTACAGTGTTGTGGCCACAACAACACCTAAGGCCCAAATTTCTGCTGAGTATACAGGGCAGGCCCCTACTTTCAAACATCCAACTTACAAATGACTCCTACTTGCAAATGGAAGGAGACAACAGGAAGTGAGATGAAATCTACCCCTAGGAAGGGAAATTCTCTCCTGTAAGAGTTAATATGGGAAAAACTTTTCTCCTTTCCACTGATGCTTTATCACCAATCCTTGTTGCACTAAAAAACCCAAATTTTCAAAAAACATTTGTCATTGGGACAGAAAGTGAGGTGAAATCTTCTGAAGAGGAGCACAGGCAGCAAAACAAATGTCACAGGGCTGATAACCCTTCCCTATGTTTTCCAAAAAGCTTAAAATAGATTTTTTGGCTGGAGCTAAACATGTTAAAATTTACCAGTTCAAAATTACAAACAGATTCTACTTAAAGAGGGAGTCCCACGAAAAAAAAAAAAAAAAAAAAGTCAGCAGCTACAAATACTGCAGCTGCTGACTTTTAAAATAAGGACACTCACCTGTCCCGGGGTCCAGCGATTTCGGCACCCAAGACCGAATCGTCCCTCGGTCCTCAGGTGCTGCCGCCGCCATTCTCTGTAAGGAAATCAGGAAGTGAAGCGCTGCGGCTTCACTTCCCGGTTCCCTACTGCCCATGCGCGAGCCGCGCTGCACTTCCTAATTGGTCCCCGCTGTCTCTGGGACCTGTGTGTGTCCCAGCAGACAGTGCGGTGAGGACGGGAAGAGGCATAGACTCCCGTGGGAGTCTATGCCGGAAGTGGGTGCAAATACCTGACTTAGACAGGTATCTGCAACCCCCTCCACCCTGAAAGGTGCCAAATGTGACACCGGAGGGTGGGAGGGTTCCGAAAAGCGGAGGTTCAATTTTTGTGTGAACCTCCACTTTAACAACAAACCTACAGTCCTGTCTTGTTTGCACCGCCTGTATACTGCTGTTTAGAGTATATAGGGCCTGGGGCCCCACACCTTTCCTTTTTTAATTTGTGGGGTTCCCCTTAATATCCATACAAGACCCAAAGGACTGGTAATGGACTGGGGGGTACCCATGCTGTTTGTATCAATGATTTTCATCCATATTGACAGGACCCGATATTACATTAAAAGCTGCAAGCAGTTTTAAATGACTTTTTTTCCTTTAAAAATGTCATTTTGTTCAAGGACTGCTCTAAGCACGGGAAACACGCGCCACTTTAAGCATCATTAAAATCACTGCTCCCGAAAAAACGGACGCTTTTAAAACTTTTTTTTGCATTGATACATGGCCCCTGGGGCAGGACCCGGGTCCCCAAACCCTTTTTAGGACAATTACATGCAAATTAGCCTCTAAAATGAGCACATTTGGTTTTCAACATTCGAATCCTATAGACGTCAATGGGCTTGTAACGTTCGTGCAAATTTTCGGTCCGTTCGCAGGTTCTGGTGCGAACCGAACCGGGGGGTGTTCGGCTCATCCCTATTGATATGTAAAATATTTCTTTAAATTGAAGATATTATGTAACTTTTACCTGATGCTTATAATAATGATGTCGCTTATCATCAGATTTTCCTTTAGGGAGTAGTTGCATATTGTGAAGAGCTTTAGCCAGGTTTTCTACTGCGTAATATATTCGTGGCGTGACACCTTGATTCACAAAACGGTCCATGTTTGGATATTTTTCTGCTTTGTCAGGGGTTGTGTCACATACTAATTTGCTCTTTCCTCTGTTGGCAGACAAGCACTTTGCTATAGTTAAAAAATAATGGGAACCTGGTGAATTTGTTGTACTATTCATCTTGTCAATGCCATCAAAAAAATGTTCTTTATCTGGAAGGGATAAGGGGTAGAGTTCAACTGCAAAACTCCCATTAATTGCAGATATTGGTAATAGATGTGCTGAAGATCTGGAAACCCAAATAGGAGGAAAAATAAATGTTTTATCAAAGACAAAACTGTCAAAGAGAGAGAAAACTGCATTGATGTAGACATAAGATCCACATACTACGATGACCCTAGAAGTGCAGGTTTTCAAAAAAGCAGCAGTGGCTTCAAAATCTTTGAATGACTTATCATCAGCTATAGTTTCTATTCCAAGTTTATATGTAAACTCAACACAAATTCCATGCCTGATCATGTAGTTTGTTAAAATGTCTCTTTCCTTATCTCCAGCATCATCATCTGTTGTGAATATTCCAACCCAAGCCCAGCCAAAGTGTTTCAACAGCTCAATTACAGCCAAAGAGTGGACATGATCATTCTGAACTGTTCGGAAAACATGAGGATAAAGACGTCTGTCAGTAAGAGAAGGGTCTGTAGCTCCGTAACTGATCTGTGAAAGAGAATCATTACCTTATGTCTTTTAGGCATTAATTCATCAATAAAACAATAAGCATTATATTAAAGTGCTTCTAAATGCTGAAGGTGATTTACCTTCATGCATTCTATGAAACAAGATAAAAATCCTTCTGTGTGCAGCTCCCCCCAACCCCCTTCAATACTTACCTGAGCTCTATCTTGATCCAGCAATGTGCGCAAGAGCAGCTGCTCTCTCGTTTCTCTCCCACCTCATTGGCTCAGACACAGCAGTGTGAATTACAACCAGTGAGGAGGGAGCAGGGCGCAGGGCTGAGCCTGTTATGTGTGTCAAAGGACATACAGAGTCGGCCTGGGAACAAGCACACACGTATGCCCTAATAGCAAGTGGCTTGCTACAGGAGCACTTAGCACGGGGGATTATAGATAATGAGTTTATGTGAGATCTCCATTAACCACTTCAGCTTCAGAAAAATGTTACTCTCTTCATGAAGAGGCCCTTTTTTGCTATTCGACACTGGACCACTTTAACTGGCCATTGCAAGGTCATGTACCCAAACAAAATTTCTATATTTTTTCACACAAATAGAGCTTTCTTTTTGTGGTATTTGATCACTACTGTTTTTTTTTTCATTTTTTGCGATAAAAATTAAAAAATACAGAAAATATTTTAAAAAAAACAATATTTTTTTTTTACTTTCTGCTATAAGACATATCCAATAAAAAAATGTAAAAATCAAATTTCTTCATAAATTTTGGCCAGCATTTATTCTGCAACATGTTTATGATTAAAAAAAAAAGTGTATATATTGATTGGTTTGCATGAAAGTTATCACACCTACAAACTATGGTATTTACACTGATTTTGTGTGATTTTAATGAGGCTTAAAATAGAACAATAAAAATAAAAAACTCCTTTAAATAAAGTGCCTGGGGGTGTGTGGCTTGCTTCCGAGACGGATGGCAGTATAGGAACGGAGCTCCTGTGATAAACGGGGATACAAAGGCTCACAGCGACCCACCGGGACTCATTTTTACCCAACTTCACAGGCGATCTGCCTCTGCAACACCCCTGGATCATGTCCAGAAAAAGGAAGGACCAAAGGAAGCTGCAGCGATAAACGGACTTCTTTACACAGAAACAATATGACGGGAAGGAGGCGCATGTGTGTCAGCGTCCAATATAGCTGCTTAGACCAGGAGCTCCGCGTCACTCCAGCCTAAGGACCCATGCCGCCGCCATCTGAGCCCTCATTCCGGCCCGGCAATAACACCAGCTGACCGGGGACACTCCCTGCTATCGCCCGATGTCCACAGGTGCTGCCCGGATAAATTTAGCCCGCGAATTGGAGTCAGCAGTGGCGCGGCCCAGCCACTCCAAAATGGCGGCCGCATCCTCACGAGGCACAGTTAGTGCTGAGGAATCCATTGTGCACATAATGCAGCCCAGATCACAGCCTCCATCCATGCTGATCTGCAGCAAATAGGCTCAAGAATAGAGGCGACTGAACAAAAATCTGACCAAGCAGTTCTGAGAATCAACCAGAATACTGCTAGAATCCAGGAACTCAAGGACCAACTGGAAGTAGCGACTTCTAAAATTGATGACCTTGAGAACAGGTCGAGACGCTACAATTTCAGAATAAGAGGACTACCAGAATCTGTTAAGGAAGTTCGCCCGGCAGTTCAGGAATTCATCAAAATTCTAATACCTGACATCCAGGCGCACCGCCTGGAGCTTGACAGAGCCCACAGAGCATTTCAACCTCCACGTCCTGACGGCCTACCAAGGGACATTATAGTGAAACCGCACTTTTATGCGGTCAAGGAAGAAGTGATGAAGCTATCCCCTTCGACGGAGAAACTGGAGATGATGGGTCACCAGATCCAAATTTTTGCGGATCTCTCCCCATACACGGTACAAAAGCGACGAGCACTGAAACCATTGCTTCAAGTTCTAGCTAGCAAAGATATCAATTACACATACTGCAACAAACCATATAACTTCTCATCCTTTCCTGAAGGTGAACGACTCCTACTACATCTAGGACTGATTACCCAGGAACTGCCGCCATTCCATATCAGCAAAAGGGCACAATCTACTAAACGACCATTGCCTACTAGCCCGCTGTCCCAAGTGTGGCTGAAACAGCATCCTATATGCTCATGAGAGTCCTTCCCGCCATGAGCTGGCTTACCTACTATCAACACCTTTTCAATTTCCCACTTCCCTTTGGAACTGTGTTCGAGGCCAACCTTCCGTCATTGGAATGGCGTTACGATTCCATTGAGTAAACCTTGGGAATGGCCCCAAGTTCCTCGAGGGAAGATTGTTCCAGATGACTAACTATTCCTTCAACCCACTGGTTACTCGTGTTTCCTGGTTCTCTTACATGCAAGTTTTTTGTTTTTACCAATGATTTTCTTCCTGTGTGTCTTTTTTTCCCTTTTTTCTTACGCCCCTGTCCCTGGTTCTACACTGATGTAACTTGTCTACGGATCTCAAGACTATGCAGAGCCTAAGGGATCGGGGTGTCTCCCTCGAGAGGTCCCCCAACTGTTGTAATTAACTTTTATGGTGGGGGTGACTGGAGTGGTTACAGTGCACCTCCATCTGACGCCGATAGGTGAACTTCACCTTCTTTCCCTGTCGGAGTCAGATTTCCACGTCCTTTCTAGGACGTATTGGGTTTCCTTTGGGAAAAGGACTGGGTAGGGATGGGTCCTGCCCCAGCCCTAGTGGGACTAGGTTTTTATCGTATAATGTATTCTCTAATACATCTTCTCTCTCTTTTTATTTTTCCATTTCTTGCTATGCTCTACCCTCCCCCTTCTTCCTTACCCACCCCCCCATCCTTCATCAGTTACAGGGTCTTGCTGGACTTCCTACCTTGAGATCAGATCGCGGTGGTGCTCGGGAGAACTCTCATATGCCAGGGACAGCGTCCATGACTGGTAAGTTTACCTTACACATAGCACCATGCTCCCAACTACACCATGACTGACACCCAACCAATGAACCTGATACTCCGGATCTTTTCCCACAACGTGCAGGGACCCAACTCCCCAGTAAAAAGACATAAAATAATGCAACAGCTTCACGCACTGCACGCAGAAGTAGCGCTGGTTCAAGAGACACACTTCCCAACTTCCTATAATCCCTCATTCCTTCACAAAAATTTCACTCAATTCCACCTAGCAAATGCGGCCAACAAGATGAGAGGCGTGGCAGTATGTTTTTCGAACAAGGTTCACTTCTTGCACACCAAAGTAATCAAATATCCTGATGACCGTTACATTCTAGTTACTGGCACAACCAACGGGGAGGTGTACACGTTTGTATTCTATTATGCCCCTAACACGCACCAAGACAAATTTTTTGAAGCTGTTCTTCAGACCCTGAAGCCTCACTTTCTAGGCACAGTAGTTCTGGGTGGTGACTCTAACACACCTTTTGATCTCTCTTCAGACAAGTCCAATCCCCAAATCCCAAAAGCCAAGAGACCGCCCAGACATAGCCAACAAGATGAGAGGCGTGGCAGTATGTTTTTCGAACAAGGTTCACTTCTTGCACACCAAAGTAATCAAATATCCTGATGACCGTTACATTCTAGTTACTGGCACAACCAACGGGGAGGTGTACACGTTTGTATTCTATTATGCCCCTAACACGCACCAAGACAAATTTTTTGAAGCTGTTCTTCAGACCCTGAAGCCTCACTTTCTAGGCACAGTAGTTCTGGGTGGTGACTCTAACACACCTTTTGATCTCTCTTCAGACAAGTCCAATCCCCAAATCCCAAAAGCCAAGAGACCGCCCAGACATAGCTTGCGGGTAGCGCAGACCATACAGTCTCATGGCTTGGTTGACATATGGAGGGAAATGAACCCCCGAACCAGGGACTACACGCACTATTCCATCCCACACCAAACGCACTCCAGGATAGACCACATCTTTGTTTTATCACGTATAATCCCAAGGGTGGAAGCCTCCAAAATACACGATACATCTTTATCTGATCACTCTATGATGACCCTTACCCTCAGAGGTCGAGTCGGAGAGAGGAGGCCCTTCAGATGGTGCCTCAATGAAGCTCTGTTGAGCAATCCGGCACATTGCACAATACTGGACACAACATTATCGGAGTACTTTCTAGACAACGACACTGATTCGATCTTGCCAGGCACTCTGTGGGAGGCACATAAGGAGGTGATGAGAGGTAGACTCATTCAGCTTTCATCCCAACTTGAATGGAAAAGAAGGGCAGAAATACAACAGTTGACGGAAGACTTTCGCTCGCTCAGTAAACGCCATAAAAGCAACCCCACCCCGGACAGTCTGGCTAAGCTTGACTCGGCTCGAGTCAAATTAAATCTCTCCCTCACTACATCAGCCGAGAAGCATCTAAGATGGACAGGGGCTCGCTTTTACTACCAAAAAGACAGGATAGGCTCTAAACTGGCAGCTAAACTGAGTCCAAAGACGCGCATCCTTGCCTACCCCAAGATCTGCACCAAGATGGGAAATTTAACCCAAAATCCAGTGTGAATCATGGACTCCTTCCATGACTTCTACTCCCACCTATATAAAGCCCTACGTCATACACAACCCAAGACAGGAGAAGCATTTCTCCAAGATCTCAACTTACCACAACTAAAGCGTACCCACCAAGAACTACTAGACAAACCTTTATCCTCAGACGAAATAGTGGACGTTATAAAATCTTTGAAATTAGCCTCAGCTCCAGGACCTGATGGCTTCTCAGTCTGTTACTATAAAAAATTTGGCTTACGCCTGGCTCCCTACATGGCTCGTTTCTTTAACTCTCTCTGGGATGGAGCCCCCCCTACCTAGTGACTAGGGATGAGCTTCGCATTCGAGTCGAACCCATGTTCGACTCGAACATCGGCTGTTCGATCGTTCACCGAATTGCGAACGTTATGGGCCGTTCGCGCCAAATTCGTGTGGTGCATCGCGGCCCATAATTCACTGCGGCATGCAGTGCATTGCTGGCTGATGATTGGCCAAGCATGCACTATGACCCGCATGCTTGGCTAATCACAGCACAGTCGGTAGAGAGAGCTGTAATTGGCCAAAGCCAGGGTGGCTTTGGCCAATTACGGCTCAGGGGATTTAGAACACGCCGCACACTATATAAGGTAGCCTGCATGGCAGGCCTGTGTAGTGTGTTCCGCATTGCTGAGAGATAGAGAGAGAGACTGTGTCATTTCATTTGAGTTAGCTAGATTAGGCAGGACAGTCAGTCAGTTAGCTGCACTCACAGTGTATTGTGTATATATATATATGCATCCCAGGTGTTGTATATATATACACTGTATTCAGTTTAGCTAGATCTGTTCCTGTTATCTTCCTACTGACAGGCAGGCTTGCCTTGTTACAGTATTTAAAGCTACCTGAAGAAAATTGCTGGTGTTCTTTTGATCCTATTAGTACCACAGTCAGGCAGCTAGACTATTTACAGTTAGTGTAGTGCTTCCTCCTCACAGTGTTCAGGAGTAAGTTTAGTGTGACCTCTGCACAGTGTTCAGCTAAAAACTAAAAGTTAGTGTAGTGCACAGTGTTCAGCTAAAGCTACAAGTTAGGGTAGTGCGTCCTCCTCACAGTGTTCAGCTAAAGCTACAAGTTAGTTTAGTGTGACCTCTGCACAGTGTTCAGCTAAAGCTACAAGTTAGGGTAGTGCGTCCTCCTCACAGTGTTCAGATAAAACTACAAGTTAGTGTAGTGAGACCTCTGCACAGTGTTCAGCTAAAGCTACAAGTTAGTGTAGTGCGTCCTGCTCACAGTGTTCAGCTAAAACTATATGTTAGTGTAGTGAGACCTCTGCACAGTGTTCAGCTAAAACTACAAGTTAGTGTGGTGCTTCCTCCTCACAGTGTTCAGCTAAAACTACAAGTTAGTGTAGTGCGACCTCTGCACAGTGGTCAGCTAAAGCCACAAGTTAGTGTAGTGCGTCCTCCTCACAGTGTTCAGCTAAAACTACAAGTTATTGTAGTAAGACCTCTGCACAGTTTTCAGCTAAAGCTACAAGTTATTGTAGTGCTTCCTCCTCACAGTGTTCAGCTAAAGCTACAAGTTAGTGTAGTGCGTCCTCCTCACAGTGTTCAGCTAAAGCTACAAGTTAGTGTAGTGCGACCTCTGCACAGTGTTCAGCTAAAGCTACAAGTTAGTGTAGTGCGACCTCTGCACAGTGTTCAGCTAAAGCTACAAGTTAGTGTAGTGCGTCCTGCTCACAGTGTTCAGCTAAAACTACAAGTTAGTGTAGTGAGACATCTGCACGGTGTTCAGCTAAAGCTACAAGTTAGTGTAGTGCGTCCTCCTCACAGTGTTCATCTAAAACTACAAGTTAGTGTAGTGCAACCTCTGCACAGTGTTAAGCTAAAGCTACAAGTTAGTGTAGTGCGTCCTGCTCACAGTGTTCAGCTAAAACTACAAGTTAGTGTAGTGCGACCTCTGCACAGTGTTCAGCTAAAGCTAAAAGTTAGTGTAGTGCATCCTGCTCACAGTGTTCAGCTAAAACTGCAAGTTAAAGTAGTGAGACCTCTGCACAGTGTTCAGCTAAAACTACAAGTTAGTGTAGTGTGTCCTCCTCACAGTGTTCAGCTAAAGCTACAAGTTAGTGTAGTGCAACCTCTGCACAGCGTTCAGCTAAAGCTACAAGTTAGTGTAGTGCGTCCTGCTCACAGTGTTCAGCTAAAACTACAAGTTAAAGTAGACCTCTGCACAGTGTTCAGCTAAAGCTACAAGTTAGTGTAGTGCGTCCTCCTCACAGTGTTCAGCTAAAGCTACAAGTTAGTGTAGTGCGTCCTCCTCACAGTGTTCAGCTAAAACTACAAGTTAGTGTAGTGCAACCTCTGCACAGTGTTCAGCTAAAGCTACAAGTTAGTGTAGTGCATCCTCCTCACAGTGTTCAGCTAAAACTACAAGTTAGTGTAGTGAGACCTCTGCACAGTGTTCAGCTAAAGCTACAAGTTAGTGTAGTGCGTCCTGCTCACAGTGTTCAGCTAAAACTACAAGTTAAAGTAGTGAGACCTCTGCACAGCGTTCAGCTAAAGCTACAAGTTAGTGTAGTGCGTCCTGCTCACAGTGTTCAGCTAAAACTACAAGTTAAAGTAGTGAGACCTCTGCACAGTGTTCAGCTAAAGCTACAAGTTAGTGTAGTGCGTCCTCCTCACAGTGTTCAGCTAAAGCTACAAGTTAGTGTAGTGCGTCCTCCTCACAGTGTTCAGCTAAAACTACAAGTTAGTGTAGTGCAACCTCTGCACAGTGTTCAGCTAAAGCTACAAGTTAGTGTAGTGCATCCTCCTCACAGTGTTCAGCTAAAACTACAAGTTAGTGTAGTGAGACCTCTGCACAGTGTTCAGCTAAAGCTACAAGTTAGTGTAGTGCATCCTGCTCACAGTGTTCAGCTAAAACTACAAGTTATAGTAGTGAGACCTCTGCACAGTGTTCAGCTAAAGCTGCAAGTTAGTGTAGTGTGTCCTCCTCACAGTGTTCAGCTAAAGCTACAAGTTTGTGTAGTGCGTCCTCCTCACAGTGTTCAGCTAAAACTACAAGTTAGTGTAGTGAGACCTCTGCACAGTGTTCAGCTAAAGCTACAAGTTAGTGTAGTGCATCCTCCTCACAGTGTTCAGCTAAAACTACAAGTTATTGTAGTAAGACCTCTGCACAGTGTTCAGCTAAAGCTACAAGTTATTGTAGTGCTTCCTCCTCACAGTGTTTAGCTAAAGCTACAAGTTAGTGTAGTGCGACCACTGCACAGTGTTCAGCTAAAGCTACAAGTTAGTGTAGTGCGTCCTGCTCATAGTGTTAAGCTAAAACTACAAGTTAAAGTAGTGAGACCTCTGCACAGTGTTCAGCTAAAGCTACAAGTTAGTGTAGTGCGTCCTCCTCACAGTGTTCAGCTAAAGCTACAAGTTAGTGTAGTGCGTCCTCTTCACAGTGTTCAGCTAAAACTACAAGTTAGTGTAGTGCAACCTCTGCACAGTGTTCAGCTAAAGCTACAAGTTAGTGTAGTGTGTCCTCCTCAAGTGTTCAGCTAAAACTACAAAGTTAGTGTAGTGCGTCCTCCTCACAGTGTTCAGCTGAAACTACAAGTTAGTGTAGTGTGACCTCTGCACAGTGTTCAGCTAAAGCTACAAGTTAGTGTAGTGCGTCCTGCTCACAGTGTTCAGCTAAAACTACAAGTTAGTGTAGTGCTTCCTCCTCACAGTGTTAAGCTAAAGCTACAAGTTAGTGTAGTGCGTCCTCCTCACAGTGTTCAGCTAAAACTACAAGTTAGTGTAGTGCGACCCCTGCACAGTGTTCAGCTAAAGCTACAAGTTAGTGTAGTGCGTCCTCCTCACAGTGTTCAGCTAAAACTACAAGTTAGTGTAGTGAGACCTCTGCACAGTATTCAGCTAAAGCTACAAGTTAGTGTAGTGCGTCCTGCTCACAGTGTTCAGCTAAAGCTACAAGTTAGTGTAGTACGTCCTCCTCACAGTGTTCAGCTAAAACTACAAGTTAGTGTAGTGAGACCTCTGCACAGTGTTCAGCTAAAGCTACAAATTAGTGTAGTGTGTCCACAGTGTTCAGCTAAAACTACAAGTTAGTGTAGTGCATCCTCTTCACAGTGTTCAGCTAAAACTACAAGTTAGTGTAGCGCATCCTGATCACAGTGTTCAGCTAAAACTACAAGTTAGTGTAGTGCATCCTCTTCACAGTGTTCAGCTAAAACTACAAGTTAGTGTAGCGCATCCTGATCACAGTGTTCAGCTAAAACTACAAGTTAGTGTAGTGCGACCTCTACACAGTGTTCAGCTAAAGCTACAAGTTAGTGTAGTGTGTCCTTCTCACCGTGTTCAGCTAAAACTACAAGTTAATGTAGTGAGACCTCTGCACAGTGTTCAGCTAAAGCTACAAGTTAGTGTAGTGCGTCCTGCTCACAGTGTTCAGCTAAAACTACAAGTTAATGTAGTGAGACCTCTGCACAGTGTTCAGCTAAATCTACAAGTTAGTGTAGTGCGTCCTGCTCACAGTGTTCAGCTAAAACTACAAGTTAGTGTAGTGAGACCTCTGCACAGTGTTCAGCTAAAGCTACAAGTTAGTGTAGTGTGTCTTGTTCACAGTGTTCAGCTAAAACTACAAGTTAAAGTAGTGAGACCTCTGCACAGTGTTCAGCTAAAGCTGCAAGTTAGTGTAGTGCTTCCTCCTCACAGTGTTCAGCTAAAGCTACAAGTTAGTGTAGTACGTCCTCCTCACAGTGTTCAGCTAAAACTACAAGTTAGTGTAGTGCAACCTCTGCACAGTGTTCAGCTAAAGCTACAAGTTAGTGTAGTGCGTCCTCCTCACAGTGTTCAGCTAAAACTACAAGTTATTGTAGTAAGACCTCTGCACAGTGTTCAGCTAAAGCTACATGTTATTGTAGTTCTTCCTATTCACAGTGGAAGAAAATATTACAGCGCACACATGCAAAAAAGACATTTACCTCAAGCAAGGCTAGTTTAAAACACCTAAGCATTTCCAGAAAAACATTTTAAAAAAATATGGGGATTTGGTCACACCATATTGCTATATGGTGCTAAGCCCACTTACTGAGACAAAGTATCCCATAATCAGTGGGTCCTACACTATCCATGGAGTGGGAGAACCTGCATCTCTGAACCATGAGAGCATTGCACTCTTCTAAATGGGAGAATCATAAGGTCTCCACCCATGACACAAGTGGACACTAATTAAAGGTACTTATGTTATGTAGTGAGGTGCTCCGCATCCAAAAGGATTTGGTCAGAATCCATACAATATACAAACAAGATATTTGGGGGGCACACTTTAAAAAATGCACTAAAGATGGTGCAGCCATAAGACCATACAGCAGAAGAAAATATTACAGCACACACATGCAAAAAAGACATTTATCTCAAGCAAGGCTAGTTTAAAACACCTAAGCATTTCTAGAAAAACATTTTCAAAAAATATGGGGATTTGGTCACACCATATTGTTATATGGTGCTAAGCCCACTTACTGCGACAAAGTACCCCATAATCAGTGGGTCCTACACTATCCATGGAGTGGGAGAACCTGCATCTCTGAACCATGAGAGCATTGCACTCTTCTAAATCGGAGAATCATAAGGTCTCTACCCATGACACAAGTGCGAACTCTGCACAGTGTTCAGCTAAAGCTACAAGTTATTGTAGAGCGTCCTCCTCACAGTGTTCAGCTAAAGCTACAAGTTAGTGTAGTGCGTCCTCCTCACAGTGTTCAGCTAAAACTACAAATTAGTGTAGTGCGACCTCTGCACAGTGTTCAGCTAAAGCTACAAGTTAGTGTAGTGCGTCCTCCTCACAGTGTTCAGCTAAAAGTACAAGTTATTGTAGTAAGACCTCTGCACAGTGTTCAGCTAAAGCTACAAGTTATTGTAGTGCTTCCTGCTCACAGTGTTCATCTAAAGCTACAAGTTAGTGTAGTGCGACCTCTGCACATTGTTCAGCTAAAGCTACAAGTTAGTGTAGTGCATCCTCTTCACAGTGTTTAGCTAAAACTACAAGTTAGTGTAGCGCATCCTGATCACAGTGTTCAGCTAAAACTACAAGTTAGTGTAGTGCGACCTCTACACAGTGTTCAGCTAAAGCTACAAGTTAGTGTAGTGCGTCCTCCTCACAGTGTTCAGCTAAAAGTACAAGTTATTGTAGTAAGACCTCTGCACAGTGTTCAGCTAAAGCTACAAGTTATTGTAGTGCTTCCTCCTCACAGTGTTCATCTAAAGCTACAAGTTAGTGTAGTTCGACCTCTGCACAGTGTTCAGCTAAAGCTACAAGTTAGTGTAGTGCGTCCTGCTCACAGTGTTCAGCTAAAACTACAAGTTAAAGTAGTGAGACCTCTGCACAGTGTTCAGCTAAAGCTACAAGTTAGTGTAGTGCTTCCTCCTCACAGTTTTCAGCTAAAGCTACAAGTTAGTGTAGTGCCTCCTGCTCACAGTGTTCAGCTAAAACTACAAGTTAGTGTGGTGCGACCTCTGCACAGTGTTCAGCTAAAGCTACAAGTTAGTGTAGTGCGTCCTCCTCACAGTGATCAGCTAAAGCTACAAGTTAGTTTAGTGTGACCTCTGCACAGTGTTCAACTAAAGCTACAATTTAGTGTAGTGCGTCCTGCTCACAGTGTTCAGTTAAAACTACAAGTTAGTGTAGTGCATCCTTCTCACAGTGTTCAGCTAAAACTACAAGTTAGTGTAGTGCGACCTCTGCACAGTGTTCCCCTAAAACTACAAGTTAGTGTAGTGCGTCCTCCTCACAGTGTTCAGCTAAAGGTGCAAGTTAGTGTAGTGCGTCCTACTCACATTGTTCAGCTAAAACTACAAGTTAGTGTAGTGCATCCTCCTCACAGTGTTCAGCTAAAACTACAAGTTAGTGTAGTGCGACCTCTGCACAGTGTTCCCCTAAAGCTACAAGTTAGTGTAGTGCGTCCTCCTCACAGTGTTCAGCTAAAACTAAAAGTTTGTGTAGTGAGACCTTTGCACAGTGTTCAGCTAAAGCTACAAGTTAGTGTAGTGCGTCCTGCTCACAGTGTTCAGCTAAAACTACAAGTTAGTGTAGTGCATCCTCCTCACAGTGTTCAGCTAAAACTACAAGTTAGGGTAGTGCGACCTCTACACAGTGTTCAGCTAAAGCTACAAGTTAGTGTAGTGCGTCCTCCTCACAGTGTTCAGCTAAAAGTACAAGTTATTGTAGTAAGACCTCTGCACAGTGTTCAGCTAAAGCTACAAGTTATTGTAGTGCTTCCTCCTCACAGTGTTCATCTAAAGCTACAAGTTAGTGTAGTTCGACCTCTGCACAGTGTTCAGCTAAAGCTACAAGTTAGTGTAGTGCGTCCTGCTCACAGTGTTCAGCTAAAACTACAAGTTAAAGTAGTGAGACCTCTGCACAGTGTTCAGCTAAAGCTACAAGTTAGTGTAGTGCTTCCTCCTCACAGTTTTCAGCTAAAGCTACAAGTTAGTGTAGTGCCTCCTGCTCACAGTGTTCAGCTAAAACTACAAGTTAGTGTGGTGAGACCTCTGCACAGTGTTCAGCTAAAGCTACAAGTTAGTGTAGTGCGTCCTCCTCACAGTGATCAGCTAAAGCTACAAGTTAGTTTAGTGTGACCTCTGCACAGTGTTCAACTAAAGCTACAATTTAGTGTAGTGCGTCCTGCTCACAGTGTTCAGTTAAAACTACAAGTTAGTGTAGTGCGTCCTCCTCACAGTGTTCAGCTAAAACTACAAGTTAGTGTAGTGCGACCTCTGCACAGTGTTCCCCTAAAACTACAAGTTAGTGTAGTGCGTCCTCCTCACAGTGTTCAGCTAAAGGTGCAAGTTAGTGTAGTGCGTCCTACTCACATTGTTCAGCTAAAACTACAAGTTAGTGTAGTGCATCCTCCTCACAGTGTTCAGCTAAAACTACAAGTTAGTGTAGTGCGACCTCTGCACAGTGTTCCCCTAAAGCTACAAGTTAGTGTAGTGCGTCCTCCTCACAGTGTTCAGCTAAAACTAAAAGTTTGTGTAGTGAGACCTTTGCACAGTGTTCAGCTAAAGCTACAAGTTAGTGTAGTGCGTCCTGTTCACATTGTTCAGCTAAAACTACAAGTTAGTGTAGTGCATCCTCCTCACAGTGTTCAGCTAAAACTACAAGTTAGTGTAGTGCGACCTCTGCACAGTGTTCAGCTAAAGCTACAAGTTAGTGTAGTGCGACCTCTGCACAGTGTTCAGCTAAAACTACAAGTTTGTGTAGTGCGTCCTCATCACAGTGTTCAGCTAAAGCTACAAGTTAGTGTAGTGAGACCTCTGCACAGTGTTCAGCTAAAGCTACAAGTTAGTCTAGTGCGTCCTCTTCACAGTGTTCAGCTAAAGCTACAAGTTAGTTTAGTTTGACCTCTGCACAGTGTTCAGCTAAATCTACAAGTTAGTGTAGTGCTTTCTCCTCACAGTGTTCAGTTAAACCTACAAGTTATTTTTTTGCAAGCTCTGCAAAGTGTTCAGCTAAAGCTACCTGTAGAAGGATGGTGGTGTTTTTCTGATCCTATCACTACCGCAGGCAGCAAAATAAGCTACAAGTTATTTTTTGACAAGCTCTGCACAGTGTTCAGCTAAAGCTACCTATAGAAGGTTGGTGGTGTTCTCATACTACAGGCAGGCAGTTGATTTTGCTAGCTGCAGTATCAGTACATATATATATATATATATATATATATACGCTTTGATATTTTGGAATGCTGGGGGTTTGGTGCCAAATTCCTTAGACTAATACACACCCTTTACTCTAATCCCAACGGCCCAAGTGCGTTTAATAGGGCATTACTCTGCGCCCTTTGAAATTAACAGAAGAATGAGGCAGGGATGCCCTCTATCTCCCTTGATCTTCGCAATAGCGATAGAATCACTGGCCATAGCCATCAGAACAAATACGGATATAAAAGGAGTTAAATGCGGCCAAGAGGAATATAAGTGTACCCTCTTTGCCGACAACATGCTATTGTTCCTAACATCACCGCTTATATCTACCCCCAATATGTTCCGACTAATTAGGGAGTTTGGGAATATTTCAGATCTCCAAGTAAATGTAAACAAATCGATAGCCCTAAACATATCTGTCCAACCACAATTAATAGACCAACTCAAACATCACTTTTCCTTCGCTTGGGCAGGAGACACGATTCCCTATCTAGGAATCAAACTGACCAAAAGTATTGGCAGTCTCTACACTGCCAACTATCCCCATATGTTCCGCTCTCTTGAAGCGGACCTAAAAAGGTGGTCGAAGGGAGGACTATCCTGGCTTGGGAGGCTAAATGTCGTGAAGATGACATTACTACCCCCCCATCTATTGTCAGCTTTGTTCGGGGGGATCAGAGTCATCGGTTTGCAAAAGAAATTCTATTCCGACTTAAAACCCAAGGCGGTATGGGACTCCCAAACCTATGGCTTTACTATCAAGCAGCTCAACTAGCCCAGTTTTCCATCATATATTCTAGGGGCCACAAATCTGAGTGGGTCTCCATAGAAATGCAGGCAGGCAGACACACTCGACTACTTAATCTGGAGACCGGCAAAACACAGACCAGTTATCCTAGCACCAACGCTATCTCACTCCCTGGGACTATGTGATAAGATACATGCACACGCACAACTGATATCTCCCCTGAGACCCCTTGCTCACCTCTTTCTCAACCCTGACTTTCCCCAGGTATGAATATATACGCATTTCGCTGGTGGCTGAACAAGTGACTTTTCAGAATAGGACATTTCTTAACATCAAACGGCCCCATAACATTAGGGCATTGTCGGAGCAAATTGGACATGGCAACCTCTGAACAGTTCACACTTTCACAGATCAGGCACTTCCTCCACAGGCTTTGGACTGACAAGTCGAGCCCTCCCAAGGCAACTATGTATGAACAATGGTGCTCCATCATTGGAGCTCAAAAGGGCGGCATCTCCATTATATACGCTTCTCTGGTGGATAGGGTGGACTCCCCGGCATACGCTCGATCCTGGGAAGCAGATCTCGACATCCAGCTGGATCCGGACCAGTGGTTTCAAGCCTTCCACAGATCATCTAAAGGTATCTTAAACATCTCACTGATTGATGCTAACATTAAAGTATTCACAAAATGGTACTATGTTCCAGCTAGACTTTCCAAGATGTACCCAGATGCCTCCCCCCTCTGCTTTAGAGGATGCGGGCATGTAGGCACGATGCTCCATATATGGTGGACTTGTCCCCATATAAGAAGCTACTGGAACAAATTCCTCCATGCATTACGACAAGTTACAAAAACCCAAGTTCCTCAAGACCCCATGTACATTCTCTTGAACTGCAGGGTACACAACACCCCTAAGAGCACACAACAACTTATTTTCTTCATGTGTTTGGGAGCCAAGATTACCTTAGCTAAAGCCTGGAAAAAGCAACAGTATCACTATTAGCTGCCAAACAAAAAATATCCTGGATTATGACAAAGGAACAGACAGTTGCGAAGCTGCTGGACATGGTCCAACACTTTGAAAGGGTCTGGGAACCATGGGCCTCTCATATCAGGATCCCGCTTTACCCGGGCCACCTACATACATGAAGGAATTTCCAGTGAGACCACATACCTTCTCCCCTACCCTATTTCTTTTCTTCCTCCTGCTTTCCCCCACTTTCTTTCTTAAATAGATCTCATGGTGTATAGCATCAGATTTAGTATAGGTTTGTCGTGGGCTGTATACTTCACTCTTCACAGAGCAATATACCACTCATAGATTGTCCTGAGCTGTTGATGGATAGCTATGTTCTTGATTATGATTGATCTAACCCTAAGTGTATAACCCTCTTCTCACCAATCAAGGGTCTGTTGTGACCCGGAAGACAGGCATACCCTGGGAGGGAAGGGAGGTGACAGGTGGGATACATCAGCAGGCTGGGACCACGGGCTCTGTCACTCCACAGTGTGCACCCATAGGGGTGGGGTGATTACCCTGGAGACCCTGGCGTGGTGAGACTCTAACGAGTCTTTTACACTGAGTCTACTCCACACAGTGGATATGATAAATCAGCCCAACTACATATGCAGTGGTTATAAAGGTCTAGTTGAACACATAACATCTGGATTTTGACAATCATCGGAGACAGATGATCTGAATATACCCTCTAAACCAATCTATGTCATGTGCCACAATGTTTATAGGGACTACTGAACGCCTATTTTTATCTGTTTCCAATAGAAAACATTGAAACTGGGACGATAAACGTTATATTGTTGACTCATATCTGCTACTGGATTACATATAAAGATCTATAAACAGCCATATGCCAAATGTTCAATATTTAACCCTTATTTGTTTGACACTCTTGGTAGGCTATGTTGGCCTGCTGGAGGGTATTTTATCTGTATTGCTACTTTTATATTTGTACTGATATTCTCAATAAAAACATTGAAAAGAGAAACAACATGATAGTAGGCAAGATGGCGCCGAGTCATCATCCACCCCTGTCACTAAATCACAAAGTTATCCACCTAAATCGGGCAGGAAAACCCAAAATAGCGTCTCCCCTGAAAGCCCACAGCACTACTCTCCCTCTCCAGCTTCTGGTAGCCCAGCTAAGGCAAAATTTAGGATGGATGGAGAGGGATAGAATCCCACAGCAAGCCCTGTCACTGACTCAGGGGATGATACACATGAGCTCCCAGATTCTATTGAATCCTTCCCTACTATGCACCAGCCTGTGATGGACATACTTCTGTCACTGAGAAGCTCAATGCAGTCTGACATGATAAAATGCATGCACAGATTCAACAGTGACATTCAGGCAGTGGAATCCAGAGTGGAGCACCTTGAGCACAAGATGGGGGAATATGCCTCCACCATTAATGATTTAGTGGACTCTCATGAGAAAAGAGAAGGGGATACAGAATGGATTAAGGCCAAGCTCGCAGACATTGAGGACAGAAATAGGAGAAACAATATAAAAATAAGGGGGATCCCTGAATCAATACAGCAAGCTGACCTACGCACTTTTGCCTCATCTCCGACCTCTCTGTTGTTCAAAACGCTCATCTCCGACCTCTCTGACCTAGAGATCACTATTGATAGGATTCATCGGTTACCCAAACCGTCATACTTACCCGAGCAAGTGCCCAGAGATGTAATCCTGCGTCTCCATTTTTATCACACAAAGGAGCAGTTGATAATGACAATGCGCAAAAGGGACCAAATCCCTTCACAATATCAGAACCTACAGTTCTATCCCAATATACCCTACAAATAAGAAAAAACTTAAATACCATTACTAAATTACTCAGAAACCACAAAATCATCTACAGATGGGGTTACCCCACCAAACTTTCCATTGTGAGGGACGGCCGCACACATATTGTAGATTCTCTGGAGAATGGCCTTCCTCTATTGGAAGAATGGAAAATCCTCCCTGAGCACGCAGATGACTTGAACTCAGCCAGACCAGTGCAACAGATTGAACCTGACTGGAAAAAGGTCACAAACAAAAATGCCAAATCGCAAAGTTAAACCCGGGTGGGTAATGTATCTAATATGTATCCCTGGAGTAAAATCCAGGAGAGCCAATAGGTTTGAACTCACCCCTCACCTAACTTGAGCAGCATAGTGCTGCATATGGGTATTTCTTTTCCCCTAACCTGTTACTGTTAAAGTTCACCCCTTGAGTATGTTGGTTTCACACCAGTTATATGGTTATTCAAATTTTGTGTTTTTACGTTCCTATGTTTTCTTTCTTACATTCTCAAATGTTGCCACAGTCGACGAACGCCATCAAAAGACAGGAATTCTCCACACAGCAGCCGCATGTGAAAGAATTCTGTTATGGACTACTATGCAAGCCAGGACGAACTTAGCATCCACACCAAAGAGTGAGTACAATATAATACATCACTTAACACACATTACTGACTACACGCCATACCTAAACAGGCCACAAGATAGAGACATCACCTCAATAATGAATCCATTTTACTTCTAAACACCCTAATTCCCCAAAAATGGGATTAAAAATTCTCTCCATTAATTCCAAAGGCCTTAACCACCCAACTAAGAGGAGGTCTATGTGGAAAGAAGCCCTTTCCAACAAATGTGACATTATATGTTCTCAGGAAACGCACTTTTCTGCCTCAGCACCACCTATTTGTTCTCACAGAAACTTTCCCCATATATTCACCACCAATGGCCACAATAAAACAAAAGGAGTCCTCACAGCTGTTAAAGATTCTGCAGCTTTTACCTTACATGAGGTAGCCAAGGACCCCAGAGTCCGTTACCTTATTTTAGTCTGTTACCTCAATTCAATCACATACACTATTGTGAACCTTTACACACCAAATCAGCACCAAGTCCGCTTTTTCCACAAATTGATGCTAAAGGTGCGTATCCACCTAAAGGGAAGATTAGTCCTGTGTGGCGACTTCAACGCAACACCAGACCCCGGTATGGACTCTTCTTCTGGCATCAAATGCACAAGCCCATCTCTTTTGACTTCAATACATGATCAGGAATTATTCGACGCCTGGAGGTGCCTACATGCAGGGGAAAGAGATTTTACTTTTTCTCATCACCACATAGAGCATACTCCCGAATTAACTTATTGTTAGTTGATCAAAGAACCCTAGCAAAGGTGACTTCAGCATCTATCAACACTATGACGTGGTCGGACCACGCTTCCATCACCCTTTCTCTAGAAGACTCCGCGGCTAACACCGCAACTCCAATGTGGAGGTCAAATTCTTATCTTTTGCAGCAAGTAGACTCTATAAAGTAGTGAAAAACTTTGAAAGAGTTTTTCACTACTAATGAGTCCTCTGTGCAAGATCAGTTTGTATTATGGAACGCTCATAAAGCGTATATACGAGGTATTCTTATCCAACTAGGGGCTAGGGCGGCAGCAAAAGCAAGTAAAAGAGATAACAGACAAAATGTTCCTATTAGAAACAAGCAACAAACAAAAGCCATCCACCACAATCTCCCAAAAACTCACTCAGTTGCCATATGAGCTTAGGCTCCTATTATTGGAAAGCTTTGAAAAAGCATCCAAAAAACTTAAAATAATATATTACGCTACCGGGAATAAAGCAGGTAAATTACTAGCACACAGAGTGAAGGGCTTAAGATACAAAACCAATATACCATATATACTACATCCCCTCACTAAAAATTAACTTTACCATCCTCAAGATATATCTGATGCCTTCAGCCACTATTTTAGCTCTCTGTACAATTTAAAAGATGATGTAGACACTGCCCAGCCTAACCCTGAAGCAATCAACCAATTTTTACAAAAACTAGCCATACCCACTGTTTCTCAGGAACAACTACAGACACTGAACAGGCCTTTTGGTATTAGAGATCTATAAAGCTATTGATTCCCTTCCAATAAATAAATCTCCAGGCCCAGATGGATTCACTGGGGACTACTATAAAATGTATAAGCTACTGTTAACCCCTTATCTACAACACACTTTTAACGCTGCTGCTGCCTCAGCTTCCTTCCCTCCTGAGATGCTGAATGCTATAATTGTGACCTTGCCGAAACCGGGGAAGGATCCTATCACACCACCAAAATTCAGGCCAATATCATTGCTAAACATCAATTTGAAGGTTTATGCCAAAATTATTGCTTCACGCCTATTGGACATAAACCCCCTTCTCATACATCCAGACCAGATGGGCTTTACCAAAGGCCGTCAAACGTCTGATGCCACACGCAGGCTGACAAACATCATACATCTAGCTGAACTGCATAAAAGGCCTTCTCTGTTGTTGGCGTTAGACACAGAGAAGGCCTTTGATCCCATTCATTGGCAGTATCTTGCTCAAGTACTGAAGAGGTTTGGTCTCTCAGGTCTCTTTTTTGTCTGCGAATCTAACTCTATACTCCAAACCTTCTGCCCAGGTTTACACTTCGGGAGTCTTGTCCAAGCCGTTTGATATTACGAACGGCACTAGACAGGGGTGCCCTTTGTCTCCTTTAATCTTCAATGTGCTAATGGAACCCTTAGCAATTTATATTCGATCACACCCAGGCGTTAAGGGATTCCCTATGCCAAACTCTACCCATATTATTAGCCTTTTCGCAGACAACATCATTATGATTCTGACTGATGTGGAAACTTCTCTGGCTTCGATCCACTCAGCTTTAGAACTAGGAATGAGCTTCGTGTTCGAGTCAAACCCATGTTCGACTCGAACATCGTTTGTTTGACTGTTCGTGGAATTGCGAACATTATGGTCTGTTTGCACCAAATTCGTGTGGCGCATCACGGCCCATAATTCACTGCGGCATCTCAGTGCATTGCTGGCTGATGATTGGCCAAGCATGCACTATGACCCGCATGCTTGGCCAATCACAGCGTCGTCAGTAGAGAGAGCTGTAATTGGCCAAAGCCAGGGTGGATTTGGACAATTATGGCTCAGGGGGTTTAGAACACGCCCCACACTATATAAGGCCACCTAAACGGCTGCCCTGTGTAGTGTGTTACGGCATGCTGAGAGATAGATAGAGAGAGAGACAGTGTCATTTCATTTGAGTTAGCTAGATTAGGCAGGACAGTCAGTCAGTTAGCTGCACTTACAGTGTATTGTGTATATATATGCATCCCAGGTGTTGTATATATATATATATATATATATATATATATATATATATATATATATACATACACTGTATTCAGTTTAGCTAGATCCGTTCCTGTTATCTTCCTACTGACAGGCAGGCTTGTCTTGTTACAGTATTTACAGCTACCTGAAGAAAATTGCTGGTGTTCTTTTGATCCTATTAGTACCAGAGTCAGGCAGCTAGACTATTTACAGTTAGTGTAGTGCGTCCTCCTCACAGTGTTCAGCTAAAGCTAGAAGTTAGTTTAGTGTGACCTCTGCACAGTGTTCAGCTAAAGCTACAAGTTAGTTTAGTGCGACCTCTGCACAGTGTTCAACTAAAGCTACATGTTAGTGTAGTGTGTCCTCTGAACAGTGTTCATCTAAAGCTACAAGTTAGTGTAGTGCGTCCTCCTCACAGTGTTCAGTTAAATCTACAAGTTAGTGTAGTGCGAACTCTGCACAGTGTTCAGCTAAAGCTACAAGTTAGTGTAGTACGTAAGCTGAACAGTGTTCATCTAAAGCTACAAGTTAGTATAGTGCATCCTCCTCACAGTGTTCAGCTAAAGCTACAAGTTAGTGTAGTGCATCCTCTGAACAGTGTTCATCTAAAACTACAAGTTAGTGCAGTGCGTCCTCCTCACAGTGTTCAGCTAAAACTACAAGTTAGTGTAGTGCGACCTCTGCACAGTGTTCAGCTAAAGCTACAAGTTAGTTTAGTGCGACCTCTGCACAGTGTTCAGCTAAAGCTACAAGTTAGTGTAGTGAGACCTCTGAACAGAGTTCATCTAAAGCTACAAATTAGTGTAGTGCGTCCTCCTCACAGTGTTCAGCTAAAGCTACAAGTTAGTGTAGTGTGACCTCTGCACAGTGTTCAGCTAAAGCTACAAGTTAGTGTAGTGCGTCCTCTGAACAGTGTTCAGCTAAAGCTACAAGTTAGTGTGGTGCGACCTCCTCACAGAGTTCAGCTAAAGCTACTTGTAGAAAGTTGGTGGCGTTTTCCTGATCTTATCACTACCGCAGGCAGCTAAAGTATTTACACGTTAGTGTAGTGCGACCTCTGCACAGTGTTCAGCTAAAGCTTCCTGTAGAAGGTTGGTGGTGTTTACCTGATCCTATCACTACCGCAGGCAGCTAAAGTATTTACACGTTAGTGTAGTGCGACCTCTGCACAGTGTTCAGCTAAAGCTACCTGGCTACCTGTAGAAGGTTGGTGGTTTTCTCATACTGTAGGCAGGCAGTTGATTTTGCTAGCTGCAGTATCTATATATATATATATCTATCCCAGCTTAGTGCAGCTACAGGCCATAAGTATGTGTGGAAGGCCAACAAGGAGAGGCAGACAGTCACAAGCCAATAAAAGAGGGCAAGCAGGCTCTGTGTCTAGAGGCAACGGTGCTGGTCATGGAGACGGTGCATCCTCATCAGCACGTGGCTGTGGGACACGCTTGGCCGCAACATGTGGAAGACTTGGTCGAGTGGATGATCAAGCCATCCTCATCCTCCCTCACCCATGCTCAGGGTACTTTGTCTGGCAAAGCAGCTGCCAACGCGGCCTCTTCCCTCGGCTCAATGGCATCAGTGACTCCTTCCCTAGCCCCACCATGTCCTCCTGAGGAGTCCCTCGAACTGTTTGACCACAGTGTTGGGTACATGCTCCAGGAGGAAAACAATGTCTTGGCCTTGCTGGACAGGGCGGTCAGCGGTAAGGTGCATATTACCACTGACTCATGGTCCAGGAGGCATGTACAGAGATGTTACCTAAGTTTCACAGCGCATTGGGTCACTCTGCTGGCAGCTGGGAAGGATGCAGGACAAGGTGCAGTAGTGTTGGAGGTTGCTCCGCCACCACGCCTCCAAAATGCCACTACTAATGATTGTGACACACCTCTCTCCTCCACCCCCTCCTCTTCTTCTTCCTCCATGGCCTCTTTCTGTGCTTTGTCCTCGGAACCAGCGATGCTCCGTAGCCGTTCAAGGGGCTACGCAAGTACGCAGGCCAAAAGATGCCATGCGGTGCTTGATCTGGTGTGCTTGGGGGACAGGAGCCACACTGGGGCAGAGGTTCTGTCAGCTCTGTAGGGGCATGTTCAGAGGTGGTTGACGCCATGCCAACTTAAGGCAGGAATGGTGGTTTGCGACAATGGCACCAACCTCCTCTCCGCCCTCTGACAGGGACAACTGACCCATGTGCCCTGTTTGGCTCACGTCCTTAACTTGGTGGTGCAGCGGTTCTTGGGCAGGTACCCGGGCTTACAGGATGTCCTGAGGCAGGCCAGGAATGTCTGTGTGCATTTCTGCTGGTCATATAATGCCAGTGCTCGGCTGGCTGACCTCCAAAAGGAATTTAACCTGCCCAAGAACCGCCTAATCTGTGACATGCCCACCAGGTGGAACTCAACGTTGGCCATGCTACAGCAGCTGCACACGCAGCAGAGGGCCATCAATGAGTACCTGTGTGACTATGGCACCAAGACAGGGTCAGGGGAGCTTGTTTTTTTTCCCCACGCCAGTGGGCCATGATCAGGGATGCATGCACTCTCCTATCACCATTTGAGGAGGCCACGAGGATGGTGAGCAGTGACAGTGCATGCATCAGTGACACTGTCCCCCTTGTCCACCTGTTGGAGCACACGCTGCATGGAATAATAAACAGGGCACTTGAGGCAGAACAGAGGCAGGAAGAGGAGGACTTCCTTAGCTCTCAAGGCCCCCTTTATCCAGACAATGTTCCTGCGTGCCCGCCAATCACACAGGAAAAGGACGAGGAGGAGGAGGAAGATTGTGTCAGTATGGAGGTGGAGCCTGGCACTCAGCATCAGCAGCAGTCTTTAAGGGATCATTTAGAGTCCCAAGAAACACATGGACTTGTACGTGGCTGGGAGGAAGTGGTTAGTGACCCAGAGGACTCCGGACCAAATGCCTCAGCAAACCTACGCTGCATGGCCTCCCTGATCCTGCAAAGCCTGCAGAAGGATCCTTATGTTCTAATAGGGGAATGGCGCTGTTCACAGATAATGGAAAAATCAAAAAACGCAACCACAGCCCACCAGAAAATGGGAAAAAGAAAATATGAATAAAAAATAAAAATATAATTTATGAAAGTAATAAACAATACAGGTGCGGTGTGCAGCAAAATGTGTGAAGATTCTAACTCAATTCCTATGAATTAATCCCTTAGGTTAATAACAGAAGGTGTAAATATGCAAGTCATTACCAAAGGTGAAAAAACGCAAAATCATACATAGTACAGAGTGGATAAAAATGACATAAAAATGACATAAAAAGTGATAACAACATTAAAATTCCCACTCATGTGCCAAATATCATACACAATACATAAAATATACATGTAAGTGATCCAAATAAACATCTGTGATCATCCTGAAGTTGAGAAGATAAATAAAAAAGTGGAAATGTATGTGAAAGGTGAATTGATCAAAAAATGAGGATATTAATTAATAAATATGTGCCATCAAACAGATATATGAATAAATATGTGATGCACTCAAAAACGTCCAATATAAATGGTCCAATGAAGATATATCAGACAGGTGTGTGATCCCCAGCAAGTTTCAGTGTTAGTGTGTCCGTATCTGGCAGGCCCCCTCTTGTGCCCTCACTCACCAGAAAGCCCAACACCTGCAGGGGTGAAGGGCATGAATCAATCCTGTGGCCGGAATGCTGGAGTCCCAGGATCCCCCTCTCAGGTTCAACGAGCCCCTTCCCACTGGATCCACGTTGTTCTTACATAAGTATCCACCGGAACAAAATATGTGTGGAGAAACATGGAATCCACATAGTGTAAGTCCATTAAAAAGAGTTTATTGTTCAAAAAAATGATAGATAAGTTAAAAACGGGAGCTGACAGTGCTCGCCTAGCAAAAACAAAAAACGGATAGTGTCTAGGCAGCGAGGTGACGGCGTGCGTTCCACCGGCTTGGCTGCCGAAACCGTAAGTGCAGAGTGAGAACGTGAAAGCGACGTGTGCATACCGTATGGCCAAGCCTTCCGCGTTTCGTCATCAAGATGTCATCTGAGGCGCGGCCATCTTGGTACGCCACACGTCTTAAATAGTACAAGGAGGCGCCACAGTGTCCAATCACAGAGAGCTAATGGTGACGTCCCATCCACCCAGCGGGGAAGCAATGTAATAGCTAAAGGAGAGGGGGGAACCAACCCAATGTAGATGAAGGAAAGCATCCCCTGGTGGAGAACAGTGAAATAGCAAGATCGGGTGCCTCCGTATAATAATACAATATACATATAATATAACATAATGGTAAGCCACAATACAGCAAGGGCATACGGGCGAAAGTTGGCCCAATACATGATGCCCACTATATAACCAATGGCAATATAAAAATATTTAATACCAGTGTAAAATATAAAAATATGACAATTATAATTAGAAAAATTATTATAAAATTATTAAAAAATGATTTTGAACATGGAAAACCTAATAAATGAAAAAGTCTTTTTTTATAAATTGCACAAAAAATGTGATATCAGAATTAAAAGTGAAAATTGGTAATGGATAAAGAATATCCATACCAGTTTAAGGTCAGGAAAAAATGTAGCACCTGGAACTACCAACATGGTTTATATACATATGTGCCCTCATTATTGCACCCACCAGCATCAATGTAAAAATAAATACTGTGTTAGTGCCAAAGGATGTTTCATATCCCTGTTACTAAGGTGAAATTCATCAAGGGTCCAGTGTATGAAAAAAGGAGTAAGTATAGAGGGATTTGTGTCATCAATTTGTAAATATATAGATAAGATAAATGAAATCAAGAAAAATAAATAAGATGAGAATAAAAATGAAAATAAAAATAAAAATACGAGTAAAGATGAAATGTGCCAGAATAAAACATGAGCTAATGTGATGTTTTAGTACTAAAATATTGTATATACAACAAGGTGTGGAGAAAACTCCCATATAATATCATATGAAGAAAATAAGCCCATGTGTTTAAAGGTACATGACTCAGACGAAGGACATCAACATTCCCCATACCTTCCGATGTGGGAGGTGGCACAAACCACCCCCCCCGTCCCGTGTGGGAACTATGATCTTCACTAGATACAGGGGTTTATTCATCCCCGGGGGCAGACCACATCTCAATATGAAGGAGAACCCCATTTTTATATGTAACCAAACCCGGTACCTACAGTATTGTAAAAAGGCATACACTAATGTTCCAAAAAACGAGTAATTAAAAGTTGGATAGAAAACAATTTAAATCAATATCCACATTAAGACCTCTAGGGACCAGGCTATCCAATAAAAATATCCATCTGGTCTCGTTTTGGGATATCAGTTTTTTCTTACTACCTCCCCTCCAATTTTCCTTAATGGTATCAATGCCATAAAAAATCAGGCCTGATGGATCTCTATGGTGGTGTTCATCAAAATGTCTGGAGAGGTTGTGTTTAGGAAACCCCTTCCTGATGTTATTGATGTGTTCTCTGATGCGTACACACAAAGGTCTCGTAGTCCTGCCCACATATTGTAGTCGGCAAGGACATTCGATGACATAGGTCACATGCGTGGTGTTACAAGTAATTAATTCTCTAATATCATATTCCTTGCCATTTCTTGAGTGGAATGAGAGTCTCTTATTCCGTTGCTTCCTGCTGACCCGACAGGCCAGACCTTTGCGGCATCTAAAAAAACCTCTCATATCAGAGAATAATTTGATGTTTTTCGGGGGATCGATCACATTATGGACTAGGTGGTTTCTCAAGGTAGGTGCCCTTCTATAGATAAAACAAGGTTTTTTGGTGAGGATTTTACCCAAGGTTCTATCTGATTTTAAAATGGGCCAATATTTCCTCACTATGTGCTCTATAGTCCGATATTGGTTATTAAAGCCGGTGATAAAAGCAACATCACCAGGAGATTGTTTCTTGGTATTGTGATTCCTGATTGTAAATAGGGAATCTCTAACCATAGTCTGTATCTCCTTTTTTAACTTCAACAAGGTGTCCACATGATAGCCTTTATCCACAAACTTATTAATTACCATATCCGCTTGACTAATATAGTCGTCGGTGTTGCGGCAGTTCCTCCTTATTCTCAACAGTTGTCCTTTCGGGATGTTTTCTTTCCACTTAGGGTGGTGGCAGCTGGAGGTGGGTATATACTCGTTGCGGTCTGTGGTTTTAAAGTGCGTTTTCGTGAGTAATTCATCTCCTTCTTTGAAGATCTGTAGATCTAGGTATTCTATTGCCTTAATGTCTGATTTTCCAGTAAAAGAGATCCCATATACATTGTGGTTCAGTTCTTGCAGAAAATCCTGGAATGAATCTGAGTTGCCTTCCCACAGTATAATGATATCATCAATGTATCAGCGGTAAAACCTGATTTGAGGACGTCTGGTGCCATATATATATAGCGTTCTTCCATCATGTCCATAAATAAGTTCGCCACACTTGGGGCGTACTTGGCACCCATGGCTACACCTTTTTTCTGAACGTAAAATTCTTGTTTATACCAAAAATAGTTACTCTCCATAGCCAGCTCTAGCCCTTCCAAAATAAATTTATTTTGTTCATGTCTCAACTTAGATCTGTCAGATAAGGCCTTCTCAACACCTTTTAATCCATCCTTCTGGGAGATGCTCGTATATAACGAGTTTACATCTATTGTTGCTAGTAAACATTGGTCACCCCCTGAGACAGTTCTCAACTCCTTAATCAACTGGGCACTGTCCCTAAGATATGATTTACCCTCCACCACTAAGGGTTTCAGAAATTGGTCAATGTACTCTTCTAACCTGGAAAATAATGAATCCATACCACTTATAATTGGCCTGCCCGGTGGTTTACTCAACCGCTTATGTATTTTAGGGAGGTAGTATGTGACCGGGGTTTTGGTGGACTCTGGAATTAAATATTGAGCTTCTTTTTTATTCAAAATCCCTACCTCTGCCCCTTTTTTGACATATTTTTTCAGTTTCTTCAAATATTGTGCCTTGGGGTTACGTTTCAATTTTTTGTAGGTATTCTCGACTTTCAATAGATTCTCCATCTCTTCTTTGTATTCCACTTTCTTCAGTATAACTAATCCTCCACCCTTATCGGCGGGTCTTATCACCACTTGTTTTTTATTTCCAATTTCCTTTATTGCTTTCCAAACGTTTGCGTTTCTCGACTTCTTCTTTTTAATCTTGCTCAGATCATTTTCCACCATACGTTTAAAAGCTCCTATGCACTGATCCCCTGGAACTTTGGGATTAAAAATCGAATTGTTTCTAAGATTGGTGTGGGTGTAAATTTCAGGTTCTGACATAGAAATGACTTTCTTATTAAGGGCGTAGTGTTTCTTTATTTTCAGTTTCCTGATGAATTTCTGTAGGTCAATGAATACTTCAAATTTATCAATCCCCTTATCTGGTGCGTATTTCAACCCAAGGTCTAATACCTTCAGTTCATCATTAGAAAAAATGGCTTCACTCAGGTTGAAGATTCCCTGGCCTAATATTCCCTTCTCCTTTTTCTTCCTCCCTCCTCGTTTTCCTCTTGTCTGTTTCTTTCGTTGTCTGTGTATGTGTACTCCGGTTCCCTCTCTGAATTCCTGCTTTCTCCATTCTCTGTATTCCTCCGTGGATATGGTGGGAATGGATAACTGGGGTACCCATTCCTCCTCTGTAACCTGTTCGTACTCATAGGGAGATCCTCCCCTCTTCGAGGGTTGTGGAAATCTGACTGTGTTCCTCTCCACCCTGGGCGCTGATATTGTACTTTCGCATTCCATCTCCCAGGTGGTCTGTCTCTCGGTCTCCCCTGGAAAAAATCCCTTTCTCTTCCGTTGTCTCTCCTGTAGCCAGATGACCACTGTGAGGAGTAAGGTCTTTCTTCTCTAATGGGAGAGAATCTATTATACGTGGGTACATTGTACCGTGGGGTTACTGGAGACCTTCCATAATGGGGTTCATAATGGTCCTCCCTCCTGTTGCCTACTCGACCACGTGCATAATTAGGCGTTCTGGGTGCTCCATTCCTCATGGTGGATAAATTTTCAAACCTAGTCTGTCGGAGGATGTTCTGGTTAGGCACCCCCATCTCGGCATTATCTTCACTGGGATTATCATCCAATGAGATCTCATCATGATCTGCGTCAATGACCTCATTCTCCATCTGCCATTTATAAACCCTCCTATTGGTGTAATCCAGAACATCTCTTTTAAACTTTTTTTGTTTCTTGGCTTGGATCTCCAGGTCATATTTTTTTATGGTATCCTGTAACTCCCTCTCCTTGATTTTATAATCATTTTGGTTGCTATATGGCTGTAGGAGAGATTTGATTTCATTGATGTTAGCTTCGATCCCTCGAAGCTTCAATTGTCTTCTTTTGACTATATTCCCAAGCAATTCTTTCTCGCATTTGGAGAAAAAAGCAAACCAATCTTCCATAAGGGTGGCATCATTAAGGCCATCGTTAGGGTTCACGTCCCACCTTAACCTCCTAGGTGTCATGTTTTCCCCAATATAGGTCTCTAAGGTGGTAACATCCCACCAAACCCTGAGCTGTTTCTCTAGGGTATGCCTAAGTTGTTTAAATAGGCCATTCATGTCTTGTGTATTATTGACTTGTTCTTGACTGAAAACCCCTGTGAGATCAATATTTCGATTTGCTACATAGCCAAAAATGTCCATAGCTGCAGAATTAATGGGTGCACCAAAGAAGGTACCGAGGAAGATAGAAATCAAATATTCCGCGCTTAGGATCAATAATAACAAGGAACTGCAGCCCCCCAAGCAAAATGGAAACACCAAAGTGAAATCCACAAAACCAAAGTGTTCTAATAGGGGAATGGCGCTGTTCACAGATAATGGAAAAAATCAAAAAACGCAACCACAACCCACCAGACAATGGGAAAAAGAAAATATGAATAAAAAATAAAAATATAATTTATGAAAGTAATAAACAATACATGTGCGGTGTGCAGCAAAATGTGTGAAGATTCTAACTCAAATCCTATGAATTAATCCCTTAGGTTAATAACAGAAGGTGTAAATATGCAAGTCATTACCAAAGGTGAAAAAACGCAAAATCATACATAGTACAGAGTGGATAAAAATGACATAAAAATGACATAAAAAGTGATAACAACATTAAAATTCCCACTCATGTGCCAAATATCATACACAATACATAAAATATACATGTAAGTGGTCCAAATAAACATCTGTGATCATCCTGAAGTTGAGAAGATAAATAAAAAAGTGGAAATGTATGTGAAAGGTGAATTGATCAAAAAATGAGGATATTAATTAATAAATATGTGCCATCAAACAGATATATGAATAAATATGTGATGCACTCAAAAACGTCCAATATAAATTGTCCAATGAAGATATATCAGACAGGATCCTTGTATTCGTGGTTCAAGGAGAAGGACCAATACTGGCTGGTAACCCTCCTTGGTCCATGTTACAAGGGTAAGGTTGCGGACCTTATCTTGCCGTCGCAGAGGGAGCAGAGGATGAAACATCTTCGGGAGGCCTTGCAGAAAGGTCTGTGCAACACGTTCCCAGAGACTGGGAGGTTACAAACTCCTGTTTCTGGACAACGTGTTGCTGAGGCTTCGGTCAGTCAAAGAAGGAGCGGTGAAGGTGGTCGTCTGACTGATGCATTCAGACAATTTTTTAGTCCACAGCCCCAAGGTATGATCGGTTCCAGCAACCATCGCCAGCGTCTGTTGTACATGGTGCAGGAATACCTAGGGGCAAGATCTGACTTGGACACGTTTCCCACCGAAAATCCTCTGGGTTACTGGGTCTTGAGGGTGGATCACTGGCCAGAGCTTGCACAGTATGCAATTGAGCTACTGGCCTGTCCTGCATCCAGCCTTCTTTCGGAACGCACATTCAGTGCTGCTGGAGGCTTTGTAACCGATCACAGGGTGCGTCTGTCCACCGACTTGGTCGATCGACTGACCTTCATAAAAATGAATCAGTCTTGGATTACCACCAGATACCAAGCACCTGATGCTGATGTAACCGAATAATTTTTTTGGAAATGTCAGATCCCTTCAAAGACTGCCTATGCTGATGCTGAGTGACTATCCTGTTATGCTGAGTAATTATCCTCTCATCATGCTGATAGCTTGTAGGGACAATTTTGGTTCTGGGCGCCTCCACCAGTGCCTAAGGCTCAATTTTTAAGCCCCTGTTTAACAGGGGCATGTAAGTACAATTTTTGATGCAATTCTTTGCAGCAGGGCTAGTTCCTGTGCTCCATCTAGAGTATCTGTGAGGGGTTGCAGTGTTGTGGCACCAGCACCAGTGCCTAAGGCCCAATTTTTCAGCCCCTGTTTAACAGGGGCGTGTAATTACAATTTTTGGTGTAATACTTTGGCAGCAGGGCTCGTTCCTGCATTCCAACTAGAGTATCTGTGAGGGGTTGCAGTGTTGTGGCAACAGCACCAGTGCCTAAGGCCCAATTTTTCAGCCCCTGTTTAACAGGGGTGTGTAATTACAATTTTTGATGCAATACTTTGCAGCAGGGCTTGTTCCTGCGTTCCAACTAGAGTATCTGTGAGGGGTTGCAGTGTTGTGGCAACAGCACCAGTGTCTAAGGCCCAATTTTTCAGCCCCTGTTCAACAGGGACATGTAATTAGAATTCTTGATCTAATATTTCACAGCAGGGCCCGTTTCTGTGCCCACCAAGAATAACTGTGAGGACTTACAGTGTTGTGCCACCAGCACCACCACCATCACCAAAGGCCCAATTTTTCTGGCCCTGTTCAACAGGGGCATGTAATTACAAGTCTTGATCTAATATTTCACAGCAGGGCCTGTTTCTGCGCCCACCAAGAGTAACTGTAAGGACTTACAGTGTTGTGCCACCAGCACCACCACCACCAAAGGCCGATTTTTCTGGCCCTGTTTAACAGATGCATGTAATTACAATTCTTGATCTAATATTTCACAGCAGATCCCGTTTCTGCGCCCACCAAGAGTAACTGTGAGGACTTACAGTGTTGTGCCACCAGCACCACCACCATCACCAAAGGCCCAATTTTTCTGGCCCTGTTCAACAGGGGCATGTAATTACAAGTCTTGATCTAATATTTCACAGCAGGGCCTGTTTCTGCGCCCACCAAGAGTAACTGTAAGGACTTACAGTGTTGTGCCACCAGCACCACCACCACCAAAGGCCGATTTTTCTGGCCCTGTTTAACAGGTGCATGTAATTACAATTCTTGATCTAATATTTCACAGCAGTGCCCGTTTCTGCGCCCACCAAGTGTAACTGTGAGGATTTACAGTGTTGTGGCACCAGCACCACCACCACCATCACCAAAGGCCCAATTTTTCTGCCCCTGTTCAACAGGGGCATGTAATTACAATTCTTGATCTAATATTCTCACAGCAGGGCCCTGTGAGGGCTTACAGTGTTGTGGCCACAACAACACCTAAGGCCCAAATTTCTGCTGAGTATATAGGGCTGGCCCCTACTTTCAAACATCCAACTTACAAATGACTCCTACTTGCAAACGGAAGGAGACAACTGGAAGTGAGATGAAATCTACCCTATAGGAAGGGAAATTTTCTCCTGTAAGAGTTAATATGGGAAAAACTTTTCTCCTTTACACTGATGCTTTATCACCAATCCTTGTTTCACTAAAAAACACCATTTTCAAAAAACATTTGTCATTGGGGCAAAAAGTGAGGTGAAATCTTCTGAAGAGGAGCACAGACAGCAAATAAAATGTCACAGGGGTGATAACCCTTCCCTATGTTTTCCAAAAAGCTTAAAAACAGATTTTTTGGCTGGAGCTACACTTTGAAAATGCACCAGTTCAAAATTACAAACACATTCTACTTAACAACAAACCTACAGTCCCTGTCTTGTTTGCACTGCCTGTATACTGCTGTTCAGAGTATATAGGGCCTGGGGGCCCCACACCTTTACTTTTTTAATTTGGGTGCGGGGTTCCCCTTAATATCCATACAGGACCCAAAGGGCCTGGTAATGGACTTGGGGGTACCCATGCCGTTTGTCTCACTGATTTTCATCCATATTGCCAGGATACAACATTACATTAAAGCCGCAAGCAGTTTTAAATGACTTTTTTTCCTTTAAAAATGTCATTTTGTGCAGGGACTGTTCTAAGCACGGGAAACACGTGCTACTTTACAGGCATACCATAGACACCCCCCAGGTACGATATTTAAAGGAATATTTCACTTTTTTTTTTTTTTATTTAAGCATCATTAAAATCACTGCTCCCGAAAAAACTGCCTTTTTTAAAAGTTTTTTTTGCATTGATACATGTCCCCTGGGGCAGGACCGGGTTCCCCAAACCCTTTTTAGGACAATACCATGAAAATTAGCCTTTAAAATTAGAACTTTTGATTTTGAACGTTCGAGTCCCATAGACGTCAATGGGGTTCTAATGTTCGTGTGACATTTCGGTCCGTTCGCAGGTTCTGGTGCGAACCGAACCGGGGGGGTGTTCGGCTCATCCCTATTTAGAACTATTCAATAAGTTATCCTACTATAAGTTCAACGAAAGCAAATCCTACATAATGGGTCTGCATTGCTCCACCTTTGCAAATAAAACTTAGTTCAAGGTTCCCATACTCCTGGAAAGATAACTGGATACAATACCTGGGGATAACTCTCACAGCAACTTCTGACAACCTATATTCAGCCAATTACACCCCTTTCCTGGGCACTATGGGTAAGAAACTACAGGAATTATCTAACGTAGAATTGTCATGGTCAGGCCGATTAGCGGAGTTTAAGATGATAGTTCTGCCACAGCTGCTTTACCTATTCCGAACATTACCAAATCCAGTCCCCAGTTCCTTCTTCTCCAAAGCCCAATCCCTCTTAAACAAGTACCTGTGGCAAGGTAAAAAAGCAAGGTGTGCTTTTAAGAAATTAATAATGTCCAGGAGAGCTGGAGGAATTGGACATGTTTTATTGAAGGATTACCACATGGCTTTGATTCTTTCCCAGGCTAAAACATGATTTTCCCAACTACATAATCCTTGGTGGTTGGAACTGGAGAAATTGCAGGTTCCTTGTAAAATTCTGATTCTGATTTACTACTGACCAACAACTTACAGACACATGCTCATCTACATATGTCACCTATGATGGAGGCCACAATACATGCATGGAGGGCGTTTTCAACCATAAAATTCATTGACCAAATATTTAAACCCCTACCACTTACCATATCTAGCTTACCCTTGATCATCCCTGATTTACATATAGCACATTGGATCAGGGCCGGATTGGGAATAAAAACCAGCCCTGGAAATAATTTCATACCAGCCCCATAGCATTTTTATACCAGCCCAACCGCATAACGTCATTATTTTCTTGTTCACAAAAGGGAAAACCATGCATTTTAAAGCACATTTGAAGAGTGTATTATATATAGATAAGAGACATGGCATTTACAAACAGCACCAGCGGACAGGAGGTTAGAGGCTGCAGGGAGGGAAACAGGAGGTCAGAGGCTGTGGGGGGGTGGACAGGAAGTCAGAGGCTGCAGGGGGTAGACAGGAGGTCAGAGGCTGCAGGGGGCGATCTTAGAGGCTGCAGGGGGGGGACAGGAGGTCAGAGGCTGCGGGGTGGTTGGACAGGAGGTCAGAGGCTGCGGAGGGGATGATAGGAGGTCAGAGGCTGCGGGGGGCGACGACAGGAGGTCAGAGGCTGCAGGGGGGCGGACAGGAGGTCAGAAGCTGTAGGGGGGCGGACGGGAGGTTAGAGGCTGCGGGGGGTGGACAGGAGGTCAGAGGCTGTGGGGGAGCGGACGGGAGGTTAGAGGCTGCTGGGGGCGGACAAGGGGTCAGAGGCTGCAGGGGGGCAGACAGGAGGTTAGAGGCTGCGGGGGGGTGGACAGGAGGTCAGAGGCTGCAGGGGGGATGTAGGAAGAGGCACATGCCACCAGACGAGACCTCACTGAGCTCTTTACTTTTAAAAATGGGGCCTCTCTGTGCCATTGTGTCACTGCGCATGCGCCTGCCTTTCCGAAAATTGCCGAGCGTGTAGAGGCTTTCCCGAGCATGGCTAGCTTCGGAACAGCTGGCGTGTGCCCAGTTGCATGTCGGCCGGCCCCCGCAGCCATATTTTTTTCAGGCGCCGCTGCCCTCACAGCGGCCCCAGGGGCAGCCAGGCAGCTGACCCACCGGCCCACCGGCCCTGCATTGGATAGCTAGTGGAGGATCTAAGTAGCGGAGGATCTAATGGTGGGCCTGACACCCAAAACTTTTAGGGATTTACAAATAGAATATGGAATAGATGATAATGACCAATATAGGTATCTTCAAATTGCTCACTTTCTTCATAACACCCCTCAGACCTCCACCCTACTGCCATGGCGAGCAACACTTTACCTCACAAGTCCCTTTACTATCAATAAAGGAATATCGATATTTTACAATCTCTTAAATAATAAGAATGTTTTCATAAAAACTAGTAACATTACAGCATGGGAACGAGACCTGGGTGCAACGTATACCTAGGAACAATGGCAAAAAGCTCTACGCAACACATTTATTGCGATCAAGAGCGTCAATTTATGGGAACTAACTCACAAAATATTCCAACGGTGGTATTTGACACCGTACCGAACTTCAAATTTAATTCTCAATCTTCGCCACTATGTTGGAGAAACTGCAGAGGCACCGGCACATTGCCCCATGGCTTGTGGAATTGTCCATGCTTACAAGCACTGTGGTCCAGACTCCAGAGTATTCAGACTAATTTCAATGATTGTAGGGACACAGGTACAACCTCCTGCAGCTATTGCAATACTATCCCTAGGTATAGATCAATTCCCACAAACCTCAAGAACCATAGTCACCCATATCCTCCTTAGTACTAGACTATCAATAATGTGACACTGGAAAGATACAAAACCTCTTTCGATAAAAGAAGTTGTTGAGACAACTAACACCCACGCGACTTAAGAGCTAATGTTTGTTGCAGCCCACGATAATTTTCAGAGCATGAGAGCCAAGTGGTCTAGTTGGTCTGTGTGGTACAAATCTAATCATAAAGGTTAAGTCATGTGACAAACAATTGATCCTACTGCATTTTAGTAGAGCTGAGCTGTGCAACATTATAATTTCCTTTCTATGTTCTTTTCCTTTCTATTCCCTTTAGTTTTTGGCACAACTATGCTTTCTTATATTCTTAGTTCTAGCCCACGTTAAACAAAGTTATAAATCCTTATAAGTGGTATACAACATCCAGAAGTTGCTTATTACATTGTATCTACATACAAAAATTTGAATTTGTTATACATTGCGAGTTCATATGTAATGCTAATTCTACAAAGGATGTTCTGTGATGTCATTTGTTGTTCAAATATCTTTTATAACCAATAAAAATTTATTGAAATTAAATAAAGTGCCTGGGGGGTCACCTTAGCCTGCCTGTAAAATGACACATCTGTACCGTATATAGAACCTGCTGCAGAAAAGCTGACATACACAGTATATGAAGAAAAAAATTTAATTTAAATTAATTTTCCTAGCTGCAAGCCATTGCTGGCAATATAAAACTGTAAAAAAAATGGTGTGGGGGTCCCCCCCAATCCATACCAGGCCCTTTGGGTCTGGTATAGATTTTAGGGGAACCCCACCCAAAAAAATTAAATAAATGGTGTGGGGTCCCCCCATAATCCATACCAGACCAATATTCGAGAATGCAGCCTGGCAGGCTGTCCCCATCAACATAGGGACAAGGTGCTTTGGTGTGAAGGGGACAAGGTGCTTTGAAGCAGAGGGGGCAGAGCCCACCTGCCCTAAAGCACCCCCTATGTTGAGGGTATGTGGACTGGTATGGTTTAGAGGGGGCGCTCCTTCATCCCCCTTTCCTGGCCTGCCAGGCTGCATGCTCAGATAAGGGTCTGTTTTTTTTTTTTTAATTTTGGCGTGGGTTCCCCTTAAAATTCATACCCAATCCAAAGGGTCTGGTATGGATTGGAAGAGACCCCCACAGCCTTTTTTTTGTTTTTTTTATTTCTATTGCCAGCAATGTTTTTTTTATTTAAATTCAGCTGTCAGTGGGGAAGCCCGCAGATAGCTGATGACTCATCCGCTGTTAAGGACGTGGCGCCCGGCTTCCCAACCAGCTCCTTAACAACCAGCAGTTATTCACTGTGCGCTCGGTGGGCAAACATCCCGCAGAGTGCCTCAAAAATGTGGGTGTTCACCAAACATGCAAACGGGTGATGTACGGGCCAAACCTATTCTCGGCCCAAACTACTCGCCCAACACTAATAATATATAAGTTGCACATGAGGAGATGTTTCCTGCATCTGACGAAGTGCATGTATCAACTGGAATTGACAATGCAGATCTAACTGTGTATATGTAAATACTCTTATGCCCCGTGTGTGTCAGATTTTCCGGCGGAAAATGTGTGATCGGAGCGTGTTGTCGGACATTCCGACTGTGTGTGGGCTCCATCAGACTTTTTCCATCGGATTTTCCGACACACAAAGTTTGAGAGCTTGCTATAAAATTTTCCGACAACAAAATCCGTAGTCGGAAATTCAGATCGTGTGTACACAAATCTGACGCACAAAGTGCCACACATGCTCAGAATAAATTAAGAAACAAAACTATTGGCTACTACCCCGTTTATAGTCCCGATGTATGTGTTTTACATCACCGCGTTCAGAACAATTGGATTTCCCGACAACTTTGTGTGACCGTGTGTATGCAAGACAAGTTTGAGCCAACATCCGTCAGAAAAAATCCATGGATTTTGTTGTCGAAATGTCCGATCCATGTCCGACCGTGTGTACAGGGCATTACAGTGATTGGAGTGTATTTACATCTACAATGAACCTAGTTAACAGGGAAGAAGCTGTGGACCCGAGAAGAGGATTGGGGCTGCTCTGTGCCAAACCAAGGTATAATATGTTTTTTTTTTTAATTTTCCTTTAGTATCACTTTAAATCGTAAAAAAAAAGGAATTATGTTAACCAGTTGCTTTACTGCAACAGCGTGGGCCAGCTGCGCAGAATCACGTATATATGCTCTACTGATGCTGCATCCACCTACATAAGTATACTTCTTAAAAAAAACAAAAAAACAATTCCCATACTTCTCTTTTAAAGCAGTTGCTACTAACTACCGCTCAGAATCCCTCCAACTGTATCAGTCCAGTACACACTTCCTTCAACATTGCCTTAATTACTTAAAGTGATTGTAAAGTCTATAAGGAAAGTAGACAATGAATATAGGGTGTTGAACGGTCATCTCCAGACAAGTATAATATAACACAAAATGTAAAAATACATGAATATATAATTTATTATTGAAAAAAAGTTTACAAAGACATACACATATATAAACAAGGGACCAAATGTCGTCCCTATAAAAACAGTAATGTATATACAGTTAGTACACTTATATACAAGCAGTCAAAGCCGACATGTTTTTCAGTTATTTTGGTACATCCGCTTCTTCAAGGCTGAATTGCTTCATACTTTAGTCAAAACCTATTTACAAACAAAAAAGTATACATACATACATAGGTCTGTACATAATACATGAAAGAAGGGAAAAAAAAGGAAAAATGGGGGGAAGGGGGGGGTGGAGGGAAAATGTACCTCAAGGCCATCCGAGGTGTCTGAACTGAGGGGAGACCAAGAAGGAACGTGCCAAACATGAACTCCATACAAAGTACAACAATCCTGATGTATATGACTATTGTAGTCTAGGTATGAGCCGAACAACCCCCCGGTTCGGTTCGCACCAGAACCTGTAAACAGACCAAAAGTTTGCGCGAACTTTAGAACACCATTAAAGTCTAAGGGACTCAAACGTTCAAAATCAAAAGTGCTCATTTTAAAGGCTAATATGCATGGTATTGTCCTAAAAAGGGTTTGGGGACCCAGGTCCTGCCCCAGGGGACATGTATCAATGCAAAAAAAAGTTTTAAAAACGGCCGTTTTTTTGGGAGCAGTAATTTCAATGAAAATATTGAAATATTCCTTTAAATATCGTACCTGGGGGGTGTCTATAGTATGCCTGTAAAGTGGCGCATGTTTCCCGTGCTTAGAACAGTCCTTGCACAAAATGAAATTTTTAAAGGAATAAAAGTCATTTACAACTGCTTGCGGCTATAATGTAATGTCGGGTCCTGGCAATATGGATGAAAATCAGTGAGACAAACAGCATGGGTACCCCCCCTCAGTTCATTATCAGGTCCTTTGGGTCTTGTATGGATATTAAGGGGAACCCCGCACCCAAATTAAAAAAGGAAAGGCGTGGGGCCCCCAGGCCCTATATACTCTGAACAGCAGTATACAGGCGGTGCAAACAAGACAGGGACTGTACGTTTGTTGTTAAGTAGAATCTGTTTGTAATTTTGAACTGGTACATTTTTAAAGTGTAGCTCCTGCCAAAAAATCTATTTTTAAGCTTTTTGGAAAACTTAGGGAAGGGTTATCACCCCTGTAACATTTGTTTTGCTGTCTGTGCACCTCTTCAAAAGATTTCACCTCACTTTCTGTCCCAATGACCAATGTTTTTTGAAAATTTGGGGGTTTTAGTGAAACAAGGATTGGTGATACAGCATCAGTGGACAGGAGACACGTTTTTCCCACATTAACTCTTACAGGAGAGAATTTCCCTTCCTAGGGGTAGATTTCATCCCACTTCCTGTTGTCTCCTTCCGTTTGCAAGTAGGAGTCATTTGTAAGTTGGATGTTTGAAAGTAGGGGCCTGCCCTATATACTCTGCAGAAATTGGGGCCTTAGGTGTTGGTATTGCCACAACACTGTAAGCCCTCACAGTTACTCTTGGTGGGTGCAAGAACGGGCCCTGCTGTGAAATATTAGATCAAGAATTGTAAATACATGCCATTATTGAACAGGGGCAGAAAAATTGGACCTTTGGTGGTGGTGGTGCTGGTGCCACAACACTTATGCCCCGTACACACGGTCGGATTTTCCGACGGAAAATGTGTGATAGGACCTTGTTGTCGGAAATTCCGACCATGTGTAGGCTCCATCACACATTTTCCATCGGATTTTCCGACACACAAAGTTTGAGAGCAGGATATAAAATTTTCCGACAACAAAATCCGTTGTCGGAAATTCCGATCGTGTGTACACAAATCCGACGGACAAAGTGCCACGCATGCTCAGAATAAATAAAGAGATGAAAGCTATTGGCCACTGCCCCGTTTATAGTCCCGACGTACGTGTTTTACATCACCGCATTTAGAACGATCAGATTTTCCGACAACTTTGTGTGACCGTGTGTATGCAAGACAAGTTTGAGCCAACATCCATCGGAAAAAATCCTAGGATTTTGTTGTCGGAATGTCCGAACAAAGTCCGACCGTGTATACGGGGCATAAGTCCTCACAGTTACTCTTGGTGGGCGCTGGAACGGGCCCTACTGTGAAATATTATATCAAGAATTGTAATTACATGCACCTGTTGAACAGGGGCAGAAAAATTGGGCCTTTGGTGGTGGTTGGTGGTGGTGGTGTTGCCACAACACTGTAAGCCCTCACGGTGACTCTTGGTGGGCGCAGGAATGGGCCCTGCTGTGAAATATTAGATCAAGAATTGTAATTACATGTCCCTGTTGAACAGGGGCAGAAAAATTGGGCCTTGGTCACTGGTGCTTGTGCCGCAACACTACAACCCCTCACAGATGCTATAGTTGGAGTGCACGAATGAGCCCTGCTGCAAAGTGTTGCATCAAAAATTGTAATTATATGCCCCTGTTAAACAGGGGCTGAAAAATTGGGCCTTGGGCACTGGTGCTGATGCCACAACACTGCAACCCCTCACAGATACTATAGTTGGAGCGCAGGAATGAGCTATGCTGTAAAGTATTGCATCAAAAATTGTAATTACACACCCCTGTTAAACAGGGGCAGAAAAATTGTGCCTTTGCCACCGGTGGGGGTGCCCAGAAACAAAAATGTTCTTACAAGCTATCAGGATGAAAACTGAGGAGGAAGAGGATTGTCTCCCAGCATAACAGGATAGTCACTCAGCATCAGCATAGGCAGTCTTGAAGGGATCTCACATTAAAAAAAAAAATCAATTGGTTACATCAGCATCAGGTGCTTGGTAGCTGGTGATCCAAGACTGATTCATTTTTATGAAGGTCAGCCGATCGACCGATTTGGGGGACGGGCGCACCCTGTGATCGGTTACAAAGCCTCCAGCAGCACTGAATGTGCATTCTGAAAGAACGCTGGATGCAAGGCAGGCCAGTAGCTCAATTGCATACTGTGCAAGCTCTGGCCAGTGATCCATCCTCAAGACCCAGTAACCCAGAGGATTTTAGGAGGGGGAAAGGTGTCCAAGTCTGATCTTGCCCCTAGGTAATCTTGCATCATGTGAATCAGACGCTGGAATTGCTGGAACCAATCAGACCTTAGGGCTGCGGACTAAAAAATTGTCTGAACGCAGCGGTCAGACGGCCACCTTCTCCACCATTCTTTCTGTGGCTGACCAAAGCCTCAGCAACACGTTGTCCAGGAGGACCAGGAAATTGTAACCTCCTAGGCTCTGGAAACGCGTTGCCCAAACCTTTCTGCAAGGCCTCCCGAAGATGTTTCAGCCTCTGCTCCCTCTGCAATGGCAAGGTAAGGTCCGCAACCTTACCCTTGTAAGGGGGATCAAGGAGGGTTGCCATCCAGTAATCATCCCTCCACTTGATACCACGAATACGAGGATCCTTCCGCAGGCTTTGCAGGATCAGGGAGGCCATGCAGCATAGGTTTGCTGAGGCATTCGGTCCAGAGTCCTCTGGGTCACTAAGGTCGACATGATCCGTAGTCACCTCCTCCCAGCCACGTACAAGTCCATGGGTTTCTTTGGACTGTAAATGATCCCTTGAAGACTGCTGCTGATGCTGAGTGCCAGGCTCTACCTCCATGTTGACACAATCCTCCTCCTCCTCTTCCTGTGTGATCGGCGGGCACGCAGGAACACTGTCTGGATAAAGGGGGCCTTGAGAGGTAAGGAAGTCCTCCACTTCCTCCCTCTGTTCTGCCTCAAGTGCCCTGTTCATTATTCCATGCAGCGTGTGCTCCAACAGGTGGACAAGAGGGACAGTGTCACTGATGCATGCACTGTCACTGCTCACCATCCTCATGGCCTCCTCAAATGGTGACAGGACAGTGCATGCATCCCTGATCATAGCCCACTAGCGTGGTGAAAAATAACCAAGGTCCCCTGACCCTGTCCTGGTGCCATAGTCGCATAGGTACTCATTGATGGCCCTCTGCTGTGTGTGCAGCCGCTACAGCATGGCCAACGTTGAGTTCCACCTGGTGGGCATGTCACAGATTAGGCGGTTCTTGGGCAGGTTAAATTCCTTTTGGAGGTCAGCCAGCCGAGCACTGGCATTATATGACCTGCGGAAATGAACACAGACTTTCCTGGCCTGCCTTAGGACATCCTGTAAGCCCGGGTACCTGCCCAAGAACTTCTGCACCACTAAGTTAAGGATGTGAGCCAAACAGGGCACATGGGTCAGTTGTCCCTGTCGGAGGGCGGAGAGGAGGTTGGTGCTATTGTCGCAAACCACCATACCTGGCTTAAACTGGCATGGCATCAACCACCTCTGAACCTGCCCCTGCAGAGCTGACAGAATCTGTGCCCCAATGTGGCTCCTGTCCCCCAAGCACACCAGCTCAAGCACTGCATGGCATCTTTTTTCCTGCGTGCTTGCATAGCCCCTTGAATGCCTATGTAGCACTGCTGGTTCCGAGGACAAATCAACACAGGAAGAGGCCATGGAGGAAGAAGAAGAGGAGAGGTGTGGCAGAATCACCACTAGTAGAATTTTGGAGGCATGGTGGTGGAACAACCTCCAACACTACTGCACCCTGTCCGGCATCCTTCCCAGCTGCCAGAAGAGTCACCCAGTGCGTGATGAAAGACAGGTAAGGTCCCTGTCCATGCCTGCTGGACCATGAGTCAGCTGTAATATGCACCTTACCGCTGACTGCCCTCTCCAGCGAGGCCGAGACATTGCCTTCCACATGCCGGTAGAGAGCCGGAATCGCCTTCCTTGAGAAAAAGTGGCGTTTGGGAACCTGCCACTGAGGAACTGCACATTCCACAAACTCACGGAAGGGGGCAGAGTCTACCAACTGAAAAGGCAGCAGTTGAAGTGCTAGCAATTTAGCCAAGCTAGCATTCAACCACTGGGCATGTGGATGGCTGGGAGCGAACTTCTTTCGGCGGTGCAGCAACTGGGGCAGGGGAATTTGCCTGGTACAATCTGACATCGGTGCAGATTGCCCGCAAGTACTTGGCTGTGACACACCTAATTCTACACCTTCATTCCTCTCAGTGCAGGTTTCAGAGAGGACTGAAGGTATAGTGGGGTTGGAGATCCCAGCTGATGAGGAGCAAGGAGAGGTCTGCTTTGTTCATTGGTGCGGGTCTTTTAGGTATGCTTGCCAATGAACTGCATGGCAGGTCGACATATGTTTGGTCAAGCATGTGGTGCTCAAGCGGGTGATGTTTTGGCCACGCGAAATACGCTTGAGACATATGTTGCAAATAGCAGCGGTGGGATCTGACGCACTTGTCTCAAAAAAGCCCACACCAAAGAACTTTTGGAATAAAGCGCAGAGACAGCAGCACCCTGCACATGCGGAGCTCTGCGGTGTGATGCAGTCAGTGTGCTGCCCTTAGGCTGGCCCCTGGATGGCATCCTGCCTTGTTGGAGATGTGCTTCCTCCTCCTCCTTCTCCTCTCTCCTATCAGGCACCCACATTGAGTCAGTGACCTCATCATCTCCTCCCTCCTCATCACTGGAGCAAAGCTGGCAGTAGGCTGCAGCTGGGGGAACATGACTGCCAGATTGCTGTCCTTCTTGGGCACCCCCTCTCACGTTACTGCCTTCCTCTAGCTGGGTACCATCATTGGAGCCTACAAAATGCTGGGCATCCTCCTGGAGCATGTACCCAACACTGTGGTCAAACAGTTCAGGGGACTCCTCAGGAGGACATGGTGGGGCTAGCGAAGGAGTGACTGATGCCATTGAGCCGAGGGAAGAGGCCACGTTGGCAGCTGCTTTGCCAGATAAACTACCCTGAGCCTGGGTGAGAGAGGATGAGGAGGATGAGGACGGCTTGGTCATCCACTCTACCAAGTCTTCCACATGTTGCGGCTCAACATGGCCAGCTGCCGAAAAAAAGGACAAGCGTGTCCCACGGCCACGTGCTGATGAGGATGCACCGTCTCCACGACCAGCACTGTTGCCTCTAGACACAAAGCCTGCTTGCCCACTTTTATTGGCTTGTGACTGTCTGCCTTTCCTTGTTGGCCTTCCAGACATACTAATGGCATGCAGTGAGATGTAGCTGCACAAAGCTGGGATGTATATATATATACTGATACTGCAGCTAGCAGAATCAACTGCCTGCCTGTAGTATTATTACTATGAGAACACCAGCAATTGTCTTCAGGTAGCTTTAGGTGCACACTGTGCAGAGGACACAGTGCACTAACTGTAAATACTGCATCTGCCTGCCTGTGGTACTAATAGGATCAGAAGAACACCACCAATTTTCTTCAGGTAGCTTTAGGTGCACACTGTGCAGAGGACACAGTACACTAACTGTAAATACTGTAGCTGCCTGCCTGTGGTATTCATAGGATCAGAACAACAGCAATTGTCTTCAGGTAGCTTTAGGTGCTCACTGTGCAGAGGACCCAGTACACTAACTGTAAATACTTCAGCTGCCTGTGGTACTAATAGGATCAGAAGAACACTACCAATTTTCTTCAGGTGGCTTTAAGTGCACACTGTGCAAAGGACGCACTACACTAACTGTAAAAACTGCAGCTGCCTGAGGTACTAATAGGATCAGAAGAACACCACCAATTTTCTTCAGGTAGCTTTAGGTGCACACTGTGCAGAGGACACACTACACTAACTGTGAATACTGTAGCTCGCTACCTGTGGTACTAATAGGATCAGAAGAACACCAGCAATTTTCTTCAAGTAGCTGTAAATACTGTAAAAACACTTGGCTGCCTGTCAGTAGGAAGAGAATAACAGGAACGGATCTAGCTAAACTGAATACAGTGTATATACATATATATATATACACAACACCTAGGATACATATATATACAAAATACAGTGTAAGTGCAGCTAACTGACTCACCTGCCTACCCTATCTAACTTAAATCAAATGACACTGTCTCTCTGTCTATCTTTCTCCTTAGCCGCAACACACTACACAAGGCCGCCGTGCAGGCGGCCTTACATAGTGTGGGGCGTGTACTAAACCCCCTGAGCCATAATTGGCCAAAGCCACCCTGGCTTTGGCCAATTACTGCTCTCTGTACAGACGGCGCTGTGATTGGCCAAGCATGCGTGTCATAGTGCATGCTTGGCCAATCATCAGCCAGCAATGCACTGCGATGCCGCAATTAATTATGGGCCATGATGTGCCACTCAAATTTGGCGCGAACGGCCCATAACGTTCGCAATTCGACGAATGGACGAACATGCAATGTTTGAGTCAAAAATGGGTTCGACTCGAACTCGAAGCTCATCCCTATTGTAGTCATCACTTAAGGAAAACTTTGCATACAAAGTGAATAATGAATCTGTGAATTGGAAAGTCTAGTTTTTTTTCTCTACAAATAACAAAAATGGTATACTTACCTGCCCTGTGTAGTGGTTTTGCACAGAGCAGCCCAGATCCTCCTCTCAGGTCCCTCTTTGGCTCTCCTGGCCTCTCCCTCCTGTCCAGTGCCCCCAGAGTAAGCACCTTACTATGGGGTACCCGAGCCGAGTCACAGCTCCCTGTGTCCATTCAGACATGGAGCCCTGGTTCGGCCCCATCCCCCCTCTCTCCTGATTGGCTAACCAATTTTGATTGACTGCAGCAGGAGCCAATGGCACCGCTGCTGTGTCTCAGTCATTCTCGAGGAGAGTCCCAGATGGTTGAGGAACTCGTGGACATCGCTGGATAGAGATGGGGCTCAGGTAAGTATTGGGGGTGCTGGGACAGCTGCTGCACACAGAAGGTTTTTTTATCTTAATGCATAGAATGCATTACTGACTTTACAACCACTTTAAAGGGGAACTTTACCCATAACAACTTGCTTCTTGCTGGAGGCAGCCATTTTGGTGAAGCCCAGAGCACCCAAACTGCAGTAAATCATAAGGCCCCTTTCACACTGGGGTGACGGCGTTGGCAGAAAAGTGCCGCTATTTTTAGCAGCGCTTTACCATCGTACTTACGGAGGTATTCGGCCGCTGGTGGGGTGCTTTTAATCCCCGCTAGTGGCCGAGAAAGGGTTAAAACCACCGGCAAAGTGCTGCTGCAGCAGTGCTTTGCCAGCTGTATAGCGGTGCTGCCCATTCATTTCAATGGGCAGGAGCGGTAAAGAAGCCAGTGCACCACTCCAGTGTGAAAGCCCTTAGGGCTTTCACACTGAAGAGACAGGAGCGGCTCTTTCAGGGCCCTTTGCAGGCGCTATTTTTAGCGCTGCAGTGCCTGCAACGTGTCCCAGTGTGAAAGGGATCTATAGTGGAGCTAAACCCATTGATTTAACTCTTTAAAAAAACTGTTACATTCCTTAAATGCTGGGATTGCCAACTTTTACATTTACTTGTGTCCTCAACCAAACTGTCAAACCATCAAATGGCTGGTGTCATAACTAATCACTTCTGCAGCACAATGGCAGTTGCAATTTAAACAGAAGCAGGTTCCCTTGGCTGTAAAGGATAGAAGGGTTTAATTATACTTTAAAGCTGTCAGCAGATCGGCCTCTGCAAACTCAGCAGTGCCTAAAAATGCCTAAAATGGAGATCAACTGAGCATGTGCACAGCAGGGTGAAACAGTGTATTACTGGATTTTAAAGGGGTTGTAAACCCTCGTGTTAGGATGCATTAAGGTGAAAAAACTTCTGACACTGACCAGCCCCCCCGTTTTACTCACCTGAGCTTGTTCGTTCCCACAGCGGAGACGTGCTGTACATCTCTACCCGTTGTCTTGGCTCTTGATTGGATAGATTGATAGCAGCGCAGCCATTGGTTCCCGCTGCTGTCAATCAAATCTAATGATGTGGGCACCGGGGGATGGAGCCGAGTCCAACTCGGGAGTGTGCCCGCACAGTAACCCCCCGGGAGGGCACTTCTCAGGATATCTGCAGGTAAAATTTAGGCAGGCTTATGCTGCTCGCTGGGCCTGTCTGTTTTGATTTTGGGACTGGGAGTGTTCAGTGTAGTGGTGGGTGTGGTCACCTGTGCTCTGATTCAGAGATGCCTCCCCTGCTTTCAGAAAGATGGTTCTGGAATAGGGGTTGGAACTGGAGTCTGAGTGGCAGGCAGCTCATTGCCCTGACCAATTATTTTTCAGTATTGGCAGGGGGCAGGCCTCTCATATAAGCTGGGGTCACATGCTGCCAGGGGGGAGTCAAGAGAGTAGGAAAAGACAGCATGGAGTACTGAAGTGCTGTTCCGGGCGTCCCCATGCGGGGATGTGCTGAGCATGGAGGAGGGTTGGAGGAACCACTAGGAGGGAGTCCTAAATAAAGATCTTCGTCTTTGAAAAGGTATCAAGCTGCTGTGACCGGGGAGCACAGGACTTGAATGCTGGACAAGATCCGTACAGAAGAAGTAGCAGTAAAGCGGAAGAGAGTAGAATAGCGTTCTGTGACCGGGGACACAGAATGGCCAAGTATTTAAAGGTCAGTGTGAACAGAACGAGAGAAGCTATCAAGAATAGTGCAGAATGCTGTGGCCAGGGAACACAGCAGTGACAGAAAAGGACAGGCTGGGAACAGTAGTCCGCCTATTACCATGTGTCAGGCCATCGTGGGGGAAGATACCATGTTATCTCTGGTCTGGTTAGCACATTGATAATATCTTCCAAAGACTGTGTGGCTGTCTAACTCATTGATCCATCGGGGAGAGGTTGTGTTAGGTCTCTGGATCTTTGATTCTCAGAAACCGTCATAGTCTACAAGGTGGAATTATTCAGAGTGATTCTTCTTTGTCAAAATTGGAAGTGAAGAAGTAGTGTTTCAATAGTTGCTGAGAATACTAGATGTACCACAACTTCAAGCCAAGGCTATTCAGTATTGTAGTGCAATACACCAACTGCTATGGGCATCCCATATCACTCCTTGTTCCACCCAAGTTGTATCCTGCAATAAACGTAACAAAAAATCGTGCAAATGACTGTTTCTTGTCTTCACCGATCGTGTGGAGGCTCGCAGCAGGGTGATTGGCAGATTGATAAGTAACCAAATCAGCAGCCCTTACGAGGGTACCGCTACATAAAGTCAGAAGGTTTTTTTTTTATTTTAATGTATTTGATGCATTAAGATAAAAAGCCTTCTGTGTGCAGTGGCCCCCCCAATACTTACCTAAACCCCATCTTTGTCTAGTGATGTCCACATGTGTCTCGGCCGTCTGATTGGTTGAGACACAGCAGTGGTGCAATTGGCTCCCGCTGCTATTAATTAAAGTCAGTCAGCCAATCAGGAGAGAGAGGAGGCGGGGCCAGGCTGCAGCTCTGTGTCTGAATGGATACACGGAACTGTGACTTGGCTCGGGTGCTCCAATAGCAAGCTGTTTGCTGTGGGGGGCACTCGACAGGAGGGAGGGGCCAGGATCACAGAAGAGGGACCTGAAAAGAGGAAGATCTGGGCTGCTCTGTGCAAATCCACTGCAACAAAGCAGGTAAGTATAACATCAGGGATGAGCTTCCTGTTCGGGTCGAACATAAGTTCGAATCGAACATTGGCTGTTCGCCTGTTCGTCAAAAAAGAACATTATGGGCCGTTCGCGCCAAATTCAGGTGGCGCGTAATGGCCCATAATGCACTGCAGGAGTGCAGTGCATTGCTGTATGATGATTGGCCAGAGCATGCACCATGACCTGCATGCTTTGGCCAATTACGGAGCCCTCAGCTAAGAAAGCCATAATTGGCCAAAGGCAGGGTGCCTATGGCCAATCAGGGCTCAGGGGGACTAAGTCCACGCCCCACACTATGGACAGAGAAAGAGTGTCATTTAGATTGAGCAGGCAGGCAGATTATTCAGTTAGCTGCAGTGTATTAATATGTATATATATATATATATATATATATATATATATATATATATATATACAGACAGTCTCGTATATACATACAGTATCTCACAAAAGTGAGTACACCCCTCACATTTTTGTACATTTTTTATTATATCTTTTCATGTGACAACACTGAAGAAATTGCACTTTGCTACAATGTAAAGTAGTGAGTGTACAGCTTGTATAACAATGTAAATTTTCTATCCCCTCAAAATAAGTCAACACTCAGCCATTGTCTAAATGTCTAAACCGCTGGCAATAAAAGAGTACACCCCTAAGTGAAAATGTCCAAATTGGGCCCAATTAGCCATTTTCCCTCCCCGGTGTCATGTGACTCATTAGTATTACAAGGTCTCAGGTATCATTTGGGAGCAGGTATGTTAAATTTGGTGTTATTGGTCTTACTCTCTCATACTAGTCACTGGAAGTTCAACATGGCAAAGAACTCTGAGGATCTGAAAAAATGAACTGTTGCTCTACATAAACATAGCCTCGGCTATAAGAAGATTGCCAAGACCCTGAAACTGAACTATAGCATGGTAAGACACATGTGTAGAGTCTGACAAGCTGCACACCCCGGATAGTAACTCTAAAAAAGAAAAGGGGTTCCCCCGTGGGGTTTTTTAGCAGCAATGAGAATCACAAGAAAATTATTCAAAAATTTTATTTTTTATTATCAAAAAACAATAGGACAAAAATATACAAAATTTAAAACATGAGCTCTGGTATACCTTGTGAGAAACCATGGGATGGGGAGAAGGGGAAACACATTGTGAACAATACCAATGCAATACAGATATAGAAATTCCTTATAGATTCTCAACTTGTGATAATCAAATTGTTTGTACAGTCTGATGTATGAAAAAGACCCTGAAACTGAGCCAAGACCATACAGCGGTTTAACAGGACACATTCCACTCAGAACAGGCCATGGTCAACCAGAGAAGTTGGGTTTGCATGCTCAGCGCCATATCCAGAGGTTGCCTTTGGGAAATAGACGTATGAGTGCTGCCAGCATTGCTGCAGAGATTCAAGGGGTGGGGGGTCAGCCTGTCAGTGCTCAGACCATCTGCCGCACACTGCATCAAATTGGTCTGCATGGCTTTCATCCCAGAAGGAAGCCTCTTCTAAAGATGATGCACAAGAAAGCCTGCAAACAGTTTGCTGAATACAAGCAGACTAAGGACATAAACTACTGGAACCATGTCCTGTGGTCTGATGAGACCAAGATAAAACTATTTGGTTCAGATGGTGTCAAGCGTGTGTGGCGGCAACCAGGTGAGGAGTACAAAGACAAGTACGTCTTGCCTACATTCAAGTATGTTGGTGGGAGCGTCATGGTTTGGGGCTGCATGAGTACTGCTGGCACTGGAGAGCTACAGTTCATTGAGGAAACCATAAATACCAACATGTACTGTGATATACTGAAGCAGAGCATGACCCCCTCCCTTTGGAGACTGGGCCGCAAGGTAGTATTCCAACATGATAACGATCCCAAACATGCCTCCCAGATGATCACTGCCTTGCCAAAAGAAGCTGAGGGTAAAGGTGATGGACTGGCCAAGCATATCTCCAGACCTAAACCCTATTGAGCATCTATGGGGTATATTCAAACGAAAGGTGGGGGCGCTCAAGGTCTCTAACATCCACCAGCAACGTGATGTTGTCATGGAGGGGTGGAAGAGGACTCCAGTGGCAACCTGTGAAGCTCTGGTGAACTCCATGCTCAAGAGGGTTAAGGCAGTGCTGGAAAATAATGGTGGCCACACAAAATATTGACACTTTGGGCCCAATTTGGACATTTCCCTTAGGGGTGTACTCACTTTTGTTGCCAGCGGTTTAGACATTAATGGCTGTGTGTTGAGTGGACAGTCATTTACACTGTTATACAAGCTGTATACTCACTACTTTACATTGTAGCAAAGTGTCATTTCATCAGTGTTGTCACATGAAAAGATATAATAAAATATTTACAAAAATGTGAGGGGTGTACTCATTTTTGTGAGATACTGCATATCCACTGTTAGCTAGACCTGACCGCAGTTCATTCCTGGTGTACTGTTTCTAATATACTTTAGGCAGGCAGGTGATTCAGTTAGCTACAGTATATTTAATATATATATACAGATGGTCTTGTATATATATATATATATATATATATATATATATATATATATATATATATATATATATATATATATATATATATATATATCCACTGCACACAGTTTAGCTATATCTCACTGCAGGCTGTTCCCGTTGTACTGTTTCTAATATACTTCAGGCAGGCAGGTGATTCAGTTAGCTGCAGTGTATTTAATATATGTATACACAACTCTCTATATATATATATATATATATATATATATATATATATATATATATATATATATATATATATATATATATATATATATATATATATATATATACTGTATCCAGTTTAGCTCTATCTGACTGCAGACCATTCCTGGTGTACTGATTCTAATATACTTCAGGCGGTGTACACAGTATACAGTGCTGTGCACCCATAGTGCAGTTGCTCATACTTTTCTGGTGGTCAATACAGTACACCCATAGTTGTTATTAAACTTCTGTTGGTGTACACATTACCGTGCATCCCTAGTACAGTTGCTACTACTTTCCTCATGGTGTACACAATACATACAGTGCACCCATAGTTGTTATTAAACTTCTGTTGGTGTACACAGTACCGTGCACCCCAGTGCAGTTGCTACTACTTTCCTGGTGGTGTACACAATACATACAGTGTACCCATAGTTGTTATACTTCTGTTGGTGTACACAGTACCGTGTACCCATAGTGCAGTTGCTACTACTTTTCTGGTGGTGTACACAATACATACAGTGCACCCATAGTTGTTATTAATCTTCTGTTGGTGTACATCGCATCGTTAACCCCTAGTGCAGTTACTACTACTTTCCTGGTGGTGAACACAGTACAAAATACAGTGTAGTGTTTTTTTGCTAAACAAAACTTACAGCATGTCCGAAAGGCCACCAAGGAGAGGCAGACGCTCACAGGCCACTAAAAGAGGGCAAGCAGGCTCTGTGTCTACAGTCGACATTGCTGGTCATGGACACAGTGCATCCTCAACACGTGGCCGTGGGGAATGCTTGTCCTTTTTTCCTGCAGCTGGCCGTTTTATTGAGCCACAACATGCAGAAGAGTTGGTGGAATGGATAACAAAGCCATCCTCATCATCCTCACCCAGGCTCAGAGTAGTTTGCCTGCCAATGCCGCTGCCAAATCGGCCTATTCCATCGGCTCCATGTGAACAGTCAATCCTTCCCTAGCCCCACCATCATGCACGGAGGAGTCCCCCGAACTATTCAACCACTGTGTCGGGTACATGCTACAGGAGGATGCGCAGCGATTTGAAGGCTCCTATGATGGTACCCAGGTTGAGGAAGGGAGTAACGTGAGCCTAGAGAGAGGGGGTGCCTAAGAAGGTCAAGAAACTGGCCATCATGTTCACCAGCTGCAGCATACTGCCAAGTTTGCTCCAGTGACAAGGAGCGAGGGGATGATGAGGTCACTGACTCAACTTGGGTGCTGCTGACTCCCCACATATTTTGAAAAGTTTGTTGGTGTGGGCCTTTTTTGACACGTGTGCAGAAGATCGCACCATTGCTGTTAGCAACATATGTCTGAAGCATATCAAGCGTGGCCAAACCAGAAGCCTCTTGGGCACCACATGCTTGACCAGACATATGATAACCTCCCATGCAGTCCATTGGCAACAGCACTTAAAAGACCCACATCAAAGAACAAGGCAGACTCAAACTCAACAGTTCAAAAACAAAACTTCTTCTCCTACACGCTACAAGCTAACCAAAATGCCAAAAACAAAACTCAGTGGACACCTCCCACCATCTTAGGACAAACCATCTCTCCGAGCACCAAAGCCAAAAGCCTTGGAGTTATCTTTGACTCAGAAATGACAATGGATGCACAAATAGGATCTGTAGTTAGCGGATCCCACCATCTCCTCCGCCTGTTACGTAGACTTATCCCCTTCACCCCAGAAGAGGACAAAGCAGCAGTAGTTGGAACAATCATCAATTCCAGACTCGATTACACTAACTCGCTCTACATACAGTAGGATTACCCCAATATCTGCTTGCACGCCTACAGGTCATCCAAAACATGACAGCAGGACTGTTAACAGGAAAAAAACCCTGGGAGTCAATTTCCCCATCCCTAAGGAACCTACATTGGCTAACCATAAAGAATTGGATCACATTCAAGACCCTCTGCCTCACCCACAAATGCATACAAGGAAACGCTCCTCAATACTAGGGATGAGCCGAACACCCCCCGGTTCGGTTCGCACCAGAACCTGCGAACGGACCGAAAGTTCGCACGAACGTTAGAACCCCATTGACGTCTATGGGACTCGAACGTTCGAAATCAAAAGTGCTCATTTTAAAGGCTAATTTGCATGGTATTGTCCTAAAAAGGGTTTGGGGACCCGGGTCCTACCCCAGGGGACATGTATCAATGCAAAAAAAACTTTTAAAAACGGCCGTTTTTTCGGGAGCAGTGATTTTAATGATGCTTAAAGTAAAAAAAAAAAAAGTGAAATATTCCTTTAAATATCGTACCTGAGGGGTGTCTATAGTATGCCTGTAAAGTGACGTGTGTTTCCCATGTTTAGAACAGTCCCTGCACCAAATGTCATTTTTAAAGGAAAAAATCTCATTTAAAACTGCTTGCGGGTTTAATGTAATGTCGGGTCCTGGCAATATGGATGAAAATCAGTGAGACAAACGGCATGGGTACCCCCCAGTCCATTACCAGGCCCTTTGGGTCTTGTATGGATATTAAGGGGAACCCCGCACCCAAATTAAAATAAGGAAAGGTGTGGGGCCACCAGGCCCTATATACTCTGAACAGCAGTATACAGGCTGTAGGTTTGTTGTTAAGTAGAATCTCTTTGTAATTTTGAACGGGTACATTTTTAACGTGTTTAGCTCCAGCCAAAAAATCTTTTTTTGGAAAACATAGGGAAGGGTTATCACCCCTGTGACATTTGTTTTGCTGTCTTTCCTCCTCTTCAGAAGATTTCACCTCACTTTTTGTCCCAATGGATTGGAAAGCATCAGTGGAAAGGAGAAATGTTTTTCCCATATTAACTCTTACAGGAGAGAATTTCCCTTCCTAGGGGTAGATTTATTCTCACTTCCTGTTGTCTCCTTCCGTTTGCAAGTAGGAGTCGTTTGTAAGTTAGTTGTTTGAAAGTAGGGTCCTGCCCTATATACTCAGCAGAAATTTGGGCCTTAGGTGTTGCTGTGGCCACAACACTGTAAGCCCTCACAGGGCTCTGCTGTGAAATATTAGATCAAGAATTGTAATTACATGCCCCTGTTGAACAGGAGCTGAAAAATTAGGCCTTAGGCACTGGTGCTGGTGCCACAACACTGCAACCCCTCACAGACACTCTAGTTGGAATGCAGGAACGAGCCCTGCTGCAAAGTATTGCATCAAAAATTGTAATTACACGCCCCTGTTAAACAAGGGCTGAAAAATTGGGCCTTAGGCACTGGTGCTGGTGCCACAACACTGCAACCCCTCACAGACACTCTAGTTGGAATGCAGGAACGAGCCCTGCTGCAAAGTATTACATCAAAAATCGTAATTACACGCCCCTGTTAAACAGGGGCTGAAAAATTGTGCCTTAGGCACTGGTGGTGGCGCCCAGAACCAAAAATGCTCTTACAAGCTATCAGCGTGATGATTGAGGAGGAAGAGGATAATTACTCAGGAATAGTCACTCAGCATCAGCATAGGCAGTCTTTGAAGGGATCTGAGATTTCAAAAAAAATTATTCGGTTACATCAGCATCAGGTGCTTGGTAGCTGGTGGTGATCCAAGACTCATTCATTTTTATGAAGGTCAGTCGATCGACCGAGTCAGTGGACAGACGCACCCTGTGATCGGTTACCACGCCTCCAGCAGCACTGAATGTGTGTTCCGAAAGAACGCTGGATGCAGGACAGGCCAGTAGCTCAATTGCATACTGTGCAAGCTCTGGCCAGTGATCCATCCTCAAGACCCAGTAACCCAGAGGATTTTCGGTGGGAAAGGTGTCCAAGTCTGATCTTGCCCCTAGGTATTCCTGCACCATGTAAAACAGACGCTGGCGATGGTTGCTGGAACCAATCATACCTTGGGGCTGCAGACCAAAAAATTGTCTGAATGCATCGATCAGACGGCCACCTTCTCCACCGCTCCTTCTTTGACTGACCGAAGCCTCAGCAACACGTTGTCCAGAAACAGGAGTTTGTAACCTCCCAGTCTCTGGGAACGCGTTGCACAGACCTTTCTGCAAGGCCTCCCGAAGATGTTTCATCCTCGGCTCCCTCTGTGATGGCAAGATAAGGTCCGCAACCTTACCCTTGTAACGTGGATCAAGGAGGGTTGCCAGCCAGTATTGGTCCTTCTCCTTGATACCACGAATACGAGGATCCTTACGCAGGCTTTGCAGGATCAGGGAGGCCATGCAGCGTAGGTTTGCTGAGGCATTCGGTCCGAAGTCCTCTGGGTCACTAAGGACGACATGGTCTGCAGCTACCTCCTCCCAGCCACATACAAGTCCATGTGTTTCTTGGGACTGATCCCTTAAAGACTGCTGCTGATGCTGAGTGCCAGGCTCCACCTCCATACTGACACAATCTTCCTCCTCCTCCTCCTCCTCTTCCTCCTCGTCCTCTTCCTGTGTGATCAGCGGGCACGCAGGAACACTGTCTGGATAAAGGGGGCCTTGAGAGCTAAGGAAGTCCTCCTCTTCCTGCCTCTGTTCTGCCTCAAGTGCCCTGTCCATTATTCCACGCAGCGTGTGCTCCAACAGGTGGACAAGGGGGACAGTGTCACTGATGCATGCACTGTCACTGCTCACCATCCTCGTGGCCTCCTCAAATGGTGACAGGACAGTGCATGCATCCCTGATCATGGCCCACTGGCGTGGGGAAAAAAAAACAAGCTCCCCTGACCCTGTCCTGGTGCCATAGTCGCACAGGTACTCATTGATGGCCCTCTGCTGCGTGTGCAGCCGCTGCAGCATGGCCAACGTTGAGTTCCACCTGGTGGGCATGTCACAGATTAGGCGGTTCTTGGGCAGTTTAAACTCCTTTTGGAGGTCCGTCAGCCGAGCACTGGCATTATATGACCGGCGGAAATGCACACAGACTTTCCTGGCCTGCCTCAGGACATCCTGTAAGCCCGGGTACCTGCCCAAGAACCGCTGCACCACCAAGTTAAGGACGTGAGCCAAACAGGGCACATGGGTCATTTGTCCCTGTCGGAGGGCAGAGAGGAGGTTGGTGCCATTGTCGCAAACCACCATTCCTGCCTTAAGTTGGCGTGGCGTCAACCACCTCTGAACCTGCCCCTGCAGAGCTGACAGAACCTCTGCCCCAGTGTGGCTCCTGTCCCCCAAGCACACCAGCTCAAGCACCGCATGGCATCTTTTGGCCTGCGTACTTGCGTAGCCCCTTGAACGACTATGGAGCACCGCTGGTTCCGAGGAAGAGGCCATGGAGGAAGAAGAAGAGGAGGGGGTGGAGGAGAGAGGTGTGTCACAATCATTAGCATTTTGGAGGCGTGGTGGCGGAACAACCTCCAACACTACTGCACCTTGTCCTGCATCCTTCCCAGCTGCCAGCAGAGTCACCCAATGCGCCGCGAAACTTAGGTAACGTCCCTGTCCATGCCTGCTGGACCATGAGTCAGCGGTAATATGCACCTTACCGCTGACCGCCCTGTCCAGCGAGGCATGGACATTGCCTTCCACATGCTGGTAGAGAGCCGGAATCGCCTTCCGTGAGAAAAAGTGGCGTTTGGGTACCTGCCACTGAGGAACCGCACATTCCACAAACTCACGGAAGGGGGCAGAGTCTACCAACTGAAAAGGCAGCAGTTGAAGTGCTAGCAATTTTGCCAAGCTAGCATTCAACCGCTGGGCATGTGGATGGCTGGGAGCAAACTTCTTTCGGCGGTGCAGCAGCTGGGGCAGGGAAATTTGCCTGGTACAATCTGACGTTGGTGTACCAAAATCAGATTGCCCACAAGTACGTGGCTGTGACACACCTAATTCTACACCTTCATACCTCTCAGTGCAGGTCTCAGAGAGGACTGAAGGTCTAGTGGGGTTGGAAATCTCAGCTGATGAGGAGCAAGCAGAGGTCCTCTTTGTTCTTTGGTGTGGGTCTTTTAGATACGCTTGCCAACGAACTGCATGGCAGGTCAACATATGTCTGGTCAAGCATGTGGTACCCAAGCGGGAGATGTTTTGGCCACGCGAGATACGCTTGAGACATATGTTGCAAATAGCAGCGGTGCGATCTGATGCACTCGTCTCAAAAAAGGCCCACACCAAAGAACTTTTTGAATAACGCGCAGAGACTGCAGCGCCCTGCACATGTGGAGCTTTGGGGTGTGATGCAGTCAATGTGCTGCCCTTAGGCTGGCCCCTGGAGGGCATCCTGCCTCGTTGGTGATGTGCCGCCTCCTCCTCCTCCTCCTCCTCCTCCTCCTCTCTCCTATCAGGCACCCACGTTGAGTCAGTGACCTCATCATCCCCTCCCTCCTCATCACTGGAGCAAACCTGGCAGTATGCTGCAGCAGGGGGAGCATGACTGCCAGATTGCTGTCCTTCTTGGGCACCCCCTCTGTCCGTGCTCCTGTTACTGCCTTCATCGAGCTCAGTATCATCATCAGAGCCTTCCAAACGCTGGGCATCCTCCTGGAGCATGTACCCAACACTGTGGTCAAACAGTTCGAGGGACTCCTCAGGAGGACATGGTGGGGCTAGGGAAGGAGTCACTGATGACATTGAGCCGAGGGAAGAGGCGGCTGCTTTACCAGACAAAGTACCCTGGGCATGGGTGAGAGAGGATGAGGAGGATGAGGACGGCTTGGTCATCCACTCGACCAAGTCTTCCGCATGTTGCGGCTCAACATGGCCAGCTGCCGAAAAAAAGGCCAAGCGTGTCCCATGGCCACGTGCTGATGAGGATGCACCGTCTCCACGACCAGCACTAGACACAGAGCCTGTTTGCCCTCTCTTATTGGCTTGTGACTGTCTGCCTCTCCTTCTTGGCCTTCCAGACATACTAATGGCCTGTAGCTGCACTAAGCTGGGATATATATATATATATATATATATATATGTACTGATACTGCAGCTAGCAAAATCAACTGCCTGCCTGTAGTATGAGAACACCACCAACCTTCTACAGGTAGCTTTAGCTGAACACTGTGAGGTGGACGCACTCCACTAACTTGTAGGTTTAGCAGAACACTGTGAGCAGGACGCACTGCACTAACTGTAAATAGTCTAGCTGCCTGACTGTGGTACTAATAGGATCAAAAGAACATCAGTAATTTTCTTTAAAATACTGTAACAAGACAAGCCTGCCTGTCAGTAAGAAGATAACAGGAACGGATCTAGCTGAACACTGAGCAGGACGCACACCACTAGCTTGTAGGTTTAGCTGAACACTGTGAGGTGGACGCACCCCACTAACTTGTAGGTTTAGCTGAACACTGTGAGCAGGACGCACCCCACTAACTTGTAGGTTTAGCAGAACACTGTGAGCAGGACGCACTGCACTAACTGTAAATAGTCTAGCTGCCTGACTGTGGTACTAATAGGATCAAAAGAACACCAGCAATTTTATTTAAAATACTGTAACAAGACAAGCCTGCCTGTCAGTAAGAAGAAAACAGGAACGGATCTAGCTGAACACTGTGAGCAGGACGCACCCCACTAGCTTGTAGGTTTAGCTGAACACTGTGAGGTGGACGCACCCCACTAACTTGTAGGTTTTGCTGAACACTGTGAGCAGCACGCACCCCACTAACTTGTAGGTTTAGCAGAACACTGTGAGTAGGACGCACTGCACTAACTGTAAATAGTCTAGCTGCCTGACTGTGGTACTAATAGGATCAAAAGAACACCAGCAATTTTCTTCAGGTAGCTGTATTTACTGTAACAAAACAAGCCTGCCTGTCAGTAAGAAGATAACAGAAACGGATCTAGCTGAACACTGTGAGCAGGACGCACCACACTAGCTTGTAGGTTTAGCTGAACACTGTGAGGTGGACGCACCCCACTTACTTGTAGGTTTAGCAGAACACTGTGGGCAGGACGCACTGCACTAACTGTAAATAGTCTAGCTGCCTGACTGTGGAACTAATAGGATCAAAAGAACACCAGTAATTTTCTTCAAAATACTGTAACAAGACAAGCCTGCCTGTCAGTAGGAATATAACAGGAACGGATCTAGCTGAACACTGTGAGCAGGACGCACTGCACTAAATGTAAATAGTCTAGCTGCCTGACTGTGGCACTAATAGGATCAAAAGAACACCAGTAATTTTCTTCAAAATACTGTAACAAGACAAGCCTGCCTGTCAGTAGGAATATAACAGGAACGGATCTAGCTGAACACTGTGAGCAGGACGCACTGCACTAAATGTAAATAGTCTAGAAGATAACAGGAACGGATCTAGCTAAACTGAATACAGTGTATATATATATATATGCAACACCTGGGATGCATATATATACACAATACACTTTAAGTGCAGCTAACTGACTGACTGTCCTGCCTAATCTAGCTAACTCAAATGAAATGACACTGTCTCTCTCTCTCTCTAAGCACACCGGAACACACTGCACAGGGCCGCCGTGCAGGCGGCCTTATATAGTGTGGGGCGTGTACTAAATCCCCTGAGCCATAATTGGCCAAAGCCTCCTTGGCTTTGGCCAATTATGGCTCTCTGTTAAGGCGGCGCTGTGATTGGCCAAGCATGCGGGTCATAGTGCATGCTTGGCCAATCATCAGCAAGCAATGCACTGCGATGCCGCAGTGAATTATGGGCCGTGACGCGCCACACGAATTTGGCGCGAACGGCCCATATCGTTCGCAATTCGGCGAACGATCGAACAGCCGATGTTCGAGTCGAACATGGGTTCGACTCGAACACGAAGCTCATCCCTACTCAATACCTTCGAGAGAAAATAAAACACTACACACCCAATCACAATCTTCGATCATCTAACTAAAACCTCCTTCTCATTCCCAAATACTGCTGCAAAGCAAAAGGAGAACGAAGATTCGCAGTCCAAGGACCTCGGCTATGGAATGCACTTCTGACCCACATCTGCATGGAAGAAAACCACCTGGCTTTCAGGAAAAAACTGAAGACCTTCCTCTTCTAGAAGCTGACAACACCAAATGCATTTAGTGCCTTGAGGCGATTCAGTTCGCATTTGCAGCGCTTTATAAATTTTTTTCATTCATTCATTCACCTCTCCTTGCTCCTCATCAGCTGGGTTCTCCAACCCCACTATACCTCTAGTCCTCTCAGAAACCTGCACTGAGAGGAATGAAGGTATAGCAATAGGTGTCCCAAGTACTTGCAGCCAATCTGCTATCAGTACACCTCTATCTGATTTTAGCAGGCAAATTTCACTACCCCAGTTGCTAAACCGTCAAAAGAAATTTGGTCCCAGCCATCCACATGCTCAGAATCTGAATGCTAGCTTGGCCAAATTGCTAGCACTGCAACTGCTTCCTTTTCAGCTGGTAGACTCTGCTCCCTTTCGTGAATTTGTGAAACGTGCGGTACCTCAGTGGCAGGTTCCCAAACGCCATTTCTTTTCATGGAAGGCCATTCCGGCTCTCTACCAGCATGTGGAAGGCAATGTCTTGGCCTCGATGGACAGGGCGGTCAGCAGTAAGGTGCATATTACTGCTGACTCATGGTCCACCAGGCAGGGACGTTACCTTTCTTTTACGGCGCACTGGGTAACTCTGCTGGCAGCTGGGAAGAATGCAGGACAGGGTTCAGTATTGTTGAAGCTTGTTCCGCCACTACGCCTCCAAAATGCTAGTAGTGATTCTGCCACAGCTCTCTCCTCCACCCCCTCCTCTTCTTCTTCCTCTATGGCCTCTTCCTCTGCAGATTTCTCCTCTGAACCAGCGATGCTCCGTAGGCATTCAAGGGGCTACGCAAGAACAAAAAGTTGCCATGCGATGCTTGAGTTGGTCTGCTTAGGGTACAGGAGCCACACTGGGGTAGAGATTCTGTCAGCTCTGCAGGGGCAGGCTCAGAGGTGGTTGACACCATGCAAGCTTCAGCTAGCAATGGTTGTATGCGATATTGGCACCAACCTCCTCTCCGCCCTCCGACAGGGACACTTGACCATGTTCCCTGTTTGGTTCACGTCCTGAATTTGGTGGTGCAGCAGTTTTTGTGCAGGTACCCGCGCTTACAGGATGTCCTGAGGCAGGCCAGGAAAGTCTGTGGTCATTTCCCCCGGTCATATAATGCCAGTTCTTGGCTGGCTGACATTCAAAAGGAATGCAACCTGCCCAAGAACCGCCTCATTTGTGACATGCCCACCAGGTGGAACTCAACATTGGCAATGCTGCAGTGGCTACACATGCAGCAGAGGGCCATCAATGAGTACCTGTGTGAGTATGGCACCAGGACAGGGTCAGGGGAGCTTGGCTTTTTTTTTGCCAAGCCAGTGGCTACTGATCAAGGTTGCATGCATTGTCCTGTCACCATTTGAGGAGGCCACGAGGATGGTGAGCAGTGACAGTGCATGCATCAGTGATACTGTCCTTCTTGTCTTCCTGTTGGAGCACACGCTTCGTGGAATAATGGACAGGGCACTTGAGGCAGAACCTTGAGAGGAAGAGGACTCTCAAGGCCCCCTTTATCCAGATACTAGTATTCCTGCAGGCCTGCAATTCACACAGGAAGAAGAAGAGGAGGAGGAGGATTGTGTCAGCATGAAGGTGGAGGATAACACTCAGCATCAGCAGCAGTCTTCAAGGGATCGTTTTCAGTCCCCAGAAACCCATGGAGTTGTACGTGGCTGGGAGGAGGTGGTTGAGGATCATGTGATCCTTAGTGACCCAGAGGACGAATGCCTCTGCAAACCTACGCTGCATGGCCTTCCTGATCCTGCAAAGCCCGCGAAAGGACCCTAGGATTCGTGGTATCAAGGAGAGGGATCATCACTGGCTGGCAACCCTTCTTGATCCATGTTACAAGGGTAAGGTTGCAGAACTTATCTAGCCTTTGCAGAGGGAGCAGAGGATAAAAGATCTTTGGGAGGCCTTGCAGAAAGGTTTATGCAATGCATTTCCAGAGCCTGGGAGGTTACAATTTCCTGGTGCTGGACAAAGTGTTGCTGAGGCTTCGTTCAGGCACAGAAAGAGCGGTGGAGCAGGTGGCCGGCTGACCGATGCCTTCAGGCAATTCTTCAGTCCTCAGCGCCCAGGTCTGATTGGTTCCAGCAACCATCACCAGCATCTAAATTCCATGGTGCAGGAATATCCAGGGGCAAGATCAAACTTGGAGACCTTTCCACCAGAACATCCACTGGGTTACTGGGTCTTGAAGATGGACCACTGGCCAGAGCTTGCTCAATATGCAATTGAGCTACTGGCCTGTCCTGCATCCAGTGTTCTTTCTAAACGCAAATTCAGTGCTGCTGGAGGCTTTGTAACCGATCACAGTGCGCCTGTTCACCGATTCTGTTGATCCGCTCACATTCATAAAAATGAACCAGTCTTGGATCAACAGCTACCAAGCAAATGATGCTGATGTAACCGATTGATTTTTCTATGGATGTGGGATCCCTTGAATACTGCATATGCTGAATGACTATCCTATTATGCTGAGTGACTATACTATTCCTCCTCAATTTTCATGATGATAGCTTCTAATAATATTTTCCATTCAGGGCACCACCACCACTACCATCAAATATCAAAATATTTAACAGCAGGGCTCGTTCCTGCACTCAACAAGAGTATCTGTGAGGGGTTGCAGTTTTGTGGCACCACCACCACTGCCTAAGGCCCAATTTTTCTGTCCCTGTTTAACAGGGGCATGTAATTACAATTTTTGATCAAATATTTAACAGCAGGGCTCATTTCTGCGCTCAACAATAGTATCTGTGAGGGGCTGCAGTGTTGTGGCAGCACCACCACTGCCTAAGGCCCAATTTTTCTGACCGTGTTTAACAGGGGCACATAATTACAATTTTTGATCTAATATTTCACAGCAGGGCCTGTTCCTGCAGTCAACAAAAGTATCTGTGAGGCTTTACAGTGTTGTGCCACCACCACCACCACCGCCTAAGGCCCAATTCTTCTCCCCCTGTTTAACAGGGGTACAAAATTACAATTTTTGATCCAATATTTCACAGCAGGGCCTGTTCCTGCGCTCAACAAAAGTATCTGTGAGGCTTTATAGTGTTGTGCCACCACCACTACCACCACCACTGCCTAAGTCCCAATTTTTCTGCCCCTGTTTAACAGGGCTATGTAATTACAATTTTTGATATAATATTTCATAGCAGGGCCCGTTCCAGCGCCCACCAAGAGTAACTGTGAGGGCTTACAGTGTTCTGGTACCACCAACACCTAAGGCCAAATTTTCCACAGAGTGTATAAGGCAGGCCGTATTGTATATACAAGCGGTCCCCTATTTTCAAACATCCAACTTACAAACTGAGGAAGACAACAGGAAGTGAGAGGAAATCTACCCCTAGGAAGGGAAATTCTCTCCTCTAATGCCCCGTACACACGGTCGGACTTTGTTCGGACATTCCGACAACAAAATCCTAGGATTTTTTCCGACGGATGTTGGCTCAAACTTGTTTTGCCTACACACGGTCGCACAAAGTTGTCGGAATTTCCGATCGCCAACAACGCGGTGACGTACACCACGTACGACGAGACTAGAAAAGGCCGGTTCAGAACCAAGCGCGGCACCCTTTGGGCTCCTTTTGCTAATCTCGTGTTAGTAAAAGTTTGGTGAGAGACGATTCGCGCTTTTTCAGACTCGTGGCTTTCAGATCGTTTTCTGACGTTCAGTTTGTGCTTGTGGGTTTGTATCTGCTCTTCAGTGCGTGCAGTCAGTTCGTATCGGAGTTTTCTGTGTGATCTTGCCTGCTCGTTGCTGTTTTTCAGGTCGCTCTTCACAGGCCTTGCTGTTCTTCAGTGCGTTCTGTTACTTCATTCTGAGCAGCCGACCGTTTTCTAGCCATGTTTCGTATGCGTACTCCTCGTAGAGTTCGTGCTGTGCGGGCGCTTGGTGTTGGGGTCCTGACCTTGACACAAGTCCAGTCCATGAACAGGGTGGGGAGGAGTTCATGGACCAAGAATTGGTTGCTTCAGCGTGACCAGTTCTGTCATATGCCTTTGCTCCGTGAGATCCGTGAGAATAATCCTGATGATTTCAGGAACTTTCTCAGGATGACGGACCCCGTGTTTCACCGTTTGTTGGCTTCGCTGACCCCCTATATTAGCAGGCAGGATACCTGCATGAGGCAAGCCATCACTCCGGAGCAGAGGTTGGTCGCTACCTTGCGGTATTTGGCCACAGGGAGAAGTCTGCAGGACTTGAAGTTCTCGACAGGCATCTCCCCCCAGGCTCTGGGGATCATTATCCCAGAGACCTGTTCTGCCATCATACAGGTCCTGCAGAAGGAGTATATAAAGGTAAGATTTTTATCCTTTAATATCACATTTTATTGTATTGAATGTTTGCTAATATATTGTATTTCTTCCCTCATTCCCTAATTACCATGATTGTAATATGCTGTGAATGTCCCCTTTCTCCTCATGCATGCTGGATTTTTAGGTAATTATTATTTTATGTTCTTCATACATATTTGGCCTTCAATAACCTCCCCAGCATGGTGTTTCCTGCCCTATATTCACCTCATGTAGTCACTTAACAATGTATTTTATCAGCTCCATAGTAGTGCTTTACCCCAAACACCCCCTAAAATGTTTGGAAATGTTATTTTTGATTTAAATTCAGGCAAAGTGCCAGAGGCTTTTTTTTGTGGTGTCCCCAAATTTTATTTAACCCTCTCCCCCCAACTGCTAAGTCAGCTGATCCCAATTCTCTATCTATCCTCAATCATCTATCTGCTGACTTTGCCAAACCCATACACACTATACCCACCTCTTTACTGGTCAGATCTAGGGATGAATTCCCCAAAGCATGTAGTGCAAGGGCCTGCCTGTATACTTTCCAATGGTACTGTTTAAAGTTTTTGTATCCTATTATTATCTTGATAGGTAATAGCAGAATGTTCAAATGTCCTCAAATGTGTACAGTGTGTATTTATATCTTTGTATTATGACACTTCTTACCTGTCCAGTGGTCTGCCAATAGTGTAACTAAGGAGGGGCTGTTCCAAGTAATACCCTGTATTTAGGCATTCATCTCTCAATGAAGTGAAGAGGGTTACCTGTCCAAGAGTTCCCCCCCCTATAATGTTAGAAATGGCCCATGAGAGGGGGGAGGGGGAATATGATAGGTGTACCTTATACTGTGGCCTTGTTAAATTCCTCTTAGTAAATGCTATCTGGAGGTTGCCCCATAATGTTTGTGTCTAATCTGCTTGCCATGTTTCTGTGAAAAAATAGTAATGTTTTTTTTTTTTTTCCTCAACAGTTTCCTTCAACGCCATAGGAATGGCAGACTGTGGCCTCCCACTTTGCCCAGCGGTGGGACTTTCCTAACTGCGGAGGGGCAATTGATGGGAAACACATCCACATCGTACCACCACCCAACTCGGGGTCGTACTATTATAATTACAAGGGGTTTAATAGTATAGTGATGTTGGCGGTGGTGTCGGCTAATTACGAGTTCTTGTATGTGGACGTGGGGAAGAATGGCCGGATGTCCGATGGTGGAGTGATCACCCAGACGGAGTTCTACAGGCGTCTCCAGAATGGCAGCTTGGACTTGCCACCTCCAGAGGACAGTGTTGAAGGTCTCCCATTTGTGCTCGTTGCTGATGAAGCGTTTGCGCTGGGGGACCACCTGATGCGGCCATTCCCGATGAGGACCCTCACCCCGGAACAGAGGGTTTTTAATTACCGGCTGGCCAGAGCCCGAAGAGTGGTGGAGAACACATTTGGAATCCTGGCCAGCCGGTTCCGACTATTTCTGACACCCATCCATATGGCGGAGTATAAACTGAACCATATTATACTGGCGTGCTGTGTTCTCCATAATTTTTTAAGAAAACATTCAGCCAACTATGCTGGCTCAGTTGGGCCTGAGGCCGGAATACCAAATACATCAACAATGACGGCGCTTGAAAGCGGCCGTCCTGGCTTGCCCTCCCTGAGTGCCCGTGATGTCCGGTTACGATACCTGGAGTTCTTTGCGGGTAGGGGGGCTATCAATATGCCAGACAATCTGTGACACCTTTTTCAAATAAAAAACAACCAAAAGCAATTATTGGTGGACATTTACTGCTTGTGTTTGTTTGAGCTGACCCTGACAGAAATGTGTTGAGTGCAGAAAATGTCGTGATTGGGTAACCTTATAAAGAATAGTGTTGGCTGGTACTTCCTAAATGCAAAAACACATTTCACTACAAGTGCACTTGCAACTGCACTGAATCTGCACTTGTAGTGCAAAGTGTATTTGCCCTTAGGAAATAACCCCCATTTTTGCATAAAACAGCAATTACATCACCCCAAAAGTGTTGTAGTGTTGAGACAATAATCCACACATTCTTGAGTAAGGCACTTTTTTATACCTGCACAATCACGTGTGCATTTACCAAAGGTTTTTAAAACAAAACAACATGTTTGTTGTATAACAATTTTTTGGGGGGGCATTATCAAAAATCGAAATATCCATTTCAGATAAAACAGGCCTGTGTAAAACCAACAAGAAAACCAAAAAACTTGAACTTACAAAGTTCACATTAGGTAAAACCTGAAGGCTATATCAGACATCAGTATTTAAGAACTGGGTTTGATATAGCGTTCAGATGGGGGGAAATCACCCCTGGAAAAGCCAAATTTGGAAGATGCACACCAATTTATGAATGTCAACATGTGCTATCTGCCATCAGGGGGGATCAAGGGACGTGTTTGGGGGGAGCAAGCCCTTCCTCAACGCTACTTTATAATTGAGGAAGGGGTTGCACCCCCAAAACGCGTCCATTGATCTCCCGTGATGGCAGATAGCACATGTTGGCACACTGTGTGCATCCTCCAAATTTGGCTTTTCTAAACATAGAAACAATTTTTGGAAGATTGGACCACAATAAAACAGGTGATTTTGTGGGGTTTAAATTCGCCCCAAAACATCAATGATGTTCTTATTTTTTTTAATAACATCAGTGATTTGTTGCTGGATGTTTTGCAATTGGAGATTACACCCCATGATCTCCCCGATGAGTATCTGGGCACTTTCAGATGTAAAGCGTTCTGGATCCCTCACATCACAATCACCTACAAAGAGATAAAGAACAAAAAAAAAAGGTCTCAAAAATCTGCCACCATCCATCTCTTTTACCTGAGCCTGTGGTCGCAGACACTCACCTGTTGTGGTGCCAATCTCCACCACATCTTCTTCTTCCTCCTGCTCTTCTTCTTGTGTTGGTATTTCCCCTTCTTCCAGGAGGGGGGGGTCTCTGGTCTCCTGGGATGAGGGGTGTCCTCCGAGTCTTTTCTCCCCTATGTAAAACAAAAATGGTATAATTAGCACACAGATATTTGAAGGCAGAACTAGAAATAGGAAACATTGCTTGGAAGTGAGGTACAATTGTCTATTTTAGCCGAGTTCCAAGATGTATATTTTTGTTCTTGTGTCCCACACTAGTGCTCCAGTGTCCAGATGTGAAACCAGCTGCTCAGTGTCCTCTCCTTACACACAATCTAGTTAGCATTTCATTCTAGTAACAAACCCATCTACACAAACAAATATTTGGCATCCAAGTAGGCCCCCAAAAATGTGTGAAAATGCATATGGCCTAAACAATGGTGTTCTAGAGGCCGAAAGAAAAATGTTTGATACGAACGAATAATGGGCCCATGAACATTAAAGTTGACCTTTTGAAACGTTACAATTACTAAAAGCATATGGAGCAGAACGAACGGAATAAAGACAGAAAGAATAGGAACACAGCACAACTACTTACTTTTTTGCAGCACTCTCCGGATCTTTCGGTACTGCTCTGGCTCTCTCAACTTCAGGTCCGACCACCGCTTCCTGAGCTGATCTTTAGACCTTCGTACCCCGAAATTCCGCTCAAGACTCCTGACCACTTTCGCCATGATCTTGGCCTTTCGGATGTTCGGGTTGGGGTAAGGCCCATATTTTCCGTCATAGTCGGACTTCTTCATGATGTCAACCATCTCCAACATCTCCCCAAACGACATATTTGTGCCCTTAAAACGTCTCCTTCTGGATCGGGACGTGCCTGGATCCGCCCTTTCCTCCTCCTCCTCCTCGTTGCTACAATTAGCCCGCACCTGCTGTATGTCCGCCATTATGCTCTTCCCCCACTGCGCCGAACGAAAAGGGGCGGGGAATACACTAGAAAGAACGTCAGGGGCGGGCGGAGTTACACGCATGCGCAGTGTATATAAAGCGTAACACGCGTGCGTATTACGTTTGATCTGTGAGCGGAGGAAGGAGCATTGGACGCGCCGAACGTATGAACGAAGGTAAGAGACAAACTTGTGCCTATACTGCTTCTAGATTGAGGCCTATATTGTTACAAGATTAGGAGAGTTTTGTCTGACATTAGGCTTTGTCTTGTGTTGTGTCTTGCAGTGAACATGGATATGGTACTGAAAGATCAGGACTTCATTTCAGTCTTCATAGACATGCTAAGGGAGTACTTTGTCGCAGTAAGTGGGCTTAGCACTATATGACCATATAGTGTGACCAAACCCCCGTATTTTTGAATATGTTCAGGTGTTCAGGTGTTTTTAACTAGCCCTGCAGGAAATGTCATTCTTGTATGTGTGCGCTGTAAAATATTTTGTACTGTTTATAGGTCTTACAGCAGCACCATCTTGAATTTAAATGCATTGTATGGTGTGCCCCCCAAATATGTACTTGTATGCTAAGGGAGCTGCCCTGTCTGTGGGAGATGAAACACCCCCATTACAAGAACCAAGCAAAGAGGAAGGCAGCACTGGAGCAATTGTGTGAATTTGTGAAGCAGGTGATCCCCACGGCAGACATCACTTTTTTAAAGATTTTCATTGGTGGCCTGAGGAGCACATATCTGAGGGAGCGCTATAAAGTTCTGGATTTGCAGAGATCCGGAGCAGCAGGTGACATCTATGTCCCCAGGATGTTGTACTACGACAGGCTGCATTTTCTGGCAGGCCAGACTGAACGCAGGCCATCCCTCTCCAGTCTTCCTTCCACGCTTCCTTCCCCCCCGGCTGAGGCTTCTGACGCCCAACCTGGGCCTTCCAGGCCGCATGTGGAGGAGCCCAGATTGAGCCAGGTATAGCATTCCTCTAAATATTTCTGCTTGTCCAATCAATGATGTGAACTATATGTTAGTTGGGAGTACTAATTAAGGATTGTGATTGATGATGCAAAAACTAAAACTATGTCCCTTTTTCATACACAGGGAAGTCTCAGCCAGGAGGTGGCCGGGCCAAGCCAGCTGGCTGATCTGCAGGTCCCTCCACCCCCCCTGGAAAGAGAAAGTGGCAGTAGGAGAAGTGCCCTAGAGGAGGCGGCTATCAGATTCTTTTGTAGGGCTACAGAGGTCCTGGGAGCACCACACACCAGGCAGGAGAACATTGCTGCATTCATTGCTTATAAAATGCAGAGGATGGAGGAGGGCCAAAAAGCCATGTGTGAGGCCCTCATATCTGAGGCTCTGGCAAAAGGTATGAGGGGCCAAATTACACCTCACACACAGCTTTGGGATGGTCCTCCTCCTCCTCCTGCAGGTCCTACTCCTCCTCCAGGTCCTACTCCTCCTCCTGCCACATCTCCAACTGCACAGTCACAGCCCGGAAGGAAGTGTGAAAGGAAGACCAGAGAGTGATTGCCCTGGATCCAGTCTGGTTGGCCAAAAGATGCAGCCTCTTGTGGTACCACAGCCTGGGGACACAGATGTCATCTGCTGCTATCCGAGTCTCTGTGAATCCCGGACCAGACTGCCCTCCCTTAGATATGGACTCCTCAGGCCACCAAGTTTGATGTTGAAGAATTGATGTCTGCCGTGGGGGTCCCAGGCTTCAGTAATTTCTGCTGTTGATCCAGTGTTGCCTTCCTCTTTGTTTGGTTCTGATCCCTTAATAAAGGATTTTTGTTTTGAATTATACTCTCCTATGTGTTTTACTTCAAAAATGACAGTTGGTTTGTGAGGATTCAGGTACATTTCAAATATACAATGTGAAATGAACAAGGGTCACCAACAACAAACAATCTCCTTGAGATTAAATAATAAAAGATATCAATGGTGTTGGGGTAACTTGACACACAAAACACACACAAAAATATTCTGGAGTACAAAAAAAAATAACATTGAACAAAGATCAGCCTTGGAAAAAATCCAAACATTAAAGAAAAAAAAAGGCTTAAAATAAAAAAAAAAAAAAACATAAAAAATATAAAACTGTCAGATGTGACAACTAATAACAATATATTCAGGGAATCCCACTAAAAAAACACAAATAAAACTTTGTGAGAAGTGTGTGTGAATATGAGCATCAAAACTACTTAATTCTTGTCACATTATAAAGAAGAAGAGAGTGTGCTGTATTAAACCATTTTTGACATTGCAGCGTGATGAAAGTGCTGTATCCATTGTGAACGCTAAGTTTACCAGAACGAGCTGTCCCGTGTCGGAATTTCTTCTGAGCATGCGTGGCACGGAACAGGCCACACACGGTCGGAATTGACGCGATTGGATTTTGTTGTCGGAAAATTTTATCTCCTGCTGTCCAACTTTGTGTGTCGGAAAATCCGATGGAAAATGTCCGATGGCGCCCACACACGGTCGGAATTTCCGACAACACGCTCCGATCGGATATTGTCCATCGGAAAATCAGACCGTGTGTACGGGGCATTAGAGTTAATATGGGAAAAAGGTGTCTCCTCCACTGATCACCAATTCTTGTTTCCCTAATAACCCAAAATGTTCTAAATCAAATTGTCATTGGGACAGAAAGTGAGGTGAAATCTTCCAAACAGGGGCACAGACAGCAAAAAAAATGTTACAGGGGTGATAACCCTGCCCTATATTATCCAAAAAGCTTAAAAATAGATTTTTGGGCTGGAGCTACACTTAAAAAATGTACCTGTTCCAAATTAAAAACAGATTCAACTTAGCAACAAACCTACAGTCCCTATCTTGTTTGTACCCCGGGGACCACCTGTATACTGCTGCTGTTCAGAGTATATAGGATCTGGGGGCCCCACGCCTTTTTTTTTTATTTGGGCGCGGGGTTCCCCTTAATATCCATACCAGACTCAAAGGGCCCGGTAATGGGCTGGGGAGGGGCAACATTACATTAAAGCCGCAAGCAGTTTTACATTACTTTTTTTCCTTTAGAAATGTCATTTGTGCAGGGACTATTCTAGACATAGGAAAAATGCACCACTTTACAGGCATACTATAGACACCCCCCAGGCACGATATTTAAAGAAATATTACACTTTTATTGTTTCACTTTAAGCACTATTAAAATCACTGCTCCCGAAAAAACAGCAGTTTTTAAAACTTTTTTTGCATTGATACATGTCCCCTGGGGCAGGACCCGGGTTCCCAAATACTTTTTATGACAATAACTTGCATATTAGCCTTTAAAATTAGCACTGATTTGATTTTTCACGTTCGAGTCCCATAGACTTTAATGGGGTTCACGTGTTCTCACAAATTTTTGGTCTGTTCGCATGTTCTGCCGCGAACCGGGGGGGGGTTTGGCTCATCCCTATATAACATGCTTGTTGTTTTTATAAAAAAAAAAATAAAAAATGAGACTTTACAATTACTTTAAAGTGCTTCTCCTTTTCCCTAGACTGAACACACTGGAAGGAATAATTTTTATCTTTTCCAAAGTTAGACTTTAAGCTAGACCTTAAGTCCTATTATCTGTGTTGTGGCATTACAACCCTTTTTTCTTCATTGTATAGGAACATATTTTCTGTCTACTGAGGCATCCCACAATAATGTAAAAATGTTATAGATATTCATGTACAAAACACTTACCTGTGTATATCCATAGAGCCCCAGTATTTGTGCCATTGGAATAGTTGTCACTGAGTAATGGTCTCCAATAAATCCCACTAGTTTGCCTTCTCCAGAGCATAAATAATTAGGGACTGTCTTCTGTGGTCCAGATAAAATTTGTAGAACATTTCTTACAGCCACACCGGTATTTAATGATGAATCAGTCATATGATATCCCAGTGTAATATTGGGTAAAATTTCTGTGTTCTGGTTAACTTTGTGAATAGCAAAACGAAAAACCAAAACATTTAGTATTGCTCGTAAATCATCACTGTAGAAATAAAGATATTTATTTCGTGTTAGAATGAATCTTCAAGATATTAATAATTCTGCTTACAGCCAATATAATATTGATGCCAAAATGCAGACATTGGTTTGACTTGAGTCAACTCAAAGCAGGCACTACAGCAGTGTTTTGGAATCCAACATGAAGAGGTGATCCTCTGTAGGCTGGTAAGTAGGGATGAGCCGAACACCCCCCGGTTCGGTTCGCACCAGAACCTGCGAACGGACCGAAAGTTCGCACGAACGTTAGAACCCCATTGACGTCTATGGGACTCGAACGTTCAAAATCAAAAGTGCTCATTTTAAAGGCTAATTTGCATGGTATTGTCCTAAAAAGGGTTTGGGGACCCGGGTCCTACCCCAGGGGACATGTATCAATGCAAAAAAAACTTTTAAAAACGGCCGTTTTTTCGGGAGCAGTGATTTTAATGATGCTTAAAGTAAAAAAAAAAAAGTGAAATATTCCTTTAAATATCGTACCTGAGGGGTGTCTATAGTATGCCTGTAAAGTGACGCGTGTTTCCCGTGTTTAGAACAGTCCCTGCACCAAATGTCACTTTTAAAGGAAAAAATCTCATTTAAAACTGCTTGCGGGTTTAATGTAATGTCGGGTCCTGGCAATATGGATGAAAATCAGTGAGACAAACGGCATGGGTACCCCCCAGTCCATTACCAGGCCCTTTGGGTCTTGTATGGATATTAAGGGGAACCCCGCACCCAAATTAAAATAAGGAAAGGTGTGGGGCCACCAGGCCCTATATACTCTGAACAGCAGTATACAGGCTGTAGGTTTGTTGTTAAGTAGAATCTCTTTGTAATTTTGAACGGGTACATTTTTAACGTGTTTAGCTCCAGCCAAAAAATCTTTTTTAAGCTTTTTGGAAAACATAGGGAAGGGTTATCACCCCTGTGACATTTGTTTTGCTGTCTTTCCTCCTCTTCAGAAGATTTCACCTCACTTTTTGTCCCAATGGATTGGAAAGCATCAGTGGAAAGGAGAAATGTTTTTCCCATATTAACTCTTACAGGAGAGAATTTCCCTTCCTAGGGGTAGATTTATTCTCACTTCCTGTTGTCTCCTTCCGTTTGCAAGTAGGAGTCGTTTGTAAGTTAGTTGTTTGAAAGTAGGGTCCTGCCCTATATACTCAGCAGAAATTTGGGCCTTAGGTGTTGCTGTGGCCACAACACTGTAAGCCCTCACAGGGCTCTGCTGTGAAATATTAGATCAAGAATTGTAATTACATGCCCCTGTTGAACAGGAGCTGAAAAATTAGGCCTTAGGCACTGGTGCTGGTGCCACAACACTGCAACCCCTCACAGACACTCTAGTTGGAATGCAGGAACGAGCCCTGCTGCAAAGTATTACATCAAAAATTGTAATTACATGCCCCTGTTAAACAAGGGCTGAAAAATTGGGCCTTAGGCACTGTTGCTGGTGCCACAACACTGCAACCCCTCACAGACACTCTAGATGGAATGCAGGAATGAGCCCTGCTGCAAAATATTACATCAAAAATCGTAATTACACGCCCCTGTTAAACAGGGGCTGAAAAATTGTGCCTTAGGCACTGGTGGTGGCACCCAGAACCAAAAATGTTCTTACAAGCTATCAGCATGATGATTGAGGAGGAAGAGGATAATTACTCAGGGATAGTCACTCAGCATCAGCATAGGCAGTCTTAGAAGGGATCTGAGATTTCAAAAAAAATTATTCGGTTACATCAGCATCAGGTGCTTGGTAGCTGGTGGTGATCCAAGACTCATTCATTTTTATGAAGGTCAGTCGATCGACCGAGTCAGTGGACAGACGCACCCTGTGATCGGTTACCACGCCTCCAGCAGCACTGAATGTGCGTTCCGAAAGAACGCAGGATGCAGGACAGGCCAGTAGCTCAATTGCATACTGTGCAAGCTCTGGCCAGTGATCCATCCTCAAGACCCAGTAACCCAGAGGATTTTCGGTGGGAAAGGTGTCCAAGTCTGATCTTGCCCCTAGGTATTCCTGCACCATGTAAAACAGACGCTGGCGATGGTTGCTGGAACCGATCATACCTTGGGGCTGCGGACCAAAAAATTGTCTGAACGCATCGGTCAGACGGCCACCTTCTCCACCGCTCCTTCTTTGACTGACCGAAGCCTCAGCAACACGTTGTCCAGAAACAGGAGTTTGTAACCTCCCAGTCTCTGGGAACGCGTTGCACAGACCTTTCTGCAAGGCCTCCCGAAGATGTTTCATCCTCTGCTCCCTCTGCGATGGCAAGATAAGGTCCGCAACCTTACCCTTGTAACGTGGATCAAGGAGGGTTGCCAGCCAGTATTGGTCCTTCTCCTTGATACCACGAATACGAGGATCCTTACGCAGGCTTTGCAGGATCAGGGAGGCCATGCAGCGTAGGTTTGCTGAGGCATTCGGTCCGGAGTCCTCTGGGTCACTAAGGACGACATGGTCCGCAGCCACCTCCTCCCAGCCACGTACAAGTCCATGTGTTTCTTGGGACTGATCCCTTAAAGACTGCTGCTGATGCTGAGTGCCAGGCTCCACCTCCATACTGACATAATCTTCCTCCTCCTCCTCCTCCTCCTCTTCCTCCTCCTCGTCCTCTTCCTGTGTGATCGGCGGGCACGCAGGAACACTGTCTGGATAAAGGGGGCCTTGAGAGCTAAGGAAGTCCTCCTCTTCCTGCCTCTGTTCTGCCTCAAGTGCCCTGTCCATTATTCCACGCAGCGTGTGCTCCAACAGGTGGACAAGGGGGACAGTGTCACTGATGCATGCACTGTCACTGCTCACCATCCTCGTGGCCTCCTCAAATGGTGACAGGACAGTGCATGCATCCCTGATCATGGCCCACTGGCGTGGGGAAAAAAAACCAAGCTCCCCTGACCCTGTCCTGGTGCCATAGTCGCACAGGTACTCATTGATGGCCCTCTGCTGCGTGTGCAGCCGCTGCAGCATGGCCAACATTGAGTTCCACCTGGTGGGCATGTCACAGATTAGGCGGTTCTTGGGCAGGTTAAACTCCTTTTGGAGGTCCGTCAGCCGAGCACTGGCATTATATGACCGGCGGGAAATGCACACAGACTTTCCTGGCCTGCCTCAGGACATCCTGTAAGCCCGGGTACCTGCCCAAGAACCGCTGCACCACCAAGTTAAGGACGTGAGCCAAACAGGGCACATGGGTCAGTTGTCCCTGTCGGAGGGCAGAGAGGAGGTTGGTGCCATTGTCGCAAACCACCATTCCTGCCTTAAGTTGGCGTGGCGTCAACCACCTCTGAACCTGCCCCTGCAGAGCTGACAGAACCTCTGCCCCAGTGTGGCTCCTGTCCCCCAAGCACACCAGCTCAAGCACCGCATGGCATCTTTTGGCCTGCGAACTTGCGTAGCCCCTTGAACGACTACGGAGCACCGCTGGTTCCGAGGAAGAGGCCATGGAGGAAGAAGAAGAGGAGGGGGTGGAGGAGAGAGGTGTGTCACAATCATTAGCATTTTGGAGGCGTGGTGGCGGAACAACCTCCAACACTACTGCACCTTGTCCTGCATCCTTCCCAGCTGCCAGCAGAGTCACCCAATGCGCCGTGAAACTTAGGTAACGTCCCTGTCCATGCCTGCTGGACCATGAGTCAGCGGTAATATGCACCTTACCGCTGACCGCCCTGTCCAGCGAGGCATGGACATTGCCTTCCACATGCTGGTAGAGAGCCGGAATCGCCTTCCGTGAGAAAAAGTGGCGTTTGGGTACCTGCCACTGAGGAACCGCACATTCCACAAACTCACGGAAGGGGGCAGAGTCTACCAACTGAAAAGGCAGCAGTTGAAGTGCTAGCAATTTTGCCAAGCTAGCATTCAACCGTTGGGCATGTGGATGGCTGGGAGCAAACTTCTTTCGGCGGTGCAGCAGCTGGGGCAGGGAAATTTGCCTGGTACAATCTGACATCGGTGTACCAAAATCAGATTGCCCACAAGTACGTGGCTGTGACACACCTAATTCTACACCTTCATACCTCTCAGTGCAGGTTTCAGAGAGGACTGAAGGTCTAGTGAGGTTGGAAATCTCAGCTGATGAGGAGCAAGCAGAGGTCCTCTTTGTTCTTTGGTGTGGGTCTTTTAGATACGCTTGCCAACGAACTGCATGGCAGGTCAACATATGTCTGGTCAAGCATGTGGTACCCAAGCGGGAGATGTTTTGGCCACGCGAGATACGCTTGAGACATATGTTGCAAATAGCAGCGGTGCGATCTGATGCACTCGTCTCAAAAAAGGCCCACACCAAAGAACTTTTTGAATAACGCGCAGAGACTGCAGCGCCCTGCACATGTGGAGCTTTGGGGTGTGATGCAGTCAATGTGCTGCCCTTAGGCTGGCCCCTGGAGGGCATCCTGCCTCGTTGGTGATGTGCCGCCTCCTCCTCCTCCTCCTCCTCCTCCTCCTCTCTCCTATCAGGCACCCACGTTGAGTCAGTGACCTCATCATCCCCTCCCTCCTCATCACTGGAGCAAACCTGGCAGTATGCTGCAGCAGGGGGAGCATGACTGCCAGATTGCTGTCCTTCTTGGGCACCCCCTCTGTCTGTGCTCGTGTTACTGCTTTCATCGAGCTCAGTATCATCATCAGAGCCTTCCAAACGCTGGGCATCCTCCTGGAGCATGTACCCAACACTGTGGTCAAACAGTTCGAGGGACTCCTCAGGAGGACATGGTGGGGCTAGGGAAGGAGTCACTGATGACATTGAGCCGAGGGAAGAGGCCGCTGCTTTGCCAGACAAAGTACCCTGGGCATGGATGAGAGAGGATGAGGAGGATGAGGACGGCTTGGTCATCCACTCGACCAAGTCTTCCGCATGTTGTGGCTCAACATGGCCAGCTGCCGAAAAAAAGGCCAAGCGTGTCCCATGGCCACGTGCTGATGAGGATGCACCGTCTCCACGACCAGCACTAGACACAGAGCCTGCTTGCCCTCTCTTATTGGCTTGTGACTGTCTGCCTCTCCTTCTTGGCCTTCCAGACATACTAATGGCCTGTAGCTGCACTAAGCTGGGATATATATATATATATATATATATATATATATATATATATATATATGTACTGATACTGCAGCTAGCAAAATCAACTGCCTGCCTGTAGTATGAGAACACCACCAACCTTCTACAGGTAGCTTTAGCTGAACACTGTGAGGTGGACGCACCCCACTAACTTGTAGGTTTAGCAGAACACTGTGAGCAGGACGCACTGCACTAACTGTAAATAGTCTAGCTGCCTGACTGTGGTACTAATAGGATCAAAAGAACACCAGCAATTTTCTTCAGGTAGCTGTATTTACTGTAACAAGACAAGCCTGCCTGTCAGTAAGAAGATAACAGAAACGGATCTAGCTGAACACTGTGAGCAGGACGCACCCCACTAGCTTGTAGGTTTAGCTGAACACTGTGAGGTGGACGCACCCCACTAACTTGTAGGTTTAGCAGAACACTGTGAGCAGGACGCACTGCACTAACTGTAAATAGTCTAGCTGCCTGACTGTGGTACTAATAGGATCAAAAGAACACCAGCAATTTTCTTTAAAATACTGTAACAAGACAAGCCTGCCTGTCAGTAAGAAGATAACAGGAACGGATCTAGCTGAACACTGTGAGCAGGACGCACCCCACTAGCTTGTAGGTTTAGCTGAACACTGTGAGGTGGACGCACCCCACTAACTTGTAGGTTTAGCTGAACACTGTGAGCAGGACGCACCCCACTAACTTGTAGGTTTAGCAGAACACTGTGAGCAGGACGCACTGCACTAACTGTAAATAGTCTAGCTGCCTGACTGTGGTACTAATAGGATCAAAAGAACACCAGCAATTTTCTTCAGGTAGCTGTATTTACTGTAACAAGACAAGCCTGCCTGTCAGTAAGAAGATAACAGAAACGGATCTAGCTGAACACTGTGAGCAGGACGCACCCCACTAGCTTGTAGGTTTAGCTGAACACTGTGAGGTGGACGCACCCCACTAACTTGTAGGTTTAGCTGAACACTGTGAGCAGGACGCACCCCACTAACTTGTAGGTTTAGCAGAACACTGTGAGCAGGACGCACTGCACTAACTGTAAATAGTCTAGCTGCCTGACTGTGGTACTAATAGGATCAAAAGAACACCAGCAATTTTCTTCAGGTAGCTGTATTTACTGTAACAAGACAAGCCTGCCTGTCAGTAAGAAGATAACAGAAACGGATCTAGCTGAACACTGTGAGCAGGACGCACCCCACTAGCTTGTAGGTTTAGCTGAACACTGTGAGGTGGACGCACCCCACTAACTTGTAGGTTTAGCTGAACACTGTGAGCAGAACGCACCCCACTAACTTGTAGGTTTAGCAGAACACTGTGAGCAGGACGCACTGCACTAACTGTAAATAGTCTAGCTGCCTGACTGTGGTACTAATAGGATCAAAAGAACACCAGCAATTTTCTTCAGGTAGCTGTATTTACTGTAACAAGACAAGCCTGCCTGTCAGTAAGAAGATAACAGAAACGGATCTAGCTGAACACTGTGAGCAGGACGCACCCCACTAGCTTGTAGGTTTAGCTGAACACTGTGAGGTGGACGCACCCCACTAACTTGTAGGTTTAGCTGAACACTGTGAGCAGGACGCACTGCACTAACTGTAAATAGTCTAGCTGCCTGACTGTGGTACTAATAGGATGAAAAGAACACCAGTAATTTTCTTTAAAATACTGTAACAAGACAAGCCTGCCTGTCAGTAAGAAGATAACAGGAACGGATCTAGCTGAACACTGTGAGCAGGACGCACTGCACTAAATGTAAATAGTCTAGAAGATAACAGGAACGGATCTAGCTAAACTGAATACAGTGTATATATATATATATATATATATATATATATATGCAACACCTGGGATGCATATATATACACAATACACTTTAAGTGCAGCTAACTGACTGACTGTCCTGCCTAATCTAGCTAACTCAAATGAAATGACACTGTCTCTCTCTCTCTAAGCACACTGGAACACACTGCACAGGGCCGCCGTGCAGGCGGCCTTATATAGTGTGGGGCATGTACTAAATCCCCTGAGCCATAATTGGCCAAAGCCTCCTTGGCTTTGGCCAATTATGGCTCTCTGTTAAGGCGGCGCTGTGATTGGCCAAGCATGCGGGTCATAGTGCATGCTTGGCCAATCATCAGCAAGCAATGCACTGCGATGCCGCAGTGAATTATGGGCCGTGACGCGCCACACGAATTTGGCGCGAACGGCCCATATCGTTCGCAATTCGGCGAACGATCGAACAGCCGATGTTCGAGTCGAACATGGGTTCGACTCAAACACGAAGCTCATCCCTACTGGTAAGTGATCTTCCTATGCTAATAGACCGGACAGTAGATGAGTGACAGCACCCGGCAATCTTGCACCTGTTATGTAGTCTCATCTCCAACTAAAACTAAAGCAGTGGCAGCCACAATAAACACCAAGGTAAAATTTCATTATGGGTAACACAGCAGCAATCAGACAAGACCTGTACATGCTAAAGAAGAGGCACACTGACCACCAAAGAGAAACACTGTGTGTCACTAAAAATCAAAAAGGTGTGCGTCAGTGCTAAATTGGTCAGTGTAAAGCAGTGTGCAATTACTGTAGATATACAAAACACTGTATGATAAATGTGGAGAAAAAAATATTTTTCTCCACACTGTGAGTCACAAGGAGTAGGAAATGCCCCCGAAAGACAATGTACCTTAAACTCTGAACCTTGTCCCTTTTTAGGGCTCTCACCATCATTTAATGAGGATACACACTATACTCCCTGTGCCTACTCTGGCTTTTTCTGCTGTCTGCTAGCTGCAACAACCAAGTTCTGGTCAGCCATTATGCTTCTAATGGAAGCGGATTTCAAATCCATGATAATGGTGTGGTGTGTCAATATCCAGATCAGCTAATGTTAAGTTTAGAAACAATCTGTGGATTTATGTTCTCAGGCTCCATGATTAAGTCCCAGGGTAGGGCAAAATGCAATGGAAGGTGTGGCTTGGATGGAGTCTTCTAAGGCTGCTATCATCCTTATGACACATGGCTTTGCACAGTGTATGGTCCAAGATATTTTCAATGCTCTCACATTATGTATGGAATAAAAAGGACTCCTATTCAGCCTGCACCCAAAGCAGGATACACTGACCAGGGCTGTGGAAGCCTAAGTGGAGACCCAAAGCTTTTTTCCAAATTTACCTATATTGAGGAAAGAATACTTTGTAGAGTGTGAACCTTTGTGCTAAATTGCATTGCCACTGACAGAACCGGTGTCTTATATCCACCTGGAATGAATTAATGTGTTCCAATCGTTTAATTACTATAACAGCCAATCAGGGTATAACCTAAAGTTGTATGACCAATTAAAAAACTTCTTTCTGGATTATAATCTTGTGGTGTGGCGCTTCAATCTCCGGATCAGAGTTTTGTCAATAGGAACCTAATCCTTCCTCACCCTATTCAAAACAAAATGGCTATACATGCCTTTTGAAGTAGAGAAAAGTAATATGGGCCCCAGAGCTCTGCCAATAATGTACATGTATACACAGGATGTTTGCACCGGAGATGTCTGCCATCTTCTCCCAGTCTACTTCTGGGTCCGGGGTCTTCAGATGTCTCAGGGCTAGTTTATGCTATCATTGCTATTGTTACCCCAGCATACCCCTCGCATAACTACACAAGAGGTCTATTTATTAAAAAAGAATGCTCAACAATAAGACAAAGAATAATACAAATTTTATTAGGCTATTTCCTTTTTCTGATGTTTTTCATTGATTTTAAAAGGAAAATACTGAATTTGGCCAATAGATGATGCTAGATATCATAAGAAATCCTTACAATGTTTAGCACCGTCTAGTGGCCAAATGTGGTATTTTCTGTTTTAAATCAATGAAAAACATTAATCCATGACAGGAAATAGCCTATTAACATTCTTTTTTTGGCCCATTTTGCACAGAACAAATGTACATTAACTTTCACTGGGTTATTTGCTATTAACATTTTTTTCTTAATATACACCCCAAAGCACCTGACTGTCAGGGCATTCTTTGATATGCAATGAAATTGTGCTTGAGAGCCATAGGTTTAGGCAGGCTTATGTAGTGGAGCTACAAGTCCCAGCATGCCATGACACGCTGTGATACACATACAACATATGCTTGACATGCTTGGGATTTCTCTCCTAAAGTAACTCAAAGGCTAGAAATGAGTGGGACAATTTGCCTTCTCTATGCTTTGGGACTGCAAGGGGCAAACCTGTTCAGCACAACCAAATGCCTATGGTGTGAATGAACCTTTAGTATCAGAATGGTCGTCACCCCATCTACATATACAGCAGTTGACTGGAATGACAAACTGGATTTCACAGCCAACAGATACACAGGAATTAGGAACAGTTGTTGTTGGGGAACTACAAATTCCATCCTGTCAGGCACAGCATGGTGAACTTATATAACAAAGAGTCACAAGCTGAGGATGGAACCCTTCCCCACATACATGCATAATCTGGCTGGCTGGGAATGCTGGGACTTAGAGAAGCAGCCAAGAGGTCCATGGTAACTATGGAGGAGCTGCAGAGACCCACAGCCCAGGTGGGAGAATCTGTCCACAGGACAATTAGTAGTTCACTCCACAAATCTGGCCTTTATGGAAGAGTGACAAGAAGAAAGCCATTGATGAAAGAAAGCCATAAGAAGTCCCATTTGCAGTTTGCAAGAAGTCATGTCGGGAACACAACAAACATGTGGAAGAAGGTGCTCTGGTCAGATGAGACCAAAATTGAACTTTTTGGCCTAAAAGCAAAACGCTATGTGTGGCAGAAAACGAATACTGCACATCACCCTGAACACATCATACCCACTGTGAAACAGGGTGGTGGCAGCATCATGTTGTGGGGATGCGTTTCTTCAGCAGGGACAGGGAAGCTGGTCAGAGTTGATGGGAAGATGGATGTAGCCAAATACAGGGCAGTCTTAGAAGAAAACCTGTTAGAGTCTGCAAAAGACGAGGCTGGGGCAGAGATTCACCTTCCAGCAGGACAATGACCCTAAACATACAGCCAGAGCTACAATGGAATGGTTTAGATCAAAGCATATTCATGTGTTAGAATGGCCCAGTCAAAGTCCAGACCTAAATCCATTTGAGAATCTGTGGCAAGACTTGAAAATTGCTGTTCACAGACGCTCTCCATCCAATCTGACAGAGCTTGAGCTATTATGTAAAGAAGAATGGGCAAAAATGTCACTCTCTAGATGTGCAAAGCTGGTAGAGACATCCCCAAAAAGACTTGCAGCTGTAATTGCAGTGAAAGGTGGTTCTACAAAGTATTGACTCAGGGGGGCTGAATACAAATGTACACCACACTTTTCACATATTTATTTGTAAAAAAAATTGAAAACCATTTATCATTTTCCTTCCACTCCACAATTTTGTGCCACTTTGTATTTGTCTATAGCATAAAATCCCAATAAAATAGATTTACAATTTTGGCTGTAACATGACAAAATGTGGAAAATTCCAAAGGGGTATGAATACTTTTTCAATGCATTGTATATGTGCATGTGTGCAAATTTTTCTTATTCTACTTGTAGCTGCCAGTGTTGCAATTCGTACTTACCTGCTCATATGAAATCATGTATACATGTGTGTGCATGGAATGTGTGGCATGTTTCTGACAGATTTCCTTTCAACCCTAATCTCTGATAATGACGCAGATCCCAAACATTGAACAATGCGCTTACATAGGAAAATGACATTGTGTGGTGTGATAGTGTAATAAAATGTTACTTACTCCACAGAGAAAAAATCCTTCATATATGATTTTGCTCCCTTAATACTTGTAGTCCCAGCACGTATAGTGAAGACTCCTCCGATGATGAAGTCACCCTCTTGGTAAAATCCAAAATCCTCATCTATATCTTTCATCATGAGATTACAGGGTGAAGATGAACTCTGAGTGCTGTATATACAAAGAACCATCCACAGAAGAATCCAAGCGATCCGGAATTTCTGCACTGTGCATATGGCTATAGCTTTAATCTTCATAACTATAGACAATAATACACACTCTGTTAAGGACAATATACCATAGTGTGTACAGGGTTCTGTGCTATGATGACACATACAGGTCAGTGACATTTTCACAGTATGTGATGGTGTCAATTTCTCTTCTCTCCTTACTCATTTTATACTGTTCAGTGTGATAGATTTCTCTTTGTTCTGAATATAGATAGCCATGTCACCATCATGAATTTACTTTCAGCCATGCTTAAAGTAAACTTTTCTATAAAAAGAAGAAAGAAATAAACTGAAATTTACTTTACTTTAAAAAAATACTGAAAGAAATAACTTTAACTTTACTAAAAAAAAATAATAGAAAATGCTCATGCATGGAGCCTCTGTGATGAACGTCTGATCTTGGAGCTCTGTCCCACTCTGTTCTCCCGGCCACGTAGCTACTCCCGGAGATTCCCGGGAGTGCCCCCATGACCTCTGGCACCGTGAGGAGAGACCTCTCCCAACTACCCGGATTCGGCCTGTCAGCTGAGGAGAATCCTAAGATGGCGCCCAGAGCACTGCAAACTGAGGAGGAGGGGGGAGATGAAATGGATGCGGGCAAGGACTCACGAACACAGGCCATTCACATGCAGGGACCTGAGTCTGCCACAATGAGTAACCTATATCCCACTGTTCTATCCCCAGCATTCATGAAATCATTGCTAGAAAGGACCCTGGATGAGCTCATAGCCACCCCAGTGAAAGGCCATGCAGCCAGCCCTGACATGTCAGCAATGCTTAGCCCAATGTCTCCCACAGGCCCTATGGATTTTACAACAATGATGGACGCCTTCTCTAAGATGTTGTTGAGGGGCCTGGTGCAAACAGCTGCCGAAATAACTTCTACTATTCAAGCAGATCTGCACAATTTAGGCATCAGGATTGAGGCCACTGAACAAAAAGTGGAACAAACAATATCCAGAGCAAACCAGAATATGGTCCGTATCCAGGATTTACAGGACCAACTGGACACAGCTATCTCTAAAATCGACGACCTGGAGAATCGCTCCACGCGTTATAATTTCCACATTAGAGGGCTCCCAGAAGTAGTCAAAGACACCCACCAAGCAGTAAAATCTTTTATCAAAGGTCTTATCCCAAACATCCAGGACCATCGTCTGGAGCTAGACAGGGCTCACAGAGCTCTCCATCCTCCCTGCTCGGATGGACTGCCCAGAGACGTGACAGTTTTCTATGGGGTTAAGGAAGAGGTCATGCGCCTGACCAGGAATGTGCAACAGCTGAGCATCCAGGGACACCCTGTCCAAATTTTTGCAGACCTCTCCCCTCTCACTATCCAATGCAATAGAGTCCTGAAACCACTTCTGCAAGGCTTGACCCAAAAAATTATCAAGTACTGGTGGTCCTTCTTCTTCTGCTTGTTATTCTCTTACAAGGATAAAACATATGGCTTTGCCTCTATCCACGAAGGGGAATGCCTGTTGGTGCACTTGGGCCTCATCTCCCTGGACTCTACATCCTCTGCAAGCCCAAGGAATGCAAGATCGGCTAAACGCCCTTTGCCACAGAGCCCGATCGTCCCAATCTGGAAGAAGCAGCTATCCAAGCGCTCAAAAGAATCTCATCCCTCGTGAAGAACAGGGTCCTCCAAATCGCATACATCTTTCCTGATCGGTCAGGAGGTTTCCCACTCGGTCATCTCACACACGCACACTGGGAGTGCTCCTATCAAATAGGGTCATATTTCTCCCCTGACATGTGCCTGACTGTCAGTTAGGAAACCTAACTCTTTGTTCCTATTCCTGTGGATGGTGCCCCCCCCAAGTTTATTTTGGGACCTACTGGGGGTCCACCAGGGTTTCTTTGGGTCCTCATTTAGTGGTCTGGGGGGGGGGGTTTGGATGGGGGATCCGGGAGGAGGAGACCTTTTCCGCCCCCCCATCACTTTTTTCAAATTTCACGGTTACTTACATTTTCTTATACTTACAAATTCTCATTAGTTTTGGTTGACATAGTTAAAAGCTTATGGTTGAATCTAATTATAAGTTGAGCTTACAATTCTTGTTTTATTTCTCGGGCGCTCAACTCCTGGGGGACTCAGGGGGTGGTCACCGACCCTGTCGGGGGTGGGTTTGCCCTTGTGGGTGCTCCCAAGAGCGGAGCATCCACTGGGAGGAGGGAAGAGGGAGGACTTCATCAATGCAATGACTGTTAAAGCTATACAATATTAGGCCCCCACCCTCCTGCTAAGCCTTCATAGGTGGTCAGCGGGGCCGGAGTGGACGTAGTGCACCTCCCTCTGCCCCCACGTGCAGGCAGGTTCTCCACATTCCGGTGGTTGGTGATCTGCCTCACCGGAGATCACACTGGTCAATACTTATCAAGAGGAGGAGTGATCGATTCTGCTCCCCTCTTGTGAGACTCGAAAGGGTTTAGGATGAGGAACCATCGTGTCCATCTCAGTCCCTCACACCACTTTACCCTTAACCTTTCTCTTTCCTTTTTCTTTCCCATCTCGCCTTCCCTTAACTTCTACCTTTTCTTCTACAGGTGTCAGAAAGGATCCATGTTCAAGTGCCTTACAAGAGGTGTACCCTTCTGGCTTGGTCTACAAGGACTCTCCGTCTGGAAATACAAGGTGGAAGGTAGGTCAGTGAAGCATTTATTCTCCCCTCTGGTCCATGGCACCTCATGATGGGAAAATAGCATCCATTAGAGTAGCCTCCCATAATGTTCAGGGACTAAACTCCTCATTGAAACATAGAAAGTATTTCCAAAACACTTCTTCAATGCAGATGGAAGTGTTTCTCCTTCAAGAGACCAACTTCCCCCGAACATATAACCCCTCGTTTGTCAACTCTAAGTTCCCGCAATTCTTCCTGGCAAATGTGGAAGACAAAACTAAAGGGGTGGGCATCTTCCTGTCTAAAGCAGTCACCTTCTCTCTCAAGGAAGTCATTCAGGACCCCGAATGGACGCTTTAGTGGCTTGAGGGATAGAGGAGGCTGTCACAAAGATGTGGTCAATCCTTGCCAGGGTTTGGTGGGGTGCTGAATAGTGGGTATAGTCCTTCTTAGTTGAGATGAATGTATACAGGGTCCCATTCACTGAGTCCCCCCCCCGAAATACATCCTCCTTTCTGACTCAGTGAATGGGACCCTGTATACATTCATCTCATTTTATACACCAAATCGCAATCAGGCCAGATTTTTCACCTCTATGCTGGAAGTTCTTGCCCCTCACTTCGTGGGGACACTAATCATGGGAGGAGACTCTAACATAGCCTTGGACCAAATGTTGGATAAGTCAGGAAGAGGTCATTCTAGATTGCTCAGACCCCTGAAACAAAGCCTACAGATAGTCAAAACCCTCCACACCCATGGCTTGGTGGATATTTGGAGAGAACTCAATCCAACTAAGAAGGACTATACCCACTATTCAGCACCCCACCAAACCCTGGCAAGGATTGACCACATCTTTGTGACAGCCTCCTCTATCCCTCAAGCCACTAAAGCGTCCATTAGGCCCCATTACACAAAACCACTGTAGTAGCAAACTGGACATGCCATCCTCTGAAAGGTTCCGTCTACATCAAATCCGAATTTTATCTTATCACTGTGGACTACAGAACCAGAACCATTGACTGTAATGACGTACAAACAATGGTGCTCTGGATGCATGGATCAGAGGGGAGGAATCTCTAGAATTTATGCTTCACTCATGGAGAACACTGAGAAACCATTGTACGCACTGGGTCGGGAACAGGATCTTAATGTCTCTTGGGACACAAAAACGTGGTACTCTAAATTCCAGAAAGCCTTTAAGGGCATAACCAATGTCTCCCTCATAGAGGCAAATGCCAAAATACTAACGAAGTGGTACAACGTACCCCTATGTCTGGCTAAGATCTTTCCGGGTACATCCCCCCTGTGCTTTAGAGGATGTGGGATGACGGGCTCTCTATACCACATATGGTGGGAGTCTCCTCGTATTCAGGGATTGTGGAACAGGATCTTTGCTTTAATATGTAAAGTGACCGACATATCTGTTCCTAAAACCCCTGAGATTTCCCTTTTGAACGGAAGCCCATCAGAATGCCCTGAGCATCTCCGGACACTCATACATTACATATTGCTGGGGACCAAACTCACGATAGCCCAAGCATGGAAACAGCCTATAGTGTCCCTAGCTGCTGTTAAGAGGAAAATCTCATGGGTAATGGTTCAAAAAATTACAGACAGTATAATCCAGTCCACTGCTGAAAAACAAGACATGATATGGGAACCCTGGAGGACCTATATACAAAAACCTCCACATCCTCATTAGTAGTACACAATCAATTTACTTCATTGTATCTCTCTGATGCCTACAGATCTTCTCTCCTACTTTCTTTTCCCTCTCCTTCCACCTTCTACATTCCTCTCTGAACCACCTAGTAATCCACTGGCACGCCTCCATAGGTGTACACCAGGGGATAGTCTGATACTGAAATTACTACAAGTCTGACTCTGGCAAACTTCTGCAACTGATCAGTCAGGTCGACACATAATGGATTCTAGGAGGAGCACCAAAAACATTCACTAATTTCTCATTTTACTTCTCTGTATCTCCATATTTCCTGAGATTTCTTATAAGACGGGGACTAAGTGGGACACTCAAGATGTTATTTCTACCCACTGGTAAAGGAATGTGTTTCTGTTTTATACTTTGGTTTTAGTTACTGGTGGCAAATTCTCCCTACCCTCGACACAGTCTGATCCCTTTAGGGGTGTCGGGATGAGGACGAAAGGACGTAGTCATGGATAGAGCGACCAACATGAACTCCACAAGTTTCCTCCACCACCTGGTGTTTAGAACGTTTAGAACGTGTTAAAGTATTGATTGTATAACAGACATCTGTACAGTTATCTCTTGATTTTAGCTTATGTCTATCTTTAGAAAATCTCAATAAACATATTGAAAATAAAAAAATAATAATAAATCAATTGAACTTTTTTTAAAATAGGTCTGTGCTTTTAATGAGATGGCTTGACAGATTTTAAAGAAATTGATAGTGAAAGGTTTAAATAAAATGAGACTCCCTGTCAATAAAATTGCATTTAAGCACTTCATTACCAGACACTTTCACTCTATTCCTGCCCAAGCCAATTTCCAGATTTCATGGCTCTCACACTATTGCTGCGTACACACGATCGGACATTCCGACAACTAAATCCTGGGATTTTTTTCAGACAGATGTTGGCTCAAGCTTGTCTTGCATACACATGGTCGCACAAATGTTGTCGGAAATTCCGATCGTCAAGAACACGCTGACGTACAACACGTATAACGGCACTATAAAGAGGAGGTTCAATAGACAATGCGCCACCCTTTAGGCTCCTTCTGCTAATCTCATGTTAGTAGAAGTTTGGTGAGAGATGATTCGCGCTTTTCAGCCTGGTGCTTTTCAGATCGTTACTGCTCTTCAGTTTGTGCTTGTGGGTTCGTATCTGGTTTTCAGTGCGTGTAGTCAGTTCGCATCTGAGTTTCAGTGCATGCTATTTATAGTAGGTATTTGATTTTCAGTGCGTTCTTGTCCGCTCATTTCTGATTTTTAGTGCGTTCTGTTAGTTCGTTCTGACCAGCCGACCGTTTTGAAGCCATGTTGCGGGTAGGTACTCATTGTACAGTTTGTGCTGTGCAGGGGCTTGGTGTAGGGGTTCTTACTTTGACCCAAGTCCAGTTCATGAACAGGGTGAGGAGGAGTTCATGAACAAAGAATTGTTAGCTCCAGTGTGACCAATTCTCTCATATGCCTTTTTTGCAGAAGATCCGTGAGAATAATCCTGATGATTTCAGGAATTATCTCCGGATGATGGACCCTGTTTTTCACCATCTGTTGGCTTTGCTGTCCCCTTATATTACAAAACAGGACACCTGCATGCAGCAAGCCATCACTCCCAAGCAGAGGCTCGTCGCCACCTTGCGGTACTTGGCGATGGGGAGAAGTCTGCAGGACATCATGTTCTCGACAAGAAGAGTCCCTCATTCAGAGAAAAGTACAGTTTAACAGTCACCACATCCCTGGTATGTAGACAAAAAAGGAGACCCCCTAAGGTATGGGACTTTAAGAAGTGACTGTAAACGTAAAACTGTACAAAATATATCTTTATTCAATATTAACAACAACAATAGTAGTGCAAAATATAGGATAAAAATAAGGTCACACCAATATACAAATCCATAAATGGTGGGTGTATATAAATATATATATATATATATATATATATATATATATATATATATATATATATATATATATATATATATATATATATATAGAGAGAGAGAGAGAGAGAGAGACAGAGACAGAGACAGAGAGAGAGAGAGAGCAACTCTTTACTTGACCCAAGTTTCTGGCTGAATGCCCTTCTTCAGGGGTTTTATTCAAGCATACAGAGTCATATATCTAAAAAAAATAATATTGCAAATATTAGTGTATAATTAGTAAACATATTCATTTATAACAGAAAATGTCCCAGCAGTGAAAAAACATACAAGCAAAGTCACTTACATTATAGAAAACCACCTTGATATCTCACATGACCATAGAAAAAGATAGTTGAAAAAATAATCTGTTGGAAAAGAGGAGATTTCTCCAATGCCCCACTCCCCGGTGACACCAGCGAGGATCCCAAATATCACCGCCCGATCAGAGAGCCCTCTGGAGTCTAAATATTTAGACAAGGGAGATTGTTTCATTAGAACAAATTGTATGCGCAAAAAACTATATATAACAAATTCTCCACTGGATACAATGGGAGAAATGGGAGAACAAATGGCTACCTACCTATAAAAGACAAGATGAAAGGAACTAAAGGCAACTTTGAAAGTATGATGGCAAAATCTGCTATACAGAAGAAAAGGGGCCGGGTTAGGTCCACCAATCCAAGAAGTAAACATGTATAGATATCAAATAAAGGGATAAGGACTAAATAGTCTCAAAAATGTGGGTAACTTAGAAAAGGACAAGGCAAATAGGGGGAAATAGCAAAAAATAATTGCAAAATACCTGTCATTGACAGTAACCAGGCCGGCCGTTTGTGTCTCCAAAAGGAAGCAGAGCTGCAGCAGCTATGATAAACTGCTCCAGAAGCAGCTTTTTAACATGTGCAGAGGACGCCAAAACAGGCGCATAAGTGCACCGCTGACGTCAACCCCACCATAAGGTGAAAGGTCGCAAGTATGGGCCGTAATCGCGCACGCGCGTGTGCACTGGCAGCACGCCGCTGTGATAAGGCCGTACAACAGAGTGAAAACTGAGCATGCGCAGGAAAAAAGATCCCATGCTCAGGAAGCGCAGGGCCCAGCCCCCCGACGAATGGGACGGGACTCTGCGCTAGATGAGCATCGATGCAGATTCGCCACTATAAAGTGGCATAGGGACAGTGCGTTCAACAAGATTATGTCAGAACGCGCCCCCCCCCTGCACCGGGTGGAAGAAAACGGGGAGCAGGGCAGTCAAAGTAATTGAACAGTAGGAGTAACAAATACATATGTCATGCGAGACACCAAACAGATGGCAAAGAACATCATTCATCAAGAACAACGCCCTATTTTGTTTGGATGTGGATCCATCACGGAAAATTTAAGCAAGTTCATCAACGAACAAATTTGCCCTCTTGTTAATAAGCTGCCATCTTTTGTTAAAGATACTATACACCTATTGCAGCTTTTCGATGGCATGCTGATTCCAACCCGATGCCCTGCTTGTGACAGTTGATGTTGATGCTCTCTAAAGCTCCATCCCCCACCAGCAGGGCATCGAGGTGATCAGTCGTGCCATCTCTCAGCTTCATAGTGACAATCGTGCATTCAATCAATTTCTTCTAGTGGCCCTTGATTTCATACTAACACACAACGTGTTTTCTTTTGATGGTTCCCACTACCTCCAGGTACAGGGCGTGGCAATGGGGACTTGTTGTGTCCCATCATACACCAATCTGTACCTGGGGAAGTGGGAACAATCTTTTCTTTCCAATGACGCCTTCCTGCACATGACCCAATACATTATTAGTTGGCATCGATACATCTATGACATTTTAATGATCCGGGGAGGCACGCCTAAGCTACTTACCTCTTGCCTTAGTGCCATGAACCAAAACTCTTATAATTTAAATTTCACGATGACGGATAGTACTCTCTCAGTCAATTTCCTAGATCTCACCGTCTCTAAAGAGAAAAATGGCACTCTCACCAGTTCCCTATACCGAAAGGATACAGCTGGCAATACCATCCTACACGCTGACAATGCTCATCCTATGCTTTTGATCAGATCCATCCCATTTAGTCACTTAGTCAGTATTTGTGCCTACATTGCAATTGCACAGAGGAGTCAGTGTTTCGCAGGGAGGCTAATGACCTGAGAGACAGATTGCTTCTCAGAGGTTATTCAGCTACCTGCTTGAAGAAAGCTTTCAAAAAGGCCATTGCCAAAACCAGACAAAACCTACTGTCTAACAAACCTAAGAGCCCTAAAAATAGGGAGGATAAAACCAATACTCTACGGATCATTACTCGGTACACTAGACTAATTCAGGAGATAAACAAGATTATCTCAAAGTATTGGCACCTTTTGATCATTGACCCATCTCTCAGCCCTTTTGTTCCCTCTAGACCATCTGTTTCCTACCGTAGGTCTAGATCTCTGAAAGACATTTTCACTCAGAGTGAATTCACGGGTGAATTCCGCTCGGACCCATGTAAACAGCTTGGTACGTTCCGGTGCGGGGCATGCAACCTATGTCAATATATGTATACTGGAGGTAATATAATTTTACCAAATGGCAAACATTTCAAATCATCCCATTACACTAACTGTAAGATCATAGGCGTTGTCTACATACTTATATGTGAATGTTGCTCATTCTATGTAGGTAAGACGAAGCAGCCGTTCCATAAGAGAGCATCTAGATATATCACCACTATAAAAAAATCTTGCCCAGACCTTCCCTTAGGACGACATGTAAGGGACGTTCATGGAAGTAGAACTCCTAAAATTAGATTTCTTATCCTGGACAGAGTACATCCCAATCCCCAAGGAAGAGACTGGAACAGGACTTTATTACAACGTGAATCACGCTGGATACAAAATTTGAATGCTACCACATCTCCAGGTCTCAATGACATAATTAATTACCGCACTTCCTAGAGGGATTTTCTTCAGGGGGGTGGGAGGAGTAATGTTTCTATTAGTTTCTATACTTGACTGGAGCTATTTATGTTTTTTGGTCTTCACTTATAGTGCTGTTTTCCACTGTGCACATATGTATATATCTGTCTTACAGGTCAGCCCCTCTTAATGGGATTATGTATATCAATCTGTTGTCTTGGTTTTTTAATTTGTATTTTATTTTATTTTCCATCATGGTGCCCCTTTGCCTCCTTTATGCTCTGCCTTCCTTTCTTGTTTTCTTACCACCTATGATGTTCTTTGCCATGTGTTTATTGTCTCACATGACATATGTATTTGTTACTACTTTTATTCAATTACTTCTCCTGCCCTGCTCTGCATTTTCTTCCACCCGGCGCAGGGGGGCGGGGCACGTTCTAACATAATCTTGTTGGACGCGCCCGTCCCTATGCCACTTTATAGTGGGGAATCTGCGTCGGTGCTCATCTAACGCAAAGTTCCGCCCCGTTCGTCAGGGCTGGGCTTTGCGCTCCCTGAGCAGGGGATCTTTCTTCCTGCGCATGCTCAGTTTTCACTCTGTTTTACAGCCTTATCACAGCAGCGCGCTACCAATGCGCATGTGCGTGCGCGATTACGGCCCATACTTGCAACCTTTCACCTTATGGTCAAGTTGACAACAGTGGTGCGCTTGTGCGCCTGTGCTGGCGTCCTCTGCACGTGTTAAACGTTGCTTCTGTAGCAGTTTATCATAGCTGCTGCAGCTCTGCTTCCTTTTGGAGACACATACGGCCGGCCTGGTTACTGTCAATGACAGGTATTTTGCAATAATTTTTTGCTATTTCCCCCTATTTGCCTTGTCCTTTTCTAAGTTACCCACATTTTTTGAGACTATTTAGTCCTTATCCCTTTATCTGATAGCTATACAGGTTACTTCTTCGATTGGTGGACCCAACCCGGCTCCTTTTCTGTGTAGCAGATTTTGCCACCATACATTCAAAGTTGCCTTTAGTTCCTTTCATCTCGTCTTTTATAGGTAGGTAGCCATTTGTTCTCCCGTTTCTCCCATTGTATCCAATGAAGACTTAGTTATGTATAGTTTTTTGCGCACACAATTTGTTCTAATGAAACAATCTCCCTTGTCTAAATATTTAGACTCCAGAGGGCTCTCTGATCGGGCGGTGATATTTGGGATCCTCACTGGTGTCACCAGGGAGTGGGGCTTTGGAGAAACCTCCTCTTTTCCAACAGCTTATTTTTTCAACTATCTTTTTCTATAGTCATGTGAGATATCAAGGTGGTTTTCTATGATGTAAGTGACTTTGCTTGTATGTTTTTTCACTGCTGAGACATTTTCTATTATAAATGAATATGTTTACTAATTATACACTAATATTTGAAATATATGGGTTTTTTTAGATATAAGACTCTATATGTTTGAATAAAATCCTTGAAGAAGGGCATTCAGCCAGAAACATTGGGTCAAGTAAAGAGTTGCTCTCTCTCTCTCTCTCTATATATATATATATATATATATATATATATATATATATATATTTATATCCACCCACCATTTATGGATTTGTATATTGACGTGACCTTATTTTTATCCTATATTTTGTACTACTATTATTGTTGTTAATATTTAATAAATATATTTTTTTTATAGTTTTACGTTTACAGTCACTTCTTAAAGTCCCATACCTTAGGTGGTCTCCTTTTTTGTCAAGTTCTCGACAGGCATCTCCCCCCAGGCTCTGGGGTTCATTATTCCAGAGACCTGTTCTGCCATCATTCAGGTCCTGCAGAAGGACTATATTAGGGTAAGTTTTATCCTTTAACATCACATTATATGTATTTAAATAAATGTATTTTTAAACTAAATTTGTATTTTAAAATGAAAAATATTTCCTTTGATTTACTGCTTGTGTTTCTTTTAGCTGTCTCCTAGGTTCTCCAGTGGGGTTTCTTTTTTTGGCCATTTTCTTCAATAGTTCCAACGTAATTTCTTTGATACATGAGGTGACAATCTCTTCTTCAGCTAACTATTATTTATGTTGTGGGTCTGCTACACACACACCTTCTTTTTGTTGTTAATGTATGAAATGATAATAATATTCATCATTTTCAGCACCCTGAATTAATTTTTTGGAGTGATGATAATGGCCTGATTTATGCAAATTATAAAGCACTGTGGTGTTATTTACTATAGGAAAATCAACTTTGCACTACAAGTGCACTGCAAAAATGCACTTGAAAGTGCACTGAAACCTTCCTTGATCTTTTGTAAATCCCGATTGCACACCATGATCTCCCCGATGAGGACATGTTCACTTACACTTGTGAAATGAGATTCTTCTTCCACAACATCCACATCACCTAAAATAAAAAACACACCATGTATTATAAATATGCAGGCATATATCTATTACCTGAAGCTGTGGTCTCAGGCACTCACCTGTTGTGGTCACTATTTCGCCCACTTCATAAACCTCTCCTTCCTTCACATCCACAGGTTGTGGTTTTGGGATTTCCCCTTCTTTAGGAGGTTGTGGGTCCCTGGTGTCCTCTGACGTCCCGATTCTTTTCTCCCCTATGTGAATAAAATAAAGGTATACTTAGCACACAGATATTTGAGGCAAGAAATAGGAATATGAAACATTGCTTAGAAGTGTCATACAATTGTCGGTTTTGGCAGAATTTCAAGCTGAAGACATGATTTTTTCCCTTTATTAAAGCTGAATACTTTTCTTTTTTGGTAAAGTATCACACATGTAGAGACCCCTAGTATCCACTGGAGCACCTGTGTTGGACACCCTAAAAAGTTTGTTCTGTTGTCCCACACTAGTGATCCTGCGTCCAGATGTGTGTCCTCTCCTTACACTGAATCAAGTTTGCATTTCATTCTAGTTACAAACCCATCTAGACAATAATGTACTAAACTTATTTTAATACAAATAGGCATGAACAAATGTAGTTAACCTGCACCTGGCAAAAACATGATATTGGTGGGCAAACAAACAATGTTTACTACAAACTATTACTGTGCCCATGAACCTGAAACTTGCCATTTTAAACTGTACAACAGTAAAGAAAAGCACATGGAACAGCACGAACGTAATAAGAAGAATAGGAACATACAACAAAATACTTTTTTGCAGCACTCTCTTGATTCTTCTGTACTGATCCTGCTCCCTCAATTTGAGGTCTGACCATACTTTCTTCAGCTGATCGTTGGATTGTCGTACCCCAAAATTCTTCTGCAGACTTTTCACAACTTTACTCATGATCTTGGCCTTTCTGACATTTGGGTTTGGGTAAGGTCCATGCTTCCCATCATAGCCGGACATATTAGAGGCCTTAAATCTCCTCTGGGATCGGGATGTTCTTGGCTCCAGGCTTTCGTCATTGCTGCTGTCTTCGTGCGCCTTTTGTCTCTCTGCCATGTGCTCTCCCACTGCGCTGAAAGACAAGGGGTGGGGAATATACTATAAATAAGCTCAGGGGCAGGCCGAGTTTCATGCATGCGCAGTGTATATAAAATGTAACACGCGTGCATCGTACGTACGATCTGTGAGCGGAGGACGGAGTACCGGAAGCGCTGATTGTTCTAACGAAGGTACAATTTTAACTTGGGGCATCAGTGGCCTATACTGCTTAGAGATTGAGGCCTATATTGGGACAAGATTATGCGAATTTAGCCTGACATTAGGGTTTGTCTTGTTTTGTGTCTTGCAGAGAAAATAGATCAATTCAATGATCATGATTTCCTCCCCCAAGTCATTGATTTTTACAGAGAACTGCCCTGTCTGTGGCAGACAAAACATCCCTTTTATACAAATCGACTAAAAAGGAAGGCAGCACTGGATAAATTGCTGGAATTTGTGAAGCCGCAGATCCCCACTGCAGACATCAACTATTTGAAGTGCAAAATTGGTGGCATGAGTAGCACTTATAACAGGGAGCGCGAGAAGGTCCAGGATTCCCAAAGGTCAGGAGCTGCAGCAGATGACATTTATGTGCCCAGGCTGTGGTACTATGACAGACTGCAATTTCTGTCAGACCAGATTGAAATCAGGCCATCACTCTCAACCCTTTCTTCCACTCTTCCTTCCACCCCAGCTGAGGCTTCTGACTTCCAACCTGGGCCTTCCACCCAGGAAGAAGATGTGGAGGAGCCCAGCTTGAGTCAGGTAAAGCATTGCTCAACATATTTCTCAAAATTGTGTGTGATTGATGATCAATAAACTAAAACTATATCCCTTTTTCATACACAGGAAATCCTCAGCCAGGAGGAGGCTGTAGAAAGTGGCAGCCAGGAGGTGGCAGGAGGAAGTGGCATCCAGGAGGTGGCAGGGGTAAGTGACAGTTAATTCGGCAGGCTTCTGTGGCCCTCAGAACCCCCACCACTCTTCTGGAGTAGGGATGAGCCGAACACCCCCCGGTTCGGTTCACACCAGAACCTGCGTACAGACCAAAAGTTTGCACGAATTTGAGAACCCCATTAAAGTCTATGGAACTCGAACGTTCAAAATCAAAAGTGCTAATTTTAAAGGCTAATATGCAAATTATTGTCCTAAAAAGGGTTTGGGGACCCGGGTCCTGCCCCAGGGGACATGTATCAATGCAAAAAAAAGTTTTAAAAAGGCCGTTTTTCCAGGAGCAGTGATTTTAATGATGCTTAAAGTGAAAAAAAAGAAAGTGAAATATTCCTTTAAATATCGTACCTGGGGGTGTCTATAGTATGCTTGTAAAGTGGCGCGAGTTTCCCGTGCTTAGAACAGTCCCTGCACAAAATTACATTTTTAAAGGAATAAAAGTCATTTAAAACTGCTTGCAGCTTTAATGTAATGTCGGGTCCCAGCAATATGGATGAAAATCAGTGAGACAAACAGCATGGGTACCCCCCACCCCCCAGTCCATTACCAGGCCCTTTGGGTCTTGTATGGATATCAAGGGGAACCCCGCACCCAAATTAAAAAAAGGAAAGGCGTGGGGCCCCCAGGCCCTATATACTCTAAACAGCAGTATACAGGTGGTGCAAACAAGACAGGGACTGTAGGTTTGTTGCTAAGTAGAATCGGTTTGTAATTTTGAACTGGTACATTTTTAAAGTGTAGCTCCAGCCAAAAAAATCTGTTTTTAAGCTTTTTGGAAAACATAGGGCAGGGTTATCACCCTTGTAACATTTGTTTTGCTGTCTGTACACCTCTTCAGAAGATTTCACCTCACTTTCTGTCCCAATGACAAATGTTTTTTGAAAATTTGGGGTTTTTAGTGAAACAATGATTGGTGGTAAAGCATCAGTGAAGAGGAGACACATTTTCCCATATTAACTCTTACAGGAGAGAATTTCCCTTCCTATGGGGTAGATTTCATCTCACTTCTTGTTGTCTCCTTCCGTTTGCAAATAGGAGTCATTTGTGAGTTGGATGTTTGAAAGTAGGGGCCTGCCCTATATACTCTGCAGAAATTGGGGCCTTAGGTGTTGGTGTTGCTACAACACTGTAAGCCCTCACAGTTACTCTTGGTGGGCGCAGGAATGGGCCCTTATGTGAGATATTAGATCAAGAATTGTAATTGCATGCCATTGTTGAACAGTGGTAGAAAAATTGGGCCTTTGGTGGTGGTGGTACTGGTGCCACAACACTGTAAGTCCTCACAGCTACTCTTGGTGGGTGCTGGAACGGGCCCTGCTGTGAAATATTAGATCAAAAATTGTAATTACATGTCCCTGCTGAACAGGGGCAGAAAAATTGGGCCTTGGGCACTGGTGCCACAACACTGCAACCCCTCACAGATACTCTAGTTGGAGTGCAGGAATGAGCCCTGCTGCAAAGTATTGCATCAAAAAATTTAATTTCATGCCCCTGTTAAACAGGGGCTGAAAAAATGGTCCTTGGGTACTGGTGCTGTTGCCACAACACTGCAACCCCTCACAGATACTCTAGTTGGAGCGCAGGAATGAGCCCTGCTGCAAAGTATTGCATCAAAAATTGTAATTACACGCCCCTGTTAAACAGGGGCAGAAAAATTGGGCCTTAGCCACTGCTGCCACGACACTGCAACCCCTCACAGATACTATAGTTGGAACGCAGGAATGAGCCCTGCTACAAAGTATTGCATCAAAAGTTGTAATTATATGCCCCTCTTAAACAGGGGCTGAAAAATTAGGCCTTGGGCACTGGTGCTGGTGCCACAACACTGCAACCCCTCACAGATACTATAGTTGGAGTGCAGGAATGAGCCCTGCTGCAAAGTATTGCATCAAAAATTGTAATTACACGCCCCTGTTAAACAGGGGCAGAAAAATTGGGCTTTGGCCACTGGTGGGAGTGCCCAGAACCAAAAATGTTCTTACAAGCTATCAGCATGAAAATTGAGGAGGAAGAGGATTGTGACTCAGCATAACAGGATAACAGGATAGTCACTCAGCATCAGCATAGGCAGTCTTTTTTTTTATTTTAATTTTTTATTGAAAAGTATCCAACAGATACAATTAGGAGGTAACTTCGGAAGAACATTCAATCAGTAGTTAACATCATTAACACAACCAATACTCTGAGATATACTGTGGAGGAGTAAGGCAAATACTTATGGAATCAAGAAAGAGATAATGCTTATAATAAATTGCCATAACCCCTCCGATCAATTTGCGTTAGGGTTAATCTCTCCTCTCTGAAGAAAAAAAGAGTTCGGCCAGGTTACTGTAAGAAGTTTATAAAGGTGTGTATTACTAGGATCTGCGCACACCATTCTTTTTTTTTTTTAAATTGTATTTTTATTTAAGTATCCAAGAATAGGTACAAAATTGTATCAGGGTGTACATTGCACTATCAACAAAAGTGCATTATAAACAAACATAATGAAAACAAAAACAAAAAACAAACAGATGTAAGTGATAAAAGAGTGTTCACATACATAAGGCACATATATGTATTCAATTAAATCTTTATGATGAATGCGATAAGCATACTGCAGGAAAGTAACCAAAATCCCGTGGGTAGCTCAGAGCACTCACACAGGAAATATAGAATTAAATTATGTTAAGAATAGGGCATATTTGGTAGTATGGGGGTCCCAAATTCCGAAAGATCCCATGGTTCCCATATTTTATTGAATTGGGGGATGCAGTCATGTACCGAAGCTGTCAAGAACTCCATTGTCCGAATCTCAGTCACTAAATGTAGATATCCGGACCATGGGGGAGGTGTATTGGATAGCCAGAACAATGGGATAATCCTCCTGGCAGCTAGCATTATATAGGATATCAGTTTGTTTGTCTTTTTTGTTACCCCTGAGGGGGGGAGGCCCAAATGGTAGTTCAAAGGATCCAATGGAAGGGACACCCCAGTTACCTTTTGTATAAGCAAATGAACATCATTCCAAAAAGGTTGTATCAAGGAACATTGCCAGAAGATATGGAATAGTGAGCCTATGTCAGATCCACACCGCCAACAGAGCTGTGAAACTGAAGGATCATACTTATGGATTACATCGGGAGTTCTGTACCAAAACATGAGAATCTTAATGTTTGTCTCCCTCTGAGTGACACATTTAGATGATTTAAAGGTAGAGGACCAGATCCTATCCCACATCTGCACCGTGACAGGACGGCCCACCAACTGAGACCACTTGCGCATGTAATGATGTAATGTTTCCGAAATTGGGGTTGGCTCATGGAGGATACGATAGATACATGAAATTAGGTGTAATTGATTGGGGCCTTGAGCACACAGGTGTTCAAAGGTAGTTGGTTTATCCAGGGTCAGGGTTGGCGATTTAGAATGAAAAAAATGTCTAACCTGTAAATAGAAGTGAAAAGAGTGTGGTGGTAAATCAAATTTCTCTCTTAAAACGTCAAAGGGATGTAGCTTCCTTGTTATGGAATGAACTAGGTTCCGCAGCTGGAAAAGATGCACATTTATCCATGAAAAGATCCTGCCCAGGGACATACTATCTGGAATGAGGGGATTAAGTAGTACATTTACAAGAGGGGAGCAGGGGGACATGAGAGGATAACGTTTGAGGCAATTGCGCCAAATGGTTAAAGTTAGTGTCATTGGGCCAGTACATTGACGTTTATAGATAGGGTCTAAAACAGGGGGAGCGCCCCAAACCAAGGAGCTCGGATGGACCAGATAAAGTACCCCCTTCTCAATGGCGGACCATTGGTTAGGTGCATTTAAGGAAGTCCAAGAGATGATGGCCCTTAAGTGTGTTGCATGATAGTATTTAGTGATGTCCGGGGCTCCCAGACCTCCCCTGGACCTAATGGAAAACATCACGGAGCTTGCTATGCGGTGAGCACCGCCATTCCATATAAATTGTAAAAAGGATCTTTGAAGTGTTTTTAATTGTGAGGCGGGTACAGCTACTGGGAGAGTTTCGAAGTAATAAAGTAGCTTGGGTAAGATAGACATTTTTAATACATTGACTCTGCCCAGTAAAGACAAGGGATACCCGGTCCAGGACGACAGGGACTTATTTATATCCAATATAAGAGGAGGGAAGTTGGTACTATAAAGGGAGGAGTAGTGAGGGGTGAGTAGGATACCCAAATATTTAAGAGAGTTACTACACCATTTATAAGGGTATGATTCTTTAAGTTGGGATAATAATAGTCTTGGAATGTGTATAGGAAGGGCTTCGGTTTTAGAGTTGTTAACTTTGTACCCGGAAATAGCACTAAAAGAAGTCAATAGTTTATGTAATGAGGGAAGAGATATCAGCGGGTTGGTGATAGTTAACAGAATGTCGTCTGCAAATAATGATAATTTATACTCCCCCTGTCTCATCACCACCCCACGAATATCTGGATTTACACGAATAGACTCGGCTAGAGGTTCTAGGCATAAAATGAAAAGCAGCGGTGATAGGGGGCAGCCCTGGCGAGTTCCATTTGTCATGGGGAAACTAGGAGACATGAAGGATGACATTTGCACTTGCGCTGAAACATTTGAATACAAGGCTTCCAAGGCTTTTAAAAAAGGACCATCAAAGCCATATACTTTTAAAGTGGCAAACATATAGGGCCAACTTAGCCTGTCGAAAGCTTTCTGCGCATCTAGGCTCAAGATCAATGCCGAACGTGAGGTTCTATCTAAAAGGTCTATTAGGTCTATTGTACGACGGGTGTTATCTCCTGCGTGTCTACCAAGAACAAATCCCACTTGATCCCTGTGTATCAATTTGGGAATAAATGCGGAAAGTCGGGTAGCGAGTATTTTAGTAAATATCTTATAATCCGAATTTAGGAGGGCTATGGGTCTATAGTTGTCCGGGATAGAGGGATCCTTTCCAGGTTTAGGGATAACCGAAATGAACGAGTGGGAAAACTGGGAATGTGGGGGAGTTCCCTTAAGAAGGGAATCATATAAGGCTAGCATATGAGGAGATAAAATGTCAAAAAAAGATTTGTAGTAGGAGTAGGGCAATCCATCTGGGCCAGGGGATTTGTGTAATGGTAGTTTTTTAATTATAGCCAGTAATTCCTCAGCTGACACTGTTGCATTTAAACACTCCAGGTCTGTTTTAGATAATTTTGGTAATTTTATGTTGGAGAAAAAGGACTCGAAATTTACCTGCGTAAAATTAAAATGGTTCTCCGGAGTCAGGCAATTATACAGTTTGTTATAAAAGCTACCAAAAATTTTTGACATTTCACGAGGGCAATGTGTTCTAGATCCATCTGTCTGCAGTAGGAAATCAGGCAGGGAGTTGAACGGACGAGGGCATAACTTATTGACTAACATCCTGTGGGGCTTATTTGAGAATTCGTAGAATTTCTGTTTCGTCCACAGCATGGACCTAGCTGTTTTGTCAAGTTTTGTTGATTTAATTTGTTCTCTAAGGTGAGTGACTTTACGTAGTTTCTGCACCGTGGGACCACCCAAAAGCCTCCGTTCAGCAATTACTAGAGCAGACATTAAGGACTGCAATAAACTGTTTCTATCTCTCTTCAGTCGAGAGCCCTCAGCTATACATGCACCTCGGAAAACAGCCTTATGTGCCTCCCACAGCGTAGAAACCTGAGATACCGATCCGGAGTTGAGTGTAAAGTAATCTTTCAAGCTATTTGCTAGGATAGAACGAGATACTTCAGACTGCAAGAGGTGGTCATTAAGACGCCAGTGACAGGATTTAGTATAAGTCTGGGATAACATGAGTTCTAGTGTAATGGGTGCGTGATCCGACCATGTAATAGGGGAGATGTCTGATTCAACTACATAGGGGATAAGTGGAGCCGAGATAAAAAAATGATCAAGACGGGAGTACATTTTATGAGCTGGTGAGTAAAACGTAAATTGTTTGTCAGAGGGATGTTTTATCCTCCATGAGTCGAATAATCTGTATGATCTAATACATTTGCGGAATGCATTGGCTTGAGACAATACTCTTTTAGTATATATGACAGTATTTCCGCGCTTAGGAATAAGAAGGAAAAAGACTGCTGCCCCCCTAATCAATAAATATCACCAAGGTGATATCTAAAAATGGATAATAATCTAAACAGGGGAATTGGCGCTGTCCAGCTACATGTGCATCGAAGAATATAAAACTTCTTTGACAAATAAATAAACGGGAATAATTAGTGATGTGTATAAACAATGCGTGACAAGGGCAAACAATCCCTTGGTGAATAATATTAAAGTGCAATAGGCTCCTAATAATGAAGAATGTGCCTTAATACCAATTGATCAGATGCCCATATGTGCCTGAAGAAATATACACTAGATGTAAAATGTGTATAATACAACCAGTATCACTAACAACAAAGCAGTAAAGTGCATTGGTGTTTAAAACAGATATATAAATGTACCTTAATCTCAAATAAATAAATAAAAATAATATATTAGTTATGCCCGCAGGTGGATGAACAATAGTGACAATCAAATTGATAATAGCTAATCAGATGGACAGTAGTAGTTAAAAAATGAAAAATAAAAAAATCCCCAACAAGTGTAATTAAAAATGTATATGAAAAAGATGTGTCCTGCAGGGGTGAGGTAGTCCGGTGAGTGCAAGCACGAGTGGGGGTGTAATGGAAGACGGGGATTATATCAGTTAAAGCGGAGATCACGTTTTTTTCTCCATCAAAAGGACACATCTTTGGGACTTGGAACTTGGACATTTACATTTCACATTTTCTATATACATTTTTCATATACATTTTTAATTACACTTGTTGGGGATTTTTTTATTTTTCATTTTTTAACTACTACTGTCCATCTGATTAGCTATTATCAATTTGATTGTCACTATTGTTCATCCACCTGCGGGCATAACTAATATATTATTTTTATTTATTTATTTGAGATTAAGGTACATTTATATATCTGTTTTAAACACCAATGCACTTTACTGCTTTGTTGTTAGTGATACTGGTTGTATTATACACATTTTACATCTAGTGTATATTTCTTCAGGCACATATGGGCATCTGATCAATTGGTATTAAGGCACATTCTTCATTATTAGGAGCCTATTGCACTTTAATATTATTCACCAAGGGATTGTTTGCCCTTGTCACGCATTGTTTATACACATCACTAATTATTCCCGTTTATTTATTTGTCAAAGAAGTTTTATATTCTTCGATGCACATGTAGCTGGACAGCGCCAATTCCCCTGTTTAGAATACTCTTTTAGGTGGGGTGGTACTAAAAAGCGTTTGTCTGTCCCTATTGGGAGACATGACCAGATTGAAGTCTCCACCAACCACCATAAAAGGTTGTGAGCGGTATTGGGGGGAATCAAAGAGTTTGTTGAGGAACTCAATCTGACCCGTGTTTGGGGCGTATAGATTAACCAGTGTAAAAGAGGTAGACATGTATTCACAATCTAGGATAAGAAATCTCCCATGAGGATCTACATGTGATCTCCGAACTTTGACAGGACATACTTTCCTGATCAAGATAGCCACTCCTGCCTTGCCCGTGGAATCGGAGGCAAGATAGGAGATGGGAAAAAACCTGGAGGCAAATTTTAATGATCCTCCTGCCCGGAAATGGGTCTCCTGAATCATCACTATGTCTGCGCCCGAGGCCCTGAAATCTTTCAGGGCCATCCAGCGTTTACCAATGGAGCCCAGGCCTTTTACATTATAGGACATAATTTTTAGGGCCATGACTGTGATCTATCTAGGAATGCTAGTGTAAATACATCTAGTACTATAAACCTGGAAGTAGCATGAAAATAGGAAAAAACACATTGCAGTTTACAATTAATCATGATAATAAACGTTTGTCCAACTCTAATTATTGAAAAACACACTCCAAATTCTTTTTCCTTTAGAGTAAAATGATAGTGACCGTGGGGTCTCAAACTATGGAACACATCATTAGATATGCACAGAAACTGTAAAAAAAAGAAAAAACAAAAAAGAAAAATCAAGAAAAAAAGTTCAAAATTCTGTAGACCTGAGAGAAAACAGTTTCTCAGGGAGCCCTGGGCGTAGACCAGGGCCTGGTGGGGACGTGGGCGGACCTCCATCTGGCAATTCTGCTTGAGGAGATGAGAGAGGGGCCGCCGCTCACCTTATGCACATGTAAGCGGAAAAGACAAAAAATAGAACAAAAAAAAAAAAAAAAAAAAAATTTTTTGAAGAGGATAACAAATATAACAGGTATGCTTGACACTTAAGAATTCCAAAAACCTTTAGTAAATGTATCTCAAGGGATGAGAAATATTCTGCCCTGAAAAAAAGGATCGAGGCAGATACAAAAACTGAAGGGGCCAAAACAGCAATGTCGTTTCGTCTAGAAAAAAGAAAAAAATTTGTCCGAAGCTCTGAGAAGAAACGGTAATGCTAAAGGCAGGGAGAAATAGAACCAAGAATAAGAGCGATCAGGGGGGGTACTCAAGGGGGTTGCTTAGAAGATCTCAGGTGTTGAGGAGTAGAAAGGTGCTTCTTTGATTTGCCCCGAACAGGAGTCCAGATGCGAGTAGGTGTAGTTGGAGGCAATCGGGCCTGTGTGTTAGGAAGGATATTATCTTCTTCCGGTAAGGGGGGGAGACCCAAACTTTTCAGGAAGGCCTCTGCTTCTTGCAAATCACGCAAAGAATATTGGGCTCCATCTTTGGATACAGCTAGACGGAAAGGGAATCCCCAGTAATATGGTATCTTGTGTTGTTGTAAATGTGAGGTGAGGGGGCGCAGATTCCTCCGTTTAGCGAGAGTGATGGGGGAGAGGTCGCTAAAGATCTGCAGCTTAGCGCCTTTGTGCGTAATTTGGGATTTATTGCGGGTTGCCAGGGTTAGTGCCTCTTTACTTTCGAAGTAGTGAAACCGTTCCACAACATCCCTGGGTCTGGCTCCAGTCGGTGGTTTAGGGCCCAGGGATCTATGAGCCCTGTCCAATCGCCAATCTATGTCCACAACTGAGGGAGCCAAATTATTAAAAAGGCTCAAAAGGTAAGGTCGGAGATCAGAGTCACACACTGTTTCCGGAATCCCTCTGAATCGTAGATTTTGTCGTCTTTCTCTGTTCTCCAAGTCTTCTTGCTGTAATTGGAGCTGAGATACAGATAGGCGTAAGTTATGATTTTCCTCCTCAATTGCTTGTACATAATTTACCATTTCGTCGAATTTATTCTCCAGAGTGTCTGTGCGATCTCCAATTTGGGTTATTTCCCCTCTCAATTCAGCAGCTAGTTTGCTCACCTCAGCCGAAACATTGGACGTAATCTGTTGAAGTAAAAGTTGCAGCTTGGAGTCCAGGATGTCAGGGGTGAGGGTCATATTCAGGGGTGGGGGAGTAGTTGCAGGGTTTTGCGAACTAGTCAGGGAGGAGTTTGCGGTATCTTCTGAATCCAGGGAGGAGTCCAGTAAGGCGAAAGGATTCGCGGAGGAATTAGAGGAGGCTGACTGTGGTCTGGTAACATAACGCTCCATTGTTGGTTCTTCTCGTGACACAATTAGTGGTTTGTAGTTTCGTTGCTGTTGGCCAATTTTGCCCATGAGGTACACAGAGGTTTTAGTGATCAAACATGCAGGCTTACCTCCAATGTTTTATGTTTGCTAATATTGCTGTATGGAGGTCTTGGTGAGCAGGCAGGCGCCCAGGGTTTATTTAGGCAGCATCTCTCTCAGGGCATTATTGTGCTCCACTCAGATCCTCACATCCCCCTAATTACATCTCTGCCTCCCCCTCCTGAGAGTCTGGGGTGAGAAAAGCAATTCCTGCAGTCCCCAGCCCCTTGCAAGTAGCTATGCAGCTGAGGGGACAGAGGATGGCTTCTGGGTGTATGTGAGAGTCCCAAGATGGCCGCCGGGCTCCAGAAGTAGGCCGAAGCCTCAGTCTATCCTAGTAAAAGGCCGCCGGATCGGGAGACACGGCCGTTTGCAGTCACTGGGGCATCCACGGGGGTAGAGAAAGGGATGATTGGGTGGTCTGACTCCCCCCAGGGACCCGGTAGCGGGCGGATTTACTCACTGCGTTCCGGAGTGCCTGAAATTTAGCCCGCAGGCCGCGTCAGGTAGCTAGGCCGCAATGCACGAATCCGGGCGCCGGATAATTCTTCGCGGCCTCCCCGGATCCACAAGTCGATCGGTCCAGTCAGGGCAGGTCCCGAACAGTCACTCCCCAATCTGTAAGCCCACGGGTTAAGATAGAGAGAGAGAGAGAGAGCGCCGCCGGTCCGTTTGTAGGCCCCAAGATGGCGGCGGAAAGCTCCGGTGGCAGGGAGAAAGTTCAGCTGCAGAACAAGATCAGACCCGCCGGGGTCCTAAATATCAGTCCAGGATAGCTCAGCAGGGGTCTGGGATCAATAATATATGGCCTATGACTGCGGGGGCACAGTGTAAGGCCACGGATGGTTGTAGATCCAAGAGGAGCTCTGATCACACACGTCCTTCCAGCAGCAGGTCCGGACACGCCCCCTCCTTTTTTTTTTAAATACCTGAAGTCAGGTAGAAATCAGGGATAGACCTAGATGAGGAAAAGAATACTAGAGGGGGATAGAGAGAGAAAGTGGGGTGGAAAGAGAGAAGGGGAAAAAAAATAGAAGAGGGGGGGAATGGAGGTAGCAATAAGGGGGAAGATGTGTCATCCCCCGGGAGCCAGGGTTGTCAAGGCCTGTCAGACATTAGGGTTCACTGGCAAAGATCTTGATATTTATCGGAGAAGCGGTATTGGACCCAAAAAAAAATCTGGTCTGATGTTCCTCTGTCTTATCTCGCAGAACCGAAGTCTTTCATTTGCTCTATATCCCTCACCCTTGCAAACCACTGAGCCACTGTTGGCGCAGTTTGTTGTTTCCATAGAGGCAGGATGCACGCTTGTGGCGCATTAAGAAGGTGTTTGAGGAGGGATTTATGATAACGTTTCCTTGATAAAGGAATAAGGTTTATCAGGACCGTGGCCGGGTTGTCTTGTAGGGAAATGCCAGTAAATTTATGTATGAGTTTGAGGACTGGTTCCCAAAAAAGTTTTGAGCACTGGGCATTCCCAGAAGATGTGCAAGATAGTTCCTCGGTGAAGGCCACAGCACTAACAGTAATCCATTTGGTTAGGGTATATCTTAGCCAGGACTGACGGGGTTCTATACAGAGCGTGTAGTTATTTTATATGTGGTCTCTTGGTATTTACTACATAAAGCAGACTTCTGTGCAAAGAAAAGTATGCACTCTTTTTGGGGTACCGAGAATGTAATTCCCAGGTCTCGCTCCCATTTTGCTAGATACGGGGGATCCCCATCGGCGTGGAGTTCCAGCAAAGATTTATAGGCGGTAATTAGGGAACCCCAAATTGTGCCTTCCCCCAAACATAGTTCCTCGAGAGAGTGAAGTTTTTAGGTAAATAGCACTGGTTTAGGCAGTGAGCCCAGGAAGTTTGAGAACTGAATAGTCCTCCAATGGTCTAATGTTAGAGGGGCTCATCCAGAGGGCACAGTCCCTGTAGGGAGCCAGCCAGAAGGCTGTAAAAACTGGGAGGCCCTCAGAATTCCATTTGGGGCTTGTGAATAGAAAGTTGGGTCAGTGAGGCCAGGTGTGAACCCTGGGTGTCCCACAAGTGGTGTCATTGGGGAAGGGAAATTGCTCAGTAATGATAGACAAAAAAATCCATCCATTTCCGCTAGAGTAGGGCCAATCAAAGGGTGAGCTGTCAGATGGGTAGTGTGGGTTTTCTCTACCCACGGTAATCCAGCGAGTGGAGCATGGGCGGCCTCCTGTTCTAGTGTCACCCACAATTTCGTGTCGTCATGTCGGCACCAGTCAACTACCCTGGCCAGATGTGTCACAGTGTAATGCAGAGCAGGATCCGGGAATCCAATACCGCCTCTAAGCTTGGGTCTTGACAACAACGTTCTGCCAAGGCGTGGATGTTTACCTCGCCAAATGAATTTAATAAATGCTGATCGAACCGCATGGAAATAAGACTGGGGTATTTTGAAAGGCAGTGTTTGTAATAAGTACAGGAGTCTGGGCATCTCATTCATCTTAAGGACGTTACAGCGACCAAACCAGGACAGGGCCAGGGAATCCCATTTTTTGAGATCCATGGTTAACGTCGACAAGAAAGGCTGGTAATTGTGGGGGAAAACGTCGCTTAGATCTGCGGGAATTTTTGTTCCCAAGTATTGGATCAAGCGGGTAGCCCATTTAAATGTAAAAAAGGGGCTCAATCTCGCCACTGTAGATTCAGATAGGGAGACATTCAATGCCTCTGATTTTTGTAGGTTGACCTTGAACTTAGATAGTGCGCCGTACCTTTTCAGTTCCTGTAGTAAAGAAGGCAAGGAGATGAGAGGGTCAGTGATGTAGAATAAGAGGTCATCGGCATAAGCTGACACTTTATGTCGGTGTGGGCCGGTTTGGATGCCTTTAATAGACAGGTTACCTCTGATATGGTATAGGAAAGGCTCCAGGGAAAGGACAAAGAGCAAAGGGGACAGGGGGCAGCCCTGTCTAGTGTCGTTTGAGATTGAGAAGGGGGCGGAGTTGTGGCCATTTACCTGTACTGTTGCTGTAGGATTTTTGTACAGGGCTGCTATCCACGACAGAATGGGGTCCGGCATTCCAACAAATTTAAGTGTTTCCTGTAGAAAGACCCAGTCCACCCTGTCAAATGCCTTCTCGGCATCTGTAGACAAGAGTAGAAGGGGGATGCGGGATATTTTTGCTTTTGTTGTAATGTCCATGGTCCAGATAGTGTTGTCCCTGGCTTCCCTGCTGTGGATAAAGCCGACTTGGTCTGCAGCCACTATACGTTGTAGTAGGACATTAAGTCTTGAAGCTAGAATTTTGGTAAAGAGTTTAACATCACAGTTCAGGAGGAAGATTGGCCTATAACTGCCACATAGCAATGAATCCTTACCTGGCTTGGGTATCACTGTAACAGAGGCACTCAGCATATTAGCTGAAAAACTGTGTCCATCTAAAATGGCATTGAACGCTGCAAGGAAGTGAGGTGTCATTAGGTGTTGAAATACTTTGTAATAGGGGAGGGTGAATCCATCGGGTCCGGGGGCCTTACCAGGCTGGGTGTCAGTTATGGTGGCAGTGAATTCCTCAGCAGGAATAGGCTGGGATAGGGCCTCCCTCTCTTCAACTGTTAGTGTGGGCAAATTGGTTTCCTCAAAATAGGTTCGGACATCTGTAAGGGTGTGGGATGTTGATTCAGAAGTGGAATCTAGATTGTACAGTTTAGAGTAAAAGTTACGGAACATCTCCGCCATATCGGGCGAGGTATGGACTTTAGAACCTGATGAGGTAAGTAAGGCTGGGACGTATATCTGAGAGCGTTTAGCATGTAGTGCGCTGGCCAGTAAATGCCCACATTTATCGCCATACTCATAAAAGGAGCGACGAGCCTTTAATAGCATGAGCTTTGCTTTATACAAAGAGTGTTCTCTTATAGCTTCTCTTAGTTGGACTAATTCCGCTTCCGTAGTACGGTCTGGCTGAACTTTGTGTTGACGTTCTAAGGTATGAAGTTGTGTTAGGAGGTTGGATAAGGTCTTAGTGCGAAGTTGTTTGGCCGCATGCCCGTGTTTAATTAGGATTCCCCTAATAAAGCACTTGTGTGCTGACCAAATAGAGATCGGGCTCTCAACGGAGCCAGCATTGGTGGAAAAATAGAAGGTAAGTTTCTTTCGGATATCAGTAGCGACTTCTGGGTCCTTAAGGAGTGTTTCATTTAGCCGCCTTGTGGCGTTCCTGGGGGACGCTTGTGATATGGTAAGCTCTAGAAAATTGGAGCGTGGTCGGAGAGTGTAATGTAACCGATTTCCGTTTTAGTGACCAAGGACAGCGCTATGTGCTTCGATAAGAAAAAGTCGATTCTGGAGTAAGAGTTGTGAACGGAAGAATAGATGGTAGAGTCCCGTTCTTGAGGATGGAATATTCTCCAGATGTCAACTAATTGATAGGCATGCAGAAGAGTCTCTTGGAGAAAGGCGATGTCGGCCCTGTGCCTCCAGAGCTCTGCTAGACAGCTAGTGTGCTTCTCCGGGGAATTCAATCCCTTGACATTCCAAGATAAGACCTTTACAGTCGTTGTGCCAGAGATATAGTGTTGATCACTGTCTGCTCCCCGGGGGTTGGGGGGAAGAGAGGGAGAGAGAGAGAAAGGGAAAAGAAAAAAAAAAAAGGAAGAAAAAAAAAAGGGGGGTAAGTGGGGAAAGAGAAATAAGAGGGGGTTAGGTTAAGAATATGAAAGGGTCTAGAGGAGTATAAGGATTCTGCAGTGGAGAGCTACTGCCTCCAGGGCAGAGTATTCCTAGAGTGGAGAGTGGCAAGACATGGTTGGGATCAGAGCCCCAACCATCGGAACCCCCGCAGCAATTTTAATTACGTACTTAAGGCACAAGTGGTGTACGTTAAGGTTAAACTGGAGAGCCATAGAGGAGAGGGAATAAAAATAAGTAGGTGAAAGTAAAAGTAAAATAAATGCAGTCCCCTTTGAAAGATTAGGTGGGGACCCCCTAGAAAAGGGTTAGTGTCAGTGTCGGCCATGTGCATTAGACTCAAAAAAAAAAAATTGAAGAAGAGTCTCAGGTCGTAAAGATGTGCGACCACTAGGCCTATCCCGAGGTACCACAGCGGGACAGGGGTGTGATCAAGCTGTGGGCAGGTCAACACTGTTACTAAGGACACAAAGATGTAAAGGGTTCAGACCATTAATGGTAATAATAACAGCAAACTAAGCAAAAGGAACAAACAACATATTAAGGCAGACAGACATCCACATTATGTATAGGTAGCATAAAAAAAAGAAAAAAAAAAAAAAAGGAGAAAAACCCCACATACCGGTTAATCAGGGTAGGCATAGGGTCTGTGTCATCGAACCCAGGTCTGACAGATGCTCATATAGCATTCCAGGTGCACCTCCCTGGGTAAGGAGAGGTATAGTTAGTTCCTGCAGGATCAATCTGGAACAAGGATGTCAAGTTGCTGATTCACTGGATGGCTTTATAGGTAAAGTCAGCCGGCCACCTCCTCATTCAGAACTTGGCGTCGAGAATTCCCTGCTGAGCTAGCCTGCGGGGGAACACCCCCAATTACGTTGATTGTTTCAAGCCCTTTGTGGTCTGCCCATGGGGGCCTGATGTTGCGGATCCCTGGGGATGATCACTGTGAGCCAATTGGGAATTGGCACTGGGTCCATCTCTGCAAAAGCAAACAGATCCGGAAGCTCTGATGGGTGGTGTAGAGGGAAGGTATCTGGACCTTTGCGGACTATGACGTGGAATGGGTGCCCCCATTTGTAAGTGAGCCCCTTCACACGAAGTCCGTCCAGAAGAGGTTTGAGTGACTGCCGCATCAGAAGAGTCTTTCTGGAAATGTCTGGGAGAAGGTGGATCGCGGCGCCATCAAATTCTAAGATCCCCACTTGCCACGCTCTTCTTAATATCTCCTCATTGAGAGTAAAAGAGTGCAAACAGCAGAGGACATCTCTGAGTCTGTCAGAAGGACCAGATCTAGGGCCCACGGTTCTGTGCACTCTGTCAATAATTATTTCTGTATCTGGCGTGTGGTCTAGATATCGGTTAAAGATGTTAATCACTGTCGTGCGTAACTCTGATTGCGTGACAGATTCAGGGATCTCTCGCAGCCTGATGTTTTGTCGTTGGCTGTGGTTCTCTAAGTCATTGAGATGCAGTTGTATTTGTATCATTTGGTCATTGAGATCAGTGTTAGAGGTTTGCAAGACCTGCACAGTCTGTGTCACTGTCTGCTGTTTCTGTTCAAGAACAGTCACCTGGGAGTCTAGAGCAGAAACCTCCTGCTTGATGCTCTGCACTTCTCCCCTCAGGGCTGTCTCCATTCTATGGGCTATTGACTCTAGGTCATCCCTTGTGGGCAATTGTTGTAGGAATTCCCATAGCTTTTGCACTGAGTCCGTATTTAGGGGGAATATCCTGTGAATGGGGTGGGTTAGGGTAGTTACTCACTGTGTCCTGGTGTAGTGACAATAATCCCTGATCATCTGTGTTATGTTTCAGGCTGTAGCACAAGACACCATGTGGTGTGGAGGCCGTGGGAGATGTAGAGAGCTCAGGGCTACACATGTCCTCCTCTGCTGCTGCGGAGCCTGTCAGCGATCTGGGAAGGCAGGGGGAGAGATCACTGGGAGGTGTGAATGGTGCCATAGTGTGATCCTCTGCTAGCTGCAGCGATGGACCCCGCTCTGTGTTGTCCTTCATCGTGGCCGTGTGATGGGCCGGCGCCATCTTGGAAATCGCGGGGGTGGATGCCATGGACTGTTGCGACCACAGATAGCGATCTATGCTGTATTGTGTTGCGGCAAGTTGTCGGTCTGATTTCCTGGACATTCAGGGGTCTGGTGGGCACCTGTATTGTGCGGTATTGCTGCTCGGTTAGGCTGCGGGAGAGCCGATGATCGGGAGCTCCATATGAGAATGTCCTCACGCTGCCATGCCCAGACCACGCCCCCCTTGCATAGGTAGTCTTGAAGGAATCTCACATAAAAAAAATCAAGCGGTTACATCAGCATCAGATGCTTGGTAGCTAGTGATCCAAGACTGATTCATTTTTATGAAGGTCAGCCGATCGACCGATTCGGTGGACAGGTGTACCCTGTGATCGGATACAAAGCCTCCAGCAGCACTGAATGTGCGTTCCAAAAGAATGCTGGATGCAGGACAGGCCTGTAGCTCAATTGCATACAATGCAAGCTCTGGCCAGTGATCCATCCTCAAGACCCAGTAACCCAGAGGATTTTCGGTGGGAAATGTGTCCAAGTCTTATCTTGCCCCTAGGTAATCCTGCACCATGGGAATCAGACGCTGGTGATGGTTGTTGGAACCGATAAGACCTTGGGGCTGCGGACTAAAAAATTGTCTGAATGCATCGGTCAGATGGCCACCTTCTCCACCGCTCCTTCTGTGACTGACCGAAGACTCAGCAGCACGTTGTCCAGGAGGACCAGGAAATTGTAACCTCCCAGGCTCTGGAATTGCATTGCACAAACCTTTCTGCAAGGCCTCCCGAAGATGTTACATCTTCTGCTCCCTCTGCGATGGCAATATAAGGTCCGCAACCTTACCCTTGTAAAGTGGATCAAGTAGGGTTGCCAGCCAGTAATCATCCCTCCCCTTGATACCACGAATACGAGGATCCTTCCGCAGGCTTTGAAGGATCAGGGAGGCCATGCAGCGTAGGTTTGCTGAGACATTCGGTCCAGAGTCCTCTTGGTTACTAATGACGACATGATCCGCAGCCACCTCCTCCTAGCCACGTACAAGTCCATGGGTTTCTTTGGACTGTAAAATGATCCCTTGAAGACTGCTGCTGATGCTGAGTGCCAGGCTCCACCTCCATGCTGACACAATCCTCCTCCTCGTCCTCTTCCTGTGTGATCGGCGGGCACGCAGCAACACTGTCTGGATAAAAGGGGCCTTGAGAGGTAAGGAAGTCCTCCTCTTCCTCCCTCTGTTCTGCCTCAAGTGCCCTGTCCATTATTCCACGCAGTGTGTGCTCCAACAGGTGGACAAGAGGGACAGTGTCACTGATGCATGCACTGTCACTGCTCACCATCCTTGTGGCCTCCTCAAATGGTGACAGGACAGTGCATGCATCTCTGATCATAGTCCACTGGCGTGGGGAAAAAAAATCAAGGTCCCATGACCCTGTCCTGATGCCATAGTCGCATAGGTACTCATTGATGGCCCTCTGCTGCATGCGCAGCCACTGCAGCATGGCCAACATTAAGTTCCACCTGGTGGGCATGGCACAGATTAGGCGGTTCTTGGGCAGGTTAAATTCCTTTTGGAGGTCAGCCAGCCGAGCACTGGCATTATATGACCTGCGGAAATGCACACAGACTTTCCTGGCCTGCCTCAGGACATCTTGTAAGCCAGGGTACCTGCCCAAGAAATGTTGCACCACCAAGTTAAGGACGTGAGCCAAACAGGGCACATGGGTCAATTGTCCCTGTCGGAGGGCGGATAGGAGGTTGGTGCCATTGTCGCAAACCACCATACCTGTCTTAAGCTGGCGTGGTGTCAACCACCTCTGAACCTGCCTTTGCAGAGCTGACAGAATCTCTGCCCTAGTGTGGCTCCTGTCCCCCAAGCACACCAGCTCAAGCACCGCATTGCATCTTTTTGCCTGCGTGCTTGCGTAGCCCCTTAAATGCCTACGGAGCACCGCTGGTTCCGAAGACAAATCAGCACAGGAAGAGGCCATGGAGGAAGAAGAAGAGGAGGGGGTGGAGAAGAGAGTTGTGGCAGAATCACCACTAGTAGAATTTTGGAGGCATGGTGGCGGTACAAACTCCAACACTACTGCACCCTGTCCCGCATCCTTCCTAGCTGCCAGAAGAGTCACCCAGAGCGCGGTACAAGATAGGTAACATCCCTGTCCATGCCTGCTGGACCATGAGTCAGCAGTAATATGCACCTTACTGCTGACCGCCCTGTCCAGCGAGGCCAAGACATTGCCTTCCACATGCCAGTAGAGAGCCGGAATCGCCTTCCGTGAGAAAAAGTGCCATTTGGGAACCTGCCACTGAGGAACCGCACATTCCACAAACTCACAGAAGGGGGCAGAGTCTACCAACTGAAAAGGCAGCAGTTGAAGTGCTAGCAATTTAGCCAAGCTAGCATTCAACCGCTGGGCATGTGGATGGCTGGGAGCGAATTTCTTTCGGCGGTGCAGCAGCTGGGGCAGGGAAATTTGCCTGGTACAATCTGACATTGGTGTACTGATAGCAGACTGCCCGCAAGTACTTGGCTGTGACACACCTAATTCTTCACCTTCATTCCTCTCAGTGCAGGTTTCAGAGATAAGGAGCAAGGAGAGGTCCTCTTTGTTCTTTGGTGTGGGTCTTTTAGGTATGCTTGCCAATGAACTGCATGGCAGGTCGACATATGTCTGGTCAAGCATGTGGTACCCAAGCGGACGATGTTTTGGCCACGCGAGATATGCTTGAGAAATATGTTGCAAATAGCAGCGGTGGGATCTGATGCACTCGTCTCAAAATAGACCCACACCAAAGAACTTTTGGAATAATGCGCAGAGACAGCAGCGCCCTACACATCTGGAGCTCTGCGGTGTGATGCAGTCGGTGTGCTGCCCTTAAGCTGGCCCCTGGAGGGCATCTTACCTCATTGGAGATGTGCCTCCTCCTCCTCTCTCCTATCAGGCACCCACGTGGAGTCAGTTATCTCATCATCCCCTCCCTCCTCATCACTGAAGCAAAGCTGGCAGTATGGGGGAACATGACTGCCAGATTGCTGTCCTTCTTGGGCACCCCCTCTCTCTGGGCTCACGTTACTGCATTCCTTTAGTTGGGTACCATCATCAGAGCCTTCAAAACGCTGGGCATCCTCCTGGAGCATGTACCCAACACTATGGTCAAACAGTTCGGGGGACTCCTCAGGAGGACATGGTGGGGCTAGGGAAGGAGTGACTGATGCCATTGAGCCGAGGGAAGAGGCCCCATTGGCAGCTGCTTTGCCAGATAAAGTACCCTGAGCCTGGGTGAGAGAGGATGAGGAGGATGAGGATGGCTTGGTCATCCACTCTACCAAGTCTTCCGCATGTTGCGGCTCAACATGGCCAGCTGCCGAAAAAAGGACAAGCATGTCCCACGGCCACGTGCTGATGAGGATGCACCGTCTCCACAACCAGCACTGTTGCCTCTAGACACAGAGCATGCTTGCCCTCTTTTATTGGCTTGTGACTGTTTGCCTCTCCTTGTTGGCCTTCCAGACATACTAATGGCCTGCAGTGAGATGTAGCTGCACAAAGCTGGGATGTATATATATATATACTGATACTGCAGCTAGCAGAATCAACTGCCTGCCTGTAGTATTATTAGTACCACCAGAAATTGTCTTCAGGTAGCTTTAGGTGCACACTGTGCAGAGGACACAGTACACTAACTGTAAATACTGTAGCTGCCTGCCTGTGTTATTAATAAGATCAGAACAACAGCAATTGTCTTCAGGTAGCTTTAGGTGCCCACTGTGCAGAGGACACAGTACACTAACTGTAAATACTGCAGCTGCCTGCCTGTGGTACTAATATGATCAGAAGAACACCACCAATTTTCTTCAGGTAGCTTTAGGTGCACACTGTGCAGAGGACACAGTACACTAACTGTAAATACTGCAGCTGCCTGCCTGTGGCATTAATAGGATCAGAACAACAGCAATTGTTTTCAGGTAGCTTTAGGTGCACACTGTGCAGAGGATGCACTACACTAACTGTAAATACTGCAGCTGCCTGCCTGTGGTATTAATAGGATCAGAGCAACAGCAATTGTCTTCAGGTAGCTTCAGGTGCACACTGTGCAGAGAATGCACTACACTAACTGTAAATACTGCACCTGCCTGCGTGTGGTACTAATAGGATCAGAAGAACACCACCAATTTTCTTCAGGTAGCTTCAGGTGCACACTGAGCAGAGGACGCACTACACTAAATGTAAATACTGCAGCTGCCTGCCTGTGGTACTAACAGGATCAGAAGATCATCAATTTTCTTCAGGTAGCTGTAAATACTGTAAAAACACCTGCCTGCCTGTCAGTAGGAAGAGAATAACAGGAACGGATCTAACTAAACTGAATACAGTATATATATATATATATATATATATATATATATATATATATACATATACAACACCTTGGATGCATATATATATATACACAATACACTGTAAGTGCAGCTAACTGACTCACCTGCCTACTCTATCCAACTTAAATCAAATGACACTGTCTCTCTGTCTATCTCTCCGCTACCGCAACACACTACACAAGACCACCACGCAGGTGGCCTTATATAGTGTGGGGCGTGTACTAAACCCCCTGAGCCATAATTGCCCAAAGCCACCCTGGCTTTGGCCAATTACAGCTCTCTGTACAGATGGAGCTGTGATTGGCCAAGCATGCGGGTCATGCACTATGACCCTCATGCTTGGCCAATCATCAGCCAGCAATGTACTGCGATGCCACAGTGGACAATTATGGACCGTGACGCACCACTCAAATTTGGCGTGAACAGCCCATAACGTTCGCAATTCGACGAACGGTCAAACTCGAAGCTCATCCCTATTCTGGAGGCCTATGCCTGCATGGCTGCCAACAAGATGCAGGAAATGGAGGTGGGCCAACGCCTCTTTTCTGAGGAACTGATATATACAGCCCTAAATAAGGGGTTGAGGGGAAAAATCACAAGCAAAACCCACCTGTGTGAGTTGGACCATCCTCCTCCTCCTCCACCTCCTGCCGCAACTCCAACACCAGAGCCACAGCCTGGAAGCAAGCGTGGAAGCAAGAGTGTAAGGAAGACAAGAGAGTGATGGCCTGGGTTCAGTCTGGTCTGGCAACAGACACAGGCTGTTTTAAGCCCACAGCCTGGGGGCATATATGTCATCTGCTGCTGTTCCTGATCTCTCAGAGTCCTGCACCGGATTGTGTTCCCTATTAAATGGACTCCTCAGGCTCCCAATTTTGCCCGTCAAATAGTTGATGTGTGCCCTGGGGTACAAAGGCTTAGCTAATTTCACCAGTTTATCCAGTGTTGCCTTCCTCTTTATTTTGTTATGACCCCTAATAAATGTATATTTTTTTTCTTAAATCATTGGCTATGTGTTATAATTAAAAAAGGACAGTTTGTTTGTGAGTAGGCAGGTACATTTCAAAAACACAATGTCAAATTAACAAGGAACACTAACACCAAACAAACTCATTGAGGTTAAAAAATACAAGATAATAATGGTGTTGTGGTAACTTGACACACAAAATGAAAACAAATATTATGGAGATCACTATATAAAAAAAAACAGGAGATCTTGATTTAAAAAAAAAAAGGAGATTACTATAAACAAAAATTAAAAACATTATTCAGGAGATCTGGCAAAAAAATATATATATTTATGAGATCACAAGAAATAGGAAAGAAATCAGTTTGTCAGAACTCTGTGTGAATATCAGCTGCAAAAAAAACGTAATTATTCTAGCATTATAAAGAAGAAGAGAACGGATTTTGTTTTCGGAAAATTTGAGATTCATCTCTCAAATTTTTGTTGTCGGAAATTCTGACAAAAAATGTCCGATGGAGCCTACACACAGTCGGAATTTCCGACAACAAGCACCCATCGAACATTTGTTTTCGGAAAATCCGATCGTCTGTACGCAGCATATGAGTGACAAAGTTATGTGAAGGTTACGCAGCCATGCAACACTGTACCAAAATTAAATTTTTATCATTTTTTTTAGATAAATAGAACTTTCTTTTAGTGGTATTTACCTAATTTTTTGGGGGAAAAAAACACACTTTTCTTATTTTCTGTTATAAAAATTTTAAAAACAAATAATCCTTCCTCATAACTTTAGGCCAAAATGTATTCTGCTACATTTCTATGGTAAAAAAATTACATAACCCAAATACGTGTATGTTATTAAGTCTGTGTGAAAGTTATAGAGTCTACAAACCATGGTATTTATGTAGCACCCTCTAGTGAGCTACTAGTGTTAAGCCTCATACACACGATCGGATTGTTGGCCAACAAAACCGTGGAATTTTGTCTGAAGGGCATTGGCCCAAACTTGTCTTGCATACAGGGCCGGATTAACATAGGGGCTATTGGAGCTGCAGCTCCAGGCCCCTTTCCTTAGATAGGCCCATTTTCCAAAAAAAAAAAATCACAAAAAAAAAAAAAAAAAAGAAATGATGGACTTCAAGGGTCGTGGGAGGGATTTTTGGGAGGTAGGTAGCTGAAGACCTACCCTGCCACTGGACAAAATTTGGGGCTCCTATCATCTACTGATCCGGAGATACGGGGCTCCATGTGCAGCCTGTCAGAAGCTACATACAGAGCGGCCAGTTTAAATCTCAGTCCTCATATTTGTTCTGCCCATTATTAGTACTCATTTAATTTTGTGATTAATACTGTGATGTATAGAGGAACATAGGGGATGTCAGCTACTCTAAATATACCACTGGTAAAAAATGTGTCCCTGGGGGGGCGTGGCCGGCCGGAGAGGAAGATGGACGCCTAAACTCACAGCTCGCCAGCCAGGGGACACAATCCAGCGTAATCGGCCGCAACAACGACGCCATCCACACCCATCCTCACTCCTCACCTTCAGGAGACGACGATGCAGGCATCCAGAAAGAGATTTACCGACCACAGACCCCAGAAACTGACCGAATTTGCCTATAACCCGGCGGGCTGGGATATCCAAGATGGTGCCGACCAGGCCGTGCCGCGCGGACCTTACACGGACCTCCCGGATGCCTCCACAGATGAATACACGGATCAAGGTACTGTACCTGACCCATCCCAGACTCTGGAGGGTGACCCCCTCCCCAGCAGCCCAGCCAAAGCTAAAATGCGGCTAGATACGCCGCCGCACCGGTCACAGCACCAGCAAATTGAGGCCCAGGCTCCTACTCCCTTCTCCCTAGACCAGGCCCTGAACTCCTCTATGGCATCCTTCCCTACATCAGGGCAGCCAGTCATGGATACCGCACTGAAAGACATGCTGATCTCCCTCCAGACCTCCCTTATGACGGACCTCTCATCCATGTTCCACAGCATCACCTCTAATATTCACTTACTTGATGACAGGGTGACTAACAATGAGAGAGGGATTCAGGCATGCACATCCACAGTTAATGAAGTCATTGACGCCTATGACACAGTCAAAGAAGAACAGGCATGGATGCGGGCCAAGCTGGCCGACTTAGAAGACAGGTCCCGCAGGAACAACATAAAGCTGAGGGGTGTCCCCGAAACCATACTCCCCGCGGACCTGCCGAGATACGCAAAAGAACTGATCCATATTGTGATTCCTGAAGCGTCTCCGCGTGATGTAATCATAGACAGGATTCACAGAATTGCCAAGCCTGCCCACCTAGCAACCTCGGTCCCCAGAGACATCCTAATGAGGGTCCACTTCTACCACATTAAAGAGAAACTCCTCATGGGGCTCAGAGCTAAATCACCCTTGCCCGCTCCCTATACTGGCATCCAACTCTTTCCCGACTTGTCCAAGTACACCCTCCAATCGAGAAGACATCTTAACCCGATAACCAAAAGCCTGCAAAACCACAAGCTACAATACAAATGGCGCTACCCCGCAACCATCCTTATTGTACACAATGGCCAAACGCACGCCATTGGGGATCTAGAAAAGGGCCTAAAGCTTCTCCACTCTTGGCGGATAATCCCCGAGTTATCTAAACCACCTCCTTCAGACAGAGGACCCAATACGTCCCGCAACTCGCAAAACCGCAATTCCAACTGAAGGTGTACACATCACTACTACACTTGGCCGCTAACACCCATTATGGCTCCCCTGAGCGCTGGCAACCTGATTCTCTTGCCTTCTCCTCCCGGTATTACTAACTCTCTGTACCCCCTCATAGAGGTTCATACGGTGTTCTTCACCCCCTCTAGAGATCCTTCTACCACTAGAAGCACCACCTCCAACAACTAAACCGAACTTCCCACTACTGGATCATTTTGACAAGCCACACCACCTGTATTATACTATACAAGTTACTGTTCTACCATTGACTTTTTTTTCTCCCTTTTTTTATTATTATTACTGCATTCTAACACATTGCTCTATTCGCAGTATTCTAGTCCTATCTTTTATCAGCCGTCCAGACTGCCACGAAGTTATCACTAATCCCTTGACCCAGGATCCTTCTGCAACTACCTCCACTACCAGCCTACTACCGCTACAATCTACCCTCAAGTCTCGTACTTCTACTACCCAGCTGCTGAATCCCAACACCAGGTACCTCTGGACCTACCCACCAACATCTAACCGTAAGTGTTGTGCACAACTTACACCGCAAGATGCCAATCACCATTCTCTCCTTGAACGCCAATGGCCTAAACCATCCTGCCAAACGTCACTCACTGTGGAAAACCGCCTCGGCTCTCCACAGCGACGTGCTATGTATTCAGGAAACCCACCTGCTGCACTCCAATACACCCTTATGCAACAATCACCAATATCCACACATCTTCCATGCCACACACCCCACTAAATCAAGAGGGGTCATGATAGCATTTCGGAACACTTTAGATTTCCAAATCCTTGATTCATTATCAGACCCAGAAGGTCGGTTTCTTATCATAATCTGCACAATCAACAAAGTAACCTATACCTTAATCAATATATACGCCCCGAATTCACACCAAATGAGATTCCTCCACAAAGTTCTTCGCTCTGCCAACACCATCCAAAAAGGCCACTAGATCATCTGTGGCGACTTCAATCTAGTCCCAGACGTCTTGATGGACTCCACCTCACCGACAAAACGCCGTGACTCTCCTTTAAAGAAATTCATCACCTCCCAGGACCTATACGATGTCTGGAGATGCCACCATGGATCTGAACGTGACTTTACTTTTTTTTCACCTAGACACCGCTCATATTCAAGAATAGACCTGTTTCTTTCTGACAAATGTATTTTACAAAAAATATCTGATTCTCAGATCCACACCACGACATGGTCGGACCATGCCCCCATATCTATTACAATACAGGACACCAATTTACAAAATAATACGTTTCTCTGGCGTGCTAACAACTATATTATACAAAACGACACATACGCCCCAGAAATATCAAAACACATCACTGAATTCTTCTCCTTGAACAAAGGCTCGGTACCCGACCCTGCCGTGGTGTGGAGCGCTCACAAAGCATTTATGCGGGGAATGTTAATTAAACTTGGCTCTCAGCATAAGAGGAAGAGGACGCAGCAGATAGACAAACTGACAGCCCAGATAGCGACCCTAGAGGACAGGCTCAAAAAAGACCCCCAAGACCCACAGGCCAACCAACTACTAAACCTCAGACAGGAACTTAGAACTCTACTCCTCCACTCCTACGAATTCCTTCACAGGAAAATCAAAGCGTCTACATACTCCACCTCCAACAAAGCGGGCAAGAAACTCTCCCAACGACTAAAAGGTAGACGTACCAAAACTAAAATAACCCAACTCATGCACCCCCATACCCACACCCCCTTAAGCAACCCCCAAGACATAGCTGATGCCTTCAGCACATACTATGAAGACCTCTACAACCTGAAACAGGACCCCCATACCCCACAACCCTCCCAGGACGAAATAGATCACTTCCTCTGTAAACTAAATCTACCCAAACTGACTGAGAAACAACTGACCTCCTTAAATGCCCCATTCACAGACCAAGAAATTAAAAAAACCATAGACTCCCTCCCCAGCGGGAAGGCACCAGGCCCCGACGGAATAACCGGGGAATACTACAAACAATTTTATTCACACCTGATCCCACATCTTAGTGACCTTTTCAATCATGCTGCCTCCTCTTCTACCTTTTCGCCAGAATATTTAAAAGCGTTAGTTATCACGATACCGAAACCAGGGAAACAGTCGAATGTCCCCCAAAACTTCCGTCCCATCTCCTTACTCTATCTCGACCTCAAACTATACGCCAAAACTATAGCGACGAGATTACTCAAAATTATGCCCACAATTATAAACCAAGACCAAACAGGATTCACAAAAGGCAGACAAGCCTCAGATGCCACCAGGAGGATGATTAATCTTATTCACCACGCTGAGTCCACCGGAACGTCTTCTCTGCTCCTTTCCCTGGATGCAGAGAAGGCGTTCGATAGGGTTCACTGGTCCTACCTAGCGTCGGTCCTCCGGAAGTTTGGATTTCAAGGCCAAATTTTCGGAGCCATTATGGCTTTATATTCCAACCCCGAAGCTCAGGTTTACACGGAAGGCATGCTATCCCGACCATTCCCAATTACAAACGGCACCCGCCAAGGTTGCCCCCTATCCCCCCTCATATTCAACATGATCATGGAACCCCTAGCAGAACATATCCGCTCTAATACCGCCATCTCGGGCATAATGATTGGCCCTCATCACCACAAAATTAGCCTGTTAGCGGATGATGTTATCCTCATCCTCACCAACCCGACTGTTTCCCTGGCAGAAGTACAAAAGATGCTGAATTGGTTTAGCTCGGTATCATATTATAAAATCAATACGACTAAATCCTTCATACTAGACATTAAGGTGGACGCTACTATAAGAAACCTCCTACAAGCACAATATTCATTCGCTTGGGCAGACTCTGACATATCATATCTAGGCATACAATTAACGAGAACGACTAAAAAACTCTATACATGTAACTATCTGCCACTCCTCCAAAACATTCAAGCGACCACACAAAACATAGCGAAACACGAACTCTCCTGGACAGGTCGCCTTGCGGCCTTTAAAATGATCTGCCTTCCTCAAATACTCTACTACTTTCGAACCCTACCTATTCCCCTGCCCACCACATTCTTCAGATCCCTCCAGACGCTGTTTAATAAATTCCTCTGGAAAGGAAAAAGACCCAGATGTGCCCACACAAAACTGATCAAACACAGACTGGTAGGAGGCTCGAGCTCAATAGACTTTGAAGACTACCACCTGGCGGCTATTCTGGCCCAACTACCCTGCTGGTTTCACCCATCCCCGTCCACTCTATGGGGCCACATTGAACAATCTTCACTCATTAGACCAAACCTGAAAACATGGCTGCTAAGCATTCCCCTAGGCGCTCCAATCCCAAAATCCCTATCTCCCACCGTGAAAGCCTCAGCACAGGCATGGAAAAAAGCGGCATCCCAAATGCAATATTCTCCCTCCTCACCACAATCCCACATCCCCATACAATCCTTACTCCATCTAATGCCAGAAATCTCACTCTCACCTTGGATCCTTAAAGGTATAAATTACATACAAGACATAATACAAGAAAACCACATCAAATCATTTCCTCAACTACAAACCACATACGCCATACCCGCATCCGAATACTTCACTTACCTCCGTATACGCCACTGCCTGCAAACTATACCACTCCCCATCTATAATATACACCCCAAGACCTGGGAATACCTCACCAACCCCGACATAAAAATCAAAGGGATCTCATATTTTTATAACAACCTTCACCAAAAACGTACTTTTACCAAAATGCCACCTCACCACACCTGGGAAAAAGACCTTGCCACAAATTTTACAGACACACAATGGCAACAAGCCCTCAAGACTATTTACAAATCCACCAAATGCGCGGCCCTATGGGAACTCACACAGAAGATTACACTAAGATGGTATCTGACCCCTGCCCGCATAACATCTTTTAACCCTCAAATCCCTAATACTTGCTGGAGATGTAAATCTTCCACAAGCGACCTACTGCATGTCTTCTGGTCGTGCACCGAACTCCGCAAATACTGGGAAGACACCTTCCACTTAATCTCGACCATCACTCAAATCACGACCCCTCCAACACCGGCCCTAGCGATCCTCAACCTCACTATTGAGGACTTTCCTCACCCCCTCCAATTCACAATCACCCACATCCTCATGGCAGCCAGACTCAATATAACTAGACACTGGAAATCTGACACACATCTGACGCTTACTCAAATCACAGACTTGGTATCACTACACTACAGTTACGAGACCACCACAGCCACAATATCTGGGCAAGCCACTAAAATACGCAAAGCATGGCAACCTTGGACCGACTGGACTAGAAACTGCGCACCCTGCGCACAAAAGAACGGTTATTCTGACCCTCCTTCTTGACCGAGCAATACCTATCACTCCTTAGGAATGTTATGTTACCTTTGTAACGGAAAAGTTTTTTTTTTCTTTTTCCACTGTTTGGAACTTTCGTGTCCACTGCAAAAGGGTCCACTTCGCTCCTGTGCCACTAAAGATCCCACATGGGGTGACACACTTGTGAAGTGGACCGAATACGACCTCTCAGAGTTTTCTTCCTGTTAGCATTATACGAAATGACACGATTATTACTTACATTCGTATATACATGTTTCTACTAGATCCCTGTATGTGGATAGAAGTTCATATATATGATTGTTATACAGACGTCGTTGCACGACGTACAATGTTTAATTGTACAATGTACTCTTTAAAACTCTAATAAAAATATGGAATAAAAAAAAAAAAATGTGTCCCTGAAAATATTTTTGAAATGTTGGCAAATGTGCACTTGGGCACTGCCTAAAGGCCACCGGGTCAGTAGGTGGCCCCATTAGAGGCTCCTGGGATCCTGTGATATTAAAGCAGTAGTAAACTTTGCTAACATTACTACACTTTAGAGGCCCTGAGGTAGGTTATGTCACAATGTACTAGTATGAACAGCATATTAGCACATTACGGTACACTTACCTGTCAGGCTGAGCCCTCCAGTGCTTCACTGTGATCAATCCGGCGGGTCCCAGATGCTTCCATATTCACCCGGTCCTCCTTCCCGGTTCTATGCTTTCAGTCACTTTCCTTGGCCAGGCTACGTTGATGTCACTCCCACGCATGCTCATGCGCATCCTCTCTCTCATCCCCCCTCTCTCTCTCATCCTCCCTCCCTTACCCCTCAACCCTCTCTCATCCCCTTTCTCTCTCTCTCTCTCATCCTCCCTCTCTCTAATTAATTTAATTTGTAATATCAAAAAATTGTTTGCATATTTATTTATTTCATAAAAAGCCCCAGCAAAATCCTCAGCACCAGGCCCATGATGTTTTTATTCCGGCCCTGCTTGCATACACATGGCACACAATTGTTGGCCAACAATTATGAACGTAGTGACGTACTAGACTTACTACTAGTTCATAAAAAGGAGGTTCAATAGTCATGCTCCACCCTTTGGGCTCCTTCTGCTAATCTTGTGTTAGTAGAAGTTTGGTGAGTGTCAATTTGCACTTTTCAGTTCATGCTTGTCAGTTCATTTCTGTTTTTCAGGTTGTGCTTGTCGGGTCACTTCTGATTTTCAGGTCGTGCTTGTTGGATCATTTCTCATTTTCAGGGCGTGCTTGTCAGTTCATTTCTGAACGGCCGTTCGTCTACTAGCCATGTGGTGTTCTCGTCAGAGAGATCATGCTATCTGACACGTACCTTAGAGGTGATCCTGACGTGCAGAGGGAGACCTCTCATACGGCTCTGGTTCCGGGATCACTGGAGTGGGAACAGTGACCCTCGGAGCACAGCGGAGTAGGAGAGCCTGCAGGGTCCGCTTGACTGAAGATGAAGTCAGCTTGGCAGAGACAGGAACAGGCTTGATTGCTGCGGATGCAGGAATGCTGAGAAGTAGCAGGCAGGTGCACACAGTTGCAGGACTGTAGGCAGGTGTGCACAGATGTAGGACTTGTAGGCAGATGCACACGGATGCAGGACTTGTAGGCAGATGCACATGGATGCAGGACTGGTAGGCAAGCGCACACTGGCGCAGGACAGCAGACAGAAGCAGGGTCAGACAAGCCAGGTCACAGCAGCGGATCAATCAGACAGAAGCAGCAGGCAGAGAATGGTCAAGTCCAGGCAGAATTGTCAATAGGAGATCAAACAAACAGGAACACAGAGCAGGTCAAGGGCAAGCCAAGGGGTCAGGACTGGAGACAGCAGCGAGGTCAGGAGAAGCCGGGTAACACTGGAGCAGATGTGGGTTCAGGATCGGGTACAGGATGAGCTGCAGATCAGACAGCAAGGATGCATTCTGAAGAGGCCCCTTTTAAGGATCACTGGGCGCCAAAGCTGTGTTAGTGTGCGTGCGTCCACGTTCTGCGTTCTGCGCATGCACATTGGCGCACGTCTATTCACTGCTGAATGCCTATGGACTGGAACACGTCCCAACTAGGGATGAGCCGAACACCCCCCGGTTCGGTTCGCACCAGAACCTGCGAACGGACCGAAAGTTCGCACGAACGTTAGAACCCCATTGACGTCTATGGGACTCGAACGTTCGAAATCAAAAGTACTCATTTTAAAGGCTAATTTGCATGGTATTGTCCTAAAAAGGGTTTGGGGACCCAGGTCCTACCCCAGGGGACATGTATCAATGCAAAAAAAACTTTTAAAAACGGCCGTTTTTTCGGGAGCAGTGATTTTAATGATGCTTAAAGTTAAAAAAAAAAAGTGAAATATTCCTTTAAATATCGTACCTGAGGGGTGTCTATAGTATGCCTGTAAAGTGACGCGTGTTTCCCGTGTTTAGAACAGTCCCTGCACCAAATGTAATTTTTAAAGGAAAAAATCTCATTTAAAACTGCTTGCGGGTTTAATGTAATGTCGGGTCCTGGCAATATGGATGAAAATCAGTGAGACAAACGGCATGGGTACCCCCCAGTCCATTACCAGGCCCTTTGGGTCTTGTATGGATATTAAGGGGAACCCCGCACCCAAATTAAAATAAGGAAAGGTGTGGGGCCACCAGGCCCTATATACTCTGAACAGCAGTATACAAGCTGTAGGTTTGTTGTTAAGTAGAATCTCTTTGTAATTTTGAACGGGTACATTTTTAACGTGTTTAGCTCCAGCCAAAAAATCTTTTTTTGGAAAACATAGGGAAGGGTTATCACCCCTGTGACATTTGTTTTGCTGTCTTTCCTCCTCTTCAGAAGATTTCACCTCACTTTTTGTCCCAATGGATTGGAAAGCATCAGTGGAAAGGAGAAATGTTTTTCCCATATTAACTCTTACAGGAGAGAATTTCCCTTCCTAGGGGTAGATTTATTCTCACTTCCTGTTGTCTCCTTCCGTTTGCAAGTAGGAGTCGTTTGTAAGTTAGTTGTTTGAAAGTAGGGTCCTGCCCTATATACTCAGCAGAAATTTGGGCCTTAGGTGTTGCTGTGGCCACAACACTGTAAGCCCTCACAGGGCTCTGCTGTGAAATATTAGATCAAGAATTGTAATTACATGCCCCTGTTGAACAGGAGCTGAAAAATTAGGCCTTAGGCACTGGTGCTGGTGCCACAACACTGCAACCCCTCACAGACACTCTAGTTGGAATGCAGGAACGAGCCCTGCTGTAAAGTATTGCATCAAAAATTGTAATTACACGCCCCTGTTAAACAAGGGCTGAAAAATTGGGCCTTAGGCACTGGTGCTGGTGCCACAACACTGCAACCCCTCACAGACACTCTAGTTGGAATGCAGGAACGAGCCCTGCTGCAAAGTATTACATCAAAAATCGTAATTACACGCCCCTGTTAAACAGGGGCTGAAAAATTGTGCCTTAGGCACTGGTGGTGGCGCCCAGAACCAAAAATGCTCTTACAAGCTATCAGCGTGATGATTGAGGAGGAAGAGGATAATTACTCAGGAATAGTCACTCAGCATCAGCATAGGCAGTCTTTGAAGGGATCTGAGATTTCAAAAAAAAATATTCGGTTACATCAGCATCAGGTGCTTGGTAGCTGGTGGTGATCCAAGACTCATTCATTTTTATGAAGGTCAGTCGATCGACCGAGTCGGTGGACAGACACACCCTGTGATCGGTTACCACGCCTCCAGCAGCACTGAATGTGCGTTCCGAAAGAACGCTGGATGCAGGACAGGCCAGTAGCTCAATTGCATACTGTGCAAGCTCTGGCCAGTGATCCATCCTCAAGACCCAGTAACCCAGAGGATTTTCGGTGGGAAAGGTGTCCAAGTCTGATCTTGCCCCTAGGTATTCCTGCACCATGTAAAACAGACGCTGGCGATGGTTGCTGGAACCAATCATACCTTGGGGCTGCGGACCAAAAAATTGTCTGAACGCATCGGTCAGATGGCCACCTTCTCCACCGCTCCTTCTTTGACTGACCGAAGCCTCAGCAACACGTTGTCCAGAAACAGGAGTTTGTAACCTCCCAGTCTCTGGGAACGCGTTGCACAGACCTTTCTGCAAGGCCTCCCGAAGATGTTTCATCCTCTGCTCCCTCTGCGATGGCAAGATAAGGTCCGCAACCTTACCCTTGTAACGTGGATCAAGGAGGGTTGCCAGCCAGTATTGGTCCTTCTCCTTGATACCACGAATACGAGGATCCTTACGCAGGCTTTGCAGGATCAGGGAGGCCATGCAGCGTAGGTTTGCTGAGGCATTCGGTCCGGAGTCCTCTGGGTCACTAAGGACGGCATGGTCCGCAGCCACCTCCTCCCAGCCACGTACAAGTCCATGTGTTTCTTGGGACTGATCCCTTAAAGACTGCTGCTGATGCTGAGTGCCAGGCTCCACCTCCATACTGACACAATCTTCCTCCTCTTCCTCCTCGTCCTCTTCCTGTGTGATCGGCGGGCACGCAGGAACACTGTCTGGATAAAGGGGGCCTTGAGAGCTAAGGAAGTCCTCCTCTTCCTGCCTCTGTTCTGCCTCAAGTGCCCTGTCCATTATTCCACGCAGCATGTGCTCCAATAGGTGGACAAGGGGGACAGTGTCACTGATGCATGCACTGTCACTGCTCACCATCCTCGTGGCCTCCTCAAATGGTGACAGGACAGTGCATGCATCCCTGATCATGGCCCACTGGCGTGGGGAAAAAAAAACCAAGCTCCCCTGACCCTGTCCTGGTGCCATAGTCACACAGGTACTCATTGATGGCCCTCTGCTGCGTGTGCAGCCGCTGCAGCATGGCCAACGTTGAGTTCCACCTGGTGGGCATGTCACAGATTAGGCGGTTCTTGGGCAGGTTAAACTCCTTTTGGAGGTCCGTCAGCCGAGCACTGGCATTATATGACCGGCGGAAATGCACACAGACTTTCCTGGCCTGCCTCAGGACATCCTGTAAGGCCGGGTACCTGCCCAAGAACCGCTGCACCACCAAGTTAAGGACGTGAGCCAAACAGGGCACATGGGTCATTTGTCCCTGTCGGAGGGCAGAGAGGAGGTTGGTGCCATTGTCGCAAACCACCATTCCTGCCTTAAGTTGGCGTGGCGTCAACCACCTCTGAACCTGCCCCTGCAGAGCTGACAGAACCTCTGCCCCAGTGTGGCTCCTGTCCCCCAAGCACACCAGCTCAAGCACCGCATGGCATCTTTTGGCCTGCGTACTTGCGTAGCCCCTTGAACGACTACGGAGCACCGCTGGTTCCGAGGAAGAGGCCATGGAGGAAGAAGAAGAGGAGGGGGTGGAGGAGAGAGGTGTGTCACAATCATTAGCATTTTGGAGGCGTGGTGGCGGAACAACCTCCAACACTACTGCACCTTGTCCTGCATCCTTCCCAGCTCCCAGCAGAGTCACCCAATGCGCCGTGAAACTTAGGTAACGTCCCTGTCCATGCCTGCTGGACCATGAGTCAGCGGTAATATGCACCTTACCGCTGACCGCCCTGTCCAGCGAGGCATGGACATTGCCTTCCACATGCTGGTAAAGAGCCGGAATCGCCTTCTGTGAGAAAAAGTGGCGTTTGGGTACCTGCCACTGAGGAACTGCACATTCCACAAACTCACGGAAGGGGGCAGAGTCTACCAACTGAAAAGGCAGCAGTTGAAGTGCTAGCAATTTTGCCAAGCTAGCATTCAACCGCTGGGCATGTGGATGGCTGGGAGCAAACTTCTTTGCGGTGCAGCAGCTGGGGCAGGGAAATTTGCCTGGTACAATCTGACGTCGGTGTACCAAAATCAGATTGCCCACAAGTACGTGGCTGTGACACACCTAATTCTACACCTTCATTCCTCTCAGTGCAGGTCTCAGAGAGGACTGAAGGTCTAGTGGGGTTGGAAATCTCAGCTGATGAGGAGCAAGCAGAGGTCCTCTTTGTTCTTTGGTGTGGGTCTTTTAGATACGCTTGTCAACGAACTGCATGGCAGGTCAACATATGTCTGGTCAAGCATGTGGTACCCAAGCGGGAGATGTTTTGGCCACGCGAGATACGCTTGAGACATATGTTGCAAATAGCAGCGGTGCGATCTGATGCACTCGTCTCAAAAAAGGCCCACACCAAAGAACTTTTTGAATAACGCGCAGAGACTGCAGCGCCCTGCACATGTGGAGCTTTGGGGTGTGATGCAGTCAATGTGCTGCCCTTAGGCTGGCCACTGGAGGGCATCCTGCCTCGTTGGTGATGTGCCTCCTCCTCCTCCTCCTCCTCCTCCTCTCTCCTATCAGGCACCCACGTTGAGTCAGTGACCTCATCATCCCCTCCCTCCTCATCACTGGAGCAAACCTGGCAGTATGCTGCAGCAGGGGGAGCATGACTGCCAGATTGCTGTCCTTCTTGGGCACCCCCTCTGTCCGTGCTCGTGTTACTGCCTTCATCGAGCTCAGTATCATCATCAGAGCCTTCCAAACGCTGGGCATCCTCCTGGAGCATGTACCCAACACTGTGGTCAAACAGTTCGAGGGACTCCTCAGGAGGACATGGTGGGGCTAGGGAAGGAGTCACTGATGACATTGAGCCGAGGGAAGAGGCCGCTGCTTTGCCAGACAAAGTACCCTGGGCATGGGTGAGAGAGGAGGATGAGGACGGCTTGGTCATCCCCTCGACCAAGTCTTCCGCATGTTGCGGCTCAACATGGCCAGCTCCCGAAAAAAAGGCCAAGCGTGTCCCATGGCCACGTGCTGATGAGGATGCACCGTCTCCACGACCAGCACTAGACACAGACCCGTCTTGCCCTCTCTTATTGGCTTGTGACTGTCTGCCTCTCCTTCTTGGCCTTTCAGACATACTAATCTAATGGCCTGTAGCTGCACTAAGCTGGGATATATATATATATATATATATATATATATATGTACTGATACTGCAGCTAGCAAAATCAACTGCCTGCCTGTAGTATGAGAACACCACCAACCTTCTACAGGTAGCTTTAGCTGAACACTGTGAGGTGGACGCACCCCACTAACTTGTAGGTTTAGCAGAACACTGTGAGCAAGACGCACTGCACTAACTGTAAATAGTCTAGCTGCCTGACTGTGGTACTAATAGGATCAAAAGAACACCAGCAATTTTCTTTAAAATACTGTAACAAGACAAGCCTGCCTGTCAGTAAGAAGATAACAGGAACGGATCTAACTGAACACTGTGAGCAGGACGCACCCCACTAGCTTGTAGGTTTAGCTGAACACTGTGAGGTGGACGCACCCCACTAACTTGTAGGTTTAGCTGAACACTGTGAGCAGGACGCACCCCACTAACTTGTAGGTTTAGCAGAACACTGTGAGCAGGACACACTGCACTAACTGTAAATAGTCTAGCTGCCTGACTGTGGTACTAATAGGATCAAAAGAACACCAGCAATTTTCTTCAGGTAGCTGTATTTACTGTAACAAGACAAGCCTGCCTGTCAGTAAGAAGATAACAGGAACGGATCTAGCTGAACACTGTGAGCAGGACGCACCCCACTAGCTTGTAGGTTTAGCTGAACACTGTGAGGTGGACGCACCCCACTAACTTGTAGGTTTAGCTGAACACTGTGAGCAGGACGCACCCCACTAACTTGTAGGTTTAGCAGAACACTGTGAGCAGGACGCACTGCACTAACTGTAAATAGTCTAGCTGCCTGACTGTGGTACTAATAGGATCAAAAGAACACCAGCAATTTTCTTCAGGTAGCTGTATTTACTGTAACAAGACAAGCCTGCCTGTCAGTAAGAAGATAACAGAAACGGATCTAGCTGAACACTGTGAGCAGGACGCACCCCACTAGCTTGTAGGTTTAGCTGAACACTGTGAGGTGGACGCACCCCACTAACTTGTAGGTTTAGCTGAACACTGTGAGCAGGACGCACCCCACTAACTTGTAGGTTTAGCAGAACACTGTGAGCAGGACGCACTGCACTAACTGTAAATAGTCTAGCTGCCTGACTGTGGTACTAATAGGATCAAAAGAACATCAGTAATTTTCTTTAAAATACTGTAACAAGACAAGCCTGCCTGTCAGTAAGGAGATAACAGGAACGGATCTAGCTGAACACTGTGAGCAGGACGCACCCCACTAGCTTGTAGGTTTTGCTGAACACTGTGAGCAGCACGCACCCCACTAACTTGTAGGTTTAGCAGAACACTGTGAGCAGGACGCACTGCACTAACTGTAAATAGTCTAGCTGCCTGACTGTGGTACTAATAGGATCAAAAGAACACCAGCAATTTTCTTCAGGTAGCTGTATTTACTGTAACAAGACAAGCCTGCCTGTCAGTAAGAAGATAACAGAAATGGATCTAGCTGAACACTGTGAGCAGGACGCACCCCACTAGCTTGTAGGTTTAGCAGAACACTGTGAGCAGGACGCACTGCACTAACTGTAAATAGTCTAGCTGCCTGACTGTGGTACTAATAGGATCAAAAGAACATAAGTAATTTTCTTTAAAATACTGTAACAAGACAAGCCTGCCTGTCAGTAAGAAGATAACAGGAACGGATCTAGCTGAACACTGTGAGCAGGACGCACCCCACTAGCTTGTAGGTTTAGCTGAACACTGTGAGGTGGACGCACCCCACTAACTTGTAGGTTTAGCTGAACACTGTGAGCAGGACGCACCCCACTAACTTGTAGGTTTAGCAGAACACTGTGAGCAGGACGCACTGCACTAACTGTAAATAGTCTAGCTGCCTGACTGTGGTACTAATAGGATCAAAAGAACACCAGCAATTTTCTTCAGGTAGCTGTATTTACTGTAACAAGACAAGCCTGCCTGTCAGTAAGAAGATAACAGAAACGGATCTAGCTGAACACTGTGAGCAGGACGCACCCCACTAGCTTGTAGGTTTAGCTGAACACTGTGAGGTGGACGCACCCCACTAACTTGTAGGTTTAGCTGAACACTGTGAGCAGGACGCACCCCACTAACTTGTAGGTTTAGCAGAACACTGTGAGCAGGACGCACTGCACTAACTGTAAATAGTCTAGCTGCCTGACTGTGGTACTAATAGGATCAAAAGAACATCAGTAATTTTCTTTAAAATACTGTAACAAGACAAGCCTGCCTGTCAGTAAGGAGATAACAGGAACGGATCTAGCTGAACACTGTGAGCAGGACGCACCCCACTAGCTTGTAGGTTTTGCTGAACACTGTGAGCAGCACGCACCCCACTAACTTGTAGGTTTAGCAGAACACTGTGAGCAGGACGCACTGCACTAACTGTAAATAGTCTAGCTGCCTGACTGTGGTACTAATAGGATCAAAAGAACACCAGCAATTTTCTTCAGGTAGCTGTATTTACTGTAACAAGACAAGCCTGCCTGTCAGTAAGAAGATAACAGAAATGGATCTAGCTGAACACTGTGAGCAGGACGCACCCCACTAGCTTGTAGGTTTAGCAGAACACTGTGAGCAGGACGCACTGCACTAACTGTAAATAGTCTAGCTGCCTGACTGTGGTACTAATAGGATCAAAAGAACATAAGTAATTTTCTTTAAAATACTGTAACAAGACAAGCCTGCCTGTCAGTAAGAAGATAACAGGAACGGATCTAGCTGAACACTGTGAGCAGGACGCACCCCACTAGCTTGTAGGTTTAGCTGAACACTGTGAGGTGGACGCACCCCACTAACTTGTAGGTTTAGCTGAACACTGTGAGCAGGACGTACCCCACTAACTTGTAGGTTTAGCAGAACACTGTGAGCAGGACGCACTGCACTAACTGTAAATAGTCTAGCTGCCTGACTGTGGTACTAATAGGATCAAAAGAACACCAGCAATTTTATTTAAAATACTGTAACAAGACAAGCCTGCCTGTCAGTAAGAAGATAACAGGAACGGATCTAGCTGAACACTGTGAGCAGGACGCACCCCACTAGCTTGTAGGTTTAGCTGAACACTGTGAGGTGGACGCACCCCACTAACTTGTAGGTTTTGCTGAACACTGTGAGCAGCACGCACCCCACTAACTTGTAGGTTTAGCAGAACACTGTGAGCAGGACGCACTGCACTAACTGTAAATAGTCTAGCTGCCTGACTGTGGTACTAATAGGATCAAAAGAACACCAGCAATTTTCTTCAGGTAGCTGTATTTACTGTAACAAGACAAGCCTGCCTGTCAGTAAGAAGATAACAGAAATGGATCTAGCTGAACACTGTGAGCAGGACGCACCCCACTAGCTTGTAGGTTTAGCTGAACACTGTGAGGTGGATGCACCCCACTAACTTGTAGGTTTAGCTGAACACTGTGAGCAGGACGCACCCCACTTACTTGTAGGTTTAGCAGAACACTGTGGGCAGGACGCACTGCACTAACTGTAAATAGTCTAGCTGCCTGACTGTGGTACTAATAGGATCAAAAGAACACCAGTAATTTTCTTTAAAATACTGTAACAAGACAAGCCTGCCTGTCAGTAAGAAGATAACAGGAACGGATCCAGCTGAACACTGTGAGCAGGACGCACTGCACTAAATGTAAATAGTCTAGCTGCCTGACTGTGGCACTAATAGGATCAAAAGAACACCAGTAATTTTCTTCAAAATACTGTAACAAGACAAGCCTGCCTGTCAGTAGGAATATAACAGGAACGGATCTAGCTGAACACTGTGAGCAGGACGAACTGCACTAAATGTAAATAGTCTAGAAGATAACAGGAACGGATCTAGCTAAACTGAATACAGTGTATATATATATATATGCAACACCTGGGATGCATATATATACACAATACACTTTAAGTGCAGCTAACTGACTGACTGTCCTGCCTAATCTAGCTAACTCAAATGAAATGACACTGTCTCTCTCTCTCTCTAAGCACACCGGAACACACTGCACAGGGCCGCCGTGCAGGCGGCCTTATATAGTGTGGGGCGTGTACTAAATCCCCTGAGCCATAATTGGCCAAAGCCTCCTTGGCTTTGGCCAATTATGGCTCTCTGTTAAGGCGGCGCTGTGATTGGCCAAGCATGCGGGTCATAGTGCATGCTTGGCCAATCATCAGCAAGCAATGCACTGCGATGCCGCAGTGAATTATGGGCCGTGACGCGCCACACGAATTTGGCGCGAACGGCCCATATCGTTCGCAATTCGACGAACGATCGAACAGCCGATGTTCGAGTCGAACATGGGTTCGACTCTAACACGAAGCTCATCCCTAGTCCCAACGGACCCGTGTGCCTGCGGCCATTTGCAGGAACATGTGCAGTACATCCATGACACTATCATTGGGCTTGGAGTTATTGCTTTGACCCAAGTCCAGTCCAGGAACAGAAGGAGGAGGAGTTCTTGGACCAAGAATTGGTTGCTTAATCATGACCAATTCTGTCATATGCCTTTGCCGCGGGAGCTCCAGGAGAATAATCCAGATGATTTCAGGAATTATCTCCAGATGACAGATCCCTGCTTTCACCGTCTATTGGCATTACTGACCCCCTATTTTAGTAAGCAGGACACATTCATGCGGCTTGCAATTACTCCCAAGCAAAGGCTTGTCGCCACCTTGCGGTACTTAGTGACGCAGAGAAGTCTCCAGGACCTGAAGTTCACAACTGGGATCTCCCCTCAGGCTCTGCGACTCATTATTCCAGAGACCTGTTCTGCCATTATCCAAGTCTTGTAGAAGGGCTATATTCAGGTAAGTTTTAGCCTTTAACATCACATTCTATGTATTTAATGTTTGCCAATGTATTGTATTAATTTCTTAATTCCATAATTACCATTATTGTAATATGCTGTGAATGTCCTCTTTGTCTTCATGCATGCTGTAAGCTTTTAATGCTCCTTTTTTTACCTTCATGCATATTTTCCTTCAATAACCTCCCCAGCATGCTATCCTGGGCCCATACAGACCTAGCCTAGTAACTTAACAATGTATTTTGTCAACTACATTTTAGTGCTTACCCTAAACACCCCCTAAAATGTGTACAAATGTTATTGTTGTCCTCAAATTCAGGCAGAGTGCAAGAGACCATTTTTGGGGGGCACAAATTCATTTGGAACCCCCCAAAGCCCCCCAAATCTAAAATATTAAGTCAACTGATACCAATACTCTATCTGCTGACTTTGCAAAACCCATACACACTCTACCTACCTCTTTTGTGGTCATATTTCTGGATGAATTTACAAAGTATGTAGTGAAAGGGCTTTCCTGAATACCTTCAAATGGTACCGTTAAAGGTTTTTGTCTCCTATTATCTTGATAGGTAATTTATAAATGTAAAAATGTGCTTCAATTTGGACAGTGTGTATCCATATTTTTGAATTATGACACTTCTTACCTGTCCAGTGGCCTGGCAGTGTAAGGAGGGGCTGGCCAAAGCATCACACATTATTTATGCATTCAGCTCTCATGGAAGTGGAGAGGGTTACCTGTCCAAAACATCTACCCATCCCCCCCACCATAACATTTTTAGAATGGGCCACCAGAGGGGGTGAGGAATATGATAAGTTGACCTTATACTTTTGAAGTAAATATAGGGGAGGGGGATAATTGGGAAATTGGGACTTTATATGATACACATCACTTGGGTAGAATGAATCAATCAATTAAATAATTAGAATGTTTATTGTTAGCCATGCTTGGGCACTGTGTACAGGTAACATTAATAGTAATTGACCAACATGTACAATACAGAATAAAGAAGGACATGATTGGTAAATCATATAACAATCCAAATAATATAGTAGACATTATTGCACACATTAAATAATGGACCAGCAACATCCCCAATACATGAAAAAACATTGTAAAATATATAAAATTGCATTAATGGTTATAAGATTGATTCAAACAGTTATACCCATAGTAAACCCATGATTGCTGTGGCATAGCATCAAAAATACATGCTCGATGCATTTCGTGGGTTGTTTCCACTCATCAGGAGTAGGGATGAGCTTCGTGTTCGAGTCGAACCCATGTTCGACTCGAACATCGGCTGTTCGATCGTTCGCCGAATTGCGAACGTTATGGGCCGTTCGCGCTAAATTCGTGTGGCGCGTCACGGCCCATAATTCACTGCGGCATCGCAGTGCATTGCTGGCTGATGATTGGCCAAGCATGCACTATGACCCGCATGCTTGGCCAATCACAGCGCTGTCAGTAGAGAGAGCTGTAATTGGCCAAAGCCAGGGTGGCTTTGGCCAATTACGGCTCAGGGCATTTAGTACACACCCCACACTATATAAGGCCGCCTGCACGGCGGCCCTGTGTAGTGTGTGTTCCGGTGTGCTGAGAGATAGAGAGAGAGAGAGACAGTGTCATTTGATTTGAGTTAGATAGATTAGGCAGAACAGTCAGTCAGTTAGCTGCACTTACAGTGTATTGTGTATATATATGCATCCCAGGTGTTGCATATATATATATACACTGTATTCAGTTTAGCTAGATCCGTTCCTGTTATCTTCTATCTAGACTATTTACATTTAATGCAGTGCGTCCTGCTCACAGTGTTCAGCTAGATCCGTTCCTGTTAAATTCCTACTGACCGGCAGGCTTGTCTGGTTACAGTATATAAAGCTACCTGAAGAAAATTACAGGTGTTCTATTTGATCCTATTAGTACCACGGTCAGGCAGCTAGACTATTTACATTTAGTACAGTGTGTCCTGCTCACAGTGTTCAGCTAGATCCGTTCCTGTTATCTTCCTACTGACAGGCAGGCTTGTCTGGTTACAGTATATAAAGCTACCTGAAGAAAATTACAGGTGTTCTATTTGATCCTATTAGTACCACGGTCAGGCAGCTAGACTATTTACATTTAGTACAGTGTGTCCTGCTCACAGTGTTCAGCTAGATCCGTTCCTGTTATCTTCCTACTGACAGGCAGGCTTGTCTGGTTACAGTATATAAAGCTACCTGAAGAAAATTACAGGTGTTCTATTTGATCCTATTAGTACCACGGTCAGGCAGCTAGACTATTTACATTTAGTACAGTGCGTCCTGCTCACAGTGTACAGCTAGATCCGTTCCTGTTATCTTCCTACTGACAGGCAGGCTTGTCTGGTTACAGTATATAAAGCTACCTGAAGAAAATTACAGGTGTTCTATTTGATCCTATTAGTACCACGGTCAGGCAGCTAGACTATTTACATTTAGTACAGTGCGTCCTGCTCACAGTGTACAGCTAGATCCGTTCCTGTTATCTTCCTACTGACAGGCAGGCTTGTCTGGTTACAGTATATAAAGCTACCTGAAGAAAATTACAGGTGTTCTATTTGATCCTATTAGTACCACGGTCAGGCAGCTAGACTATTTACATTTAGTACAGTGCGTCCTGCTCACAGTGTTCAGCTAGATCCGTTCCTGTTATCTTCCTACTGACAGGCAGGCTTGTCTGGTTACAGTATATAAAGCTACTTGAAGAAAATTACAGGTGTTCTATCCCAGCTTAGTGCAGCTACAGGCCATTAGTATGTCTGGAAGGCCAAGAAGGAGAGGCAGACAGTCACAAGCCAATAAGAGAGGGCAAGCAGGCTCTGTGTCTAGTGCTGGTCGTGGAGACGGTGCATCCTCATCAGCACGTGGCCATGGGACACGCTTGGCCTTTTTTTCGGCAGCTGGCCATGTTGAGCCGCAACATGCGGAAGACTTGGTCGAGTGGATGACCAAGCCGTCCTCATCCTCCTCATCCTCTCTCACCCATGCCCAGGGTGCTTTGTCTGGCAAAGCAGCGGCCTCTTCCCTCAGCTCAATGTCATCAGTGACTCCTTCCCTAGCTCCACCATGTCCTCATGAGGATTCCCTCGAACTGTTTGACCACAGTGTTGGGTACATGCTCCAGGAGGATGCCCAGCGTTTGGAAGGCTCTGATGACGATACTGAGCTCGATGAAGGCAGTAACATGAGCGCGGACAGAGGGGGTGCCCAAGAAGGACAGCAATCTGGCAGTCATGCTCCCCCTGCTGCAGCATACTGCCAGGTTTGCTCCAGTGATGAGGAGGGAGGGGATGATGAGGTCACTGACTCAACGTGGGTGCCTGATAGGAGAGAGGAGGAGGAGGAGGAGGAGGAGGAGGAGGAGGAGGAGGAGGCGGCAGCACATCACCAACGAGGCAGGATGCCCTCCAGGGGCCAGCCTAAGGGCAGCACATTGACTGCATCACACCCCAAAGCTCCACATGTGCAGGGCGCTGCAGTCTCTGCGCGTTATTCAAAAAGTTCTTTGGTGTGGGCCTTTTTTGAGACGAGTGCATCAGATCGCACCGCTGCTATTTGCAACATATGTCTCAAGCGTATCTCGCGTGGCCAAAATATCTCCCGCTTGGGTACCACATGCTTGACCAGACATATGTTGACCTGCCATGCAGTTCGTTGGCAAGCGTATCTAAAAGACCCACACCAAAGAACAAAGAGGATCTCTCCTTGCTCCTCATCAGCTGAGATTTCCAACCCCACTAGACCTTCAGTCCTCTCTGAGACCTACAGTGAGAGGAATGAAGGTGTAGAATTAGGTGTGTCACAGCCAAGTACTTGTGGGCAATCTGCTTTTGGTACACCGACGTCAGATTGTACCAGGCAAATTTCCCTGCCCCAGCTGCTGCACCGCCGAAAGAAGTTTGCTCCCAGCCATCCACATGCCCAGCGGTTGAATGCTAGCTTGGCAAAATTGCTAGCACTTCAACTGCTGCCTTTTCAGTTGGTAGACTCTGCCCCCTTCCGTGAGTTTGTGGAATGTGCGGTTCCTCAGTGGCAGGTACCCAAACGCCACTTTTTCTCACGGAAGGCGATTCCGGCTCTCTACCGGCATGTGGAAGGCAATGTCCATGCCTCGCTGGACAGGGCGGTCAGCGGTAAGGTGCATATTACCGCTGACTCATGGTCCAGCAGGCATGGACAGGGACGTTACCTAAGTTTCACGGCGCATTGGGTGACTCTGCTGGCAGCTGGGAAGGATGCAGGACAAGGTGCAGTAGTGTTGGAGGTTGTTCCGCCACCACGCCTCCAAAATGCTGATTGTGACACACCTCTCTCCTCCACCCCCTCCTCTTCTTCTTCCTCCATGGCCTCTTCCTCGGAACCAGCGGTGCTCCGTAGGCGTTCAAGGGGCTACGCAAGTACGCAGGCCAAAAGATGCCATGCGGTGCTTGAGCTGGTGTGCTTGGGGGACAGGAGCCACACTGGGGCAGAGGTTCTGTCAGCTCTGCAGGGGCAGGTTCAGAGGTGGTTGACGCCACGCCAACTTAAGGCAGGAATGGTGGTTTGCGACAATGGCACCAACCTCCTCTCTGCCCTCCGACAGGGACAAATGACCCATGTGCCCTGTTTGGCTCACGTCCTTAACTTGGTGGTGCAGCGGTTCTTGGGCAGGTACCCGGGCTTACAGGATGTCCTGAGGCAGGCCAGGAAAGTCTGTGTGCATTTCCGCCGGTCATATAATGCCAGTGCTCGGCTGACGGACCTCCAAAAGGAGTTTAACCTGCCCAAGAACCGCCTAATCTGTGACATGCCCACCAGGTGGAACTCAACGTTGGCCATGCTGCAGCGGCTGCACACGCAGCAGAGGGCCATCAATGAGTACCTGTGCGACTATGGCACCAGGACAGGGTCAGGGGAGCTTGGTTTTTTTTCCCCACGCCAGTGGGCCATGATCAGGGATGCATGCACTGTCCTGTCACCATTCGAGGAGGCCACGAGGATGGTGAGCAGTGACAGTGCATGCATCAGTGACACTGTCCCCCTTGTCCACCTGTTGGAGCACACGCTGCGTGGAATAATGGACAGGGCACTTGAGGCAGAACAGAGGCAGGAAGAGGAGGACTTCCTTAGCTCTCAAGGCCCCCTTTATCCAGACAGTGTTCCTGCGTGCCCGCCGATCACACAGGAAGAGGACGAGGAGGAAGAGGAGGAGGAGGAAGATTGTGTCAGTATGGAGGTGGAGCCTGGCACTCAGCATCAGCAGCAGTCTTTAAGGGATCAGTCCCAAGAAACACATGGACTTGTACGTGGCTGGGAGGAGGTGGCTGCGGACCATGTCGTTCTTAGTGACCCAGAGGACTCCGGACCGAATGCCTCAGCAAACCTACGCTGCATGGCCTCCCTGATCCTGCAAAGCCTGCGTAAGGATCCTCGTATTCGTGGTATCAAGGAGAAGGACCAATACTGGCTGGCAACCCTCCTTGATCCACGTTACAAGGGTAAGGTTGCGGACCTTATCTTGCCATCGCAGAGGGAGCAGAGGATGAAACATCTTCGGGAGGCCTTGCAGAAAGGTCTGTGCAACGCGTTCCCAGAGACTGGGAGGTTACAAACTCCTGTTTCTGGACAACGTGTTGCTGAGGCTTCGGTCAGTCAAAGAAGGAGCGGTGGAGAAGGTGGCCGTCTGACCGATGCGTTCAGACAATTTTTTGGTCCGCAGCCCCAAGGTATGATCGGTTCCAGCAACCATCGCCAGCGTCTGTTTTACATGGTGCAGGAATACCTAGGGGCAAGATCAGACTTGGACACCTTTCCCACCGAAAATCCTCTGGGTTACTGGGTCTTGAGGATGGATCACTGGCCAGAGCTTGCACAGTATGCAATTGAGCTACTGGCCTGTCCTGCATCCAGCGTTCTTTCGGAACGCACATTCAGTGCTGCTGGAGGCGTGGTAACCGATCACAGGGTGCGTCTGTCCACCGACTCGGTCGATCGGCTGACCTTCATAAAAATGAATGAGTCTTGGATCACCACCAGCTACCAAGCACCTGATGCTGATGTAACCGAATAATTTTTTTTGAAATCTCAGATCCCTTCAAAGACTGCCTATGCTGATGCTGAGTGACTATCCCTGAGTAATTATCCTCTTCCTCCTCAATCATCACGCTGATAGCTTGTAAGAACATTTTTGGTTCTGGGCGCCACCACCAGTGCCTAAGGCACAATTTTTCAGCCCCTGTTTAACAGGGGCGTGTAATTACAATTTTTGATGTAATACTTTGCAGCAGGGCTCGTTCCTGCATTCCAACTAGAGTGTCTGTGAGGGGTTGCAGTGTTGTGGCACCAGCACCAGTGCCTAGGGCCCAATTTTTCTGCCCCTGTCTAACAGGGGCGTGTAATTACAATTTTTGATGCAATACTTTGCAGCAGGGCTCGTTCCTGCGTTCCAACTAGAGTGTCTGTGAGGGGTTGCAGTGTTGTGGCACCAGCACCAGTGCCTAAGGCCCAATTTTTCTGCCCCTGTCTAACAGGGGCGTGTAATTACAATTTTTGAAGCAATCATTTGCAGCAGGGCTCGTTCCTGCGTTCCAACTAGAGTGTCTGTGAGGGGTTGCAGTGTTGTGGCACCAGCACCAGTGCCTAAGGCCCAATTTTTCTGCCCCTGTCTAACAGGGGCGTGTAATTACAATTTTTGATGCAATACTTTGCAGTAGGGCTCGTTCCTGCGTTCCAACTAGAGTGTCTGTGAGGGGTTGCAGTGTTGTGGCACCAGCACCAGTGCCTAAGGCCCAATTTTTCTGCCCCTGTCTAACAGGGGCGTGTAATTACAATTTTTGAAGCAATCATTTGCAGCAGGGCTCGTTCCTGCGTTCCAACTAGAGTGTCTGTGAGGGGTTGCAGTGTTGTGGCACCAGCACCAGTGCCTAAGGCCCAATTTTTCTGCCCCTGTCTAACAGGGGCGTGTAATTACAATTTTTGAAGCAATAATTTGCAGCAGGGCTCGTTCCTGCGTTCCAACTAGAGTGTCTGTGAGGGGTTGCAGTGTTGTGGCACCAGCACCAGTGCCTAAGGCCTAATTTTTCAGCTGCTGTTCAACAGGGGCATGTAATTACAATTCTTGATCTAATATTTCACAGCAGGGCCCTGTGAGGGCTTACAGTGTTGTGGCCACAGCAACACCTAAGGCCCAAATTTCTGCTGAGTATATAGGGCAGGACCCTACTTTCAAACATCTAACTTACAAACGACTCCTACTTGCAAACGGAAGGAGACAACAGGAAGTGAGATGAAATCTACCCCTAGGAAGGGAAATTCTCTCCTGTAAGAGTTAATATGGGAAAACAAGTTCTCCTTTCCACTGATGCTTTCCAATCCTTGTTCCACAAAAAAACCCAAATTTTCAAAAAACATTTTTCATTGGGACAAAAAAGTGAGGTGAAATCTTCTGAAGAGGAGGAAAGACAGCAAAACAAATGTCACAGGGGTGATAACCCTTCCCTATGTTTTCCAAAAAGCTTAGAAAAGATTTTTTGGCTGGAGCTAAACACGTTAAAAATGTTCAAAATTACAAACAGATTCTACTTAACAACAAACCTACAGTCCCTGTCTTGTTTGCACCGCCTGTATACTGCTGTTCAGAGTATATAGGGCCTGGTGGCCCCACACCTTTCCTTATTTTAATTTGGGTGCGGGGTTCCCCTTAATATCCATACAAGACCCAAAGGGACTGGTAATGGACTGGGGGGTACCCATGCCGTTTGTCTCACTGATTTTCATCCATATTGCCATGACCCGACATGACATTAAACCCGCAAGCAGTTTTAAATGAGATTTTTTCCTTTAAAAATGACATTTGGTGCAGGGACTGTTCTAAACATGGGAAACACGCGTCACTTTACAGGCATACTATAGACACCCCCCAGGTACGATATTTAAAGGAATATTTCACTTTTTTTTTTTTACTTTAAGCATCATTAAAATCACTGCTCCCGAAAAAACGGCCGTTTTTAAAAGTTTTTTTTGCATTGATACATGTCCCCTGGGGTAGGACCCGGGTCCCCAAACCCTTTTTAGGACAATACCATGCAAATTAGCCTTTAAAATGAGCACTTTTGATTTCGAACGTTCGAGTCCCATAGACGTCAATGGGGTTCTAACGTTCGTGCGAACTTTCGGTCCGTTCGCGGGTTCTGGTGCGAACCGAACCGGGGGGTGTTCGGCTCATCCCTAATCAGGAGCAGCTATACGTTGGAGGTATCTATAATAAATAAAAAATCTTTCATCAATGGTAATTGATCAAAGAATAGGAAGAAGGGGAACATAGAACCTATGGTCTGATCATTCTTACCTATGATTAGCTAATATAGAATATGGGTAGTAATAATATTGATGGTACACCGGAGGTACTAGGAGGCAAGAGACAACCCCCCCGGGAGCTGAGGTGTTTGCTAAGCAGGCGGCAATGGGGCCAAGAGCGTGAAGAAATGATGCCATCATACGAGGTAAATCGCCCTTCAACAGATATGTAGTAATAGGTGTGGGTCCTGTAGGGCCTCTGTATCGATGAATAAATAAGGGAGAAAGTATTAGCATAGAAAGGGGGGGACCATAACAGTGTTTAGAAAGAATAGATGTGAAGAAAAAGTATGAGTATGAGGTGATAGGGAATACCTACCTATACCTATACCTAATACTTATACTTTTGTCTTTAAATACTCATTTAAATGAATGTTATACTTATGTTGGCCAGGAATGTTTGTGTCAAATCTGCTTTCAATGTTATGTTCAGAAGTAGTCATTTTTTTTTATTGTTTAACTCCACAGTTTCCTTCCAACCCACAGCATTGGCAGGCTGTTGCAGCCCAGTTCCACCATCAGTGGGATTTTCCCAACTGTGTTGGAGCGATTGAGGCTAATGTCCATATTCTCCCACCACCCAACTCGGGCTCCTATTATTATAACTATAAGGGTATTTGCAGCATAGTCATGCTAGCGGTAGTGTCTGCCAACTACGAGTTCCTGTGCCTGGATGTTGGGAAGAATGGCCATAACTCTGAAGGAGGAGTGGTTACACAGACCGAATTCTACCATGAGTTCCAGAATGGCACCTTACATTTGCCACCTCCTGAGGACAATGTTGAGGGCCTCAATTTTGTCTTTGTGGCAGATGAGGCCTTTGCTCTGGGGGAACATCTTATGAAGCCCTTTCCTATGAGGAACCTCACCCCAGAGCAGAGGATCTACAATTACAGGATCTCTCGTGCCAAAAGGGTTGTGGAAAATGCCTTTGGCATACTGTCCAGTTGTTTGAGGCTGTTTCTAACATAAATTAACCCGGCTGAATACAGGATCAACCATGTGGTATTGTGCTGCTGCATACTGCACAATTACTTATGGAGGAATGCAAGCAGCTACCTTGCCTCACTGCAAAGGGAGGTTGACTTTTCAGTGTCATGCCCAGCTGATCCCGGTGTGATGATGGCTCTGGAAAGTGGCCATGCTGGGTTGCTCTCCCAAACTGCCCGAGATGTCCGGTAACAATATATGGACTACTTTGTGGGTAGAGGGGTAGTGGCACTGCAGCAAACTGTTGCTGATCAGGAATAAATCTTTGATTTGATACTAAACTCCTATTTCACTTGAACTACTGATTGTGTTTCTTATCTGTCTCCTAGGTTCTCAAATGCCCTTAATTTTGGACATTTTCTAGAATAGTGCAAATGTACCTTATTTGCTCCATGAGGTGACAATCTCTTCTTTAGCTAACTATTATGTTGTGAAAATAGTGATATAACTGCGCTAACCCAGTGAAAAGAAACAAAGCTGCTACACAAAAATGTGACAAATATTCAAATAGGATAATGTAAAAAATGTAGTGCTAAAACAAAAAATAGCCAGAAACATGTGTAAAGGCAAGTATAGTTCAATAGCTTGTGGGTGATGACTCACTTTGTTGTGAATGTAACAACATAAGTGATAAAGTCCCACAGTGCAATAAATTTGGAATCCAATACAAGTGAAAAGATCTTCCGATGTATAATTCATCTGTATGGAAATCTTGAAGTGAAAAAGAGGATAAACACTCTTACCAGAGCAGGTGGATTTGGATGCCGGTGACACCGAATCAAACAGGCTTAGAGATCCAGATGGATGGCTCTCCCAGGAGAAGGTGGGGGTCCCAGATCTCAAAGGACATCTCCCCTTGGCTGGAACCGCTTCAGTAGTATTCACCAACCGGAGGGAACAATACATCCAGTAGGGGGTATCCAGATCTCGTATCCAACCAAAAGAATATAAGGACGAAAAAAAAAATGGAGTGCTCCAATGGTGCAGATCAAAAAGGTAGGTTTATTGGAACAAATCAATATACAGATAATAAAAACGTGATCACATAGAATAAAATGTAGGGAACGGTGAGCCTTGCCCGACGCGTTTCCTCCTAATTGGACTTCTACAGGGGCAACAAACTTCTCCTACACTGCATAAATATATAAATAATCTAAAAACTAAACAACCAATCAGGATCGATCAATGGAAACAGGGAGTGACCTGGCTAGTGATAGGGCAAAGAGTGGTCAGCTGTTATTTGGCATTCCAAATCTCAGTCTGAGCATCCAATGAGAAGGTGGCATACAAAACTTGACCAATGGCCTAGCTCCTCACTAAAAATGTGTGGCAATGAGCCATATTGTGTGACAAACACCGCATGGAAAAGGGGTCCCAACCTCAGTAGGTTTAAAACAACTCTGCGAGTGTAGACATTTGATCATATGTCCCACTGATAAAGGGGGAGCCATAGTAGTATTAGATAAGGAGAACTATGTCCGAGAGAGAAATAACAGCTGACCACTCTTCGCCGTATCACTAGCCAGGCCACTAACTGTTTCCATTGATCGATCCTGATTGGGTGTACAATTTTTAGATTATTTATATATTTATGCAGTGTAGGAGAACAGTTTGATGCCCCTGTAGAAGTCCAATTAGAACGAAACGCGTTGGGCAAGGCTCCCCGTTCCCTACATTTTATTCTATGTGATCATGTTTTTATTATCTGTATATTGGTTTGTTCCAATAAACCTACCTTTTTGATCTGCACCATTGGAGCACTCCATTTTTTCTTCCTTATATTCTTTTGATTGGATACGAGATCTGGATGCCCCCTACTGGATGTATTGTTCCCTCCGGTTGGTGAATGCTACTGAAGTGGTTCCAGCCAAGGGGAGATGTCCTTTGAGATCCGGGACCCCCACCTTCTCCTGGGAGAGCCATCCATCTGGATCTCTAAGCCTGTTTGATTCGATGTCAACGGCATCCGAATCCACCTGCTCTGGTAAGAGTGTTAAACCTATTTTTCACTTCAAGATTTCCATACAGATGAATTATACATAGGAAAATCTTTTCACTTGCATTGAATTCCACATTTGTTGCACTGTGGGACTTTATCACTTATGTTGTTCACATTCACAACATAGTGGGTCATCACCCACAAGCCATTGAACTATACTTGCCTTTACACATGTTTTTTGGTTATATTTTGTTTTAGCACTACATTTATTTTGTGCTGTGGATCTGCTACACAAACACAATGTTATTGTTGTTAATGTACCTGAAGCAATGGATACAGGCTCCTACTCACTCCAAAGGCAACACCCTTGACCTTGTCTTCTCCTATCTGTGCACTCCGTGCAACCTTTCCAACAATCCTCTCCCACTCTCTGATCACCACCTTATTAGTTTTGCTCTCTCCCTATCTTCCACCTCCTCTCCCTCCAACTGCCTAACAGTTACACATAGAAACCTTTGCCACCTCAACACTTCTCTTATCTACTCTGATACTGATCACCTCTATGAAAAAATCTCACCCCTGTCCTGCCCCAACCTAGCCACTTTCATCTACAACAGCTCACTGTCTTCCTCCCTAGACAAGCCTGTCCCCCTCACTACAAGCAGAATTAGGCCCCGACTGCTACAACCCTGACAAACAGATGACACCAGAAGTCTCAGAAAACGTAGCCATGCTCTTGAGCGCCTGTGGCATAAGACTAAGTTCCAGGAAGACTTCACACAATATAAATCTGCCCTACTAAAATACAATTCCTGCCTTCACACTGCCAAACAGACCTACTTTATCACACTCATTAACACCTTCCAGTCCACGTCAACTCTTCTCTACCTTCAACACTCTACTCTGTCCTCCACTGCCTCCACCCACCAACTTACTCACTGCCCAGGAGATCGCCAATCACTTCAAAACTAAGATTGAAACAATTCACGAGGAGATCTCCAATGATCAAAAACCTCCCCCATGCAACACCCCATGTCCACAGATACAATCATTATTTCCCTCATTCAACCCTGCTACTATTAATGAGGTTGCTAAACTTTTACCTAACACTCATCTAACCACCTGCCCCCTGGATCCTGCTCCCTCGCAAATGCTACGCTTGCCCTCTGACTCAATTCTACACTCTCTAACTCACATTTTAACCCTCTCTCTCTTGTGGCATCTCTCTAAAACATGCGCTATTCACCCCCATACTTAACCACTTCCTTACCAGGCCAATTCTGACATTTCTCTTCTACATGAAAAATTCATCATTTTTTTTTCTAGAAAATTACATAGAACCCCCAAACATTATATATGTTTTTTTAGCAAAGACCCTAGAGAATACAATGGCAGTTGATTTTTTTATCTCACACGGTATTTGCGCAGGAACTTTTCGAACACTTTTTTTGGGAAAAAAAACAGTTTTGCGTTTAAAAAAAAACAAAACAGTAAAGTTAGCCCAATGTTTTTGCATATTGTGAAAGATGAAGTTACGCCGAGTAAATAGATACCTAACATGTCACGCTTCAAAATTGCACACGCTCGTAGAATGGCGCCAATGTTCGGTACTTAAAAATCCCCATAGGCGAAGCTTGAAATTTTTTTACTGGTTACATGTTTTGAGTTACAGAGGAGGTCTAGTGACAAAATGATTGCACTCGCTCCAACGTTCGCGGCGATACCTCACATGTATGGTTTGAACACCGTTTTCATATGTGGGAGGGACTTACGTATGCGTTCGCTTCTGCATGCGAGCACACGGGGACAGTGGCGCTTTAAATATTTTTTTTTTTTATTGATAATTATATTTTGTTTTTTTTTATTTTGACACTTTTTTGAAAAAAAAAGCATTTTTGATCACTTTTATTCCTATTACAAGGAATGTAAACATCCCTTGTAATAGGAATATAACATGACAGGTCCTCTTAATAGTGAGATATGGGGTCAATAAGACCCCATATCTCACCAATAGGCTGGGAAGCCTGAAATAGAAAAAAATAAATCAATCACCGCTTCCCAGCCGAAGCGGCGCCTTTTTTTGAATAGAGAGGCCGGGTGTGACATCATAACATTGCGCCCGGCCTCTGATGATCATAGAGACTCCGGCGACCATCTGGTCCACCGGAAATCTCTATGATCTACATCCTGCGCCGGCGTATCCGCTCTCCGCCTCACCGATCGTAATGGTGAGTCGGAGCAGGCACCGGAGGGCAGTGGAAGGGGGGGGACGTCCCCTCTCGCCTCCCATAGGAACGATCAAGCGGCGGAGCGGCTGCTATGATTGTTCCTATGGTGTAGAGATTCGCTGGCTGAAACCGGCAATATCTGAATGATATCTGTAACTACAGGCATCATTCAGATATACCCGCCCAAAGCCCAGGACGTCATATGACGTGGGCGGGCGGGAAGTGGTTAAAAAGCCCTCACTTGACCCCACCAATCTTAACAACCTACATCCCATCTCCTTACTTGCCTTCTCCTCCAAACTTCTTGAAAGACTGGTCTACAACCGACTAGGCGACCATCTGACCAGTCCCCTTCAGTCCAGATTTCGCCCTCAACACTCCACGAAAACTGCTCTCCTTAAACTCTCAAATGACCTACTAACGGCTAAAACCAGTGGACACTATTCTGTACTACTTCTCCTGGATCTCTCTGCTGCCTTTGACACAGTGGACCACCCCCTCCTCCTCAATAAACTCCACTCCCTTGGTCTCCGTAACTGTACTCTTTGCTGGTTCTCATTAGGGATGAACCGAACACCCCTTGGTTCGGTTCGCACCAGAACCCGCGAATGGACCGAAAGTTTGCATTAAAGTCTATGGGACTTGAACGTTCGAAATCAAAAGTGCTAATTTTAAAGGCAAATATGCAAGTTATTGTCCTAAAAAGGGTTTAGGGACCTGGGACCTGCCCAGGGGCCATGTAGCAATGCAAAAAAAAGTTTTAAAAATGTCCGTTTTTTCAGGAGCAGTGATTTTAATGATGCTTAAAGTGAAAAAAAAAAGTGAAATATTCCTTTAAATATCATACCTGGGGGGGTGTCTATAGTATGCCTGTAAAGTGGCGCATGTTTCCCGTGCTTACAACAGTCCCTGCACAAAATTACATTTTTAAAGGAACAAAAGTCATTTAAAACCGGTTGCGGTTTTAATGTAATGTCGGGTCCCGGCAATATAGATAAAAATCAGTGAGACAAACGGCATGGGTACCCCCCACCCCCCAGTCCATCACCAGGACCTTTGGGTCTTGTATGGATATTAACGGGAACCCCGCACCCAAATTTAAAAAAAAAAGGCGTGGGGCCCCCAGGCCCTATATACTCTGAGCAGCAATATACAGGTGGTGCAAACAAGACAGGGACTGTAGGTTTGTTGTTAAGTAGAATCTGTTTGTAATTTTGAACTGGTACATTTTTTAAAGTGTAGCTCCAGCCAAAAAATCTATTTTTAAGCTTTTTGGAAAACATAGGGAAGGGTTATCACCCCTGTAACATTTGTTTTGCTGTGTGTGCACCTCTTCAGAAGATTTCACCTCACTTTCTGTCCCAATGACAAATGTTTTCTGAAAATGTGGGGTTTTTAGTGAAACAAGGATTGGTGATAAAGCATCAGTGAAGAGGAGACACGTTTTTCCCATATTAACTCTTACAGGAGAGAATTTCCCTTTCTAGGGGTAGATTTCATCTCACTTCCTGTTGTCTTCTTCCGTTTGCAAGTAGGAGTTGTTTATGAGTTGGATGTTTGAAAGTAAGGGCCTTCCCTATATACTCTGCAGAAATTGTGGCCTTAGGTGTTGGTGTTGCCACAACACTGTAAGCCCTCACAGTTACTCTTGGTGGGCGCAGGAACGGGCCCTGCTGTGAAATATTAGATCAAGAATTGTAATTACATGTCATTGTTGAACAGTGGTAGAAAAATTGGGCCTTTGGTGGTGGTGGTGGTACTGATGCCACAACACTGTAAGTCCTCACAGTTACTCTTGGTGGGCGCTGGAACAGGCCCTGCTGTGAAATATTATATCAAGAATTGTAATTACATGCACCTGTTGAACAGGGGCAGAAAACTTGGGTCTTTGGTGGTGGTGGTGGTGTTGCCACAACACTGTAAGCCCTCACAGTTACTCTTGGTGGGCACAGGAATGGGCCCTGCTGTGAAATATTAGATCAAGAATTGTAATTACATGTGCCTATTGAACAGGGGCAGAAAAATTGGGCCTTAGGCACTAGTGCCACAACACTGCAACCCCTCACAGATGCTATAGCTGGAGTGCAGGAATGAGCCCTGCTGCAAAGTATTGCATCAAAAATTGTAATTACACGCCCCTGTTAAACAGGGGCAGAAAAATTGTGCCTTGGCCACTGGTGGCAGTGCCTAGAACCAAAAATGTTCTTACACGCTATCAGCATGAAAATTGAGGAGTAGGAGGATTGTGACTCAGCATCAGCATAGGCAGTCTTGAAGGGATCTCACATTAAAAAAAAATCAATTGGTTACATCAGCATCAGGTGCTTGGTAGCTGGTGATCCAAGACTGATTCATTTTTATGAAGGTCAGCCAATCGACCGACTCGGCGGACAGGCGCACCCTGTGATCGGTTACAAAGCCTCCAGCAGCACTGAATGTGCGTTCCGAAAGAACTCTGGATGCAGGACAGGCCAGTAGCTCAATTGCATACTGTGCAAGCTCTGGCCAGAGATCCATCCTCAAGACCCAGTAAGATTTTTGGTGGGAAAGGTGTCCAAGTCTGATCTTGCCCCTAGGTAATCCTGCACCATGTGAATCAGATGCTGGCGATGGTTGCTGGAACCGATCAGACCTTGGAGCTGTGGACTAAAAAATTGTCTGAACACATTGGTCAGACGGCCACCTTCTCCACCGCTCCTTCTGTGACTGACCGAAGCCTCAGCAACACGTTGTCCAGGAGGACCAGGAAATTGTAACCTCCCAGGCTCTGAAATAGCGTTGCACAAACCTTTCTGCAAGGCCTCCTGAAGATGTTTCATCCTCTGCTTCCTTCTGCGATGGCAAGATAAGGTCCACAACCTTACCATTGTAACGTGGATCAAGGAGTGTTGACAGCCAGTATTGATCCCTCCCCTTGATACCACGAATACGAGGATCCTTTCGCAGGCTTTGCAGGATCAGGGAGGCCATGCAACCTAGGTTTGCTGAAGCATTCGGTCCAGAGTCCTCTGGGTCACTAAGGACGACCTGATCCGCAGCCACCTCCTCCCAGCCACGTACAAGTCCATGGGTTTCCAGGCTCCACCTCCGTGCTGACACAATCCTCCTCCTCCTCCTCATCCTCTTCCTGTGTGATCAGCAGGCACACAGGAACACTGTCTGGATAAAGGGGGCCTTGAGAGGTAAGGAAGTCCTCCTCTTCCTCCATCTGTTCTGCCTCAGGTGCCCTGTCCATTGTTCCATGCAGCGTGTGCTCCAACAGGTGGACAAGAGGGACAGTGTCACTGATGCATGCACTGTCACTGCTCACCATTCTTGTGGCCTCCTCAAATGGTGACAGGACAGTGCATGCATCCCTGATCATAGTCCACTGGTGTGGGGAAAAAAAACAAGGTTCCCTGACCCTGTCCTGGTGCCATAGTCGCATAGGTACTCATTGATGGCCCTCTGCTGAATGTGCAGCCACTGCAGCATGGCCAATGTTGAGTTCCACCTGGTGGGCATGGCACAGATTAGGCGGTTCTTGGGCAGGTTAAATTCCTTTTGGAGGTCAGCCAGCTGTGCACTGTCATTATATGACCTGCAGAAATGCTCACAGACTTTCCTGGCCTGCCTCAGGACATCCTGTAAGCCCGGGTACCTGCCTAAGAACCGCTGCACCACCAAGTTAAGGACGTGAGCCAAACAGGGCACATGGGTCAGTTGTCCCTGTCGGAGAGCGGAGAGGAGGTTGGTGCCATTGTCACAAACCACCATACCTGGCTTAAGCTGGAGTGGCGTCAACCACCTCTGAACCTGCCCCTGCAGAGCTGACAGAATCTCTGCCCCAGAGTGACTTCTGCCCCCAAGCACACCAGCTCAAGCACTGCATGGCATCTTTTTGCCTGCGTGCTTGTGTAGCCCCTTGAACGCCTAAGGAGCACCGCTGGTTCCGAGGACAAATCAGCACAGGAAAAGGCCATGGAGGAAGAAGAAGACGAGGGGGTGGAGGAGAGAGGTGTGGCAGAATCACCACTAGTAGAATTTTGGAGGCGTGGTGACGGAACAACCTGTAGCAATACTGCACCCTGTCCTGCATCCTTCACAGCTGCCAGAAGAGTCATCCAGTGCGCAGTGAAAGATAGGTAATGTCCCTGTCCATGCCTGCTGGACCACGAGTCAGCGGTAATATGCACCTTACCGCTGACCGCCCTGTCCAGTGAGGCCAAGACATTGCCTTCTACATGCCGGTAGAGAGACGAAATCACCTTCCGTTAGAAAAAATGGCATTTGGGAACCTGCCACTGAGGAACCGCACATTCCAAAAACTCACAGAAGGGGACAGAGTCTACCAACTGAAAAGGCAGCAGTTGAAGTGCTAGCAATTTAGCCAAACTAGCATTCAACCGCTGGGCATGTGGATGGTCGACATATGTCTGGTCAAGCATGTGGTGCCCAAGCGGCCAATGTTTTGGCCACATGAGATATGCTTGAGACATATGTTGCAAATAGCAGTGGTGGGATCTGATGCACTCATCTCAAAAAGGCCAGCACCAAAGAACTTTTGGAATAACGCACAGAGACAGCAGCGCCCTGCACATGCGGAGCTCTGCGGTGTGATGCAGTCGGTGTGCTGCCCTTAAGCTGGCCCCTGGAGCGCATCCTGCCTTGTTGGAGATGTGCCTCCTCCTCTCTCCTATCAGGTACCCATGTGGAGTCAGTGACCTCATCATCCCCTCCCTCCTCATCTCTGGAGCAAAGCTGGCAGTATGCTGCAGCTGGGGGGAACATGACTGCCAGATTGCTGTCCTTCTTGGGACCTCCTCTTTCTGGGCTCACGTTACTGCCTTCCTCTAGCTGGGTACCATCATCGGAGCCTTCAAAACATTGGGCATCCTCCTGGAGCATGTACCCAACACTGTGGTCAAACAGTTCAGGGGACTCCTCAGGAGGACATGGTGGGGCTAGGGAAGGAATGACTGATGCCATCGAGTCAAGGGAAGAGGCCGCATTGGCAGCTGCTTTGCCAAAGTACCCTGAGCCTGGGTGAGAGAGGATGAGGAGGATGAGGACAGCTTGGTCATACACTCTACCAAGTCTTCCGCATGTTGCTGCTCAACAAGGACAGCTGCAGAAAAAAGGACAAGTGTGTCCCACAGCCACGTGCTGATGAGGATGCACCGTCTCCACGACCAGAACTGTTACCTCTAGACACAGAGCCTGCTTGCTCTCTTTTATTGGCTTGTGACTGTCTGCCTCTCCTTGTTGGCCTTCCAGACATACTAATGGCCTGCAGTGAGATGTAGCTGCACAACGCTGGGATGTATATTGTGACAGACCTAGCCAGGAAAGAGGCTTTTGGAGGGGACTGAATGCAAGCCTTTTGCTTGTTGATTATGGGCCCTGGATTTTCAAGGGAACAATACACTTTGTGAAGTGAATGAGAAATCCAGTCTGATCTGTACTAGTCGGACTCAGTAGTGTATATATGTATATATATTGTATGTTGTCTAATTCTGTTGTGGACTCTTTGCTGTGATCATTTGGGATGTGTGTCCCTGTGGTGGGGGGGGGGGGTCCTCCAGCAGCCCCCCTGCTGAAAAGACTGTTTACTGAGGAGAAGTTTGAACACACCTGACCTGTTTGTCCATTGTCTTTGGACAGTTTAACCCGCCCTCTTTCCCAAGGGTGGGGGGGGGGGAGAGTCTCTGAGTTATTTTATCTGTTGTGTCCATGTGTGATAATAAAACAGTCCATGTTAGCAGTGAAGCAAGTCTCGCCTTGTTTTGTGCTTGAGAGCAGTTGGAATATCTGATATATGAGTCCAGACTGGCAGGAAGTGGTATACTGACGGAAGCACTCAAGTGGAGTGTGGGACGTTCCGTGACATTGGTGGCAAGCAGCGGGAAGCTTCCTGCAGTCTGGGACATCCAAACCTCCACCTGGATCCAAGATCAGGATAGCAGACTTCGGTCACCCCAGCGGAGATATGGACCTGGCAGCAGAATTCCCGGGGCTGCTGCGGATCATCCTTTCAACATACACCAGGACTGTGTCTGAGGATGAATACCTGGAGCTTAGGCAGCAAATTCGGGTGGAGCTCTGGATTGGAGCCCTCCAGCTCGCTGGTATAAAACAGGACAAGTGCTTTCCAACCCAAGAGCAATGGGCCAGTGACCAATGGGCATTGTGGATGGCATTCCTTGGAGAGCGGCCCCAGGAGCAATGGGTGACTGAGTTGGACAGGCTGGTCCAGCAGGAGATAGAGCTGGACAATTATTATAGGGCTCTGCAATGGCACGCAGAGCAGGGATATTTAGGGGAGACAACAGAATGCTCTCCGGAGGGATATGAATTTGGCGGCCCTGGATTGCTGTGGGAGAGCCTTACAGATCGTTTTGTGTTTGGTGATGAAGGGGAACCTACCCTTAATGACCTGCAAGATTATAGAGAGGCTATGCTCGGTCTTGCAGGGATCTCAGAGCTTAAACCTGATCTGGACCATTTGCTTAGGAAGGAACAGCATCTGGAAAGGGCATACAGGAAACTGCTAGAACAAGTTCAGCAGCATGCCAGAGAATCGGCAGTGGAAAATCCGGAGATTGCCATCCCCAAACCTGAAGTGCTGACAACAAGGCAGAGCTCTGCTAACCTCTGCCCAGCACTGATAGCATCTTCTGGGTTCCATGGACAGGAGATGGTGAACTTCTATCCCCAGACATCAGTTGCAGAGACATGGGATTTGATAGATTTTTCTGCTGAGAAAGAACAACCTGATGAGCCTCCAGCAGAAGAGCTGCTATCAGGGCCAAAGTTCACTGTGCTCTGCCCAGCACCAACAGTGGTTTCGACCTTCTTTAGAGGAGAGGTAGTCGGCCTTTCTCCCACAACACTGACAGGGACATGTGATTTTCTGCCAGCAGCATCTATAGAGTGACAACAAACTTCTCCAGCTGAAGATCTGGTAAATGAACAAAGGGTCCAAGACCTCTGTCCCACACTTTTAGCAATTCCAGAGACTGGGGATTTAATAGATGTTTCTGTAGAGGAGGAACCACCTAGCAAACCCCTAGCAGAAGTGCTGGCAACTGGACAGAGGGTCCAAGACCTCTGCCCCACACCTACAGCAATTGTGGAGGCCCAGGGTGAAGATGTGGCAGTCTATCGCGAGCTGCCAATCAGGATCCAAGGAGAGAATGCAGTTGTCACCTCACAACTGCAGCTTGATCTGGTGTCGGTGGATTGGACTTCAGTCCCCACCTGTATACCCCAGGGATGCTGGGCAGTCGGCCCAGATCCCCAACAGCATGATGGAGTGAGCCCAGTCCCCCTGACTGTTTACTGAGGAGAAGTTTGAACACACCTGACCTGTGTGTCTTTGTCTTTGCACAGTTTAACCCGCCCTCTTTCCCAAGGGTGGGGGGGAAGAGTCTCTGAGTTATTTTATCTGTTGTGTCCATGTGTGATAATAAAACAGTCCATGTTAGCAGTGAAGCAAGTCTCGCTTTGTTTTGTGCTTAGGAGCAGTTGGAATATCTGATATATGAGTCCAGACTGGCAGGAAGTGGTATACTGACGGAAGCACTCACATGGAGTGTGGGACGTTCCGTGACATATATATATATATATATATATATATATATATACTGATACTGCAGCTAGCAGAATCAACTGTCTGCCTGTGATACTAATAGGACCAGAAGAACACTACCAATTTTCTTCAGGTAACTTTAGGTGCATACTGTGCAGAGGACGCAGTACATTAACTGTAAGTCCTGTAGCTGCCTGCCTGTGGTATTAATAGGATCAGAACAACAGCAATTGTCTTCAGGTAGCTTTAGGTGCACACTGTGCAGAGGACGCAGTACACTAACTTGTAAATACTGCAGCTGCCTGCGGTACTGTACTAATAGGATCAGAAGAACACCACCAATTTTGTTCAGGTAGCTTTAGGTGCACACTGTGCAGAGGACGCACTACACTAACTTGTAAATACTACAGCTGCCTGCAATACTAATAGGATCAGAAGAACACCAGCAATTTTCTTCAGGTAGCTTTAGATGCACACTGTGCAGAGGACGCACTACACTAACTTGTAAATACTGCAGCTGCCTGCCTGTTGTACTAATAGGATCAAAAGAACACCACCAATTTTCTTCAGGTAGCTTTAGATGCACACTGTGCAGAGGACACAGTGCACTAACTGTAAATACTGTAGCTGCCTGCCTGTGGTATTAATAGGAGCAGAACAACAGCAATTGTCCTCGGGTAGCTTTAGGTGCACACTGTGCAGAGGACGCACTACACTAACTTGTAAATACTACAGCTGCCTGCGGTACTAATAGGATCAGAAGAACACCACCAATTTTCTTCAGGTAGCTTTAGGTGCACAATGTGCAGAGGATACACTACACTAACTTTTAAATACTGCAGCTGCCTGTGGTACTAATAGGATCAGAAGAACACCACCAATTTTCTTCAGGTAGCTTTAGGTGCACACTGTGCAGAGGACGCACTACACTAACTTGTAAATACTACAGCTGCCTGAGGTACTAATAGGATCAGAAGAACACCACCAATTTTCTTCAGGTAGCTTTAGGTGCACACTGTGCAGAGGACGCACTACACTAACTTGTAAATACTACAGCTGTGTGAGGTACTAATAGGATCAGAAGAAAACCACCAATTTTCTTCAGGTAGCTTTAGGTGCACACATGTGCAGAGGATGCACTACACTAACTTGTAAATACTGCAGCTGCCTGCGGTACTAATAGGATCAGAAGAACACCAGCAATTTTCTTCAGGTAGCTTTAGGTGCACACTGTGCAGAGGACGCACTACACTAACTTGTAAATACTGCAGCTGCCTGTGGTACTAATAGGATCAGAAGAACACCAGCAATTTTCTTCAGGTAGCTTTAGGTGCACACTGTGCAGAGGACGCACTACACTAACTTGTAAATACTACAGCTGCCTGCGGTACTAATAGGATCAGAAGAACACCACCAATTTTCTTCAGGTAACTTTAGGTGCACACTGTGCAGAGGACACAGTACACTAACTGTAAATACTGTAGCTGCCTGCCTGTGGTATTAATAGGATCAGAACAACAGCAATTGTCTTCAGGTAGCTTTAGGTGCACACTGTGCAGAGGACGCAGTACACTAACTGTAAATACTGCAGCTGCCTGCCTGTTGTACTAATAGGATCAAAAGAACACCACCAATTTTCTTCAGGTATCTTTAGGTGCACACTGTGCAGAGGACACACTACACTAACTTGTAAATACTATAGCTGCCTGCCTGTGATATTAATAGGAGCAGAACAACAGCAATTGTCCTCAGGTAGCTTTAGGTGCACATTGTGCAGAGGACGCACTACACTAACTTGTAAATACTACAGCTGCCTGCGGTACTAATAGGATCAGAAAAACACCACCAATTTTCTTCAGGTAGCTTTAGGTGCACAATGTGCAGAGGAAGCACTACACTAACTTTTAAATACTACAGCTGCCTGCGGTACTAATAGGATCAGAAAAACACCACCAACTTTCTTCAGGTAGCTTTAGGTGCACAATGTGCAGAGGAAGCACTACACTAACTTTTAAATACTGCAGCTGCCTGTGGTACTAATAGGATCAGAAGAACACCATCAATTTTCTTCAGGTAGCTTTAAGTGCACAATGTGCAGAGGATACACTACACTAACTTTTAAATACTGTAGCTGCCAGTGGTACTAATAGGATCAGAAGAACACCACCAATTTTCTTCAGGTAGCTTTAGGTGCACACTGTGCAGAGGACGCACTACACTAACTTGTAAATACTACAGCTGCCTGAGGTACTAATAGGATCAGAAGAACACCACCAATTTTCTTCAGGTAGCTTTAGGTGCACACATGTGCAGAGGATGCACTACACTAACTTGTAAATACTGCAGCTGCCTGCGGTACTAATAGGATCAGAAGAACACCAGCAATTTTCTTCAGGTAGCTTTAGGTGCACACTGTGCAGAGGACACAGTACACTAACTGTAAATACTGTAGCTGCCTGCCTGTGGTATTAATAGGATCAGAACAACAGCAATTGTCTTCAGGTAGCTTTAGGTGCACACTGTGCAGAGGACGCAGTACACTAACTGTAAATACTGCAGCTGCCTGCCTGTTGTACTAATAGGAACAAAAGAACACCACCAATTTTCTTCAGGTAGCTTTAGGTGCACACTGTACAGAGGACACAGTGCACTAACTGTAAATACTGTAGCTGCCTGCCTGTGATATTAATAGGAGCAGAACAACAGCAATTGTCCTCAGGTAGCTTTAGGTGCACATTGTGCAGAGGACGCACTACACTAACTTGTAAATACTACAGCTGCCTTAGGTACTAATAGGATCAGAAAAACACCACCAATTTTCTTCAGGTAGCTTTAGGTGCACAATGTGCAGAGGATGCACTACACTAACTTTTAAATGCTGCAGCTGCCTGTGGTACTAATAGGATCAGAAGAACACCACCAATTTTCTTCAGGTAGCTTTAGGTGCACACTGTGCAGAGGACGCACTACACTAACTTGTAAATACTACAGCTGCCTGTGGTACTAATAGGATCAGAAGAACACCACCAATTTTCTTCAGGTAGCTTTAGGTGCACACTGTGCAGAGGACGCACTACACTAACTTGTAAATACCGCAGCTGCCTGCGGTACTGCACTAATAGGATCAGATGAACACCACCAATTTTCTTCAGGTAGCTTTAGGTGCACACTGTGCAGAGGATGCACTACACAAACTGTAAATACTGTAGCTAATAGGACTAATAGGATCAGAAGAACACCATCAATTTTCTTCAGGTAGCTGTAAACACAGCACTGTGGTTGGCCAAGCATGCGGGGTCATAGTGCATGCTTAACCAATCATCAGCCAGCAATGCACTGCGATGCCACAGTGAATTATGGGCCGTGATGCGCCACTCGAATTTGGTGCGAATGGCCCATATCGTTCGCAATTCGACGAACGGTCAAACATGCAATGTTTGAGTAGAACATGGGTTCGACTCGAACTCGAAGGTCATCCCTAGTTCTCATCCTACCTATCCCACCATTCCTTCAGTGTCACTTACAACTCTACTTCCTCCTCTCCTCATCCTTTCTCCATTGGGGTCCCCCAAGGTTCTGTTCTTGAACCTCTCCTTTTCTCAACCTACACCACCTCCCCCGGGTCAGTTGATTGCCTCCCACGGCTTTAAATATCATCTCTATGCTGATGACACCCAAATCTATCTCTCCACCCCCAGCTCTCTCCATCTGTCTCCTCATGCATTACCAACTTACTAGCAGACATATCAGCCTGGATGTCACATCACTTCCTCAAACTCAACCTATCCAAAACCGAGCTCATGATATTTCCACCCTCAGGTGCCACTTCCCCTGATTTCTCTGTCAATATCAACGGCTCAATTATCAACCCATCTCCCCCCGCCAAAGTCCTAGGTGTAATCCTGGACTCTGAACTAACCTTTCGGCCCCACATCCTATCACTTTCCAAAATTTGCCACCTCAACCTCCGTAACATCTCCAAGATACGCCCCTTCCTTACCAATGTCACCACAAAGCTTCTAATCCACTCCCTGGTTATCTCCTGCCTCGACTACTGCAACTCCCTCATCATTGGCTTACCTCTAAATAGGCTATCCCCACTTCAGTCCATCATGAATGCTGCTGCCAGGCTCATCCACCTCACAAACCGCTCAGTGTCTGCTATACCCCTCTGCCAATCCCTCCATTGGCTGCCACTCAATCACCAAATTAAATTCAAGATACTAACTATAACTTACAAAGCCATCCACAACCTGGCCCCCAGCTACATCTCTAACCTAGTCTCAAAATACCAACCTAATCGTTCTCTTCGCTCCTCCCAAGACCTCCCGCTCTCAAACTCCCTTGTCACTTCATCCCATGCTCGCCTTCAGGACTTCTCCAGAGCCTCTCCCATCCTCTGGAATGCTCTACCCCAATCCATCCGATTTTCTCCTACTTTATCCACTTTCAGACGATCCCTGAAAACTCATCTCTTCAGAGAAGCCTATCTGGCCCCCACCTAACAACTGTACATTTATCTTCTCAATCAGCACATCACCCACAGTTATTATCTCTTGTATCTCTTGACCTTCCCTTTTAGATTGTAAGCTCTAAGGAGCAGGGCCCTCTGATTCCTACTGTATTAAAGTGTATTGTATTTGTACTGTCTACTCTCAAGTTGTAAAGCACTACATAAACTGTTAATAATAACAGTTACTCTTTATAATAATAATAATAATAATGTATCTAATGCATTAATGTTAAAAATATTCAGCCTTTTCAACTCCTTTAATTCATTTCTTTAAGGCCCTAAATTTGCCTGAGTTTGCCACATTTTAGAGCACATTTTCACTGTAACTACACCAACTTAACAAATACACTGGTTTTGAACAATGAAATAAGAAGCCACGTATTGTTTAGTATAAAACATTTTACTCCAAGCTCATTCACATGTGCGTTTTAAATGGTTTTGGAACAAACCAACATCTTGGTGTATAACATGTATGTTTGCCATTATTTTGCCTTTTTTGGGGATAAACAGGCATGTTTAAAAACATAAGATACACATCCCCAACTCAGGAACTTACAAAGTTCGACTTTGCTAAAGTGAAGTCCATATGAGACATTAGTATTCCAAGACTGTGTTGATGTTGCCTTCCTCAGATGGGGTGATCTCATCCCTCTAAAAGCCAAAATTTGAAGCCACGTACACATAGAGGCATAACTGTTAAATGTCCCTTACGATCCCCTACCTAAAATGTGTGTAGGTACAAACAGGTTAGTTTCTAAAGCCCAAAACACACAGTGTGTCAACATGTGCTATCTCCCATCATGGGATATCAATGTACGCATTTTGGGGGTGCAACCCCTTCCTCAAAACTAAAGTAGGTGAGAGGAAGGGGTTGCACCCCCGAAACACGTCTATTGATACCCCACGATGGGAGCTAGCACATGTTGACACACTGGGGGTTATTTATGAAAGGCAAATCCACTTTGCACTACAAGTGCACTGCAAGTGTACTTTCAAGTGCACTTGCAGTGCAAAGTGGATTGTCCTTTCGGAAATAACCCCCACTGTGTGTTTTGTGGCTTTAGCAAACTAGATGTAGGGGAAGACTCACATTTTAGGCAAGGGATCATGAAGGAAATCAGAATTTTGTGTTCCAATTTGTGTGCATCTTCAATTTTTGGCTTTGCGATTCTTAAAAACACATGAAGATTACAATTAAAACATTACTTAGGGCAGTGTTTCACAACTCTCCTTCTCCAGATGCATTTCCAGGTCATGTTTTCTATATTTTTTGCTTTTGGTACAGGTGATGATGTCATGTTCGAGGTTAGTAATTCACACAGTCATTTTTATCCTGCAGAAAATAAAGAAAACAGGACCTGGTGGTGCACCTAGAGAAGTGGAGTGGCTAAACACTGACCTCAGACACTATAAAGCCTAGGTTCACATTGGAGCGATTTGTCATGCTATTTGATAGATAAAATCACATGACAAGTCGCAGCCTATTTGAGGCAATGCCACTATTCCAATCAGTGCGACACTGACTTAGCGGCGCCGCAACAATTTGCAAAAGTAGTTCCTGCGCTACTTTTTACAATTTCAGGTGCAACTTCAATAGACATCTGTGCATGAAGCCACACAAACGTCTATCAAGTAGCACCTGAAATTGCACTGAACTTGCTACTTAGAAATAGCACTACTTTAAGTAAAGTAGTGCGATTTCAAAGTAGCATCAATGTGAACCAGGGCTTAAAAATAATAAAATCATGGGAAATCTTAAAACTGCAAACACGAGCCAACAAGTGGAAGAAAACTTCAGGCAATATGAACTTAAAATTTGGCAAGCATGTCGACATAATCACGTATTCTTCTCTGTAAAACAGTGGCAGCCTCCTTTATTTGCTCTAGATCAAACAAAGCCTGCATCATATCTGCACTCATATGGCCAATTGTGCATCTTGGAAGTTTGTGTCCTTGTAAGAAGCGAAAAAAGTATTAAGGGAACAATGGTCAAGTGGCTGAGGTCCTACATAGTGAATTATGGTCAAGTCACTAGTCAAATTGGGGAAATACTTACCCAGTCTATTGTTGCTTGCAACCTTGCTGCCCTTCAGACACCTACACTACTAGGAATGTACACACTGCAACTAATCTGTAATCTTGGCCCTGGTGCCTGGCTCTACAAAACTTGGGTACCTAGCAACACTGCCAGCTCATTTCATCTCTTCCTTCTTCATACTAAAGTTAAGGCACTACATACTTTGCTAATGCGTGGAGTGGGTGTTTCTTTTCTAAACATTTGACATGTATACACATTTGAAGCTAGATTCAAAGAATACTTACTTGCGCAAACAAGAGGCTCAGAACTAGTTTCTTACACTTCTGGAAGTTCTGGGTCTCTTTGGCCCTCTGTTTGACTTGTGTCAGGGGATGTTACATCCACAATAGGAAGGTCTGTGCTGGGTCCAGGTGTCATATCCCACACCTTCAAACCAACATCCAGGTTCAGCTGAACGCACTCACTTTCCTCTAAAAAGAAATAATACACCATTGATTAATCCCCCCCAAGTCCCATATATTTCTAGCATCCATTTTGCTGCATTAGTTGACCAACCTTGCACTGGGGACAATGTTTGCATATGACTAGTGGACTACACCATGCTGCACCATGTTTTTTTCCCCTTAAAAATGAATCAAAAAGGGAAGGTGATATCATTTTACAGAGTGGAAACACTGAACAAGTACCAACATTGAAAAACTCATGCAGTTGCCCCCACCCCTCTTGTCTCCTATTGGATAGGGGATATATAAGGATTATTCTAGCAGGCATGACTCTGTGAGACTGTGATCCCTGGGGCCTCTGCTCTACCCATGTCTACCCTGGCAAGGCTGCAATAATGGGCACTGAGGAGCCAGGCAGCAACTAAAAAGTGTTCTTTGCCCCTTAAGTTCCGCCCTAAGCCCAGGGTCTTTGGCCCACCTAGAATCACCCCTGTCAGTGGCTAAATGAGTGTGTTTGAAGTTGTCACTTACAATTTTGGGGGGAAGATGGCCTTGTTGTCTCCCCTGTTGGGGCCCGGGCGAGGGTAGCCTCCCTTTGTCCCTTCTGGTGGCTTGTCTGTAGCCTCCTTTCTTTGCGCTTCCCTGTTGAAAGAAGAGTAAAAAATATTTTTAAACAAAAAATGGCAAAAAAATAAAAAATAAAATGTTCATATCTGCTTTATAATTAAATTCATGTTAAAAAAAACAAATTCTGACAAAGATTAGAGAAAACATTATCTAGAATTTTAAAAACCTACTTGGAGAAAGCAAATATACAGACAGCTAATTTACACATATATGTACATATTGTTTAGATACAAATATTGCTTACTTTTTTTGATTATGTGATGGATGGACTCCAACTGCTCTTGCTCGCTGTGCTTTAAATCAGACCATCTCTTTCGGATTTGGTCCTTCGTTCATTCGACCGAAAATTCAACCTCCAAAATGGCGGGGACCTTCTCCAAACTGAGGTTCTTTCCGCTGTTGGGCCTTTCATAGTTGCGCAGCTTGCAATTGTAGTTGTGCTTCTCAAGGTTGCGCACCATCTCCACCATCTCAGCCTTGCTCATGGGGGTGGCTTTGTGCCTCCTATAAGCTCCACCACCGCAGACCTGCCTTGAATTGGTGGAATCCACCATGCTGTCACACTCCCGAATCTTCTGCCATGTGTGTTGCATGCAGAAGAGAGATGGACACACCCCAGCGTCATGACACACTAAGAGCGGAGCTTCGCACATGCGCAGTGTATTTAAAGCCATAACGCGCGGTCAATGTAACGGCCGTAGGAACGATCTGGGAGTGGAGGATGAACGATTGACATTGCCAAAAGGAAACATAAAATGAAGGTACAATTGTAAATTGGGGCATCAGCGGTTAGTGGCCTATAATGCTTAGATTGAGGCCTATATTGGGACCAGATTATTTGTGAGTTAAGCCTGACATTATGGTTTGTCTTGTGTTCTGTCTTGCAGGCATCTGCTAATTTATTAATTCACAATGGTGGATAAATTCACAGCGCCAGACTTTTTGCCAGAATTTATAGAGCAGTACCGAGAGCTGCTGTATCTATGGAAAGTGAAAAATAGGGATTACTCAAATAAAATCAAGAGGAAGGCAGCGATGGAGAAACTCTTGGAATTGGTGAAACCTCTGTACCCCACGCCAGACATCAATTATTTGAAGGCCAAAATTGGTAGCCTGCATAGTACATTTAATAGGGAGTGCAAGAAGGTCCTGGAATCCCAGAGATCGAGAGCATCAGCAGATGACAAATATGTCCCCAGGCTGTGGTACTACAGCAGCCTACGTTTTTTGTCGACCAAACCAAACCACGCCCATCACTCTCAATGCTTCCTTCCACATCAGCTGAGGCCACAGCTCCTGAGGTCCACCCTGGTCCTTCTACACAGGAAGAAGGTGTGGAGGAGCCCAGCTTGACCCAGGTATAGCATTGTTGAACATATTTTTAGACAAAAATAGAATGATGTTAATTAGATGTTCTTGATCCAAAATTTCTGCCTTAGCAAAGTGGTTTACATATCAATAGACAGTAGTGGCCAAAAATGATTGGAACAAGAATGAAAATGCTGGGGTCAGAATGATAGTCTTTTCTATTTTTCAAAATTCAATTTGCAACAGTCATGAGCTCAAAATTATGTGTGATTGATGACCAAAAAACCACAAATATGTCCCATTTTCATACACAGGAACGTCTCAGTCAGGACGAGCCCATTCCCAGCAGCCAGACAGAGTCGCAGATTCCTCCCCTACGCCCTCCTACTAAAAGGGCCAGAAAGACCAGGAACCTGGATGAGGCCAGGGCTGTCTTCCTCAGCCATGCAACAACCGCCATTAATATGGCCCTGGATTCACAGGAGGCATTTGGCTGTACGACAGGGAATAAGCTAAGAGATATGGAGGAGGAGCAATGGAGTATGTGTGAGGAGATGATCCTGAAGCTCATCAACAAGGGGAGGAGGGGCCAAATTACACTTAAAACACACATCTGTGATTTGGATGACACACCTCCACAAACATCATAGCAACCCCACCCACCGCAGCAGCATGGCAGACCATGGCAAATGCAGCCCCAACACCACCAACAAGCCCGCTGGCCTGGGGATTTTTACCCCTACAATTTCTAATTTTCTTTTTGTTTATTTTTTAAATTATAATTTGAGTTGTTATACTGTTTTTTGTGCAGAGAATGCAGTTTTTATTTAAATTAGTTTATTTTGATTTGTAGGGCAGATTACATGTATAATTTATTTTATTTTATTTGTTAAAAAATGCACAAGAAAAAAATGACCTCAGCCGATGTGGAAGGAAGTGTTGAGAGCAATGGCCTGGGTTCGGTCTTGTCTGGCAAAAAACGCAGGCTGTGGTAAGACCACAGCCTGGGGACATATATGTCATCTGCAGCTGCTCCCGATCTCTCAGAGTCCAGGACTGTATTGTGCTCCCTATTAAATGGACTCCTCAGGTTCACAATTTTGCGCTTCACATAATTGATGTCTGCCCTGGGGTACAAAGGCTTCACCAATCCCAACAGTTTCTCCATCGCTGCCTTCCTCTTGATTTTTATATGACCTTCTTGTGCTCCCTATCCATTACAAATGCTAGTTTTACAAGACCAACTCGTCCTTGCTTCTGAGCATGCGTGTTTGTACTTTAGACTTTTGTCCGACGGACTAGTGTACACATGTTCAGAAATCCGACAACAGACATTTGTCAGTAGAAAATTTTAAACCTGCTATCCAACATTTGTCCATAGAAAATCCGTCAACAATTGTCCGATGGAGCATACACATGGTCGGATTTTCCGCCAACAGCCTGTCATCACACATTTCCCCTTGCAAAATCTGATCATGTGTACAAGGCTTAAGTGTAGGTAAATGTAAGCTTATGACTCATGATAAGTTATGCGAGTCTGAAATTGGGTCTAGTTACTGCAGGTCAGGCTTGATGACTTTACAGATGCAGGTCTCTGGTACCTCCACCTGGATCTAGAAGCTTCTGGAAGTTAGTGGGCATAGGCCAGGAGGTCCTGATCCACATACTTGAGGGCAGAATGTCCTGGCAGGGTGGCTAAGTCAGCCCTTAAATATGGTGGAGCCATGCCAGCAGGGAAGTCAGGTGGAAGATGGCCTAGGAGGGGTCCTCTAGGTCTAAGGGGGCTTTGCCTCCAGGCTGGGCTTGGGCTGGCTGGGAAGAATCCTTTTAGCATCTGGTTTCAAAAGGGATCTTGCCTAAGAGCAGTAGGGAGCAAGGAGGACAGCGTGAGTACATCAGCACACCGAGGGATTCATAAGGGGAGAGACTGCCACATGTAGCAAGCTTTTTAAAAGACAGCGTTGTGCTTAACCCTTTTATCCCTTGTCCTGAGAGATCTTCAGAGCAGCCAGGTGGGTTGGTAGAGAAGCAGAGAGGAGGGCCGGTAGTACCTGCAGGCAGTGGAGCTTAAAGCAGTTCTACAGAGGAGAGGAGATACTCCTGCATGCATTTTTTCAACATTGTGTGCTGTTTTAGTGGACTAAGTGCTTCTGGTCCGTAAGGAACCTTTGCCACTGATCCTTAATGACTGATTGTGTTCAGGAAGGAGAAAAGTCCAGGATCTTTTCTCTGTACACAGGAAGGAAGTTGTCCACTTCTGTTTTTTCAGTCAAGTTGGACATCCCATAACCCCTCTACCCCATCCAAGTTGGTATTCCTAAGCCCAGGGCCTGATTTATTGTGTCCGAATGCAAGTGGAAAATGTGTGTTGCCTTGCTGTGCAGGAATAGAAGACCTAGTTACCAGCAACCCTTGTGGGGGTAGTGCTACATATATATTTGAAAATTGATCAGTCCTGATGTACTGATGGCCTATTTCATTTCTTGAGGTCCTAAAATATCAGGACATTTCAAATACCCCCCAATAGTGTTGGGTGAATGGTTTGGCCCAAGCATGAGTTTGGCCCGAACATTGACTGTTCGCCCCGTTCAGGAAACACCCGAATTTGCAAGGTGTGCGGTGGGTGTTTGCCCCGCTGAAGACCCTGCAATGCACTCTGTGCTGCACAGTGCATTCTTTGCCCTGATTGGGCAAAGCTTTGCCCGAACATTGGCTGTTCGCCTTTCAGGAAACACCCGAATTTGCAAAGTGTGCGGTGGGTGTTTGCCCCGCTGAAGACCCTGCAATGCACTCTGTGCTGCACAGTGCATTCTTTGCCCTGATTGGGCAACGCTTTGCCCAATCAGGGTGCAGTAAAAGCTAGTTGTTAAGGAGTGGAGCTAAGAAGCTGCCCACAGCCTCCTTAACAACTGATCATCAGCTGTCAATGGGCTTCCCCGCTGACAGTTGAATAAAAAAAACATTTAAAAACTAACTAAAAATAGTAAAGAAAAAACGCTGTGGATCCCCCCAAAATCCTTACCAGAGCCTTATCTGAGCATGCAGCCTGGCAGGCCAGGAAAGGGGGGGACGAGTGAGCACCCCCCCTCCTGAACCATACCAAGCCACATAACCTCAACATGGGGGGTACTTTGGGGCAGGGGGGCTATGCCCAACCCAAATCACCTTGTCCCCATGTTGATGGCGACAAGGGTCTCTTTCCCACAACACTGAGAAGGTTGTGAAGGTCTGCAGGCAGGGGGCTTATCAGGATCTGGAAGCCCCCTTTAACAAGGGGGCCCCCAGATCCCAGCCCCCCCCAGCCACCTGGCGACGTCACCTGGTGGCACCGCCCCCTTGTGGTGTCACCAACCGGGCACGCTGAGTCAGTGATGTCACAAGGGTGCGGTGCCACCTGGTGACATAGCCATGTGGCTTCACCCATACCTTTATAAGAACTGCCAAACAACAAGACAGCCACTTGGAGGGGTTGCCTTCAAGGCAGGAGAAGTGAACAGATGGTGACTTCAGGTGCCCACAGCTGAAATGGCCGCCACCAGACTTTGCATAGGAGGTATTTTACTACTTATTTGGCAAGTAAAGATTTCATTTTGATATAAAAGGATTTCCTTATTAGTTAAAGTACTAACTGACAATACTGAGCATGTATTTATTGAGATTTTTTTGGAAACTTTAGGTCCCTTTTTAAGGGCTCATTTGCACTTGCTTTGACTTTAACACACATTAAAGTGCCAATCACTTTAACATGCTTTTTTGATGTGTTTTTGATGCTTCTGCAACACTTTTGTTAAACTTTAATGAAACTTATCCATTGGTTGATTTTCTGTTTGTAGTAGAATCTGTAGTACCTCCACTCAGCAGATCTCCAGCTTACTAGTACTTCTGTTCAGCAGATCCCTAGCTAATTAGTACCCTCATTTAGCAGATCCCCAGATCAGTAGTACCCGAAACTCTGCAGATGCCCCTCTCAGTAGTACCCACTCAGTAGTACCCCCAGCTTTGCTAATCCCCCACTCAGTGGTAACCCCCAGCTCTGCTGATCCCCACTCAGTGGTAACCCTCAGCTCTGCTGATCCTCTGGCTTGCTGATTCTCCTATCTCTTTACTCATCTCCTGCTATAATGCTCCCACGCTGCTCACCACATGTGACATTTGCTAGTTACTCCTGTTCCAGTCTCCCAGCTCTGCTGATCTATTGCCATTTAATCCTCTTTCTCTATGGTCCCTGATCACCTTCTTCTATAGCATTCCTATGATGCACACCACATGTGCCATCTTCTAGTTGCTCCACTACAGTAAGGGCCCTGCTAACCTTCCTGCTACTCCACATTGCAAACCCATAGGTGGGCGCATGAGGTGTGCTGGGTGTGCTTGAGCACACCCTAATCACTCCATGCTGTCTCTGGAGATCTGCCCCAAAATGCTGCATCCAAGAGAGTGTGTAGCCCATGCTGCCTGTGAAACAGTTTCACAGGCAGCAGATTGTGAAGCTTGCCAGAGCCGCTCAGTGTGTGAAACTGTCAGTTAATGTAATTGCTTGCAGAGAGAAAGACCAGCTGTCAAAATTCAGCAATGATGTTGGTTGGTGGGTGAGACCAAACAGCTATCAAACACCAGCCAATGGGATGGGGTCTGGGCGATCCACTACATGTATGTGGCTCCACCCCCTTTCTTAAGCAGGCCAATCATTGGCTGGTATTTGACAGCTGCTTGGTCTAGCCCATCCCCAACATCGCAGGTGAGTTTGGACAGCTCGTCTCTCTCCCTGCAAGCAGTGACATTATCTGACAGTTTCATACACTGAGCGGCTCTGGCAAGCTTCACGATCTGCTGAATGTGAAACTCACTCTCCTTTATCCCCTATCAGTGCCAATCAATGCTGCCAATCAATGCAATCAACACTGCCTATCAGTGCCAATCAATGCTGCCAATCAATGCGATCAACGCTGCCTATCAGTGCCAATCAATGTTGCCTATCAGTGCCAATCATTGCTGCCAATCAGTGCCAAACAATGCTGCCTATCAGTGCCAAACAATGCTGCCTATCAGTGCCAAACAATGCTGCCTATCAGTGCCAATCAATGTGCCAATCAGAGCTGCCTATCAGTGCCCATCAGTGCTGCCTATCAGTGCCAGTGTCCATCAGCGCTGTCAATCAGTGCCCATATGTGCTGCAACTTAGAGCCCATCAGTGCTGCCTATCAGTGCCAATCAGTGCCCATACGTGCTGTCAGAGCCCATCAGTACTGCCTATCAGTGCTGACAATCAGTGCTGCCTATCAGTGCCCATCGGTGCTGCCCATCAGTGCTTCCAGTCAATGCCACCTATCAGTGCCAATCAGTGCTACTGATCAGTGCCCATCAGTGCTACCATTTAGTGCACATCAATGCTGCCAATCAGTGCTGCCAATCAGTGCAGCCTATTAGTGCCCATCAGTGTTGCCTATCAATGCAAATCAGTGCCCACCAGTGCTGTCTATCAGTGCTTCCAATCAGTGCCAATCAGGGCCCACCAGTGCCCAACTGTGTGGCCTATCAGTGTTGCCAATAAGTGCTCATCAGTGCTGCCAATCAGTGGCAATTATTGTTGCCTAACAGTGCCACCAATTAGTGCCCATCAGTGCCAATCAGTGATAACTATGACAGACCTAGCCGGAAGAGAGACTTTTGGAGGGGACTGAATGCTAGCCTCTTGCCGATGGATCGTGGGCCCTGGCATTTGGGGGAACGGTGCTCTTTGTGAGCTGTATGCCTGAGGACCCTTGAAGTGGTGTTACTTTGGATTTAGGTCCATATCCCCCCAAGAGACACAGACTCTGGGGACCCTGGCTTTGCCATATTAGAAATAGTGGCTGATTTATAATGCTGGAACAAATACTGTTAGGAGATGCTGATGTCAACTCCAGCCACCTGTCTGTCTGTTGCCTGCTAGAATGTGTTTATTGTAAATAAGTCTAGTATGGGATCTAAGAGTCATTAGATCCCCATTGTTATTTGTGTTAATTAACTCTGCTATTGTGTGAAGAAGAGTTCTGTGTTGATTTGTGATAATGTTGATTGTGTTTTCTGAGCTACAAGACGGCCAGTCTGGCCTAAAGGTCATGACTGAGTCATCTAGGCTGTCTAAAGGGATTAGTTAATTAGCCCATGTTAATTAGGTTTCTGGTCACAGGTGTATGTTCAGAGTAATATGAGCAGGAGGTATGCACCTCCTCTTTTACTCTATAAAAGAGCCTGTGTTCCTTTCAATAAATGAGATTCCTGTTACATACAGCCTGCCTGGTGTTTGTTCTGAGCTATCACAACTGGATTTGAATGGCACATAGCTGTAGTTCAATTCCGAGAGCATCGGATGACCGAACCATCAGACATTGCAATCTGATTCAATAGCCACAGAGGAGTGTCGGGAGAGTGGAACCGAGTGAGCAGGGGCTCGTTACATTGGTTGGCAGCTGTGGGATTTTCTCTCCAGTTACTGGGACACTCCAAATCAGCCTGCAGGAGAGCCACTCTGAAAGACTTACTTGAGAGCCGGGAGGGACCGGTGGGATCGTGCTTCCTTGCCGTGAACACATCCAAACCATCACCTGGATCCAAGGTCCAGATAGCAGGAGAAGAGAGGTACAGATACCAGCCACCATGGAAGAGGAATTCAGAAGGAGGTTGCGAGAGATGCAGATACAGCACAGAGGACCAATATCAGAGCAGGTCCTGCTAGGATGGTTTGATTCTATCCGCTGCAAACTCTGGAAGGAAGCGCCAGCCCATGAGCAGCGAAACCAGGAAAAAGTTCTCCCCTCCATCCATGTAAGGTACTGGTCACAGTATGAAGTGCAAATGCTGTTATTGGGGGAACAGCCGAACCAGGAGTGGACAGCTGAGTTAAGCAGGCTGATCCGGGCAGAAATGTGGTTGGACGAGAGCTACAGAGCCCTCCAGTGGTATGTAGCCCAAGTGTGCCCATGGACAGCGGATGACAGCCCCACGGAAGGCTTAGACTATGATGGCCTGGGATTGTTGTACTGGAGGCTGTCCAGGGACCCTGACTTTGGGAGTGATCGGGAGTGGTGTTTGGAGGAAATAATGGCGCACAGAGAGCGAAGACTGAATGTCTCGGAAGTGCACTGGGCACAGGAGGATTTGGAGTTTCTGGCCATTCAGGAATGGGAGCTTGAGATGGCCTACAGACAGCTGCTAGACTCTGCTCAGCAGCAGGGTGGGGCTCCCTTTGCCTGGGACTATCAGGAAATACCAGTTGACAACTCTGAAATCCTGGCTGAAGAGTCGACAATGTGGCAGAGTAACAGTGTGCTTTGCCAACCTGCCCCCGCAGCTATGGACGTGGAGGTCTTATGGCGGGTGGAACAAGTGCTGACTGACGTTGATGAACCTGTTTCTGCATTGGATGATCTTGGATGGAGGAATGTGCCTGTCCAGCAGAATGCCAGAGTATCGGCAGTGGAAAATCTGGAGATTGCTATCCCCAAAGCTGAAGTGCTGACAACAGGGCAGAGCTCTGCTAACCTCTGCCCAGCACTGATAGCATCTTCTGGGTTCCATGGAGAGGAGATGGTGAACCTTTATCCCCAGACACCAGTTGCAGAGACAGGGGATTTGATAGACTTTTCTGCTGAGGAAGAACAACCTGGGGAGCCTCCAGCAGAAGAAGAGCTGTTATTAGGGCCAAACTTCACTGTGCTCTGCCCAGCACCAACAGAAGTATCTGTGGAGTTACAAGGAACTTCCCCAGCTGAAGCGCTGGCAACCGGACAGAGGGTCCAAGATCTCTGCCCTACACCTGCGGCCGATCCGGAGGCTCAGGGTGAGAAGGAGGTGGTCACTTCCCAGCAGCAGATCAGGATACAGGGGGAGAAGGGAGAGGAGGTGTTCGTCGTCCCTCCCCAACAGTTGGCCAGGGTGGAGGAAGTGGTCTTTCCTCCCCAGAAAAGATTTGTGCACCTGGGAGACAGTACCACAGACATATCGTCCCAACATCCAGATGAGGGAATAGAAAAGGAAGCAGCTGGCTCAACTCCCCAATGGCAGTTACATAGTTTGGGAGTGGAGGAAGCCAGCCTCCTGCCCCAACGGTTAGCCAGAGCGGAGGATGTGGAGTCCCCAGCAGAAGCGCTGGCTTTCCAAGAGAAAACAGATGCGCCCTGAGTTAATGGCTTTGGAAGCCAAAGTGGAAAAGTAGAATCTGCTGGTGGCCACATTGAAAGAAACCAGCGGAGCTTTCAAGGAAAAGTATGGCAACGATGATCACTTCTATGCAATGCGCATAGGGGGCATAGAGGCCAGTGGAGGGCATGCATCACCAGAATGTGAGAAGCCAGTGCAATGAAAAAAGTTTCTGTGGGCTTGGACTGTGTTTCTGGTCAGCACGCTGGAAAATCTTTTCATCCCGTGCCAAGTATCAGTATGCCTACAGAAAGTGGAGAAAGCTCTGGCAGACAAGCTGCGGGTGATCAGCAGTCAGGTGTTCTGACTGGCAGTATGTCATCGGGCCAAGGAAGTTCTGTGCCCTTGTCACCACAGCAGGAGGCTATGGAGCAAGATGATCCATCTGAGCCTGTGATGGGAGCAGGTATGCTAAAGTTAATTACAGAAATGGAATCGCCTTTGCATGGTCCCAAGTTTGCCGTGTCTGGATCATCTGAGGATAAAGAAGAGGATAACGATGTCCCCCCAAAACATTTAAAACATCAGGTGACAGAAAAAGCTGTTTTTGTTCATGACTTGCCTATACAATACAAAGGACTGCAATAGTATTTGTTGTAATCTCTGTAACAAGTTAGGTCACCCCTAATAACCTTTGCTGTGAAGCCCTCCATAATCAGCTGGAGGTAGTAAAAGGACTGCTGAGGATGGAGGAGGAGAAACGTGGGGGGCAGCAAGGGGTTGGTGGAGCTATTTCAACTAGTCCTGAGCCCCCCCCCAGGTGTCAATTTCCCTATCTGAAGGTGTGACCCCTCTTGTGTCTGCTCCCCAGTCTTTGCTCCCTACTGTGTCCATGTCTACTTCTGTTGTGTGTTCTTCCCCAGTGTTTCAGGTGCCCAGTGTTCCAAATGTAACTAAGTCATCCAGATTGTCTGAGGCCGCCAAAGGGGCAGATTCATGCAGATCTGAGGCGACAGCTTCATCGGGGGCCTTCGCTGAAGCAACGTAAGAGTGGAGGTTCTAAGGTGAAGAAGGGGGAAGTTGCCACTGCTAATGATGTAGATGAGGTCTTTCAGGGTAATGTTTCAGGGGAGGAGGGAGAGTGGACCAAGGTGGGGAGAAGGAGGAATAAGGTAATCCTGACCTCTGCCTCCTCAGTTTCATCTTTAGAGGTAGATGATCTACCTCTGGGAAACAAGTTTGGGTCCTTATCTGAGGGAGAGGAGGAGTCTTCTAAATCTGTGTCTCAGATGTTGGAGGATGAGGTAGAGTGTTCCCTAAAGAGGTCAAGGTCTCCAGTGAAGGGGGAGGGAGCTCAGGCTAAGAAACGCATACCTCAATCATCTGATGGCAGTTCCCACTTTGATAAAGGTGGCACCGATTAATGTTGCCAGCATAAAATCTGTAAGGGCGCGTAATATGGCCTTATTTTTGCTTAGCGAGATGAATGCTGATATTTTATTTTTGCAAGAGACCTGGCTAAATAGCCTTGCCGATGTCCACCTGGCAAAGAGTGGAGACACGGGCCCTCCTTCTGGTCTCTTGCGGCTGAGCCTTACAGCGGAGTTGTAGTACTTTTTACTGGCATGGTAACGTGTAGGCGGGTCATCGAGGTAGAGATTGTAAGGTGTATGGTCCTGGACGTCTTTGTGAAGTGGCATGATCTATGTTTAATAAATATTTATGGACCACAAACTAGATGGGAGAGGAAATGCCTCTTTACAAAGATTAACCCTTTCCTTTTTACATCTCGGCAAGTTGTTTTTGGAGGTGATTTTAACACTGTCACTTGGCCCAAAGACAGGAAAGGTTCCACTTTCCTAATACGTCTTTCTTAATATGATAGCCAGGGAAGCAGGTCTGGAAGATGCGCATATTAAGCGTTGCCCAGACAGCATGGGGTACACATTTAAGCGAGGCAGTTGTGAGAGCAGGATAGATATTTTTTAAGGTGGACTCTGCATTTTTGGTTACTTAGTGTCGTATGGTGGAGTTCTCTGATCACCTTATGCTGTCTGTTATTCTCAATGCTTCAGATATGCCACCTAAAGGAAAGGGTATTTGGAGGATGATTTCATCTCTGCTGGATGACGAGGAGGTAAGACAATCTTTGAGGATTTTTTTTCAGGCTCAGGTAACCATCCTGGATTTCTGCAGCAGTAAGTCGGAGTGGTGGGAGCTTCCCAAAATTGGATTAGTGGACTATTTATAGGAAAAAGGAAACAGCTTGGTAAGTACATTGCCTCCCAGCAGCTGTGGAGAAAACTTGATCGCCTTGTCTCGAGTGGTGGAGAATCAGGGGCAAGCTCTAAGGTGTAACTTCTGCTTAGGAAGTATCAGTATGACCGGCACACTTCTTTGGTTCTGGAAAGGGAACTACGAAAAATGTCACTCGCCCGACCCTTATTAGAACTGCAAACAAAGCACAGCAGTTAAGATGGTATTTGGGCTAAGGTATAGTACAGGCTCTTTGACGAAATCCATTTCAGGGATCATGGCAGTCTCAAGGTCTTTTTATGTGGATCTTCTGGGGAAGAAGTACCTCGATCGGGCAAAGATGTTGAGTTTTCAGGATTCTACACCAGGTCTGGGAAATAACATTCCGTTGGCAAGTTTCACGGGGGAAATCATAGCAGAAGAGGTAGTCAAAGCTATAGATGGTCTGGCTATTAAGAAAACACCTGGGCCAGATGGATTGACGGCTGAATTTTATAAGACTTTCAAATCCAGCTTGGTACCTTATCTTGTGGAGGTATTTAACGGCTGTCTGCAAGAGAGTTTGCTTCCTCCCTCCATGAGACAATCTGCTGTGATTCTGTTGTCAAAAGGCATGGATTCCTCGATGATTAAGAATTGGCGCCCCAAGGGGCGTGGCTTGCGCGCGATCAAGATAGCCACTTAAGCCGACAGCTCTGACTGAAGACCGGGGACAGAGCTACCATACCAGCGAAATACCGCACATCGGGAGTAATCACAAAGCTCCACAGCATTGCAGGAGCCCATTTAATGCAGTCCCACAAACAAAAGGAGGAAAGATATCCCAAAACTCACTGACTTATTCACCATGCCAGCGATGGTTGGGGAGCATTGGCAAGATGGCCGGGGAGCATTGGCAAGATGGCGCCGGCGGAGGTCAGTCACAAGCCTCATCCTCCTATACAGATCTCCCAGACAACAACCCTGGAACATGGGAGGTAGGAAATAAACAGCAATCCACACAAAGATCGCCTCCTCACAGCCCATTACCTAACAGCCCGGCAAAGGCGCGGATGCATCTGGATCCCGCCGCACAGGTCTCAGGCGCAACAAGCACAGCTTATCATCCGGACCAGGTAGGCCTCACTATGCCGTCCTCCATAGCAAACTACCCCACATCAGGCCAACCTATGTGGGTAGATACAGGACATGCTCCTCTCCCTACAAACGTCCCTCATGTTAAATATATCCACCATGATTGGCAATTTCACATCTGAAATGCAGGGGCTAGGTGAAAGAGTGCAGCACATAGAGCACAAAATGGATGCCTGTACCACAACTGTAAACAACCTCATAGATGCATATAAAGACCAATCGGATGACACAAAGATAAAAGCAAAGATCACGGACCTCAAGGACTGCTCGAGGAGAAATAACATTAAACTCGGGAGTACCCGAGTCTATTTCCCCGATCGACCCACAGAAATATGCAGGGGACATGATTGCTAAACTAGTGCCTGAGGTATCGAATGCACCATTGATCGTTTACACCGCATACCAAAACCAAAACATCTGGAGGCATCAATACCCAGAGATGTCTTAATGAAAATCCATTTCTAACCCACAAAAGAGAAATTACTGGCAAAAGCAAGATCAGCTCCTGAACTCCCTGCTCCATATAATGGGATACATTTGTATGTTGATCTCTCCCAATATACCCTCAGTAAGAGGCGGCAGATGAAAACAATCACTAAAGCCCTTAACAACAATAAGATCAACTGGTGGCACCCGGCCACTGTAGTGATTACTAAGAATGGGACGGCGTACACTGATTCCAACCCTAACGATGGCTTACAGCTCCTGCAATCCTGGGGAATAATCCTCGAGCTCCCTAACTCTGAGATGAAGGCTCCTATTGGACCTCCGAAGCAGGGACACCAGCATAAGGACTTTTGCCACTCCAGAGGAAAGTAACATGCACGCAACTATTTACTCCACCTGCAACCTATATCCCCGGTCCTACCTCTAATTGAAAGATATCTTTACTGAACTTTACCCTCACATTTGGTCAGAAGTTAAAATTTTCATTATAAGTGATTTCCCCACTATTGTGGGACACAGTGACTACTAGACTAGAAATAGGAAAAGCCTAACTACACCTCACCACGTAATATTTGTGCCTTAACTTGTCTCTTTTTCTTCTCACCAATAGGGATGAGCCGAACATCCCCCTGTTCGGTTCGCACCAGAACATGCGAACAGGAAAAAAGTTTGTTCGAACACGCGAACACCATTAAAGTCTATGGGACACGAACATGAATAAACAAAAGTGCTATTTTTAAAGGCTTATATGCAAGTTATTGTCATAAAAAGTGTTTGGGGACCTGGGTCCTGCCCCAGGGGACATGGATCAATGCAAAAAAAAGTTTTAAAAACGGCCGTTTTTTCAGGAGCAGTGATTTTAATAATGCTTAAAGTCAAAAAATAAAAGTGTAATACCAGGGTCTGGTCTGGTATGGAATTTAGGGGGAACCCCACGTCATTTTTTTTTTTTAATTTTGGCCGGGGTTCCCCTTAATATTCATATCAGACCTGAAGGGCCTGGTATAGAATTTAGGGGGACTCCCATGTCATTTTTTTTTTTTATTTTGGTTCGGGGTTCCCCTTTGGGGAATTCCCATGCCGTTTTTATCAATGAACTTCTATGTGTATTGTCGGCAATGCAATAGCCGCGGGTAGTTTTAAATGAGTTTTTTCCTTCAAAATGTCATTTTGCTGTCAGACTGTTCTAAACACAGGAAACATGCGCCCCTTTACAGGCATACTATAGACACCCCCCAGGTACGAAATTTAAAGGGATATTACACTTTTATTGATTGACTTTAAGCATTATTAAAATCACTGCTCCTGAAGAAACGGCCGTTTTAAAAACTTTTTTTTGCATTGATCCATGTCCCCTGGGGCAGGACCCAGGTCCCCAAACACTTTTTATGACAATAACTTGCATATTAGCCTTTAAAATTAGCACTTTTGATTTCTCCCATAGACTTTTAAAGGGTGTTCCGCGGCATTCGAATTTGCCGCGAACACCCCAAATTGTTCGCTGTTCGGCGAACTTGCGAACAGCCAATGTTCGAGTCAAACATGAGTTCGACTCGAACTCGAAGCTCATCCCTACTCACCAACACAGACTGTACAAAGCACAGTCACTTATTGCTTCTAGCTTCCTAAGACTCCAGGGACTCCATCCCTTCGGTAACCTCCTGAGAAGCACAACCCAGTCCCACCAAAAGTGAGTTTTTTCTTCACCACAATCTCATCGACACCCCCAATATTACAATGACTATCGACACATTGTCTATCAATGTGAAAGGCCTGAACTATCCGGCCAAGAGAGCATCCCTATGGAAAACGGCACTGACGCATGGTAGCGATATCTTATGCATTCAAGAAACGTACTTCACCATAGATGCTACCCCCTACTGCCAACATAAAGATTTTCCACACATATATAAGTCATGTTACTCACGGAAACAGCGAGGAGTGCTAATCAGTCCAGCTACAGAAATGTTTACCAGATGCAGAAGGTCGATATATAATACTAATCTATACCATAGACAATGTAGCATATACCATAGTTACTATATACCCCCCGAACTACAGACAAATGCAATTCCTCAAAAATACCCTAAAGGCTATCAAAGAAGTACAACAGGGACACCTACTAATTTGCAGAGATTTTAACTTAGTTCCAGACAATGAAATGGACTCCTCCTTGGGACCTAAAAGATTTACATCTTCACTAAACACTTTTCTCGCAGCTGACTTGTATGATGTCTGGAGTTGTTGCCATGTGGCCGAGAGGGACTATACGTACCTTTCCTCGCGTCAAAACACATATTCTCACATCGACCTGTTTGTCTCAGATAAGTAGTTATTGCAAAATATTCATGATTCCTGCATCCACACCATCACCTGGTCAGACCACGCACATGTCAGTATAAAAATTACCAACAAAACAGCCAGAGAGGGAGGAATTTGGAACTTTAAATGAGGCACATGTGTGGTGTGCCTCCATCCCTGTTTCAGAAAAAGATAATGGGAGTGCTGGGACTTTAAATGAGGTCCATGTACAACATAGAGTTGGATGGAATAAAAGTGCATATTTATTTGTCATAAAACTACATCAGACATATCAATGAAAAAACCACATAAGAAAAAAACATTGTAGTAAATGTCATTCCATAAGTATTCATACGCACATATGTATGTGCACAATTACTATGTATACTCCACAATTACTACACCCTTCTGCACTGATTCCATGTAAGTACCCTAGGGGAAGGGTATATTTACCTCTCCCAGTGACAACTAGTTACAAACAGATTAATTTTTACACTATCACTTCTTATAGATTCTCTTAAACACCTTGCCCCTGATGAGTGGTTTACACGAAACGCGTCGAGAACAGGTCACACAGATACATGCTCACATCATACCATCAACTTAGACCATCTTCTGTCAATCAATTGTGATTTCACTGTTCTATACTATTTATATGTTTCATCGCCAAGTGCTGCTGTTATGTGTATATATATGTAATCATTGTATGTATTAAGCTATCATCTGAGACCGCATATGACATCTAGCTAACAAGCTATGCAGTGGAATAACGTCCTTACAGGATGTCTCCAATTTGCAAGCCGACCTCAATGCACTGTCTAATTGGGCGACTATGTGACAGATGAGGTTTAATGTTGAGAAATGTAAAGTTATGCACTTGGGGGCTAAGAATATGCATGCATCATACATACTAGGGGGAGTACAACTGGGGGAATCCATAGTGGAGAAGGATCTGGGGGTTTTGGTAGATCATAAGCTCAATAATAGCATGCAATGCCAAGCTGCGGTTTCCAAAGCGAGCAAAGTCCTTTCTTGTATTAAGAGAGGTATGGACTCCAGAGAGAGAGATATCATTTTGCCCCTGTTCAAATCATTAGTAAGACCTCATCTGGAATATGCAGTTAAGTTTTGGGCACCAGTTCTCAAAAAGGATATCGGGGAACTGGAGAAAGTGCAGAGAAGGGCAACCAAACTGATAAGAGGCATGGGGGAGCTCAGCTATGAGGAAAGATTAGAGGAACTGAATTTGTTCACTCTTGAGAAGAGGAGAATAAGGGGGGATATGATCAACATGTTCAAATATATAAGGGGTCCATATAGTGAACTTGGTGTTGAGTTATTCACTTTACGGTCAACACAGAGGACAAGGGGGCACTCTTTACGACTGGAGGAAAAGAGATTTAATCTCCAAATATGGAAAGGTTTCTTCACAGTAATGCCCCGTACACACGGTCGGATTTTCAGGTGGAAAATGTCCGATCGGAGCGTGTTGTCGGAAATTCCGACCGTGTGTGGGCTCCATCGGACATTTTCGGATTTTCCGACACACAAAGTTGGAGAGCAGGAGATAAAATTTTCTGACAACAAAATCCGATTGCGTCAATTACGACCGTGTGTGGCCTGTTCCGACGCACAAAGTGCCACGCATGCTCAGAAGAAATTCCAAGACGGAACAGCTCGGTCTGGTAAACTTAGCATTCGCAATGGATACAGCACTTTCGTCACGCTGCAATGTTAAAAATGGTTTAATACAGCGCACTCTCTTCTTCTTTATAATGTGACAAAGTTTTATTTTTGTTTTTTTATTGGGATTCCCTGAATATATTGTTATTAGTTGTTACATCTGACAGTATTTTTTTTTTTTTATTTAATTTTTTTTTGGGATTTTAAGCCTTTTTTTTGGATTTAATGTTTGTATTTTTTCAAAGGCTGATCTTTGTTCAATGTTATTTTTATTTTTACTCCAGAATATTTTTGTGTGTGTTTTGTGTGTCAAGTTACCCCAACACCATTGATATCTTTTATTATTTAATCTCCAGGAAATTGTTTGTTGTTGGTGTCCCTTGTTCATTTCACATTGTATATTTGAAATGTACCTGAATCCTCACAAACAAACTGTCCTTTTTGAAGTAAAACACATAGGAGAGTATAATTCAAAGCAAAAATCCTTTATTAAGGGCTCAGAACCAAACAAAGAGGAAGGCAACACTGGATCAACAAGAGAAATTAGCGAAGCCTGGGACCCCCACGGCAGACATCAATTCTTGAACATCAAAATTGGTGGCCTGAGGAGTCCATATGTAAGGGAGGCCAGTCTGGTCCAGAATTCGCAGAGATCCGGATAGCAGCAGATGACATGTGTGTCCCCAGGCTGTGGTACCATAAGATGCTGCATTTTTTGGCCGACCAGACTGGATCCAGGGTCCTCACTTTCTGGTCTTCCTTTCACGCTTCATTCCCGGCTGTGGCTGTGCAGTTGGAGATGTGGCAGGAGGAGGAGTAGGACCTGGAGGAGGACTGTGAGGACCTGGAGGAGAGGGAGGACGAGGAGGAGGACCTGCAGGAGGAGGAGGAGGACCATCGCAAAGGTGTGTCTGAGCTGTCATTTGGCCCCTCATACCTTTGTTAAGAGCCTCCAATATGAGCGCCTCACACAAGACTTGTTGGCCCTCCTCCATCCTCTGCATTTTATAGGCAATGGTGGCAGCAATATCCTTTTCCATGGTGTGTGGTGCTCCCAGGACCTCTGTAGCCCTCCAAAAGAGTCCTCCGGTAGCCTCCTCTAGGGCACTCCTCCTCCTGCCACTTTCTCTTTCCAGGTGTTGGGGAGGGACCTGCAGATCAGCCAGCCGGCTCGGCCCGGCCACCTCCTGGCTGAGACTTCCCTGTGTATGAAAAAGGGACATGGTTGTAATGTTTTGCTTCATCAATCACAATCATAAATTAGTACTCCCAACTAACATCTAGTTAACATCACTGATTGGACAAGCAGAAATATTTAGAGGAATGCTATACCTGGCTCAATCTGGGCTCCTCCACATGCGGCCTGGAAGGCCCAGGTTGGGCGTCAGAAGCCTCAGCCGGGGGGGAAGAAAGCGTGGAAGGAAGACTGGAGAGGGATAGCCTGGGTTCAGTCTGGCCTGCCAGAAAATGCAGCCTGTCGTAGTACAACATCCTGGGGACATAGATGTCATCTGCTGCTCCGGATCTCTGTGAATCCAGGACTTTCTTGCACTCCCTCAGATATGTGCTCCTCAGGCCACCAATTAATATCTTTAAATAGGTCATGTCTGCCGTGGGGATCACTTGCTTCACAATTTCACACAATTGCACCAGTGCTGCCTTCCTCCTTGTTTGGTTCTTGAAATGGGGGTGGTTGATCTCCCACAGACAGGGCAGCTCCCTTAAGATATCTATGAATACTGACATGAAGTCATTATCTTTCAGTAAGATATCCATGTTCACTGCAAGACACAACACAAGATAAAGCCTAATGTCAGACAAAACTCTCCTAATCTTGTTACAATATAGGCTTCAATGTAGAAGCAGTATAGGCACAAGTTTGTCTCTTACCTTCGTTCTTACGATCGGCGCGTCCAATGCTCCTTCCTCCACTCACAGATCGGACGTAATACGCACGCGTGTTAGGCTTTATACACACTGCGCATGCGTGTAACTCCGCCCGCCCCTGACGTTCTTTCTAGTCTATTCCCCACCCCTTTTCGTTCGGCGCAGTGGGTGAAGAGCACATGGCGGAGTTAGAGCAGGTGTGTGCTAATTATAGCAACGAGGAGGAGGAGGAGGAAAGCCCGGATCCGGACACATCCCGATCCAGAAGGAGACGTTTTAAGGCCACAAATATGTCCTTTGGGGAGATGTTGGAGATGGTCGACATCATGAAGAAGTCCGACTATGACGGAAAGTATGGGCCTTACCCCAACCCCAACATCAGAAAGGCAAAGATCATGGCGAAAGTGGTCAAAAGCCTTCACAAGAATTTCGGGGTACGAAGATCGAAAGATCAGCTCTGGAAGCGGTGGTCGGACCTGAAGTTAAGAGAGCCAGAGCAGTACCGAAAGATCCGGAGAGTGCTGCAAAAAAGTAAGTAGTTGTGCTGTGTTCCTATTCTTTCTGTCTTTATTCCGTTCGTGCTGCTCCATATGCTTTTCTTAATTGTAACGTTTAAAAGGGCAACTTTAATGTTCATGGGCCCATTATTCGTTCATATCAAACATTTTTCTTTCGGCCTATAAAACACCATTGTTTAGGCCATATGCATTTTCCCACATTTTTTTTGGGCCTACTTGGATGCCAAATATTTGTTTGTGTAGATGGGTTTGTTACTAGAATGAAATGCCAACTAGATTCTGTGTAAGGAGAGGACACTGAGCAGCTGTTTTCACATCTGGACACTGGAGCACTAGTGTGGGACACAAGAACACCATTTTTATTAGGGGGCCACACAGGTGCTCCAGTGTATACTACAGGTAAAGTATTGCAGCTTGACAAAGGCCAATAAAAAAAATACATCTTGGAACTCGGCTAAAATAGGCAATTGTACCCCACTTCCAAGCAATGTTTCCTATTTCTAGTTCTGCCATCAAATATCTGTGTGCTAATTATACCATTTTTGTTTTACATAGGGGAGAAAAGACTCGGAGGACACCCCTCATCCGAGGAGACCAGAGACCCCCACCTCTGGAAGAAGGTGAAATACCAACAACCCAAGCTGAGCAGGAGGAAGAAGAAGATGTGGTGGAGATTGGCACCACAACATGTGAGTGTCTGCGACCACAGGCTCAGGTAAACGAGATGGATGGTGGCAGATTTTTGAGACCTGTTTTTGTTTTGTTTCTCTCTTTTTAGGTGATCGTGATGTTGTGGATCCAGAACGTTTCACATCAGAAAGTGCCCAGATCCTGATCGGGGAGATCATGGGGTGTAATGTCGAACTGCAAAACATACAGCAAAAAATCAATGATATTATTAAAAAAAATAATAACATCATTGATGTTTTGGGGCGAATTTAAAACCCCACAAAATCACCTTTTTGGATTGTGGTCCAATCTTTTAACTTTTTTTGCAATGTTTAGAAAAGCCAAATTTGGAGGATGCACACAGTGTGCCAACATGTGCTATCTGCCATCACGGGAGATCAATGGACGCGTTTTGGGGGTGCAACCCCTTCCTCAATTATAAAGTAGCGTTGAGGAAGGGCTTGCTCCCCCAAAACACGTCCCTTGATCCCCCCTGATGGCAGCTAGCACATGTTGACATTCGTAAATTGGTGTGCATCTTCCAAATTTGGCTTTTCCAGGGGTGATTTCCCCCCATCTGAACGCTATATCAAACCCAGTTCCTAAATACTGATGTCTGATATAGCCTTCAGGTTTTACCTAATGTGAACTTTGTAAGTTCAAGTTTTTTGACTTTCTTGTTGGTTTTACACAGGCCTGTTTTATCTGAAATGGACATTTCAATTTTTGATAATGCTACTGCAAAAATTGTTATACAACAAACATGTTGGTTTGTTTTAAAAACCTTTGGTAAATGCACATGTGATTGTGCAGGTATAAAAAAGTTGCTTACTCAAGAATGTGTGGATTATTGTCTCAACACTACAATACAACACTTTTGGGGTGATGTAATTGCTGTTTTCTGCAAAAATGGGTGTTATTTCCTATGGGCAAATCCTCTTGGCACTACAAGTGCAGTTTCAGTGCAGTTGCAAGTGCACTTGTAGTGAAATGTGTTTTTGCATTTAGGAAATAACAGCCAACAGTGCTTTGTATAAGGTTACGCAATCACGACATTTTCTGGACTCAACACATTTCTGTCAGGGTCAGCTAAAACAAACACAAGCAGTAAATGTCCACCAAGAATTTCTTTTTTTTTTTATTATAAAAAAAAGGCTTCACAGATTTGCTGGCATATTGATAGCCCCCCTACCCGCAAAGAACTCCAGGTAGCGTAACCGGACATCACGGGCACTCAGGGAGGGCAAGCCAGGACGGCCACTTTCAAGCGCCGTCAGTGTGGTTTGATGTAGGATTCCGGCCTCAGGCCCAACTGAGCCAGCATAGTTGGCCGAATGTTTCCTTAAAAAGTTATGGAGAACACAGCACGCCAGTATAATATGGTTCAGTTTATACTCCGCCATATGGATGGGTGTCAGAAATAGTCGGAATCGGCTGGCCAGGATTCCAAATGTGTTCTCCACCACTCTTTGGGCTCTGGCCAGCCGGTAATTAAAAACCCTCTGTTCCGGGGTGAGGGTCCTCATTGGGAATGGCCGCATCAGGTGGTCCCCCAGCACAAACGCTTCATCAGCAACGAACACAAATGGGAGTCCTTCCACATTGTCCTCTGGAGCTGGCAAGACCAAGCTGCCATTCTGGAGACGCCTGTAGAACTCCGTCTGGGCGATGACTCCACCATCAGACATCCGGCCATTCTTCCCCACGTCCACATACAAGAAGTCGTAATTAGCCGACACCACCGCCAACATCACTATACTATTAAACCCCTTGTAATTATAATAGTACGACCCCGAGTTGGGTGGTGGGACGATGTGGACGTGTTTCCCATCAATTGCCCCTCCACAGTTAGGAAAGTCCCACCGCTGGGCAAAGTGGGAGGCCACAGTCTGCCATTCCTGTGGCGTGGAAGGAAACTGTTGAGGAAAAAACAATAAACATTACTATTTTTACTCTGAAACATGGCAAGCAGATTATACACATACATTATGGGGCAACCTCCAGATAGCATTTACTAAGGGGAATTTAACAACGCCAAAGTATAAGGTACACCTATCATATCCCCCCCCCCCCATGGGCCATTTCTAACATTATAGGGGGTGTGTGTAAATCTTGGACAGGTAACCCTCTTCACTTCATTGAGAGCTGAATGCCTAAATAATGGGTATTACTTTGAACAGCCCCTCCTTAGTTACACTACTGGCAGACCACTGGACAGGTAAGAAGTGTCATAATACAAAGATATAAATACACACTGTACACATTTGAGGACATTTGGACATTCTGCTATTACCTATCAAAATAATAATAGGATACAAAAACTTTAAACAGTACCATTGGAAAGTAAACAGGTAGGCCCTTGCACTACATGCTTTGGGGAATTCATCCATACATCTGAGCACTAAAGAGATGGGTATAGTGTGTATGGGTTTGGCAAAGTCAGCAGATAGATGATTGAGGATAGATAGAGAATTGGGATCAGCTGATTTAGCAGTTGGGGGAGGGAGGGTTACTAAAAATTATTTGGGGACACCACAAAAAAGCCTCTGCCACTGTGCCTGAATTTAAATCAAAAATAACATTTCCGAACATTTTAGGGGGTGTTTGGGGTAAAGCACTACTACGGAGCAGAAAAAATACATTGTTAAGTGACTACATGAGGTGAATATAGGGCAGGAGACACCATGCTGGGGAGGTTAGTGAAGGGCAAATATGTATGAAGGACCTAAAATAATAATTACATAAAAATCCAGCATGCATGTGGACAAAGGGGACATTCACAGCATATTACAATCATGGTAATTAGGGAATGAAGAAAGAAATACAAGATATTAGCAAACATTCAATACAGGAAAAATGTGATATTAAAGGATAAAAATCTTACCTTCATATACTCCTTCTGCAGGACCTGTATGATGGCAGAACAGGTCTCTGGGATAATGATCCCCAGAGCCTGGGGGGAGATGCCTGTCGAGAACTTCAAGTCCTGCAGACTTCTCCCCGTCGCCAAATACCGCAGGGTAGCGACCAACCTCTGCTCCGGAGTGATGGCTTGCCTCATGCAGGTATCCTGCCTGCTGATATAGGGGGTCAGCGAAGCCAACAAACGGTGAAACACGGGGTCCGTCATCCTGAGAAAGTTCCTGAAATCATCAGGATTATTCTCACGGATCTCACGGAGCAAAGGCATATGAGAGAACTGGTCACGCTGAAGCAACCAATTCTTGGTCCATGAACTCCTCCCCACCCTGTTCATGGACTGGACTTGTGTCAAGGTCAGGACCCCAACACCAAGCCCCCGCACAGCACGAACTCTACGAGGAGTACGCATACGAAACATGGCTAGAAAACGGTCAGCTGCTCAGAACGAACTAACAGAACGCACTGAAGAACAGCAAGGCCTGTGAAGAGCGACCTGAAAAACAGTAACAAACGAACAAGAATACAATGACTACCTAAAGTCACGCGGAACTTGCTGCACGCACTGAAGAGCAGATACAAACCCACAAGCACAAACTGAACGGCAGAAAACGATCTGAAAGCCACGAGTCTGAAAAAGCGCGAATCGTCTCTCACCAAACTTTTACTAACACGAGATTAGCAAAAGGAGCCCAAAGGGTGCCGCGCTTGGTTCTGAACCGCCCTTTTCTAGTCTCGTCGTACATGGTGTACGTGACCGCGTGGTTGGCGATCGGAAATTCCGACAACTTTGTGCGACCGTGTGTAGACAAAAAAAGTTTGAGCCAACATCCATCGGAAAAAATCCTAGGATTTTGTTGTCGGAATGTCCGAACAAAGTTCGACCGTGTGTACGCCCTATAAGAGCTGTGAAAATGTGGAATAGACTCCCTTCAGAGTTGGTTCTGGCCAGCTCAGTAGATTGCTTTAAGAAAGGCCTGGATACTTTCCTAAATGTACATAATATAACTGGGTACTGACATTTATAGGTAAAGTTGATCCAGGGAAAATCCGATTGCCTCTCTGGGATCAGGAAGGAATTTTTTCCCCTGCTGTAGCAAATTGGAGCATGCTCTGCTGGGGTTTTTTGCCTTCCTCTGGATCAACTGTGGGTATAGTATTGGGTATATTGGATTGTACGATTTTTTTTTTTTTTTTTATGGTTGAACTGGATGGACTTGTGTCTTTTTTCAACCTGACTAACTATGTAACTATATTTGATGTATTCTGGATGCCTCATTGCATGCGCACATACATATGTGCGTATGAATACTTATGGAATGACATTTACTACAATGTTTTTTTTCTTATGTGGTTTTTTCATTGATATGTCTGATGCAGTTTTATGACAAATAAATATGCACTTTTATTCCATCCACCTCTACGTTGTATGTGGACCTCATTTAAAGTCCCACCATTCCCATTATCTTTTTTTTAACAAAACAGCCAAGCCCAACTCTTATATCTGGCGGGTGAATAACTCCCTTCTTCAACAAACATCCAATGTCAATTATCTGTCCCACAAATTGGAAGAATTTTTCCTTGACAACACAGGTTCAATGGCTGACCCCGCAGTCCTTTGGAATGCTCACAAATATTTCATGAGAGGATTCTTTATACAACTTGGATCCAAAATGAAAAGAAGGAGGATGCAGATGTTGGAAGAATTAACTGCAAAAATAGCTGCAGTGGATTCTCAAAACAAATTGAACCCCTCACTTTCACTATAATCCCAAATTTTCAAGTTGCACCATGAGCTTCGCTCAATGCTACTTGAGGGATATGAACTAAATCTTAGAAAATTAAAGGCCAAATCTTATGTAACAAACAATAAAGTAGGGAAGGCTATGGCCCGCCATATCAAGGGGCAAAGATTAAAAACCAGAATAACACATTTACTCTACCCTACTAGCCAAAACAAAATCATAAATCCTCAAGCCATAGCTGATGCTTTCAGCTCCTATTATAGCGACCTGTACAACCTTAAGACAGACAGCCATACACATCAACCCAAGCATACAGAGATACAATCATTCCTTAACCATATCAATCTACCTTCACTAACGACTGCCCAATTATCGAGTTTAAATACTCCCTTCATGGAAACTGAAATACAATCAGCCATTGAAAACCTACCTAATTCCAAATCCCCTGGCCCTGACAGATTTACTGGGGAATACTTCAGTGTTTCATACTACACTAACCTTACACCTATGCAAACTGTTCAACCACGCTGCATCTTCCTCCTTTTCTAGTGAAATGCTATCTGCACTTGTGATCACCTTACCTAAGCCCAGTAAAGAACCTAACACTCCTCAGAACTTTCCGCCCCATATCACTATTGAACCAAGACCTCAAATTATATGCTATAATGAGCCCCTTGCTCGCTCGGTTCCACTCTCCCAAAACTCCTCTGCAGCTATTGAATCAGATTGCAACGTTTGATGGTTTGGTCATCCAATGCTCCGGGATTAGAACTTCAGCTATGTGCCATTCTAACCCAGTTGTGATAGCTCAGAACAAACACCAGGCAGGCTGTATGTAAGTTCAAGCAGGAATCTATGTTTATTGACAGGAATACAGTCTTATTTATACAATAAAAGAGGAGGTGCAGACCTCCTGCTCATATTACTCTAACAATACAGCTGTAACCTAATTAACCTAATTAATATGAGCTAATTAACTAATCCCTTTAGATAGCCTAGATGACTCAGACATGACCTTTAGGCCAGACTGGCCGTCTTGTAGTTCAGAAAACACAATCAATATAGACTCTTCTTCACACAATAGCAGAGTTAATTAACACAAACAACAATGGGGATCTAATGACTCTTAGATCCCATAGTACACTTATTTACAATACACATTTTAGCAGACAACAGACAGACAGGTGTTGGAATTTACATCAGCATCTCCTAACAGTATCTGTCCTAGCATTATGAATCAGCCACTATTTCTAATATGGCAAATCCAGGGTCCCCAGAGTCTGTGTGTCCTGGGGGACCAGGACCCGAATCCACAGTAATACCACCTCAAGGGTCCCCAGGCATACAGCTCACAAAGAGCACCGTTCCCTCAAATGCAAGGGCCTCCGATCGATCGGCAAGAGGCTAGCATACAGTCCCCTCCAAAAGTCTCTCTCCCGGCTAGGTCTGTCACATATGCCAAACTGCTAGCAAATAGACTCATAGATATCCTCCCATTTCTAATACACAAAGACCAAACAGGATTCACCAAAGGTCGTCAGACCTCATAAGCAACCGGAAGACTGATTAACATTATCCACCACTCCAATTCAACGGGAACACCTTCTCTTCTTCTATCTTTAGATGCAGAGAAGGCGTTTGATAGAGTCAACTGGACCTACCTGTCCATGGTAGTCCGAAAATTTGGATTTGAGGGACGTATGCTTCAGGCCATACTACCCCTCTACACCAATCCATCAGCACGGATTTATACATCCAATCTCCTATCTACCCCATTCCAAATAACAAACAGAACTAGGCAAGGCTGCCCTCTACCCCCCCTAATTTTTAACCTTGTAATGGAACCCTTGGCTGAGCACATTAGGACTAATACCAAAATAAATGGCTTAGCCATAGGACATAGCGTTCACAAAAAAAGCCTATTCGTGGACAATGTAATTCTAATGTTAACCAATCCATCACTATCCCTCTGTGAAGTCCAAAAACTCTTACACTGGTTCGGAGAGGTCTCCTACTACAAAGTTAACCCAACAAAATCTCACATACTCGACTTAGGAGTAGATTCGGTGATGCGAAATCTTCTACAACAGCAATACCATACACTTGGGCAGACACAAGTCTAGGTATCTAGGTATCCATCTCACTAGATCCACAAAATCTTTACTTTCTCATATCTGCCACTGTGTCAGAGTGTTGGGTTTTGCTGCTTTCTGTGTTTCTATTTGGGAAATTCACTTTCAGTCTTTGTCCCGATTACTATTGTCACACAGATGGAGTGTGAAAAGAGACCTGAAATGTAACAATTGTCACCAGGAAACATTTAGTAAGAGGGACTCTTATTCTATGAAAATGGTCAAATCTTTCATAATTTTAAGGATATTTCCTATCACTTCCTGATTTGTCTTTAGGACAGGAAGCAAGGGGAACTATCCCCAGTGAGGATACAGAAAACAAATACTATTTGTACTAAAAACTAGATAAATTGTTGAGTCGTACTTTAATAACTACAAAAATACATTGTTTAGTACTAATTCTTATTACATATACTGTAGTATGTCACCTTAATTCTACTAATTCGTATCACTCATGTCACCATTAGTACGAAACAAAACAAACTGTATGTATTAATTCTTACTTTTTTTTGTGTGTATGTTCTTACAGAATAGAAAATAATTATACTAATAATAAAAATATGAATAATAACAGTAATAGTAGTAGTAGTAGTAATGATTCTAATAATAATGCTGTAATTATTATTATTATTATTATTATTATTATTATTATTATTATCATCTGACTTTGTAAGTAAAAAGAAAAAATACCCTTTATAAAGTAATATACAGTATATATATATATATAGATATATATACCGTATATACCGTATATTATATACTATATACATTGCAGAACATATTGTATTGTATAACACATTACTAGGTAGAAGTTTTCTTCAGAGCAGACGGTTTAGTACAAAGTTCAGGACCTTCCCTCAGGGGCAAAATAAACTTTTACTTTAAAACAACTATTACTAAAATTATATTGTCTCTACATTACAATTACGTGTATGGCGGGTGTTACCAAAAGGAAACCTGAATAGGGATAGTTACGGACTAACAATAAAACAAATTACACTGCTTTGAACTGAAATCACAAGAGAGCTTCGTTCAGAGCAGGTGGTGTAGGACAAAGCTGACTTTCTCCCACAGGGACGTACATGAACTTCTGATGAAAAAAACTTTTACTTTACAAACAGCAAATGAAAGAGATGTTAAAGTTATACATGAATCCAAAGTACAAACAATGACCTATCAGTGTAAATGTAATGGTCGTGAATCAGAAATTCAACATCCATTTGAATGTATTGTTATTGTGCTTTAAATGTTTTATATACTGTATGCTCAAAATCCAAAGAATATTAAATGTATACTCAAGAAAAAAAAAAAAAAAACTTTGAAGTGCACACATGGAGCAGTGCTTATCTGATCAGTACTTTAGTTTTTTATTCAGGCTAGGCTGCAGTGCATCTCTGTCCTCCCCACCCCATATTCTCAGGGATCTGGCGATACAGGAACCCCTTTTGCTGGCCTATTTGTAATGCAGTAGAGAGATACCCAAACACACCCACTGCAGATACATTGCTTCCTCTCTCCTAAAGAGAGAACAATGTGACAAAGTTTTATTACCAAGGCTGACCATGGGGAAGATTTAACAAAAAATCCATACATACCATTTAAAATAAGATTTATTGAACATTTAAATCAAATTGATTGAACATTCTTGTAAGGAATCGCACACCAGAAAAACATTTTTCTGATTTACAAAATTTAAAGGAATTTGTGCAATGATTAAGTCCCTGAGAAGTAGATGTCTTTTAGATCAAATATGCCCTGCGTGGCTTACAAAATGAATATTCAAAAGAAGCTCCTTACAGCCACCACTAGGATTCAAACCCTATTGGGAAGTTCATATCTGATTGGTGATGCAATAGAGATCTCATAAGTTGAGTTGAGTTGAGTTGAGTTGAGTTTCTTACAGCAGTGGTTAAAACCCATTTATGAGAAAGATTATTTTTCAAAGCTCTGTAAAGCATTTTTTTATTACCCAAGCCCCCCATAACATGACCCACCACAGCTCCTCTTTCATAAGTGGACATCAGTGATCCAGTTCTGCATTCTGTTCCCACACCTGATCATCCATGATGTCATCACCCCCCTAAAGTACTTAGGATCTGAGAGTGGGCATGATTGAACTTGGCTGGGTGTGATTCAAGCATGGCTTGGTGAACCCAAAGGGAAGCCCATGAACCCCGAACACTTAGTGCCATACTTAACTGAAGTCTATAGGATCTTAATTGTTTTTTTTTTTTTTTCCAAGGCTAATAAGCAAGCAAATAATTGTTGAAAAGAGGACAAGGAGAGCTGGGCACTGCCATGGGGGACATATACCAAAAAAAATGTTAAAATGTAATGAAATGTAATGCTCTGAAGGGAAAGAGTGGCTTAGGGGCAGCATTGAACATGCACAAATCATTTACATATCATGCTTGGAAGAAGCCTTTAAACTCCACATGTTGTTATGGAACAGTACAATGTAGTTCTTTAAATTGATAGTACACAAAGAAAAAAGCAACAAAAAAAAAAAATATGGGGTTTCCCTGAAAATGGAGGTCAATGTTCCTCTTCTCCTTACTGTACCAGACAAGGCCGCATGCCTTTTAACATTTTATCAGGTACCAGCATTGAAAGACTCCTTAGGATCAATTCACTAAGCGTTAAATAGTGGTCAATGTTATGCGGTAAAATACTGCATGCGGTAAAAATTGTGCAAGTGTTCAATTCAATTGCGGTATTTGTTCAGATTAGTGGTAATTACCACATTAGTTATGTTAAGTATGTTACCGGATTGAGCTGGTTTCTAAGGAGGGAAGCCCGCTAAAAGCTGAATTTAAAATAAAAAGCTGACAATTAAAAATGTTGCATAAAAACTGCATGGGGTCCCCCCAGTGCATACCATGCCCCTTGTGATATCCCCAACCCATCATGCACTGGTCCGTGATGTCACAATGCGGGGGAGCACCAGGGGACATAGCCAGGTGGTCCGCCCATTACCTATATAAGAAATTTCAGATGGCAGAGCCTGCAGCCAGCCTTTCCCCAACAATGGGAGCATCTTTTTTTTTTCTTTTTCTGGTGGTGAGCGGCATGATTGACTGTGAATTTAAATGGGGGGCACTATTTCTTGACTTTTTATTCTTTAATAAAAGAATTGTCTAAAACTGTGTCTGTGTTTTCATTACCTTGTGACACTTTTTTGGTGAATGGGTAGGGGTACTATGTACCCGATACTCATTAACACAGGGAGAGCTAGAATCTGAGGGTCCCCTTCTTAAAGTGGGGTACCAGATTCCTTTAGCCCCAGCCCATCGGCTCCCACAACCATTGGCCACAGTTGTGGGGATGAGGCCCTAGTCCCCATCAACATGAGGTCAAGGTACTTTGGAGTGAGGGGGCAGAGCCCCAAAGCACCCACCCCCCATGATAAGGGCATATGGCCTGGTGTGGTTCAGGAGGGGGGGCATTCGCTCATTCCCCCTGACCTACCAGGCTGCATGCCCGGATAAGGGTCTGATATGGATCTTGGGGGGGGCCATGCTGTTTTGTTTTTTTTCTTTTTTTTAACCACTTCCTATCCCGTGTATAGTAATATGATGGCCACAAGGTGGCTCTCTCATTCTGGGTGGCCGTCATATGATGTCCTCTGCTTTCCTGCCATCCAGGGGGCACGCACCCGCAGCGTCACTCAGGAGCTGATGTGCGTGCCCAGTGGCCACGATGCCCCCCAATAGATCTCTTCACTCAGTGGTCTCCGGGAGTCCAGACCACAATAACTGATGTCAGGAGAGAGAACGGAAGGATCTCAGCAAACAATTATTCCCTGATCTCCAACACTGAGCTGTGAACATTTCCATACTGTCAAAATCTTAACTGAAAAACTGGGTGCGCAGCGGATCAAGCACAGTCTGTGACTAATAGATGACTCATAAAAAATGCCTCTCACCTGTCTATGCTATCACATAAGAAATTATTAGACCCCTTGTAATAGCATTAAAGTGAAATGCAGGGCAATGGGTGGTGGGGTGTGATTGAGGATCTATTGCTTCCTGCTGGGGGATTTATTGTGCTGGGGGGTCTATTATTGCTGGGGAGGTTGATCGAACAATCCTTCATTGTTGTTTGATGTATTGACGTTGCTATCATGTGCTTATAGAGCTGACTATATGTTTTTAGACAAAAACGTTTTTATTGTGTAAAATAAAATGTTACACTTATTGTGATTTTTTTTTTTTTACCAAAGATATGTAGAAGAATACATATTGGTGTAAACTGATGAAGAATTTTTTTTTTTTTTTTTGAGGGGGGGGGGATATTTATTATAGCAAAAATTGTCAGTTAAAGCGACGCAGTGCCATAGCGCAAAAAATGGCCTGGTCATTAAGGGGGAAAGTCTTCCGGTCCTTAAGCGATTTGAATATTTTCAGTGTTGCCCTTTAACTCACATGAAAATACCCTCTCACCTATGAGCATTTTTTTTCTTCTTTTTTGTATTGGTATATGTTTCCGATGGCAGTGCACAGTAACCCATGTCCCTTTATAACAATATCTTGCATTAGTATTAAAAAAAAAACAGAAAAAAGTGACTTGTTTTCTCTCTTGTAGTCTTCAGTGGGGTTGATAACTATGTTTGGGGTTCACAGACTTCCCTCTGCATTTGCCAAACCTGTCTCTAGCCAATACCAAACCAATGCATAGTCACTCATCTCTACCGAAAAGCTCCATTGTAAGGGCAGGAATCAGGACAAGTAGCAAATCAGTTATGTGCTTGTCATATTGTTCAATTAGTAGGAGTCTGAGATCAGAACGGAGTTGAGAAAGCTTTTGGGCAGTATGAGGGTTGGAATTTTGTTTATTGAAAGTCTCTAGGGTTTTGATGATGTTAATAAGTAAATTCAGCTGTCGTGTCCTCTGCCTCTTCTCCCTTGCACATATCTGTAGTATTATTCCCCTAATAAAGGCATTATGTGTGCACCATAGCATTGCAGGGTCAGATACAGAATTGGTGTTTACATAAAAAAACTCAGATAAGTTATTATTTATATTTGTGACATGTTGAGACATTTGGAAAATACGTGAGTTAGCTCTCCAGATATAAGTAGGACTCGGAGTGTGCCCCTCCACCACCGTGATAGACACAAGAGCATGGTCAGACCATGTTATATTGTGTATGGTGGAGGAGGACACTGCTTGTAAAAGTACCTTGTCCACTAGTATCAGATCTATTCTGGAATAAGAATTATGCCTAGCTGAGTGTAATGTAAAGTCTTTTTCGTTAGCATGTTGGCATCTCCACACGTGATAGATTCTGAATGTAGCAGAGGTTGAAGCGAGAGGGGAGGTCGTTTGGCTCTGGATGTAGTGTCCAATGAGTAGTCTGCTGTTATGTTGTGGTCTCCGTATATCACCAGTGAGCCCTTTTGGATAGTGGTGATTTTGTGATAAAGCCTTTTCAAGAAACTGAGTTGGTGGGAATTTGGCGCGTATAAATTAGCAATCATGTAAGGTTTATTATTGAGTTCTCCTAGAAGTATGAGGTATCTTCCTGCTGGATCCACATGGGTTTCTGACAGGCTGAAGGCCACAGAGTCTCTGATAGCGATAAGGACTCCTTTTTGTTTCGAGGGAGCTGAAGCAAAAAATATGTGGGGGAATTTTTTATGTTGAAAATAGGGGGTGTTGCAGGCTGAGAAGTGTGTTTCTTGAAGACATAAGACATCGGCCTGGAGTTTAAGTGCCTCACTGCAAACCGAGGCTCTTTTGGCCGGGTGGTTGAGGCCCTTTACATTGAAGGAGACTATTTTAAGAGCCATGTATGAAGTGTAAGTGTAGATGCTTATAGTACCTTAGTCTTGGTAGTGCAGTCCATCTTGTTTTGAAGTTCCGATGGTAGTTGAGTTTACTTGGGTTGCACAAATCCAGATCGGTGAGAGCATTCACACGGAGGCCAGACCAGTAGAAAGGGAGTGAGGTTGTGGAGGGGGAGAAAATAAAATCAAATTGTAAAAAAAACAAGTATTGTAGTAAAAAGATGAAGTCAAACTTGAACTTGAGGGCAGAACAAGTGCCCATAACTCAGTGGGGGAGAATTCACAACTGAGTACTCCAAAATTTATCAGGAAACTTGATGAATAAAGGTAGTTTTAGTGATTGCGTAGGGCCTTGGTCACCGGCAACAAAGCTTTGCGTTTTTGCATGGTGAATTGTGAAAGATCCACAAATAATTGGATATGCGCAAACCTTTCTGGGGGTTGCTGTTTTTTGCGGAACGCAGACATAAGTTGTTCCTTGGTTTGATAGAAATGCACCCACATCAGGACATCTCGGGGTATATTGTCTGGGAGGTGTGACGGCTTTGACAGTCTGTGAATGCGGTCAATATGGATTTCAGATTCTGAAATGGCGGGAAGGAAGGTCTTAATTAATTAGGTCTTAATCTTGGGCATACTGCTAGAGTTGTAAGGGGAGAACAGTTTTGGGAACCCCCCGTATCTTAATGTTGTTTCTCCTTGACCTGTCCTTGAGGTCAGCGACCTTTGACCTAAGCCATGCAATCTCGTCTGAGTGATCATTATGGGCATCAATTAGGGTGTAGTGGGATGATGCAAAGTCCCCCATTTTATCCTCTATATGGTTTACCCTCCCTCCTAGGGCTCCTAATTCTATTTTAAAGTTATTCACACACTGTAGCATATGTGTGTGCACAGAGCTGCGGAGGGAGACAAGCATGTCTTTGAGTGTGGTGTCAGATACAGGCTTACCCGTTGTGGGGAATGCTGTGAACGGATTCACCAGCTCTCTTGTGTCTTCCATGGAATCCTGGCTCATGCCCCCCTGCTGGATGTCCTCAGCCAGACGGGGTTTTGATTTAGCTGGGCTACGGGAGAGAGGAGTGGAGGCGCCTGGAGAGCTGTGTCCCGGGCCTGTTTGTGAGCCCGGACATGATGTAGCAGACCGCGAGCTGCCTGTGGGGGAAGGAGAGCTGTTCTCTGTGCCGGCGCCATCTTGGAGGGGAACATGGTCCTTCGGCTGAAAGAAATCTTGTAATTTCTTCAGCTGTGCCATGCCTTTCCTCTTGCAGGACATCTGGCTGGGTCGGCGGTGCATTTAGGCTTGCCTTGGATGAAGATTGGGTAGCGGTGTCGTCCCAAAAGTCGTTGGTTCCCTTAGCTGGAGCGGAGCTGTGGAATTACACGTCCATGCAGCTGCGCGGTAGCCACGCCCCCCTAAATCAGTTATGTGCTGATAAGAAGCATGCTAACTGTAGGGAAGAGCAGAGTGATAGAGAGATGAGCTAATAACTGTGCTGCTTCTCCTTTCACTGTGCAGGTCCATGACAGTCTCAGGCTCAGAGGAAGTTTGTTTCATGATGCTGGACATCAGAGTAAGTACATCTAGTGGTGTAATATTAACACTGCTGGGGATAGCTCTGGATTTAAGTTGAATCTTGCAGAAAAAGCTGCTTTTTTATTTTAGCTTTTAGTTGTCTGTTATATCTTTATTTTTGGCTAGAGCTTATATTTACATAGCAATTACATTATTTAGATGACAGGTGGGTGTTTTACTCATTTAAAATTAAAACTGGTGTTCTTGCCAGAGCATTTTTTTCTGGACCTCAACATTTGTTTTCAGTGGTCTCTGGTCAGCATCAGCTTCTGGTTCTGGTTCAAACTTTGTGGGACCTGAATAATTTATATAGTAGTTTTTTTTTCTACTACTATTATATATGACAAGTTCCTTCTCTTGCTGTCAATGATTTTGTTAATCAAGTAGCGTGTCCCATTCATTCACTTTCTGGTAATCCCTGGCCATGTTACTTAAAGGGCAGAGATAATAGCTGACATCATTGCCCAAATATAGCCACATGACCACATTGTGGCTAGGACATTTGCCAAATTTTGCTGTGTCCATAATCGGTCAATGATATCATCAGGTATACCCCACTCCTTTGTATACTGTCTAGATGCCAGTTTACGGAGCTCTCATTCACAGTAATGGAAAAAGAAGATCAGAGGGGGCGTGGCTGACCAGAGCTGAAGATGGATACTTAATCACTCAGCTTGTCTGCCAGGGGAGAGAACCGAAATGACACAGGCCTATTCTGAATCGCAATCTACAGCCATCCTCAGTCCAGAGGCTGCAGACATTAAGGGCATCATGTCCAGAAAGAGGATGAATGACTACAAGCCGCAAAAACTGACTGCTTTCTCCTTCAAGCTGGCAGAGAAGGTTTCACACAAGATGGCGCCGGCGCCCGCCCCCCCCATGGGACTCCTTCACGGATCTCCCTGTCAAGATTCTCGATGAATCGACCACCTCGGGTACCCCTAAATCTCCCACACAAGCCTCTGAGAGGGATTCCCTCACAAACAGCCGACGAAGGCATAGATGCGGATGGATGCACTGTCGCAGTGGCCGCTGCACCCACAAATTGAGGCCCAGGCCTTTAATCCTCTCTCTCCAACTAGGTCCTACACTCCTCTATGGCATCTTTCCCCACCACAGGACAGCCTGTAATGGACACCATGCTTAAGGATATGCTGCTGTCCCTACAAACTTCCTTAATGACAGATCTCTCCTCACTTTTCACAAAAATCTCCTCAGACATACACTCTTTGGATGACAGAGTTACATGTATTGCAAGGGGTATGACTGAATGCCCCTCAACAGTAAATGATATCATAGTTATGTATGATGATGTGAAAGAGGAACAAGAATGGATGCGGGCCAAGCTGGCCAATTTAGAAGACAGATATCGACAATTGACCTGTCTAACAGTATGCATTAAAAACAGGGGTTTAGTCCGCATGTGTTTGCAAACGCATGAGTGAGCCACAGAGCCATGTCACGGCACCCTGGCATCTGTGGTCCTAACACTAAAATATGAGTGTCCCCACAGTGGACGCACATGCATTCTGATGGATAAATGAGAGCAGGTGGACTGAAGGGGAGCCCACCCCTCCATAAAGGTACAGGAGCACACCAAACACCCAGCAATAGCACAATGGCTGCAAAGGTGTCGGTGCGTTCTTGGACCAACACACACGTGATAACAAAACACTTGCCACCACCCTCATCTATAGCTGGCTATCGCAGTAAGCGGCATTGGAAGTCTAAAACTGGTATCAACAAAGTCTGGGGAATGCCAAGGAAAAAACCAAAGCCTACTTACCACCAGCTCGCAGAAATAATGTTAAATTGCAAGGGATCCCAAAATTTATCTTGCCTGCGGATCTGCCCAGGTATGCGAAAAAACTCATGCATATCATTATACCAGACGCATCTCCACAGGACATAATAATAGACAGGATCCACAGAATCGCTAAACTGTCCCACCTAGCAGCCTCAGTACCCAGAGATGTACTGATGAGGGTGCACTGCTTTCACACTAAAGAAAGGCTCCCATCAGGAGTTAAAACCAAAACACCTTTACCCGCTCCTTATACCGGTATTCAATTCTTTCCAGACCTCTCCAATATACACTTCAACTACGGCGAAAACTAAACCCAGTCACCAAGGGTCATCAAAACCACAAAATACAAGTGGAGATACCCAGCAAGGCTACTCATCGCCAAAAGTGGAAAATCCCATGTCATCAGTGATCTCAATAAAGGGATGCACTTCCTGCACACTTGGGGAATCATTCAGGAACCTCCCGCAAACACCAATGCGCCTCTGCCACAACATGGCTCATCCATCCCACGACGCAACCTTGATCAAAACCACAATTAAGCAAGGCTTTCCCAAATCTTCATGATGGGCCAAATGCAAGTCTATAGCTCTCCCTGGCTTCAACAGGGAATCTCCAAGTCCTTCTCAGCTCTTTTTTTTAGGACTGTTCTTACCACCAATAGCGGTTTTAGCTTCTCCTCTAGAATCCGATTCAAGTTTTGTCTAATGCTATACCATCTAACAGATAAGCTAACTAGTTTCTTATACTGTTTGTATGACTAACTTATTGCTCTATACGCAGCTCTAGCACTTTGATTGCAGACTGGTCCACAGGCCACCGAACATCTCATACATGGCTACACAACAAGAATCCACCAACATCTGTACTGCTGCAGCTAACTGTAAGTGTTCAACCTCCCGATCTACTCGTCCAACACCCCAAAGATGCCACTCAACATTCTCTCCTTAAATGTTAATGGGCTAAACCACCCGGCCAAATGACACTCACTTTGAAAAACTGCCAAAAACCTTCAAAGTGACATTATATGTGTTCAGGAAACTCACTTACTACCATCGGACACTTCCCTGTGTAAAAACAACAATTTCCCTCACATCTACAATGTCTCCCACACCACCAAAATAAGAGGTGTCCTGATAGCAATCAGAGACACAGTGGACTTCCACCCACCCAACATATTACCAGACCCGGACGGCCGCTTCATAATCCTGGTTTGCTCCATCAAACAAGTGGTGTATAGGGATGAGCCGAACACCCCCAGTTCGGTTCGCACCAGAACATACCGCACAGGCAAAAAATTTGGCAGAACACATGAACACCATTAAAATCTATGGGACATGAACATGAATGATCAAAAGTGCTTATTTTAAAGGCTTATATGCAAGTTATTGTCATAAAAAAGTGTTTGGGGAATTGTTGGGTCTCGGAAATATAGATAAAACTCATTGAAAAAAAGAGCATGGGGTTCCCCCCAATCCATTACCAGGGACCCCGAACCAAAATTTCATTAAAAAATTACGTGGGGGCCCCCCTAAAATCCATACCAGGCTCTTCGGGTCTCATATGGAAATTAAGGGAAACCCTGCACCTAATTTTTTAAAAAATGGCGTAGGGGTCCCCCAAAATCCATACCAGACCCTTATCCGAAAAGAGGGGGGGCAAGAGACTGCCCCCTCCTGAACCGTACCAGGCCACATGCTCTCAAAATGGGGAGGGTGCTTTAGGGTAGCCCCCCAAAGCACCTTGTCCTCATGTTGATGGGGACAAGGGCCTCATCCCCACAACCCTTGCCCAATGGTTGTGGGGGTCTGTGGGCAGGGGGCTTATTGGAATCTGGAAGCCCCCTTTAACAAGGGGACCCCCAGATCCTGGCCTCCCCCTGTGTGAAATACAAGTACCATTTCACAAAAAAGTGTCAAAATGTTAAAAACGACAAGACACAGTTTGGGGACAAGTCCTTTATCAAAAAATAAAAAAATAAGACCCGCCTCTATGGGAGGCTCCCGCCATGTGACGCTTCTTCTCTGTGACAGTTCTTATATAACTGAGGGCGGGGCCACCCGATGATGTACTTGGGTGACCCCGCCCCCTCTGATGCCATAGGGAAGTCCCTGTTGTGCCAGAGGGGGTGGGGCTACCCGGTGACGTAAATGGATGACCACGCCCCCTCTGATGCCACAGGGAAGCCATAGGGAAGTCCCTGTGGCGTCAGAGGGGGCTGGTTCACCCAGGTACGTCACCAGGTGGCCCCGCCCTCAGTTATATAAGAACTGTCATAAGCAAAGAAGCATCACACGGCGGGAGCCTCCCATAGAGGCGGATCAGTTGCAGATTTCTTTTCTTTTTCGGTCCATCACGGCGAGATAGAAGAAGATGAATGGACATCGTGGGACATTTTTACTTTTTTATTTTTAAATAAAGGACTGTGTCTTGTCGTTTTTAACATTTTGACACTTTTTTTGTGAAATGGTAGGGGTACTTGTATTTGTATCCCGTTACCATTTCACACAGGGGGGAGGCCGGGATCTGGGGGTCCGTTTGTTAAAGGGGGCTTCCAGATTCTGATAATCCCCCCACCCGCACACCCCCACAACCTCTGGGCAAGGGTTATGGGGATGAGACCCTTGTCCCCATCAACATGGGGACAAGGTGCTTTGGGGGGCTACCCCAAAGCACCCTCCCCATGTTGAGGGCATGTGGCCTGGTACTTTTCAGGGGGGGCACTCTCGCCCCCCCCTCTTTTCCTTTTCTTTTCCTGCAGCCTGCCAGGTTGCATGCTTGGATATGGGTCTGGTATGGGGGGACACCTACGCCATTTTTTTAAAATTTTGACGCAGGATTCCCCTTAAAATCCACACCAGACCGGTCTGGTATGAATTTTGGAGGGACCCCTATGCAATTTTTTTTTAAATTTGGCACAGGGTTCCCCTTTATTTACATATCAGACCAGAAGGGCCTGGTATGGATTTTAGGGGGACCTCCACACATTTTTTTTTTATTTTGGTTTGGGGTTCCCCTTAATATTCATACCAGACCCAAAGGGCCTGGTAATGGACTGGGGGGATCCCATGCTCTTTTTTTAATGAGATTTTTCTATATTGCAGAGACCCGACAATTCATTACAGCCGCAATCAGTTTTAAAAGACAATTTTTCCTTTACAAATGTCATTTTGTTGTGGTACTGTTCTAAACACAGGAAAAATGCCTTTACAGGCATACTATAGACACCCCCCAGGCATGATATTTAAAGGAATATTTCATTTTTATTGTTTCACTTTGAGCATTAAAAAAAATCACTGCTCCCAAAAAATTGGCCGTTTTTTAAAAAAAATTTTCATTGATACATGTCCCCTGGGGCAGGACCCAGGTCCCCAAACACTTTTTATGACAATGTCTTACATATAAGCCTTTAAAATGAACACTTTTGATTTTTCATGTTAGTGTCCCATAGACTTTAACAGTGTTCCGGCGGCTTTTGAATTTGCCCCGAACACTGCATATTGTTCGGTGTTCGCAGAACATCCGAACAACCAAAGTTCGGCCCAAACTTATGCTCAGGCCGAACCGTTCACCCAACCCTAGTGGTGTATACGCTTATCAATGTTTATGCCCCAAACACCCACCAGATGCAATTTCTCCATAGAGTGCTACGCACAACCCAGCCCATTCAGAAGGGCCACATTGTCCTTTGCAGAGACCTTAATCTAGTTCCCGACATCTATATTTCTCCCTGTCACAATTCTTACTCGAGAATTGACATGTTCCTAACAGATAAATGGCTATTGCAAAAAATATGTGCATCTGCAATCCACACCACGACGTGGTTGGACAACGCTCCAGTTTCATTAACTATTGAGGACTCCAAACACCATTTCTCTGGCGTGCGAACAACTATATACTACAACATACTGATTATACGCCAGAGATTTATTACCAAATTTTGGAATTCTTTTCCCTCAATAATTGCTCAGTGGATGACCCTAAAGAGGCGTGGAATGCACATAAAGCTTTCATATGTGGTGTATTAATGAAACTAAGCTCTCATCATAAAAAGAAGAGAACGCAGCACCTTAACACACTCACATCACAAATTGCATTCCTAGAAACACAACCTAAAGCCAATCCACATTCCTCACAGACAGCACATCTAGTGTCCCTAAGACAGGAACTCAAGACACACCCCCTTCACTCCTATGACCTCCTTCAACAAAAGTTGAAAGCTACAACGTATTCCACTTCTAACTAAGCAGGGAAAAGATTAGCACAACTTATCAAAGGGAAAAGATCCAAGACCAAAATATCCAACCTTTACCACCTTCACACAAAAGACTTACTGACCAACCAGGACATTGCCAACGCATTCAGTGATTATTATAGCGACTTATATAACCTAAAAAAAGATTCCCTGACACCCCAACCCCCACGTGATGATATTAACCAATTTCCACAACAAATCAATCTCCCATATTTGACTGAAAACCAGTTATCAAGCTTGAACGATCCATTCACAGAACAGGAAACTCTTGCAAGGATTAGCTCACTACCTACAGAGAAAGCACCAGGGCCAGACAGACTGACATGGGAATACTATAAACAGTTCTCCGAGCAATAAACCCCACACTTAAAAGATGTATTCAATAGTGCAGCCTCCTCTTCTACGTTCTCAAACGAATCTCTGAATGCATTAATAATAACACTACCAAAACCAGGGGAGGAGCCGAATACACCCCAAAATTTCTGCCCAATCTCACTACTCAATCTACACCTAAAAATTTACGCCAAAACTATCACAGCACAATTTCTAGACATTATGCCCACCCTCATACACAGAGATCAGACAGGTTTTACTAAAGGCAGGCAGGCACCGGATGCCACTAGAAGAATGATTAATCTGATTCACCAAGCTGAATGCAGCGGAACGCCTTCTCTGCTTCTATCTCTGGATACAGAGAAGGTGTTCGATAGGATACACTGGTCCTACTTCAAATCGGTGATCCAAAAATTCAGGTTCAGGGGATATATCCTTGGAGCTATCATGGCACTATATTTCACCCCATCTGCTCAAGTGTTTGCGGTATCTCAACCGTTTCCCATAACAAACAGCACCCGCCAAGGTTGCCCACTACCCCCACTTATATTCAACCCACTCATGGAACCTCTGGTGGAACACATCAGAACAAACCCCTCAATCTCAGGTCTAACAATAGGTAAAATAGGTAAAACATTCCATTAAATCAGCCTTTTTGCGGATGATGTGATCTTAATCCTAACACACCCGCTTCTTCCCTGGCAGAAGTACAAAAACCTCTGAACTGGTTCAGTAAGATTTCCTATTATAAAGTGAATATGACCAAATAATTTATTCTTGATCTAAAACTAGACGCCACTAGGGATGAGCCGAACACCCCCCTGTTCGGTTCGCACCAGAACATGCGAACAGGAAAAAAGTTCGTTAGAACATGCGAACACCGTTAAAGTCTATGGGACACGAACATGAATAATCAAAAGTGCTAATTTTAAAGGCTTATATGAAAGTTATTGTCATAAAAAGTGTTTGGGGACCTGGGTCCTGCCCCAGGGGACATGGATCAATGCAAAAAAAAGTTTTAAAAACGGCCGTTTTTTCAGGAGCAGTGATTTTAATAATGCTTAAAGTCAAACAATAAAAGTGTAATATCCCTTTAAATTTTGTACCTGGGGGGTGTCTATAGTATGCCTGTAAAGGGGCGCATGTTTCCTGTGTTTAGAACAGTCTGACAGCAAAATGACATTTTGAAGGAAAAAACTCATTTAAAACTACTCGCGGCTATTGCATTGCCGACAATACACATAGAAGTTCATTGATAAAAACGGCATGGGAATTCCCCAAAGGGGAACCCCGAACCAAAATTAAAAAAAAAAAATGACGTGGGAGTCCTCCTAAATTCCATACCAGGCCCTTCAGGTCTGGTATGGATATTAAGGGGAACCCCGGCCAAAATTAAAAAAAAAAAATGACGTGGGGTTCCCCCTAAATTCCATACCAGACCCTTCAGGTCTGGTATGGATTTTAAGGGGAACCCCGCGCAAAAAAAAAAAAAAAAACGGCGTGGGGTCCCCCCAAAAATCCATACCAGACCCTTATCCGAGCATGCAACCTGGCAGGCCGCAGGAAAAGAGGGGGGGACGAGAGTGCGGCCCCCCCTCCCTCCTGAACCGTACCAGGCCACATGCCCTCAACATTGGGAGGGTGCTTTGGGGTAGCCCCCCAAAACACCTTGTCCCCATGTTGATGAGGACAAGGGCCTCATCCCCACAACCCTGGCCGGTGGTTGTGGGGGTCTGCGGGCGGGGGGCTTATCAGAATCTGGAAGCCCCCTTTAACAAGGTGACCCCCAGATCCCGGCCCCCCCCCTGTGTGAAATGGTAAGGGGGTACATAAGTACCCCTACCATTTCACGAAGAAAGTGTCAAAAATGTTAAAAATGACAAGAGACAGTTTTTGACAATTCCTTTATTTAAATGCTTCTTCTTTCTTCTATCTTCCTTCATCTTCTGGTTCTTCTGGTTCTTCTGGCTCTTCTGGTTCTTCCTCCGGCGTTCTCGTCCAGCATCTCCTCCGCGGCGTCTTCTGTCTTTTTCTCCTCGGGCCGCTCCGCACCCATGGCATGGGGGGGAGGCTCCCGCTCTTCTCTTCTTCTTTTCTTCTCTTCTTCTCTTCTTCTTTTCTTCTTTTCTTCTCCGGGCCGCTCCGCAATCCATGCTGGCATGGAGGGAGGCTCCCGCTGTGTGACGGCGCTCCTCGTCTGACAGTTCTTAAATAACGGGGGGGGCGGGGCCACCCGGTGACCCCGCCCCCCTCTGACGCACGGTGACTTGACGGGACTTCCCTGTGGCATTCCCCGTGACGTCACAGGGAAGTCCCGTCAAGTCACCGTGCGTCAGAGGGGGGCGGGGTCACCGGGTTGCAGCTCACAGGATTTGGAGCACCATCTGTTAAGCTACCAAGTTACAGTCCGGCCTGGGATATGCACACATTTCTGTGAACGAGATTTCTCGGGGGATCCCCTTCTTGGACGTGGTATAAAGAGGTAACCTGGAAACGCCTGGGAGAGAGGACATCCTATCTCAGTGACCACGGGATATCGGCCAAGAGGACGGCATTGGGATCTTAAAGTGTCTGTCACCCCTGCAGGGGTAGTGGGAGCCGGTGAGTGGGGAGCCAAAAGGGGAGCACAGAAGTCACGGATTTTCATCTATAAGGGCACCACAGTCACTAAGCTCTTGGAACTTTTTTTCTTTTCCTGCTATTTATAGTTTGGGACGTACCACTTGTGACAGACTTTTTTGCTTTTTTGTTTTTTATTGCATATAGGTTTTTTACACATTTTTGAACTCATTCGTGTTTTTAATTTTTTGGAATTGATTGCACTGTCATTCACTTTTTTTGCACACGTATATGCTGGATTCATCACATCAGCTACATAGTGTAGTAGCAGCAGCACCTAGTGGTTATTTTCCGGAATTACCTGTGATACATAGGTGTATGAAATTAATAAGGGTCTTTATCACATTTCTTATCACATGTTTTTTGACTTACCATTCATGGGGTCATTTACTATGAGTATTTAATTATCGTTTGTGTATGGTATATTTCATATTAGTCACTTTATTATATATCATTTACACACTTCACAAGGAAGCGCCATACCTCCATTTACAATCCTTTACACATGTTAGTCCTCTTTGAGGGCTTAACTAGGGGTGGCAGCATACCTTATACTCTTTCTTCTTTCCTTCCTTTTCCTGTCTCTTTCTCATTGGGGTAATTACCCCCTGCACTTTCCTTCAGGTCCCCCCCCCCTCCTTTCTCCTCCCTCCCCCCCCTTCCCCCCTCTTTTCTTTTCTTTTCTCCCTCCTTTTGGTACTAGTCCTAAGCGCAGGGATTTTGTGTTTTTGACCAATCTTTTATGTTTGACTATTTCCCATTTTATTTGATGTTACCTATGTATGTTTATGAAATCGTACCAATAAAAACCGATTAAATAGAAAACGAGGATCATACATTTCAGCTGGTAGGTGTTTTCTTATTTTTCTTGAACAAAGTCGGTGGACATCATTCATCATGATCTGCATCACTGGATGTTGCAATTGACAATGAATTTACATTGCTGGAATCTTTTGTTTTTTTATTTTTTTTAATACAGGACTTGTCGAAAAGTGTGGTGTTTTTATTTACTACAGTATGTACATTTTTGTGAATGAGTAGGGATGCTGTGTTTTTTCAAGAGGGTCCCCCCATGTAAAAATAGAAGTATGGCCAAAGTAGTTCATTCTGCACTCATATAACCCATTTAAAGCCAGTCCAGGCTGGGGAAGGATCCAGACTCTACAGTTGGGACCCACCCACCTTTCAGCTGATCCCTCCCCAGCCCAGCACTAAAGTGAGAGCGGGAGGGGCAGAGCAGAAAGCCATTGACTGAAAGTCATGGCTCTCTGCTCAGAGCAGAGGGGAGAACTGAGCGATCAGCAATGTTTGATTGCTACAGAGGCGATGGGGGACAGATTGATCAATGCTACATCCACTTAGGTGTTGTATAAGGTTTTATTTTTTTAAACCCATGCTTCTCTTTTAAGGGCATGTAACCTGTTATGGTTTAGGAGGGAGTGCTGCATGCTTGTCCTCTTTCCTGGACACAGCAGACAGAAGATCGAAAGGATGCTACCCAGGACCAACAGGAACCTCTGTCCAATTCTTTCATCCCTGGGACACAGAGGAAAAACAAGGCCAAGGGAGTATCAGTAGTGGAGGAGGCCTGAGAGATGAAGGAGAAGTATAGGAAGGTGGACAGACATCAACGTCGTTTTTTTATCAGGGGGTTCCCCTGATGAAGTTACGTGGGCAAGACGCTACACGTCGGGATTGAGCGACAGGCAAACTGGAAGTGATGCTGAAGTAGGAGCTCATGGATACTCATGGAGTATTTGTTTGTTTTTACACTGTAAAAAAGTAAATAAAACTACCCATTTTTATTAATAAATCTTGGAAAAATGATATCACACTATTGGCAACTTATTCCTTACACACTACCACCACAGAGTATATTGGAAAGGAACCCCAGGATCACTGTAGAGGAGGCATTACCCACCATAGAGTTCCCTAAGTTACCCGGGTTACCCAAACAAGGACCCCTAGAGGCAGGTGGAAACACATGGACCCCCAGAGAAAGCCATCTATTCAATGCTGTTTACAACTGCCAGGAATTAGAAAGGTATAGATCACCTAGTTGAATATATAACATCACATTAAGCATTGCTTGCACCTGGACTTTTATGTGTGCTTTATTCACACCAGTAACTTATATGTATACTATTGGCACTGATAGTAGTGGTCACATTGTATATAGGCACTGATATGTTTACCAGTTATCACTAATTGTGTGCATTGATCTGTTTACTACTTACTGTGTACATTGATACAGATACACATACTCATTTACTTTATTAATTATTTGTTTATTTATTTACATTTGGATCCATTGATTTGCAGTGGCACACAGCAAAATATGTTTTAATTTCACTACTAAACCTTATGATTGCCTACAATATTGGTTCCAAAACTGATATTAAACACTAATAAGTTAAGTGGATCCCTAGTATCGCAAAGTATCCAGGATGATCACTGGCTGGAGCTATCTTAACATGTTTTGAAGGTATTGGTTTGCCCTGCTACAAGTGTAATTTCTGACATTAGGACATTCAACACAGCAGGATAAACTAAACATGTCTGGATTACAGACAATTTCTGTATACCTATTGCAGCTTCCACAAAATAAATGTTTCAATTTAAAGTTGCATAAATTAAATTGTAATTGCTGCCAGCATTACTACCTCTCTTCCTTCCTCTTGCCTTGTGTCTCCAAATTTAAGGTTTCCAATAGCTAAAAGTATTTTATCCTGTCACTGGAATTTTTTTTGGCAGCTGTGTCTATATGCAAAGCTATATGTTTTATTGCAGGAAATCTCCTGTCCTGTGTCTCTGAAAGTGAGGCCTATCAAAGCTGCTAAAATACTTTTCTGCCACTGAATCTATTTTTTTATTGCAGGATAAAATCAGCCTCTTCTCTCACTTTTTGGGTCTATTATATTTGCTGTCCTGCCACTAGCCAACTTATATTGAACCTTACCTGAGCCATGACTGAAATATAATTTGAAGAATTGGGGCTATGGGAATAGGGGATGCAAGGAATGGAAGGTATTTTTTTTTTTGCATTCTGAATATTGCGAAGACTTTTAAGACAATGCAGTGCATTGTGATAAAACGTATCTCACAAACTATTCCAATGCATGAATATGAGGAAAATGAAAGGTACATAATCTTAAATATACCAAACCAAACATTTGTAACAAAAAGCTAAATAAAACACTAACGTTTCAAAGAAACATTTGTGGAATTATATTGCATTCATTTTTAATATCCCTATGTAATATACTGTCAAATTGAGAAAATTATATTATGTTTACAATATGGTATGAAAATTATTTTGTTCTATTCCCAAACAACCCTACTTTTGTATTCAGGTCAGGTCTAAACAGAATAATATAACATTTTGGGAAAAACATACAGCTAATAAGTCCAATACTTGATGCCATTATGGCAAAAATCTCCACAGCCACCATGTCTTTCCCTTTAGTGCTCAGATAAGCCGGGATCATGGCAATCCAGACACTGCAGAACACCAGCATGCTGAAGGTGATGTACTTGGCCTCATTAAAACTGTCCGGTAATGTCCTGGCTAAAAAAGCTATAATGAAACTCACAGCTGCCAGAAGCCCCAGATATCCTAGGACAGAGTAGAAGCCGATAACCGAACCCTCATTACATTGAATGATGATCTTTCCCTGATAAGTGTGAGTGTCTCGATCCTGGAAAGGTGGAGAAATAGACAACCAAGTGATACAGATTATTACTTGAACCAATGAACATGTTGACATTATAGAATTGGGCAATGTACCTCTCATCCATTTTTTCCAAGGACTCCCAGGTTTGGTGGCTTTAAAAGCAATATACACCATGATACTTTTGGCAAGTAGAGAAGAGACAGCAACTGAGAAGATGACACCAAAAGAGGTCACACGCAGCATGCAGGTTATATCTACTGGACGGCCAAGGAACAAGAAGACACAGAGGAAGCTCAGCATGATGGAGACCAGGAGAAGATAGCTCAGGTTCTGGTTATTAGCTTTAACAATGGGGGTGTCCTGGTAATGTATAAATATCCCCAATATTAAACCAGTCAGAAGGCAACAGAAGATGGAGACAGCTGAAAAAAGTGCAACAATTGTATCATCAGTGTAGGAGAGAAATTCCACCGATTTGGGAATACATTGATCTGTGTTCTCATTTGGCCATTCATCAACAGGACATTTCATGCAGTTTTTACTGTCTGCAGGTATACAAAAAAAGCACATTGGACTAATTTATTAAAGTATTGGGAGAATTATCTCAAATAGGCTTTGATTTCTAACACAAAGGTTTTCCCTTTGAATGCTAAAGGTTTATAGCATACAAACCTGGTGCAAATGAATACAAAATTTAGTTGCAAGAGTGATACAGTGTTTTACTGGGGTAAAATTCAAGATTCCTAATAAAGTTACTGATGGTATGAACTATGGTTTGCATTGTTGGCCAGTAATGAAGTGCATGGGTGCATACACAGAGCAGAAGTTTGGCATATGTAGTGTGCCATCATATGTATGACAGCCAATGGAGAGCTACAAAGGTTCAGTGGTGGTAAAAGAAATAATGTATGACTACCAGCTTATACCAAAACCCCGCTGATTAGGCTATATATTTGTCTAATGACATTTACCATCCCACATTGTTAATAAAACATCCCCTAAATTAAGAACATTCTTCCCTATTCTTTATTTTTATGTGTACACTGAATCACAGCTACTTATAAATTGGTGTTTATTCAGGACTAAAGCATTTTGTATGGGAATAATAATAATACATGTATACATTATATAAATGCAAATTATCCTGTCTTTTGTTTCCAGTATGCTGCAAGTATAGGAAAATACCAGTTGATTTGGTCAGAAATTCAGTGACCACCTAACTTCTGCTTTTGCTGATCTAATGTCAAACAATGTTATCAGCATTGCCCAGTTTCCTCTGTGGACCTCAAAACATCTACTTATGTAATGGAGATGATGAGGGTGTTTTGTAGTTCTAACACTTTTCCTGTCTTCGGGTGACAATACTGCTCCTCCACAGTACAGTGAGTGAGCATTGTTACCCTAGGAAAAGAAGTGTGTTACAGGCAGGATTACCAAGTGAAAGCTAAGAAAAATTCAGCTGCCTAATCTATAGACATAGACATTGCAATATATTATATATTTGTTCTTTAGTTTGCAAAGACTTTGAGAAATATAGGAGGCCTTTGCCTATGCTAAAATTGAAATCTGAAAAGAAACTTCAACCTCATTTTCATGGAGCAACCCTTGAAATTGCTTTTAGGCCTCAGGGGATCCCCAATAAAATACAGGTATACTCAAAAAAATTGAATATTGTGCAAAAGTTAATTTATTTCACTAATGCAACTTAAAAGGTGAAACTAATATATGAGATAGACTCATTACATGCAAAGCAAGATAGTTCAAGCCATGATTTGTCATAATTGTGATTATTATGGCTTACAGCTCATGAAAACCCAAAATCCACAATCTCAGAAAATTAGAATATTACATGCAATCAATAAAACAAGGATTGTACATAGAACAATATCAGACCTCTGAAAAATATAAGCATGCATATGTACTCAGTACTTGTTTTTGGCCTCTTGTGCAGCAATTACTGTCTCAATGCAGCATGGCATGGAAGCTATCAGCCTGTGGCACTGCTGAGGTATTATGGAAAACCAGAATGCTTCAATAGCGTCCTTCAGCTCTTCTGCATTGTTCGGTCTCATGTCTCTCATCTTTCTCTTGGCAATGCCCCATAGATTGTCTATGGGGGTTCAGGTCAGGCGTGTTTGTTGGCCAATCAAGCACACTAATCCCATGGTCATTGAACCAGGTTTTGGTGCTTTTGCCAGTGTGTGCAGGTGCCAAGTCCTGCTGGAAAATTAAGCCAGCATCCCCACAAAGCTCGTCTATGGAAGGAAGCATGAAGTGCTCCAAAATCTCCTGGTAGATGGCTGCATTGACCCTGAACTTAATGAAGCACAGTGGACCAACACCAGCAGATGACATGGCTCCCCAAATCAACACAGGCTGTAGAAACTTTACACTGGACTTCAAGCATCTTGCAGTTTGTGCCTTTCCATTCTTCCTCCATACTCTGGGTCCTTGGTTTCCAAATGAGATGCAAAATTTGCCCTCATCAGAAAAGAGGACTTTGGACCTCTGAGCAACAGACCAGGTCTGTTTTTCTTTAGCCCAGGTAAGACGCTTCTGACATTGTTAGTTGTTCAGGAGTGGCTTGACAAGAGGAATACGACATTTGAAGCCCATGTCCAGGATCTATCTGTGTGTGGTGGCTCTTGATGCACTGACTCCAGCCTCAGTCCACTCCTTGTAAAAGTCTCCAACACTTTTGAATGGCCTTTTCCTGGCAATCCTCTCCAGGCTGCGGTCATCCCTGTTGCTTGTGCACCTTTTTCTTCCACACTTTTCCCTTCCACATAACTTTCTGTTAAAGTGCTTTGATACAGCACTTCGGGAACATCAAACTTCTTTTGCTATTACCTTTTGAGGCTTTCCCTCCTTATGTAGGGTGTCAATAATGGTTTTTTGCGCAACTGTCAGGTCAGCAGTCTTTGCCATGATTGTGATTTCTATTGAACCAGACTGAGAGACCATTTAAAGGCTCACAAAGCCTTTGCAGGTGTTATGGCTTAATTAGCTGATTAGAGTGGGACACTTTGAGCCTAGAATATTTCACCTTTTCACAAAATTCTTATTTTCTCAGATTGTGGATTTGGGGTTTTCATGAGCTGTAAGCCATAATCATCACAATTATGACAAATCACAGCTTGAACTATCTTGATTTGCATCTAATAAGTCTATCTCATATATTAGTTTCACCTTTTAAGTTGCATTAGTGAAATAAATGAACTTTTGCAAGATATTCTAATTTTTCGAGTATCACCTGTATTTAGACCTGTCACTCATGGTACATTAGTGTGATTAGCAGTTTGCATAGTGATTTAAATACATTAATAAGGAAATGGGTTTCTTAACAATAACATACATTGTATAATAAAGACCAACAAACAAACAGTGAAAATTGTTGTGCTTCTTTAATTTGTGATTAGTAGGCAGCAGATCAATTTGCACTCTTGCAGTCGCTCTGCTTAATTTAATTTTGTGCTATTGGGCAACTCATTCTTTATATTTTGCACAGGCAAAGTTTACCATAGCTACATGTTAAGCTGCTGTAGTGCTTAGCCCCTAAGAAGCTGCTGATTTGTTTTGATCCTTCTAATCATACTTAGTGATGGCCTGTCCTCTACCTGGACCTTAGAAACACTGACCCACCTTGAAATGTGGAAATGGTATTGCAACACGTAAAAGCCTTGCAAAGGAAATTCAAAATGGACATTGAAAGAACAGTCTCAACTACTGGCACTGGAAATGTCAGGCAAAAGCACTCTAGACAAAAGACTAAGGCATTGATTTACTAAAGGCAAATAGGCTGTGCACTTTGCAAAGTGCAGTTGTACACTGTAAGGACATCTGCTCCAGAGCTTAGTAAATGAACAGGAGCTCTGCTGACTTCCATAATCCAACTATGTGCAAGCAAAAATGCATTTTTTTTCCTTGTGATTAGGCATTCTTTTGCAAAGTGAGGCTTCATCTCATTTACTAAGCTCTGGAGCAACTGCAACTTACCTTTAGTAAATCAACCCCTATATATTAAGTGACCTATCTATGAGTATCATTTTCTAACTGGGCATTGGCCACTGGAGAAATAACTATAGTCCTGCTGGAATTCTCTCTCCAGGGCTGTCTCCAGCAATCTTCTGCAGTAGGCAAAAGAGAGCTATCCCTCCTTTCCTTCAGACTTCCATTTATAGACACAATAGCATCATTGGTACTGTCTCTGGCTCTGTCCCCTGGGTTCCCTGGGTTCATTTGTTTAAGAGATGCGTGGGGCGATCACTCAGACACAACAGCAGCATATCAGAATCCTCCTCCCCCTAGTGTTAGGGCTACATGTCTGTTTCTTGCTGCAAAGGAAAGCAGTGAAAGTCCTCTTCTCCTCTCCTCTCAACCTATGCTGTCCACCAAGGCCTAGGAGGGAGCAACAAACTGAAGTCAAGGCACAACATAATGCCAGGTGGCTTAAAGAAGCCACTATCCAGTGCTGCCGTGCTCTTCTAGCAATGTTATTTTTTTAATCATATGTCTCTTTTGACTTTATGTAATAAAGAGTGAAACCAAGAAAAAACAACTATTAAGACACCACATCCCAAATAGGTACTAATAAGGAAGAAAGGGCTTTGAGGGATAGAGCTTTGGGACTTTAAAGGTGTCAATGTTCAGGAAATTTAATCCAGATTAAGATTTGAATTTAAAAAAGAAATTTTATTATGACAATTATTTAAAAAAGCCTATTAAAGGCCATATACAGTACAGAGATTTTCAAAAGATTTGTTTATAAAATACAACAACAATTCATGATACAGATACCACTTGTTTTCTCAACATGTTTCGCTCTGTGGAGCTTCTTCAGGAGTCCGTGTGGTACCATACTGGTGACCCCACAATAGGGATAAAACTTTTTCGCAGAAGAGAGTTTAATAAGACTCGTGGCCACTCATTACAATTAGAAGAAAAGAGGTTTAACCTTAAACTACGTAGAGGGTTCTTTACTGTAAGAGCGGCAAGGATGTGGAATTCCCTTCCACAGGCGGTGGTCTCAGCGGGGAGCATTGATAGCTTCAAGAAACTATTAGATAATCACCTGAATGACCGCAATATACAGGGATATGTAATGTAATACTGACACATAATCACACACATAGGTTGGACTTAATGGACTTGTGTCTTTTTTCAACCTCACCTACTATGTAACTATGTAACTATATTCTATATTTCAATTATTTATATTTATTTATTGTTTAGTTTATAATAATTATAATAATAATATAAATAATTTTTCTATGTAAATTTCAGTTTTATTAATGGTACCACACGTTCTCCTGAAGAAGCTCCACAGAGCGAAACATGTTGCGAAAACAAGTGGTATCTGTTTAATGAATTGTTGTTTTATTTTATAAACAAATCTTTTGAACATCTCTGTACTGTATATGGCCTTTAATAGGCTTTTTTAAATAATTGTCATAATAAAATGTATTTTTTAAATTCAAATCTTAATCTGGATTAAATGTCCTGAACATTGACACCTTTAAAGTCCCAAGGCTCTATGCCTTAAAGAGAAAAAAGGAAAAAATAACTGCGCTTCAAAAACATGTAAAATATAAGCTGCAATGTCCTAAATGTGACACAAACACACTACGTAAATAGGAAAAAAATTGGTGACTCGCGCTAGACAAATTAGTGTGTGTGTGGCTAAAGGGTGCCACACCTAAATTCAAAATACAACAAATATATATGAATGTGTGTAGTGTAGCACACTATATAAAATTGGGGGAATACACAAGCCCCCTTAGTGGATACATATACAATCTGTGCAATAATATATCACAATTAGTGCAAACATTATTTAAAAATAAGTCCGTGTATAATATATACAGAAGTAAAGATATAAATGTGAAGTATTAGAGGAATAGTCCTTATGTAGAAACCCCAAAAAAAGTGATTGACAATCACGGGTAATTCAATTGTATGGAATCCTAGGTGTGAGGGTCCACCACCAAAAATAGAGAGCCTGGCCGCTTACCAGAACCCCATGACCCCCCGTTACAGAGGGTCTGCATGGGCTGTGAGATCCTGCTAATCCGGAACTCCCAGGAGCGAAGATGGAAACTGGAAAGGGACGTCAGGGACTGTGGTGGAGATGAGTGGGTCCACAGGAAAGGACTCAGCCCTCAGCAGAATGTTGTCATCATAAGGAGAAAAAAAGGAGGGCTCCCATAGTGTAAAATCAAACGGTATTTGTTTAAATAAAAATAGTAAACATTCACATGTAGATAAGGAAATTAACATCATCAGTAGAAGAACAGTCTGTGGCACCGGCCGGATGACCACAGATAGTCCGTCCTGCTGGATGTACAGCGTCAATAGGAGGTGATGCGATGAGCGTTGGGCTGAGCGGTATCATTGCATCACCCAGTTTCCATCTTCGCTCCTGGGAGTTCCGGATTAGCGGGATCTCACAGCCCATGCAGACCCTCTGTAACGGGGGGTCATGGGGTTCTGGTAAGTGGCCAGGCTCTCTATTTTTGGTGGTGGACCCTCACACCTAGGATTCCATGCAACTGAATTACCCGGGATTGTCGATCACTTTTTTGGGGTTTCTATATATGGACAATTCCTCTATGTAAGCACACCAAATGCCATATTGGGTTTGTTGGCACATTCAGAGGCCATGGCGTTATTAGGAGTGACATCAATGCATGTTGTCAGAAGGGGTGTCATTAAAGCTCTGCTCAGTTTTGACACCATGGGCCCAGCTGCAGAGAATCAGCAGGATATATAAATAAACAAATGATGCAGCATTAAGGGGTTGTGATTGCTTTGAAGTGGAAAAGAAAAAATTAAGATTTGCTATGTTACAGGGAACATCAAAAAAAGTAATCTGTACTTAAAAAGTTCCCATAAAATTATTTTTTCTTCAATTGCTCCTGAGTATTAGCAGTGCACTTTCTGTGTCTAATTACTCCTCTATAGTGATGAGCCAAACTGTCCAGGGTTTGGTTTGAGCAGAGGTGGGCAAACTTCAAAAGAAGCCAAACCCAAACCTGAACTTGAACCCTATTGACATCAACAAGGTCAAATATGTCAAATTATAAGTGCCCATTTTCTGGGCTAATATGCAAGAAGGTGTAAAAAACAGCATGGGGATGCGCACTGTCCTGGGGAACATATACCAATTCTAAAAAAAAAATGTTTTAATTGATTTAGTTAGGAGCAGTGATTTTTTTTAAATGCATAAAGTGAAACAATTTTCTATCCTTTAACCGCTTGCCTACAGGACACTTTCACCCCCTTCCTGCCCAGGCCAATTTTCTGCTTTCAGCGCTGTCACATTTTGAATGACAATTGCATGCTCATGCTAAACTGTAACCATGTGAAATTTTTATCATTTTCTTCACAGAAATAGAGCTTTCTTTTGGTAGTATTTAATCACTGCTGAGTTTTTTATTTTTTTACAAAAAAAAGACCAAAATTAAAAAAGAAAAAGTTTTACTAAGTTTGTCAGTAAATTTTGTAAATAAGTAACTTTTCTCTTTTTACTGATGTGCACTGATGAGGTGGCACTGATGAGGCAGCACTAATATGTCACATTTATGGGCACTGATAGGTGGCACTAATATGTGGCACTGAGCACTGATAGGCAGCACTGATGAGTGGCACTGGTGGACACTGATAGATGGCACTGGTGGGCACTAATAGGTGGCACTGAACAGCACTGATAGGCAGCACTGGTGGGCACTCATAGGTGACATGGATTGGCAGCACTGATGGGCACTGATGGGTGGCACTGATGGGCACTGATGGGCATTTTATAGGTGGCACTGATGGGCATTGATGGGCACCAATGATGGACATTGATGGGCAGCACTGATAGGCGGCACTGATAGCCAGCACTGACTGGCATCACTAATGGGCATTTTAGGAAGTGTGCCAAACATGGAACATGGGTCAAGTGTCCCTGTCGGAGGGCTTAAAGAAGGTTGGTGCCATTGTCGCATATAACCATTCTTGGCTGAAGCTGACATGGTGTCAACCACCTCTGAGCCTGTCCCTGCAGAGCTGACAGAATCTCTGCCCCAGTGTGGCTCCTTTCCCCTAGGCAGACCAACTCAAGCACCGCATGACATCTTTTCTCCCGACTGCTTGCGTTGCCGCTTTAGCATTTAGGGAACACTGCTGCACATGGGAACCAACATCGGAGCCTTCGAATTGCTGCGCATCCTCCAGCAACCTGTAACCGACACTGTGGTCGAATAATTCTGGGGACTACTTTGTGCATGATAGTGGGGCTATGGATGGAGTAACTGCGGACAAGGAGCCGGTGGAATAGGCCATTTTGGCCGCTGCGTTGGAAGGCGAACTACTATGAGTCTTGGTAACAGAGGATGAGGAGGATGAGGACGGCTTCGTTATTCAATCCACCAACTCTTCTGCATGTTCTGGCTTAATAACATGGCCAGCAGCAGAAAAAAAGGACAAGCGTGCCCCACGGTCACCTGCAGAGGATGCACCATGTCCATGACCACCACTGTTGACTATAGATACAGAGGCTGCTTGCCTCTTTTAGTGGCCTGTGAGCGTCTGCCTCTCCTTGGTGGCCTTCCAGACACAGCAGACTACACTGTATTATATACTATGTACACCGGCTGCACTGTACAGTATTATATACTGTGTACACCGCCTGAAGTGTACACCATCAAATGAACTGTATATATAAGCTACACTGAATGCAAAGCATCTAAGCAGCTTTATATAGTGTATGGGAGCGTGGATTTAATCCCCCTAAACTATGATTGGCCAAAGGCACTCTGCCTTTGGCCAATTATGGCTCTCTCTGCAGAGCGCACTGTGATTGGTCAGAGCATGCAGGTCAGGTGCATGCTTTGGCCAAACATCATACAGCAATGCACTGCGATCTCGCATTACGTGGCGCTCGAATTTCCCATGAATGCTGTTTGGAAAACGGGCGAACACCCAATGTTCGAGTCAAACGTTTTGACTCGAACATCGAGCTTATCCCTAATATCCAATAGCAAATTTCAAAAAAATCTAACTTCTTCATCAATTTAGGTCAATTTGTATTCTGCTACATAATTTAAATCCCAATAAGCATATTTTGATTAGTTTGCACAAAAGTTATAGCATCTACAAATTATGGGTTGTTTGTATTCATATTTTACTAGTAATGGTGTTGAACAATGACTTATATTGGGACTGCGATACTGTGATAAACATTCTGACACTGATTGACACTTTTTGGGGACCAGTGACATTAATACAATGATCAATGTTATGAAATATGCACTGTACTAATGACACTGGCAGGGAAGGGGTTAACATCATGGGTGATCAAAGGGTTAACTATGTGCCTATCCTGTGTTTCTGTTTACTGTGTGGGGGGTGCTTTTATTAGGGGGGAAGGCATGGATCCATGTCCCTGCTTTGCAGGAAAACAGGATCCATGCCTTCTTTACTGACAGAACGGCAAACGCTGAACTCTGAGGAAATCATGTAACCAGTGATGCAACGCGTTGGGTGAAGCTTGTGACATCACGTCCGATGTCTAGAGTGTACGGAAGTGCGGTGAGGAGGCGATTGTTTTTCTCCTTACTTGTACTACAGTTCTTACTGAACTTTAATGTAAGCAGCTATTGAATAAATGTTCTGCATTTTACTGGCAATTTTTTGCTCTGGTTATTTTTTGTCTCTCTGAGTGATTGTTGACCGAATGGCAAGGAACCAGTGCTTAAGCAAGAGTTTTTGGAGATGTGCAGCAATCATAGCAGCAATCTTTTGGGAGTTAAAGCTTTGTTTGACCTCACGCTCATTCCCTGAGGTGAGCGGCCATTTAATTTATAGGTGGCGGTGGTTGCTGTTTTTCACCTTTTGTGTTTGTGTGTCACTGGATGTGTTTCACCTTTAATCAAGATAAGGATTGAGCAGTTTTTTATATATCATTATTTGCCCTTGGACTTTATATTTTTATCTTTTTCTGGACTTATTATACATCTTTGAAATTCATTTTTTGTTTTACACTTATAATTATATTCATATAGATAATTGAGCAAGCTGACCATTTTTCCATATACTGTATCTTGTTTTCAGACTGCCTCTTTACCGAATAACCGGTGGGTGCTGGCGGCAGGCATGCGTGCCCCTTACCCGGAAGAGCTGGATCATGTATACTTATGTGATCTGGTGCACAGCTGCTGCCCTGTAGCAGTAAAACTGCTATGGGGTGGACAGCAAGCATTTAAGAATGGTCACTGGTAGTTATCAGGTGGTTCTGTGGGTGATTGATGGTGCTGATCCCCCTTTGGAGATTTGGGCTGCTACCTTACTTGTACGATGGAGCCATAATTTTTGCATATGCACTACTTGGATGAGGAAGGAGGAGCACCCAGTGTAAAAAAAATGTGACTATTGGTGGAAGAATACAATCTTTTATTAAAAGTCTAAACATGTACTGGTAGAGCCAACACATTTCAGGGGAATTGTCTCCCCCTTCTTCAGGCCTTTGGTATGTGTTTGTGCAGGGAGGTGGGCTCCAAAGTGGGTCCTAAATTTTGGACTGTAGTTCAGAAAAGTACCAGCTTGTACTGATGCAGTGGATTTCAGTAGATTTTCAATAATAAAATATTATAGTTCTTCCACCAAAAGTCGCATTATTTCAGACCTTGAGTGCACCTCCTTCATCATCCTATTTTTTGTTGTGATAGAATGTATTTCTCATCATGAAATATGCTTTGTATACTTTCAATGGATTTTTTTCTCTAAAATATATGGTTCATTTCAATGAAGTGAACTGTACATTTGGATTTGGCTGATCACTGGCGGAGAAAACTCACTAGTTACTACTACACAACCCCACAGAAAATAGTATATCTACCAGATGTGTTGGATATTTCTCCTTCTGGACATTTGACACATGTGTAGCAGCATTTATAAATTGAATGTCCAAACATTTTTCTGTAACCAGGGGCACAGGGTTCTGAGCATCGAGAGACTGGAACCTGAAAAACAACCTCTACAGAGTTAGAAAATACAAACCTAAATGGGGTGTTTTACTAAACAATTAATTTCATGCTGGAACTGTGCACTTGCATGTATTGCAAATAAAAAAATAAAAGTGGTTATTAAGCGACTATACTATAAACAATCCCCTCTGTTAAATAACATTATGTGTCTGTGCTATATAAAAAAATGCAGATTTCTACCTTATATCAGAGCGTCTCCTGGCGCTTATGTGACTCCTTAGCTCTTTCCTCTCCCAGGCTGACAGCTATAGCAGAGGGGCCGAGAACTCCCGCTGACGTCAGCCAGAGAAAAGAGAGAGCCAAACAGTCACATGAGTGCCAGGAGATGCTCTGATATAAGGGGGAGGGGATGACATGCTACATAGTTACATAGTATGCTTATACTATAGTTATTATAGCAGCAGGAGGGGAGTGCTGGGGAGTGGATGGAGCTGACAAGCAGGGAGGGGAGGGGGAGAGTAGGGATAGGCTAAATGACCCCCCTGTTTGGTTCGCACCAGAACTTTTGCACATCATAAACGTTTGGAACCAAAAAATTAACCCCTTTGAGGTCTATGGGACCCAAAATGTAAAAATCAAAAGTTCCCATTTTGAAAGCTTATATGCAAGTAAATGGGCATACAATGGTTATGGGGTCTGGCTACTGTCAAGGGAGACGTGTATCAATGAAAAAAAGTTTGTAAAAAACATCATTTACAAATGAGAAGTGATTTACTGATGCTTAAAATGAAAGCATAAAAATTAGACATGTGCATTCGTTTTCATCCGAATGCATTTTTGTCTGAATTTCAGGTATTTTCGTTATCATTTTAACAAACGATAACGAAAGTACAGAATCCGAAAAATGAAAGATCTGACATAAACAAATGCTTTATTTTCATTTTCGTTGCTACAACAGTTCGATATAGATAGAAGATTCGACATGATGATGACAATAACAATCTGTGTCCATCAATCCTGTGGTCGAATGTGCCTAACCTTAACTCTATTAGTCCAAGATTATTCTATATAGAGAGAAAAGATTTGACGTAGGGGAGAAAAGATTCGACGTAGGGGAGAAAAGATAAATAAAAAAATGATGATGATGAATGTTATTGGCTGATTGTAACCAAAGAGGAGGAGCAGTAAAATAGCTAGAACGAAGTACACACGTACTTTGGCTTATGGTGTCTGTCGAAAGTTCTAAGAAGATTCGATGGAGCAGGTAAACTATACGGCGTCGTACATTATAGCTGCTCCGTCGAATCTTCTTTGAACATTCGACAGACACCATGAGCCTTCAATGACAGATTCGATCTTAATTTGGATTTTCGGGCGAATGCAATTTTTAACAAAAAACGAAATGAATAAAAACAAATTTCGGGAGTAACTAAATAAATTTATTTTTCGGACGAAAACGAAATTCCAAAACAAAATATTTCAGTGTGCACATGTCTAATAAAAATGAGAAATAACAAAAAAATTAAAAATTCCTTTCCTGGGGGGTCCCCTTAGTCTACATGTAAAGTGGCACATCTGTACTGTGTATAAAAGCTGTTGCATCAATAATTACATTTATAAAGCTAAAATAATGACATTTTCCTGGCAAGCTCTCTTTATTTTGTAAATACCGGTCCACAATGTAGTGCACTGGGAACAGGATTAGAGATTTTTTTTTTATAAATCATGGTGTCTCTTCCACAGACTTTGGATAGGAGTAACAGGTGTGGAAAAATTGGTCTTTGGGTGTCGGTGGCACCTTCACACCCTAACCCTATAGAGGTACTTTTGATGGAAGTAAGAATTAGCCTTTCTGTCAAAAATTTTAATGATTTGTATCTATCAAACAGGGGTGGAAAAATGGGTTTTTGGGTGTCGGAGGTGCCTTCACACCATAACCCTATAGAGGTACTCTTGATGAAAGCAAGAATTGCCTTGCTGTAAAAAATTTTAAAGATATGCACCAGTCAAACAGATGCGGAAAAATTGGTCTTTAGGTGTCCATGGCACCTTCACACAGTAACCCTCCCGAGGTATTCTTGATGAAAGCAAGAATTGGCCTTGTTTCCAAAATTGAAATAATATGTACCTGCCAAACAGGTGAAAAAATGGTCTTTGGGTGTCGGAGGTACCTTCTCACTGTAACCCTATAGAGGTACTCTGTTTTATACCATTTTCAATGCCTCATATTTACAGGTGTATCTCATAAAATAAGAATATCATCAAAAAGTTAATTTATTTCAGTAATTCAATTCAAAAAGTGAAACTCATATATTTTATATAGATGCATTACACACAGAATGGTATATTTTAAACATCTCTTTCTTGGAAAATGTTGCATTTAATTTGGAAATTAAGGTCCCAGAGTCTAGAGGAGTCTAGAGGAAGACACAGAACCCAAGTTGCATGAGGTCCAGTGTGAGGTTTCCATAGTCAGTGATGATTTGGGGAGCCATTTCATCTGCCAGTGCTGATCTGCTGTGTTTTATCAAGTCCAAAGTCAGCCCAGCCCCTTACAAGGAAATTCTAGAGCACTTTATGCTTCCCTCTGCTGTCCAGCTTTATGGAGATGCTGATTTCATTTTCCAGCAGGACTGGGTACCTGCCCAAACTGCCAAAACTACCAATACCTGGTTTAATGACCATGGTATCACTGTACTTGATTGACCAGCAAATTCACCTGACCTAAACCCCATAGAGAATCTGTGGGGTATTGTCAAGAGGAAGATGAGAGACACCAGACCCAACAATGCAGATGAACTGGCTGATTGCTTGAATGTCACACCACATTGATGCAGTAATTCATGCAAAAGAAGCCCTGACAAAGTACTGAGTGCATTCTATACTGTATATGGACATACTTTTCAGTAAGCCAACATTTCTTTATTAAAATTCCTTTTTTTATTATTCGTATGTAATATTCTGATTTTCTATAATACTGAATTTTGGGTTTTCTCTAGCTGTAAGCCATAATCATCAAAACTAAAAGAAAGAAATGCTTGAAATATATCACTTGTGTGTAATGCATCTTTATAAAATATGAGTTTCACTTTTTGAATTGAATTACTGAAATAAATTAACTTGTTGATAATATTCTAATTTTAAGAGATGCACCTGTATATGTACAGCAGACAGAAAGAATGTAAAACTTATCTTTTAAAATATTTGCAAAATAGTGTGGTCAGATATTGATAGTTTGTTGCTTCTAACACTATCAACTTGAAGACAGAGATGTTCTTAGCGGGCTTACAGATGGTTCCAATGATGTAGCTCATAGATTGCAGCAACCTGCATGTCATAAATAGGAATAAGGGAATCTGTCCAGGATCAGTCCCCAAACAGTTTCCAGAATCTTGTTCGAAGTTCAACTTTGTAAACCTTGCATCAAGCCGTTTTTAAGACTAAAGGGGAAGAATCTTGTTATTCAATTCTGGCAATTTGTAGGGTGATTATCAAACAAAAGTCATTGGATGCTGGCCACTGCCATGGATAGGTATATACCAACACCAAATTTAAAAGCACATTATAACACAGTGGGGTCAATTTAAGCATACAAAATCTGGTGCAGTTGTGCATGGGATCCAATTAGCTTCTAACTTCAGCTTGTTCAATTAAGCTTTGATAAAAAAACCTGGAATCTGATTGGTTTCTGTACAGAGCTGCACCAGATTTTGCACTCTCCAGTTTTAGTAAATCAACCCCAGTATTTGTCTCTACACAGAATGATAAACTCTCCCTAAAGAGGAACTTCTCCCAAATCTTAGGCACAGTTAAAATGTATTAAATGAAAACATTCATACCTACATTTCCATGCAGACTTACCTTATCATGCATTCTAGTGTACTATCCTAGTCCCTTGTCTCCCCTGAACAGCATTCTTGGGTAGGGGCATTTACAGACCTGGGCATGCCGATCACTAATAATAGCAGCTACATAAGCACCAATCCTGCAGTAAACCAAATAATTTCCTGCACGAACACTGAGTTTACTGTCAGTCCACACATATGCACCCAGCATACTAGTGGGGACTCATTTGGTTTACACATTCCAATAGCAGCAATGTGTAAGCAAAATTATTCCAGTTATAGCATTGAGTGCACGTTCCAGGGACTGGTGATGCTTATGTTCCCATTACTATGGCAATGTGTAAACCAAATGATTTCCAAAGAAAAATGTACCCAGCGCTCTAATGGGAAATCATGTTGCTTCCTGATGGTATCATCAATGTAAGCTCCACGAATCCCAACAAAACCTTACAAACACTAATTTGTACTGGAATTCAAACCAATAAAGTCCCAGTAGTTTGAAACCTGTGTGCAAATCGTTGACAGTGCCCAATATGACTTCTGTCTAAGGAGATCTTTGGAGACTTAAAACGCGTTTTCTATTTTTTTTATTTCTTTTAGTCCTTATTATACTTTAAATGTATATTATGGTCCCACCTTCTTAGTAAATTTCCATTCTATGGCTTTTGGGTTGATATGAAACTGCTGTTCTTCCAAAGCCCAGGGTGTAAATTTTCCTACTTCATTATAATTCACAGTATCTCCATCTCCCAGTATCCAATTTACTATTCTGTAGGGATAAACAAATTCTCCATATTCATTAAAGAATGGCATTGGATCTTTTAAATCAAATGAATATTTAATTTTCTTTAGAAGGTAGTGTATCTTAAATATTTAGAAATAAAAAAAAAATGCATATTATTAAGCAGTTAAGCAAGTCTGTAAATTATTATTATTACTATTATTATTATTATACAGGATTTATATAGCGCCAACAGTTTAAGTAGCGCTTTACAAATACAATACATTTTAATACAGTAGAAATCAGAGGGCCCTGCTCCTTAGAGCTTACAAACTAAGAGGGAAGGTCAAGTTATACAAGAGGTAATAACTGTGGGTGATGTGCTGATTGAGAAGATAAATGTACAGTTGTTAGGTGGGGGCCAGATAGGCTTCTCTGAAGAGATGAGTTTTCAGGGATCGTCTGAAAGTGGATAAAGTAGGAGAAAATCGGACGGAATGGGGTAGAGCATTCCAGAGGATGGGAGAGGCTCTGGAGAAGTCCTGAAGGCGAGCATGGGATGTGGTGACAAGGGAGTTTGAGAGCAGGAGGTCTTGGGAGGAGCGAAGAGAACGATTAGGTTGGTATTTTGAGACTAGGTTAGAGATGTAGCTGGGGGCCAGGTTGTGGATGGCTTTGTAAGTTATAGTTAGTATCTTGAATTTAATTTGGTGACTGAGTGGCAGCCAATGGAGGGATTGGCAGAAGGGTATAGCAGACGCTGAGCGGTTTGTGAGGTGGATTAGCTGGGCAGCAGCATTCATGATGGACTGAAGTGGAGATAGTCTATTTAGAGGTAAGCCAATGAGGAGGGAGTTGCAGTAGTCGAGGCGGAAGATGACCAGGGAGTGGATTAGAAGCTTTGTGGTGACATTGGTAAGGAAGGGGTGTATCTGGAGATGTTGCGGAGGTTGAGACAGCAAATTTTGGATAGTGATAGAATGTGGGGCAGAAAGGTTAGTTCAGAGTCCAGGATTACACCTAGGACTTTGGAGTGGGGAGATGGGTTGATAGTTGAGCCGTTGATATTGACAGAGAAATCAGGGGAAGTGGCACCTGAGGGAGGAAATATCATGAGCTCGGTTTTGGATAGGATAGGTTAAGTTGGAGGAAGTGATGTGACATCCAGGCTGATATGTCTGCTAATGAAAAAAAAAAACTAAATTATGTCTTATTAGATATGTCTGTAAAGAAAAAAAGAAACTAAATTAGTCAATCTTATCATTCTCTGATTCACTTTGGTATTTGTTTATGAAACTGTGAACAGCAGTGATCCCTAGGATCTCGGGCCATTAACGGTTTATGAAACAGAGATGATCTCCCCCGATCATCTCCACACACTGAGAAGCTGTCATTGACTGACAAAGAAACGGCCAGTTTATGAAGTTGAAATCTCAGAACTTCACTGGCGATTTTGTGTCAGAATTTACCCTCCCAGATTCACTAGCTCAGAGGTGGTGAACCGGGGAGAAAAGAGAGAATTCCTGGGGAAGGAGGAAGACAGTAACCATATCCCCAAGACAGTAACCATGTCCCCCTGCCATGTCTAATATATATATATACTTCCTTATTTGCTGCTGTGCTTCATATAAAGTCCCACTTCTCGCTTTTTTCCATCTTAAAAATAAAATAATGATAAGGATGGAGGCAGGTACCTTTTAGGTTATTTTGTCCCAAAACCCCTTTCTTTTATATAAAATGTGTGTGTGTGTATATATACATATATATATATATATATATATATATATATATATATATACAGTGGGGCAGAAAAGTATTTAGTCAGCCACCAATTGTGCAAGTTCTCCCACTTAAAAAGATGAGAGAGGCTGGATCAAGTGGGCTTTGTTAAAGGTCGGCAGGCCCCAGATGGAACAAGGCGTATGATTAATTTGATTCAACAAGTGGAGAATAGGGATGAGCTTCGAGTTCGAGTCGAACTCATGTTCGACTCGAACATTGGCTGTTCGCAAGTTCGCCGAACAGCGAACAATTTGGGGTGTTCGCGGCAAATTCGAATGCCGCAGAACACCCTTTAAAAGTCTATGGGAGAAATCAAAAGTGCTCATTTTAAAGGCTAATATGCAAGTTATTGTCATAAAAAGTGTTTGGGGACCCAGGTCCTGCCCCAGGGGACATGGATCAATGCAAAAAAAGTTTTAAAAACGGCCGTTTTTTCAGGAGCAGTGATTTTAATAATGCTTAAAGTCAAACAATAAAAGTGTAATATCCCTTTAAATTTCGTACCTGGGGGGTGTCTATATGTTTCCTGTGTTTAGAACAGTCTGACAGCAAAATGACATTTTGAAGGAAAAAACTCATTTAAAACTACCCGCGGCTATTGCATTGCTGACAATACACATAGAAGTTCATTGATAAAAACGGCATGGGAATTCCCCAAAGGGGAACCCCGAACCAAAATTAAAAAAAAAAAAAATGACGTGGGAGTCCCCCTAAATTCCATACCAGGCCCTTCAGGTCTGATATGGATATTAAGGGGAACCCCGGCCAAAATTTAAAAAAAAAATGACGTGGGGTTCCCCCTAAATTCCATACCAGACCCTTCAGGTCTGGTATGGATTTTAAGGGGAACCCCGCGCCAAAAAAAAAAAAAAAAACGGCGTGGGGTCCCCCCAAAAATCCATACCAGACCCTTATCCGAGCACGCAACCTGGCAGGCCGCAGGAAAAGAGGGGGGGACGAGAGTGCGGCCCCCCCCCTCCTGAACCGTACCAGGCCACATGCCCTCAACATTGGGAGGGTGCTTTGGGGTAGCCCCCCAAAACACCTTGTCCCCATGTTGATGAGGACAAGGGCCTCATCCCCACAACCCTGGCCGGTGGTTGTGGGGGTCTGCGGGCGGGGGGCTTATCGGAATCTGGAAGCCCCCTTTAACAAGGGGACCCCCAGATCCCGGCCCCCCCCTGTGTGAAATGGTAAGGGGGTACAAAAGTACCCCTACCATTTCACTAAAAAAACTGTCAAAAATGTTAAAAATGACAAGAGACAGTTTTTGACAATTCTTTTATTTAAATACTTCTTCTTTCTTCTATCTTCCTTCATCTTCTGGTTCTTCTGGTTCTTCTGGCTCTTCTGGTTCTTCCTCCGGCGTTCTCGTCCAGCATCTCCTCCGCGGCGCCTTCTATCTTCTTCTCCTCGGGCCGCTCCACACCCATGGCATGGGGGGAGGCTCCCGCTCTTCTCTTCATCTTCTTCATCTTCTTCTCTTCTTCTTTTCTTCTCTTCTTCTCTTCTTCTCTTCTTCTCTTCTTCATTTTCTTCTCCGGGCCGCTCCGCAACATGCTGGCATGGAGGGAGGCTCCCGCTGTGTGAAGGCGCTCCTCGTCTGACAGTTCTTAAATAACGGGGGGCGGGGCGGACCCCGCCCCCCTCTGACGCACGGTGACTTAACGGGACTTCCCTGTGACGTCACGGGGAATGCCACAGGGAAGTCCCGTCATGTCCCGTGCGTCAGAGGGGGGCGGGGTCACCGGGTGGCCCCGCCCCCCGTTATTTAAGAACTGTCAGACGAGGAGCGCCGTCACACAGCGGGAGCCTCCCTCCATGCCAGCATGGTGCGGAGCGGCCCGGAGAAGAAAATGAAGAAGAGAAGAAGAGAAGAAGAGAAGAAGAGAAGAAAAGAAGAGAAGAAGATGAAGAAGATGAAGAGAAGAGCGGGAGAATCCCTCCATGCCATGGGTGCAGAGCGGCCCGAGGAGAAGAAGATAGAAGACGCCGCGGAGGAGATGCTGGACGAGAACGCCGGAGGAAGAACCAGAAGAGCCAGAAGAACCAGAAGATGAAGGAAGATAGAAGAAAGAAGTAGTATTTAAATAAAGGAATTGTCAAAAACTGTCTCTTGTCATTTTTAACATTTTTGACACTTTTTTCGTGAAATGGTAGGGGTAAGAACCCCCTTACCATTTCACACGGGGGGGGGCCGGGATCTGGGGGTCCCCTTGTTAAAGGGGGCTTCCAGATTCCGATAAGCCCCCCGCCCGCAGACCCCCACAACCACCGGCCAGGGTTGTGGGGATGAGGCCCTTGTCCTCATCAACATGGGGACAAGGTGTTTTGGGGGGCTACCCCAAAGCACCCTCCCAATGTTGAGGGCATGTGGCCTGGTACGGTTCAGGAGGGGGGGGCCGCACTCTCGTCCCCCCCTCTTTTCCTGCGGCCTGCCAGGTTGCGTGCTCGGATAAGGGTCTGGTATGGATTTTTGGGGGGACCCCACGCCGTTTTTTTTTTTTTTTTTTTTGGCGCGGGGTTCCCCTTAAAATCCATACCAGACCTGAAGGGTCTGGTATGGAATTTAGTGGGAACCCCACGTCATTTTTTTTTTAAATTTTGGCCGGGGTTCCCCTTAATATCCATACCAGACCTGAAGGGCCTGGTATGGAATTTAGGGGGACTCCCACGTCATTTTTTTTTTTAATTTTGGTTCGGGGTTCCCCTTTGGGGAATTCCCATGCCGTTTTTATCAATGAACTTCTATGTGTATTGTCGGCAATGCAATAGTCGCGGGTAGTTTTAAATGGCTTTTTTCCTTCAAAATGTCATTTTGCTGTCAGACTGTTCTAAACACAGGAAACATGCGCCCCTTTACAGGCATACTATAGACATCCCCCAGCTACGAAATTTAAAGGGATATTACACTTTTATTGTTTGATTTTAAGCATTATTAAAATCACTGCTTCTGAAAAAACGGCCGTTTTTAAAAAAATTTTTTGCATTGATCCATGTCCCCTGGGGCAGGACCCAGGTCCCCAAACACTTTTTATGACAATAACTTGCATATTAGCCTTTAAAATTAGCACTTTTGATTATTCATGTTCGTGTCCCATAGACTTTAATGGTGTTCGCGTGTTCGAACGAACTTTTTTCCTGTTCGCATGTTCTGGTGCGAACCGAACAGGGGGGTGTTCGGCTCATCCCTAGTGGAGAATAGTGGAGTGCCTTCTCTGCTTCTTGCCTTAGATGCAGAGAAGGCATTTGATAGAGTTCATTGGGGCTATCTATCGGCAACACTTATGAAATTTGGATTTACAGGTTTCATTCATTCAGCCATAATGTCCCTCTATACGAAGCCCTCTGCTAAAGTATTCACTTCAGGAAACTTGTCCAAAAGCTTTGATCTTTCTAATGGCACAAGACAGGTCTGCCCTCTTTCGCCTATAATATTTTCATTGGCAATAGAACCTTTGGCAGAACTGATCCATTCTAATGAATCAATTACAGGTATTAAAGTGGGCAATACTGAACACAAATTAGGATTATTCGCCGATGATATAATACTTTTCTTATCCAATCTTGAAACCTCTCTCACCAATGTGCAAAATATATTAGAATCCTTTGGGAAAATCTCATACTACAAAATTAATAGCAACAAATGTCATGTCCTGCCTATGAATATATCCCAAAAAAGCTACATGACCCTTAAAAATAAAACGACTTACAATTGGGACCAGCCCTCCATTCCTTATTTGGGGATCCAACTTACCTATCCAACAGCTAAATTATATGAAGTAAATTTCCCTAAACTACTAGAAAATATAAATAAGGATCTCCAATCTTTCCATAAAACTCAACTCTCCTGGGTAGGGAAAATAGCGGCTTTTAAAATGCAGACCTTTCCTAAAATTCTATATTATTTCCGTTCGCTCCCCATCCAGGTGAACAATACATTTTTCAACCAGGTGAATCTAAAGCTTAAAAAATGTATTTGGAATGATAAAAAACCTAGAGTAGCCTTCTCAATTCTTACCACTACTAAGAATAAATGTGGAATGGGTCTCCCAGATATTCGACATTATTACTATGCGTCACTCCTTGATCAAATGAAATTTTGGTTTTCTAATTCAGACGAGAAACTTTGGGTAAATATTGAAAAAGAAGTCACCAAGGGCAATGACATGTGTGCATTAGCTATAGCGTATGCTTTGCTTCCTAAAGTCGTAATACCAAAACTCATCACTGTTAAATCCACGTTGATAGCTTGGAAACACATATTATCTAAATCAAAAGAACTAGGTGAACTAATTAAAATCCCTGTGCCCTTAAGAGTGCTGGAATACTGTAGAGCCCGTATCTCAGTGAATAATTGGATTTCACAGGGGTTTAATTACTATGTCAACCTACCCCTAGACTATAAAGAGTTGGTGTTAAAAAAACTTAGACATTTTGAAAGATTAAAGAAACTTGACCCAGAATCGAGCATGAATATCCCATGAATAATCTGGAAGTTCCTACTGAACAAGCACGCTTGTGATAAGAAAGGAATATTCTTATTTTACAAACTTTTCTCAGAATTCCCTAAATCTGTTAAAACCAATAATATGCTGAAATGGGAAAAGGATCTTTCCTTATCTATTTCTTGGCAACAGTGGAATAAGGCCATAATTCTGAGCACTAAGGCATCATCCTGCGTTGAACATTGGGATAATGCCCAAAAGATATTAAACAGATGGTACCTTATACCATATAAACTTTCCAAAATCTACCCATCACTCTCCCCAACTTGTTGGCGATGCAATGAACAAACTGGTTCCCTTTATCATATTTTATGGAATTGCAAAAATCTTAGTAGTTTTTGGAAATCAGTTTCGACATTTATTGCTAACCTCACTGGTAATTTACTTCCCCTTACTCCCGCAATGGCCCTTTTAGGAATAAATCTGGATCTTTACTCTGTAGAATATAGAACAGTAGTAGCAAATGTATTAATAGCAGCAAGGCTGACTATAACAAAACTATGGAAATCTAACGAAGCACCAAATTTATCTGATGTTGTTATAAGGTTGAATACACAAGCTCAATATGAGTTAATGTTGGCATATAAAAATTACAACACGGTCAAGTTTGAGAAATTGTGGCAAATATGGATCAGTCACCCTAGAGCTTCTACCTCATTCAAAAACATGAGATGCAGTTCTTAAACCATATTTCAGTATTATTCCATGAGTAATATCAAGGCTTCACAGTTCTCTCTTTTTCTAATTTCTTGAATTGTCCATGATAATGTTATCATTATATTAGTTAGCGCCTGTTTACAGTTAGAACCCAATGGGGTAACAGGAGTGTTACTATACTGTTTATGTATGCTTTAATTGATCATTTGTATGACTATTGTCCATTACTTTGATTGAGATTAGGATGTAAATGTTTTACTTCTGTACCTGATTGTTATATACCAAAGCAGCTGCCTTTAATTTTTCTGTTATTTGTATGGAAATTTCAATAAAAATTCTTTAATGACTAAAAAAAAAAAAAAAAATGAGAGAGACCTCATCATAGGTATACCTCAACTATGAGAGACAAAATGTGGAAACAAATCCAGACAATCATATTGTCTGATTTTTGAAATAATTTATTTGCAAATTATGGTGGAGAATACGTATTTGATCAATATCAAATGTTCATCTCAATACTGTTATATATCCTTTGTTGGCAATGACAGAGGTCAGACGTTTTCTGTAAGTCTTCACAAGGTTGTCACACACTGTTGCTGGTATGTTGGCCCATTCCTCCATGCAGATCTCCTCTAGAACAGTGATGTTTTGAGGCTTTCGCTGGGCAACACAGACTTTCAACTCCCTCCAAAGGTTTTCTATGGGGTTGAGATCTGGAGACTGGCTAGGCCACTCTAGGACCTTGAAATGCTTCTTGTGAAGCCACTCCTTCGTTGCCCGGGTAGTGTGTTTGGGATCATTGTCATGCTGAAAGACCCAGCCACGTTTCATCTTCAGTGCCCTTGCTGATGGGAGGAGGTTTGCACTCACAATCTCACGATACATGGCCCCCATTCATTCTTTCATGTACATGGATCAGTCGTCCTGTTCCCTTTGCAGAGAAACATCCCCAAAGCATGATGTTGCCACCTCCATGCTTCACAGTAGGTATGGTGTTCTTTGGTTGCAACTCAGCATTCTCTCTCCTCCAAACACAACGAGTTGTGTTTATACCAAACAGTTCTACTTTGGTTTCATCTGACCATATGACATTCTCCCAATCCTCTTCTGGATCATCCAAATGCTCTCTAGTAAACCTCAGACCAGACATGTACTGGCTTAAGCAGGGGGATACGTCTGGCACTGCAGGATCTGAGTCTCTGGTGGCGTAGCGTGTTACTGATGGTAGCCTTTGTTACTTTGTTCCCAGCTCTCTGTAGGTCATTCACTAGGTCCCCCAGTGTGGTTCTGGGACTTTTGCTCACCGTTCTTGTGATCATTTTGACCCCACGGTGTGAGATCTTGCGTGGATCCCCAGATTGAGGGAGATTATCAGTGGTCTTGTATGTCTTCCATTTTCTAATTATTGCTCCCACGGTTGATTTCTTCACACCAAGCTGCTTGCCTATTGCCGATTCAGTCTTCCCAGCCTGGTGCAGGTCTACAATTTTGTTTCTGGTGTCCTTCGACAGCTGTTTGGTCTTCACCATAGTGGAGTTTGGAGTGTGACTTTTTGTATGTTGTGGACGGGTGTCTTTTATACCAATAACAAGTTCAAACAGGTTCAAACAGGTGCCATTAATAGAGGTTAAAAAAAATTACCACTGGCCTATACTGCTCAGAAAAGAACGATCTCCTCTGTGAATGCCGGAGAAGTTCCAGGGCTTTTTTTCAGCTGGAACTTGGTGGAACTCAGTTCCACCACCTCTGCCTCTGCTCCCTGCTGACCACTATTACTTGAAAACACAACAGTTTGGCTTCTATGCTTACAAGTGACAGCTTGTTTCCCAATGGGTCCCACAGATCAGATCTCCTGAGTGGCTTCCACTGAGTGAAGGATGGGGACATGGGAGATGCAGGTACAGGGGGTGCAGTGCAAATGCCAATATCACCACTGGATGATCTCCCCGCAAGTGAGAGAGGTGGAGCCAACTACAGTATGCGGGGAGGTACTAGCGCTGGCTGGGTGCTTCAGCTTAACACAGAAACAAAAATAGGGCATGTGGAAGATGGTGGAGCTTTTAAGGAGATGGGGAGAAGATGGGGCAGTAGAGGGGGGTTGCATGCAGAGGTCAGAGCTGAAGAGAGGTAAATATGAGACGTGGATGGGGGATGCAGAGGTAAGCAGCTGTGGAAGAAGGCTGAATTCTGCACTCTGTGTAGTGCACCGTTAAACTCTGCACTCTGTATGCAGCACACCCCTGAACTCTGTACTCTGTACATAATGCACTCCTGGTATTTAATGAGCCTGTTAAGACCCTCCCACTGTTAGTGAAATTTGACCACATCCACTATTTGATGGGATTTGGAGGGTGTGTGTAAGGCACAGGTGGTGGTGATTGAGTTTCTGTACTTAGCTTCCAAAAAAAAAGCCCTGCAGAGAACTAAGCAGTAGATATATTTCACTGCTTCATAAACAAACACCATAGTTCTATGACAAAGGCAACCAATAGAGTCAGAGCATCCAAACTTCATAATTGTTATGAGTCAAAGATTTCTCTCATTTCACTTTGCTTTATATTTTTACAACGATATTCCATTGACTTTACCCAGTCCCATCATGTGTTTATGTGTGGCAAATAGAATACATGTGGAATAGAAAAACGTGTCTCTATGGATCAGGGAACCAATCTGTGTCAGTAAAAGTTTGACATGGGTCAAGTTACTTGAGACAAATTTTCACAGACGAGTGTCTGATGCCATTGCAATTTCTTTTGCTGCCATTTAATGTAACAATACACCCTCATTATTTTTTAGCTTAACATATTGAGCACAATAATAAAAAACAAAACAAAAACTAGTAAACTATTTCTTAAAATTCTTACCCCAGTGCTAGCAGTTTACAATTTTAAGGCCGGGTTCACACTATTGCGAATTGGATGCATTTTTCGGCATCCAATTCGCAATAACAGGAGATTTTGACCGGCTCTCTGTGAAGCTGGTTCACATATCTCCACTGCAGCTCTGCTGCAAATTTGCACAGGAGCCCAGTGTGTCTTTTGGTCAGCTTCAGGTTTGAATTCAGTCAAAAATTCAGGCTGAAATTGGACATGAAACAGTGAACGAGGACACACAGGAACCCTACTGGGAGCCGCATTGGTATTAGGTGTGAACCCAGCCTCAATGCAACTGGCTCCTACTGTCTCAATGAACTTCCAGTTTTCAAAGGAAAGAGTTAATAGAGTGGACACTGCAGTCTGGAGTCCATCCAGATGGGGGAGGGAGGAATAGGGTAGTGCCTTGCCATTCTAGGCTATGGGGCTATGCATTTCTATTGATGCACACAGTGATGGGACATACAATCTCTGTATATACTGTAAGGTTGCTCCATTGGATTCTGCAGGAGAAAAGAACCACCCTAAAACTGGAAACATGGGGCAGCGGTCAGGGCAACAGCTTAAACAGAAGTACAGGCATGGATTAAAAGATGAACAAGTTGCATACTCAGTAAGTGACTAAATTATCTTCTGAAAGTGTATAAAAACTAAGGATTTACCATCACTTTAAATGTTTAGTGTATCTAAATCTGTAGCATCCCCTCCTGGAAAGAGTATTTCCATGGATTTCATCAACCTAGGGTTGCCACCTTTTCTTCAAGCCAAACACTTTAGCATTGCATGGCATTTTACACTATCATCGGCATTACTAAATGGTGGACCGTGGGCCAAATGCCCATGGGGTAAAGGACAGTAATGTTGGGGACGGGGTGTTGATGTCAAGGAAGTGTGAGAACACTACTGTGAAAGGGGTGGAGGGGGATGATGTAAAGGGGAAGCTGAGGACACTCATCAAGAGAGTATTGTGCATTGGGGACTGAGGACACTGATGTAAGAATGGGTTCATCTGTGCATGTGCATTGGGTGCACAGGTTGTGGGTAGGTCCGACCATTTTAATGGGCTTCACTACCTGCAGGAAACATGGAGAAAGAAGCCGTTGACCTTTTTTTTCCCCAAATCATGCTGCACCAAGCCGCATGGTGCAGCAGGAACAAGCAGTTTGGCACATGCAAAATTGTGCCACGGTTAGCGATATGACCTCTGCTGGAAGAACATTTTATTGACCAGACCTTGGTTAATTTTAATTCAATACCCCTGCACTATAAGAATGTAAAATATCTGGGACAATCCTGGACATGCACACAGTTGCAGAGATACTTAGAGTGGGGCGGGGTCTGCACCAGCCGGTATACTGGTATGTGAGTGAATAGGGCAAAGTGACAGTGTACAGAGACTGCGCAGGTGGAAAGGGGGGAGCCTTCGCGGTGAGCAGCCATGTTGGTAAGGGAGAAGGGAGAAGTTTGTACACTATAAGGGCCACTTCCTGTCATCCTCATCCCTCTGCAATAAACTGACTCTCTCGCAAGTCTGCATAGAGGGAGCCACAGTCCGGTCTGAATGGGTCCGAGTTTCAGGCGGACTTAACCCGGGACACATGATTCAAAACCCGGACTGTCCAGGTGAATCTTAGACAAGTGGTAACTCTACATCAACCAATCAGCAGGTGTGAAGAAAATGAACCATTGGCTTCTGCTGCTGTCAGTAAATTCTGTAAAGAGAGAGCTGGGGGCGTGGCTGAGCAGTGACGTGTGTGTCTATTGTCACACACAGCTCAACTCGCGAGCATGACTACACATCTACCCCTATAGCACACGGCTTGATATGGGGGCATTAGCAGGGAGAAGGAGAGGATAGTACCAGTGGTAGACCACCAAAGAAGAGGTAAGGACCTGACTCTATCAAACAGATATTTTATATGGGCAGTTCAGTTCAGTACTATTATTAGAAATGGTGCTTCTGAGAGTTGAGAGAGTTCAGTTTTACCAGTACTTACCTATATTAAGACAGTTATCAAGAACAGACAATAAAGATCTCAGACTAGACTACTTATCTATAGTCTATATACTATTATTGAAGATGTTGCTTTTAGGAGTTTAGGGAGCTCAGATGATAGAACTTTTCGCATTTAGAACAGTTGTCAAGAACAGACTTAAGTGAGCTCAGAACAGATTACTTACCTTTTATTGTAAAAGCTAGAGAGGTTATATCCCTCCAGATAAAACTCTTTGCTCCCCCCTTGGTGATAGGCCATGTCATTTCAATAAAGGGATGATAGAGAAACAAAAACCACCTTTCATTACTGTATATTTAAAGAGGAACTGCAGTCTGCTCACATAATTTGTAATACAAATATGTTTTCCATTCTGAAGCTTCCCTCCAACCACTTTGCATATTATTTTATATATACTGTGACTCTGTACTTGCCAAATATGCTGCAGAAATCTCCCTCCACTGAGTCTGGCTGCAACCATTTGAACTGTGGGCAACTGAAGCTGCTGCCTGTTCCACTTCCTGGATTTACACAGATACACAGAGGCACACCTTCAGCTCTGTAGCCCTGAAGCTCTCATTGGCCCTCTTATGACTCACCCCCCTCCTTCCTGGCAAACTCTCATGGGAGTGAGAGAGAGAGCTGTGCATGATGTCATAATCCTAGGCTAATGACAAGACAAGAAACAGGAAGTGGGCTGTATAAGGTATTTACTGGCAGAAAAAAAAACATGTTTTACTATCCAAATTTAAAACAACAAGGGCAGAAGATTTAACAGATGGAAAGATGCAAAAATTACTGAAAGTCCTCTTTAGGTAAAAGTTATTTTTTAGGCCTTAATGGATGAGATATTGGGTGATAACATTGTATTGCCTTCATTTTGTATTGCTTTATTAACCCCTTTGTGCCTAAGGGTAAAACAAATCTTAATGTCTTAGCACAATTTTGCAACGTTGACATGTGTTACTGTAACATATCGTCACAACTAATTTGTGCATCCAAGTGGATTACATCGTGTTTTTTTCAGGACAAATTGTGCTTTCATTTGGTGGCAAATGTTTATGGATATCCCCTGGCCCAAAATACTGTAGTAAAAAAAAATTATTCTTTTAAATGTGGCGGTATATTTCTTGCTACTACCATAACCTTCCACCAAAGAACAACCCAATTTAAATTCTCCTGCTCCTGACAATCACAGCGTTACCACATATGCGTGTGTTAGTTGCTGTTTGTACCCGTTGTACGACCCAAAAACAATAGTGGGGCATTTTGCTTTTTTTAATTTTTTTTTTATGCTACCTAAAGGACACTGACACTGCTACTGATTAAAAAAAAAATACCGACCCTGACTTTTGAACCAACCACTAACCCTGGCACTGGCCTGCATCAAACCTTGATCTAGGTATTTTTTTTATTTTATTATTATTATTTATTTCTTACATACTTTTTTTTTTTTACTCTGCAAGGAGAGAGAGATATGATGCATCTCTCTCATCCATTCACAGAGAAAAAACGGAGGAGTGGGCTGCACAGTAACTAATCAATCAGGCTATCACAGTGATCAGGTGACCCAGAATCGGGAGTTCTGGAAATAACTCCCACAAGTGTAATGGGTTCATATTTTTTTTTTTATGCTACCTAAAGGACACTGACACTGCTACTGATTAAAAAAAAAAATACTGACCCTGACTTTTGAACCAACCACTAACTCTGGCACTGGCCTGCATCAAACCTTGATCTAGGTATTTTTTTTATTTTATTATTATTATTTATTTCTTACATACTTTTTTTTTTTTTTACTCTGCAAGGAGAGAGAGATATGATGCATCTCTCTCATCCATTCACAGAGAGAAAACGGAGGAGTGGGTTGCACAGTAACTAATCAATCAGGCTATCACAGTGATCAGGTGACCCAGAATCGGGAGTTCTGGAAATAACTCCCACAAGTGTAATGGGTTCATATTTGTTATTTTCGGGATATGTGATGGAATGAGACATGTGAACGCTTTCTGTTTTAAGAAGTCCTTACACCGCTAACACACTGATTAAAGTGAAGGGTTTTTGATTTAATCCCGTATAACATTAATATTCTAAGATTATACCACAATAGTCGGTCCCAAGCTCTACTCCATAGAAGCCAAAACAGCTGTATAGAGTTTGGAATAAATGGCTCTATAATATTAGGCTTTGTTAGCACTATACACCAGTTGTTCTGGATCTGACCAAGTGAGTGGAAATCAATGATTTGCATTGTTCTGAAAAGAGTAATTATCCTCTTATAGCTCATAACCTGCATGGTTTTATATACCGTACCTACAAAATAAAGCCCATTCACAATCACAAGTAAAATGGAGACACTGGATTATTAGATCTATTTAATTTAGTATGAATTCAGCGATGAAATACAGTTTACTGAGAAGTCTATAGGTTTTACAAAAGGAAACCATTGAAATGCTGCCACAATCTATATAATCCCCATTTAAACCAAACTTGTACAGTCTTAGCCTATATATATTATTGAGAAATGCAAACGTAATAAGAATTTACCAAAAATGAACCATATTTTTTTGCTGTGTGATCTTCTTCAGTACTGGAAATTCTAGTCCAGGTGCAAAATGTATGTGGATTATTACATGTTTCATCCTATCCAGCCAAAATTTACAGTATTTTTCTTTTTTGGATGGAACCTAAGGGTTTAGAAACAGATTTTAGTGCAATCTTGGGCTCTGTTAGAAAGCGTTCTCTTCTTTTACTGTTCAGTTTCCAATGGTTGACCAGGCAGGAAATGAGGGACAATTAGCAACAGGACACATACAGCAATACAGTCAGTGCCGGGACAAGGTCATCCTGAGCCCAGGGCAAACATGCCAAACTGTGCCCCCGCCCCCAAGGTGTATGAGCATTATGTGTCATCAAATATCTCCCCCCAAAAAAACTGAACACTAATCTTTTTCACCCCCCCCAAGCATATATTCCCCCTCCTCCCAGTGCAAATCTGCTCTCCTGCTGAAATCCCCCCTCACAGCACAAATATTTACCCCCATCCCCCAAATCCTCCAAATTCAAGTGTCCCCCCCCCCAAAAAAAAAATCATTCCTCCTAGCACAAATTCTCTAACCCTAAAATTGCCCCTCCCAGTACACATCCCCCCCCCATTGCAAATCCCCCCTTCCAGCGCAAAGCCCCCCAATCATTCCTCCTTGCACAAATCTCTTTTTTTTTTTTTTAAGGGTTTTAATTTCAATAAATTTTTATTGTTTCAGAAAGAGAATACACAGATTAGAAACAAGTGTAGGACCAATCGTCCCGCCAAGGCCAACATGGCCAAATATCAGTAATCTAACAATTGTAGCAAAAGGTGAGGTTCAATTCAATCACATAAAGAGGACATATGAATTTTCTTTTACAATTAGCATGAAAGTCAATTGCTGATGGTCGTTTAGCCTATGAAATTACATATAAAGAAAGAATCTGGCCTGAGAGTCCTGGGGAGCATTCCAGCCACCCCTAATGGGATCACACTGTGGATGGAGCTCCAACCCTCCTAGCTCAAGGCCTAATTAAATCTGTATACACTCTTATAGGCCATGCTAAGGCATAAATCATACAGTGAATGAATAGGTGGGAAGCAGAATATCTTGTGTTCACTACCAACAATCCCATCTGTGTGGGCAGGACATGGTAATTATTATTACGCGCCCCATCCTCAGAGATGAATGGGTTCGCAAAGGTGTGGGCCTAAGCCCACCCTGCTCCGAGAGATGAGAGCGAAAGGAGAGAAAAGAAGAAAAGTAGAGAGAAGAAGAAAAGGAGGAGAAGAGAGCAACTGACTAGGGAAGCACTGGTGGGGGGGAGGTAGAGTTGGAGTAGGAAAGTAGCTTAACCTTAATGAAGGTGGCCCATGGATCCCACACCCTTTCGAATTTCTCCTTGTGGTCCAGGAGTACGCTTGCTACTTTCTCTTGTGTCATAATCCAGGAAATTTTCCACTTTGCCTATAGCGCAGATACAGTTGGTTTTTTCCATGCTTTGGCCAGAGTTAGTTTGGCACCTAAGAGGATAAAGAAAATCAAGCGTTGCGTACTTCTAGACACTGCCCTGACTGGAAAGTTTAGAAGAGCAATTAGGGGAGATGTTGGGATGGGGGCTTTGGTAATCTTACATATCCAGAAGACTTTGTTCCAGAAACTCCTTATTCTGGGGCATCCCCACCACACATGTAACATACCGTATTTATCGGCGTATAACACGCACATTCATTTTAAGAGGGAAGTTTCAGGAAAAAAACTTAAATTTTAAATAAGGAACTTTGAAGTAAAATAAGGGTCAGTGCCCATCTGCAGCCTCATCATTGCCATCAATGCAGCCTGATCAATGCCCATCTGCAGCCTCACAAGTGCCATCAATGCAGCCTCATCAGTCCACATAAATGCATCCTCACCATTGCCATCAGCGCAGCCTGATCGATGCCCATCTAGAGCCCAGAGGGGACAGGGAGGGGGGCGGGATGAGTGCCGACAGATTACATACAGTGAGAATCTCCTATGATAGACAGAACAGTGGTCCAATGGCGGCCCAGGAGACAGGAGTTCCTATTACAGAGGCTGCCAAGTAAACAGGAGATTCTCACTGTATGTAATCTGATGGTGCTCGTCCTGCCCCCCCCCCCTCCCTGTCCCCTCCGAGGCAGCTAAAACTGAAGTATTGGTGTATAACATGCACACACTATTTGCACCCAATTTTCATGGTGAAAAAGTGAGTGTTATACGCCAATAAATACAGTATCTCCTCGAAGGTCACACCCCTGAAAACACAGGGGGGAAGATGTCGGGTACATCTTGGCTAATCTTGTGGGGACAAGATACCACCTAGAGAGAACCTTTATGCTAGCTTCCACAAGGGTGGTGTTAAGAACGCCCTTGTATGATTGAAAAAAGTTTCTATTCAAAGTTTCCAACTCCCATTGTTGGGAGAAATCCTTCTCCCATGCCAACATGAAGTAAGTCTTGGAATGAGTGGTAAAAAGTTCCCTATATATTACTGTGATTCCTCCCCTCTGCTCATCTGCCTGTCCGCACCATTGTTCGTATGGTGTAATACGGTGACTGCCCGTGTGTGCCTTCCATTGTTTGTGTAGGAAGTTTGAGATCTGTGCATAGCAAAAGAGTTCCGACTGAGGCATGTCCAGATCTTTAATATAATATGCTTGCTTAATATGCTAGGGTCTCAATTGCTATGGCGAAAATTAGGGGTGAGAGTGGACATCCCTGTCTGGTGCCTCTATTGATTTGGAAAGATTCTGAGTAAAATCCCTGCAGACGCACCTGGGCCTCTGAGGAGGAATATAGGGCATGTAGGGTATTAGTGAAGGTTTCTCCGAATCCCCAGCGTTTTAGGGTAGCAAAAATATAGGGCCAGTGGGCAGAATCGAAGGCCTTTTGGAGGTCTAGGGAGAGGAGACATCCCTGCCGTGGAGAGTCATTGTCCCAGTTTGAGTTGAGAAGGGATACTATGTGAATAACTCTGCGGATTTGGTCTGGGCCTTGTCTCCCAGGGATGAAGCCAACTTGGTCCTTATGGACGTATAGGCTGATGAAAGAGGACATGCGGTCTGCAAAGATCTTAGTCAGATTCTTCAGGTCATTATTTATGAGCGAAATCGGTCTGTAGTTACTCACTGAACTAGGGTCTTTCCCTGGTTTGGGGAGAACAGTAATATACGCTAAGTTACTGGTATTGTCCAGTGTTTCTCCTTGACGCAGTGCATTAAAGAAGCGTGCCAGATAGGAAGCAAGTGTCGTGGAGAACGTTTTGTAAAAAGGGATGGAGCAGGAGCAGATTGGGACTTTAGGTTTTTGATAACCGCGCATACCTCTTCCGACGAGATAGGTGCTTCTAATTTCAAGTGATGTCTGTCTTCTAATCTGGGAATCTGGATATTGTCCAGAAACTGGTCTACTGTGTTTTGGGAAGGGTGCTTGCCTCTGCTATACAATGCTTTGTAAAAGGAATGGAATTCTTCCATAATACGCTGTGGGTTCTGGGATAGAGTGCCACCCTTAATTTTAATTTTAGGAAGAACAAAGGTACGAACTTTCGGTGTGAGCTACCTGCGAGCATAGAACCTATTCTGTCTCCTTGGCAATAGAATCGGGCCCTATTCCAAAGCAACCATTTCTCTGCTTTTGTAGTTAAGGCCAAATTCAGGGCCGTTCGGGCTGAGTCAAATTGTTCCATAGGGACAGAACTGGGGTTTGCTTTGTGTTTTCTTGTTAGAGTAGAAAAGTCTTGTTCTAATTTTGTTATTTCGTTTCTCCTGGCCCTGTGTATTTGGGAAGCTATTTGAATGAGTTTTCCCCTGATAACAGCTTTATGAGCCGTCCAGAGGCAAGAAGGTGTAGTGTCAGGGACATAATTTGTGAGAAAGTAATTTTTGATTGCGCTTTCAATTTCTTTCGCTCTGATTGGGTCACTCAAGATGGATTTATTTAGTCTCCAGCGACAGGGTGACCGTCGGCCCGAGGGGTGCTGCAGAGTGGGGAAGACCATGGAGTGATCCGACCAGACCGAGTCTCTAATGTATGACTTGGAGGCCAGAGGAACCGTAGCTGTGGGAATGAATATGTGGTTAATCTGAGCAAAGGAACTGTGAGGACTAGAGTGTGTGTAATCTCGCATTGACGGGTTGACTTCTCTCAAGATTTCAATAAGGCCGTGATGAAAAATGAGTTTAGCAATACGTAAACTCTGTTTAGTGGGTCTGGTGAGGCGTCTGCCCGGAGGGCGGGATTTATCTAGACCCTGATCAAAAGCAGTATTAGAGTCGCCTCCAAGTATTACCGTACCTTCTAATAAGGATGTTAGGGTCTGCAGCATAGATTGAAAAAAGGGGAGTTGACCTTTGTTAGGGGCATAGTACGAAAGGAAAGAATAGGTATGGTTATCCACCTCTCCAATAATTAAAATGTACCTGCCCTCTGGGTCCTTATGTTCCAATTTAAGGGAAAATTTGCATTTGTGGGAGAAGAGAATGCCCACCCCTTTTGTTTTGTCATCTGCATTGGCTAGGAAGAAAGTGGGGAATTTAGAGTGTAGAAATGTCGGACAATAACGTTTCGGGAAGTGTGTTTCTTGTAGGAAGGCTACGTCAATTTTTTGGGAATGAAAAAATTGTAGGACTTTTCGCCTTTTAACCGGGGAGTTTAGGCCCTGAACATTGTGGGTCACAGTTTTCAGGGGGTGCAACTCTGGGGGGATATCAGCCATGGAGCAGAGGGGGGAACCACATCAGCACAACAAGGGCACCTACCTTTTCCGTTTCACTGGCTACGAAGCATTCATCTTGCAAGATGACGGCCTCCAACTTTACTGGTGAGAGTACAGGAGCTCCTCCCGAGTCGGTTGCTGCAAAAAACAATAGTTAGAAAGATACAGGTGGAAGGAAGAAAAGAGAGAGAGGAGAAAGCCGGGAAACAAGAGAGTTTCCCAGGGAGTGGAGGATATAGGGTCCTCCATCCTTAAGGTGAACCAAAGTGAGGATCCCCTCTATGAAGAGGGAATCAGTCCTGTCAAGAGAAGGGTGTAGAACCTCTTCTACAAGACAGGGGGGTGCATGAGCACCACTCCAGCCGCAAGGCCAATTCAAAAAACATCTAACTGGTTAAAGCGGGCCTAGTGTCCGCAAACATATTGAGCACCGATATAGATATTATCATAAAAGGGAAAAGAAAATTTAAAAAAGGGGGGTTAATAAAAACAAAAAACAGACCTAGAACTATAGCCTATACCAGATAAACTTCCCGAGTCCTATGAAGAAGGTAGCGAGGGTCGGGGGGAAAGGAATAGGTAGGGATGGGGGGATGGGAGAGGGTAGGGGAGGGAGGTGGTGAAAGGGCAGGGATGGGGAAGGGAGGATGGAGGGAAGGTGGAGAGGGGAGGGGGTTAGAGAGGGCGTTAAAGTCAGCGTACTCCAACTAGGTGAACAGGGGCAAGCAGAACTTGAAATGGAACCATTCCTTTCCCTCCACCCCCAACCCAGGCAAAGTATCAAGATCTGTGGAGTGGGTTAGAACCAAAATGAAGAGCCCTTAGGGGCGGGGATCACCTGGGTCCGACCGAACTGAGGCAAAATATATATACTGTATATATATATATAAAAGAGGGGGGGTACACACAAGTTCAATGTAGCCCAGGTAGATCAAAGAGGAGACTGAGCTGTCCCTGGAGGTCCAGGAGATCTGAGCATCTCAGGGTGGAGGTGTTTCCTTGGACTTCTTGGATCTGGTGGTTTCCCAGACCGGCTGTAGAGGGCTAGTAGGTAGCTGTCTTTTCGATGAGTTGTGAGCCTGTCCAGAAGGCTGGAGATTTGGGTCTTGTCTGAGGAGTCCTAGTTTCAGTAGAAGATTTTCTCCCTCCTGTATGGATGCAAACGTGTAGGGTTTGCCCTTGTAGATGAGCTTGAATTGAAATGGGAAGAGCCACCAATATTTGATTTCCTTTTCTATCAAGATGTTGAGCAGTGGTTTGAGGGCTCTTCTCTTTTGAATGGTGGATGGAGACAAATCGGCGAAGACTTGGAGCTCATGTCCCTGAAATGATAGCTTAGATAAGGCTTGGGATTTGCGCATCACCTCTTCTTTGACAGCATAAAAATGTGGTTTCACCACAACGTCCCTTGGGAGAACCTCAGACCTCGGCGGGCACGGTCAAGCTCGGTCAAGCTCCAACCTGTGAAGAGGGATAAGTTCCTTAATGAAGGAGCGAATGGTGTCAGGGACATCTTTGTAGGATTCTGGAAGGCCTTGGACCCTAAAGTTGTAGCGCCTGTTTCTGTTCTCGAGGTCATCGATTTTAGCATGCACTGTCTCGAGTTGATCTTGAAGGGTCTGGATACAGCTAGTATTTTGATTTGTTCTTGCAATGGTAGTTTCAAGATGTGATGTGTTGATCTGCTTTGATGTCGTTTGTGATCTTAGTGGCTGTATTTTGAAGGCCCCTGTCCAGGAGCTCAGCAAATTTAGAAAACATATCAGCCATGGATACAGGCAGAACTAAGCTCGAATTCCCGGGCTGTAGTAGCTGCGTTGCTGGGGGATGTGGCTTCCATGGGGGAGAGACCGAGTTCTTCCAGGGTCTGATCCAGCAGGGATTCTGTAGATGCAAGGGAGATAGGGCCCAGGGAAGCTGTACTCACAGTGAAGCCGGGTAGTTATGGATGAGATAGAGCTGCGTTCTAAGTGCCTGTCAGGCGATCCAGGGCTGTGTGAGGTGGAGCGGCCGCCATTTTGGGACTCACGGCCCGCTCGTTCTCGAGCTCAAATGAGTGTTTGAGGCTTCTCCTCACTGTCCCCGAGTGCATAGGGGGGGTCCGCGGGGTGTCCGCTACCTGCGGGGGGGGGTGATGTGTGCAGAGAGCGGGGGTTCTCGAAGTGCTGGCGGCCTCAGATGGCTGGAGTGGGATGGAGCTCACTGACTAGACATCCATGTCAGGAGCTGCCGTGTATGTGCCTCCTTTGCACAAATCTTATTTCCCCATTCCTCCTCCCCCTAAATTTTAGTATACCCCCAAAATTCCCCTCCTAGTACAATACTTACTTTCTGCTGCCCCCCAAATCCCCCTTTCCAACACAAATCCCCTCCCCCAATTTCCTTGTGGTGCCCCAGCACCTCACATGATACCACAGTGCCCAGGGCAGCTTCCCCTCCTTCCCACCCCTGGTCTCTGCCCTGAATACAATTCCCCTATTCTACTGAAAAAAGGACAATTTTTTTTTTGTATGCTCTTTTAAAGTACTAATTCCTTCTCATCTCTTTAAACTGTTGCCAGTAAGTTACCTGAAATTTCTCTAAAGGAGCCCTGGATAGCAGTAGGTATGGTCCAAACACTCCCCCAGTTCGGTTTGCACCAGAATATGTGAACAGGCAAAAAGTTCTAATGAACATGTGTACCCTATTAAAGTCTATGGGACAGGAACATGAAAAATCAAATTTGCTAATTTTAAAGGCTTATATGCAAGTTATTGCCATAAAAAGTATATGGGGATCCGGGTCCTGCCCCAGGGGACATGTATCAATGCAAAAAAAGTTTTTAAAACCACAGTTTTTTTCAGGAGCAGTGATTTTAATAATGCTTAACCACTTACCCACTGGGCACTTCCCCCTTCCTAACCAGAGCAATTTTCAGCTTTCAGTGCTCTCACACTTTGAATGACAATTAGTCAGCCATGCAACACTGTACCCATTTGAAATGTTTGTCTTTTTTATCACACAAATAGAGCTTTATTTTGGTGGTATTTAATCACAGCTGGGTTTTTTATTTTTTGCATATAAATCAAAAAAGACTGAAAATTCGGTAAAAAAAAAAAAAAAATTCTTTGTTTCTGTTAAAATTTATTGCAGAGTATTGGCGAGTATTGGCAGAGTATTGGCAGAGTATTGTGAGTATTGGTGAGTATTGGCAGAGTATTGCATAGTATTGCAGAGTTCAGAGTATTGCAGAGTATTGCAGAGTATTGCAGAGTATTGCATAGTATTGCAGAGTATTGCAGAGTATTGCATAGTTTTGCAGAGTATTGCATTGTATTGCAGAGTATTGCAGAGTATTGCATAGTATGGCAGAGCATGGCAGAGTATGGGCACTGAGCAGCGCTGTGTGCTGGATCTGTAGTGCCCACAGCGCTGCAAACGATCTCTCCCTCTCTCCTCTCACAAGGTACCGATTGGTACAGAGAGGGGAGGGAGGAACCGGCGTCATGAAATCACGTCCATGGACGCCCACCCAGAATAAGCCGACTGTGCTGTAGCCATCTTTCGGCTATGGCCCGGTCAGCATGTGGTTAAAGTGAAACCATAAAAATGAAATATTCCTTTAAATATCATGCCTGGGGGGTCCCCTTAGTTCACCTTTGCATCTGTGCGATGTGTAGAACAGTGCCACAACAAAATGACATTTCAAAAGGAAAAAAATGTAATTTAAACTTGCTCGTGTCTGTATTGTATTGCCGACTCACAGCAATATATCTTATCTGAGCATGCAGCCTGGAGGTCAGGATGGGGGGAACGAGCGAGCACTCCCCCTGAACCATGCCATGACACATGCCCTCAACATGGGGAGGGTGATTTGGGGTCCCCTCCAAAGCACCCTGTACCCATGTTGATGGGGACAAGAGTCTCTTCCCGACAACCCTGGCTATTGGTTGTCTGGGTCTGCGGGCGGGGGGCTTATCGGAATCTGGAAGCCCCCTTAAATAAGGGGGCCCCCAGATCCCGCCCCCCCATGTCAATAGGTATCGGGGACATTGTACCCCTACCCATTCACCAAAAAAAGTGAAAACCACAATAGACAGTTTTTGACAATTCCTTTATTAACCACTTGCCACCCACCCACCATATAGCAATATGATGTCAGCAAAGTGGTTCTGTTATCCTGACAGGACGTCATATGACATGAACAAGATAACAAGCCAGCGCGAGCCCGTGGGGGTGCGCAGCGTGGCGATCTGAGGTGCTGTGTGTCAGTCTGACATACCACGTCTCTAATCGTGGTATGGAGCCTCTGACAGGGGCTTCTTACCACGTGATCATCTGCGACCAATCACAGCTGATCATCGCGTGAACCAGGAAGTGCCGGTAAATGGCTTTTCTCGGTTCACGCTGACAGGGATAGCGACTATCTGAATTGTATCACCAGATGTAGCGACAGTGGAACTTGCGGACAAGTTAGCCTGGCTGTGTGTCCAAGGAAGTTTAGTGACAGGCAAAGGTAGGGGTAATTCAGAGGACTTAAAATAAATAAAATGGTGCTGTGCTAATCCTAGCAGGAACACAAATGATATTATTGGAATGCTCCTAGTAGATACGATGGAACACAATAAAAATAAAAGTAAATCTTAAATAACTAAATACACCAATAATAAATAAATAATAGTGGTCTCTTATATATAAAAGGATCGGCCACTAAAAGAAAATGAAAAATCAGTGAATTATAAAGTACACTAGTGCTATAATAATAACAGTGACTCTATGTAGCAAAGTAACAATAAATGCCAAAATAGTAGTAATAGATGTAGCAATTGCAACTCCTGTATACCGTGCAAATAAAAATCCAATGTATAAGTGAATTCCACCGTGTAGCATACATGCAACACTAATAGTGACTATGTGCAAAACAATATAAAAGATCAAAATAAAAAACAACATCCACGTGACACTTGAAGTAAACAATTCAAAAAAAGTCCTCCTTCATAAAGTGACAACAGCTTCCTAGCATGCAACTCTGCAGTGAAGTGCACTGCATACATGCAACACTAAAAGTGTCTATGTGCAAAACAATATAAAAGTAGAAAAAAAAAAAAAAAAACAACATCCACATGACACTTGAAGTAAGCAGTTCAATCAAAGCGTTTCAGCAAAAAAAATGTCCTCCTTCATAAAGTGACAACAGCTTCCTAGCATGCAAATCTGCAGTGAAGTGCTCAAATGTGACTCAATAATGCTCCTCTTCGTGTTCACACACACACTAGTGGGTAGTAGCCCCTTACCTTAAGGTAATGGGGTAACAGAAAATGACCAGTACTGGGAGTGCCATCCTTTATATTCCTCTTCAATCCTCACGGTCCTAGTCTTGCAGAATATTCCCTCAGATGATAAGGGGGCACGGAAATAGAAAAAGGAAGGTCCCACAATAGTATAGTATTGTTTGGCTAAAACTTCACTTTTCTCCTAAAATCTGTTGCAATTAATGTGCTTAGATCTCTCTCCCGGTCACCATTGTAACAGAATTAGTCCTTCCCCAAGTCTAAGTAGTAGCTTTTTTGTAGAGATAGAGTGTGAAGCATTCAAACTTCTGTCAGCTATCTACGTATATCTGTTGATGGGGTGGTTTCCAGAGGACTTGACTTCTGAGGACTTAGAGGAAGTTTCCATTTCCAAACAGGGCTCAAGGCTACGAGATAACGGATAAGCTCGGTTGGAGGAGAGGGTTCAGGCTGTGACAATTGGCTGGTGAGGTGACCTCTAGAGAATTCAATAGACTTGTCAGCGTCTTTTGTTATAACAGAGTCAAATAAAGGCACATGGTTAAGTAAACTGTAGTCAAATTTGGAAACGTTGTCATGCTCAGGATCTGAATAGGATTGGAATATAGGCACGTGACTGGTACTGGCCACACAAGAGTTATACATGGGCAACTCATCAGCAGTTTTAATGCAATTCTGGATGCAGGTCTTGGACCAGGACCCAATCTCCTCTGCAGCCCAGTCTATGTGCGGATTGTGAAGCTTAAGCCAGGGATACCCCAAGATAAGGGGATAAGCAGGAGAAGAAATCAGGTAGAAGTGGATTGTCTCCCTGTGAAGTTCCCGAATGGTCAGGGTAATAGGTACCATACACAAGGTCAGCAGACCCATGGACAAGGGAGAATTATCAACAGCTAAGACTGAGAAGGGTCTGTGTACCTTAGTCACTTGAATCTGTAGACTGTGTGCTAAATCCCTATCAATGAAATTGCTAGCAGCACCAGAATCAATGAAAGTGGAGAGTTGGTGAGAAAACTTGGCAGAACTAAGTTGTGCAGGAACAAATAAGCCATCTCCGAGGGAAACAGACACATTAGGGTCTACAAAAGCAGACCCCACCTGCACTAGACTCTTTGCATCTCTTGGGTTTCTCAACAGCTAGCGACAAAGTGGCCATGGTTGCTACAATATAAGTAGAGACCCTGAGATCTCCTTCTTTTCCCAAGAGGATAAATGGGTAACGCCAATTTGCATGGGCTCATCCTCCTGGGGAGGCTGAGAGAGCTCAGGAAATGAAGAAAAGGTGGGCAGCATACTGGGTGCAAAGAAACAAACCTCTCTGTACGCCTTTCCCGTAAACGCCTGTCAATACGGATGGCTACTTGCATGGCTTCATTCAATGACTTCGGTTTAGGGCAGTGAACTAAGGAGTCTTTGATGGAGTCTGATAAGCCTAACCTGAACTGGCTTCTTAGAGCATAGTCATTCCTCCCTGAGTCAGGTGCCCAGTGGCGGAAATCAGAACAGTATTGTTCAGCGGTGCGTTTATCCTGACGTAGTGACCTAAGGTTAGCTTCAGCTGAATAGGCACAGTCATCAGGATCATCATACAGTAAACCCTAATGCCGTGTACATATGGGCAGACTTTTCGACCGTACTGGTTCGACGGGACGAATCCGTCAGACAATGCGAATGTGTGTGGGCTTCATCGGACCTGCAGCTGACTTTTTCAGTTGAAAATCAGACGGACTTTACATTTGGAACATGTTTCAAATCTTTCCGATGAACTCGAGTGTGGTCGAAAAAACTGCTCGTCTGTATGCTAGTCCGACGGACGAAAACCGATGCTAGGGCAGCTATTGGCTACTGGCTATCAATTTACTTATTTCATCACGTACAAATCTGTCGGATCTTGGTGTGATCGTGTGTAGGCAAGTCTGTTCATTCGAAAGTCTGTCGGAAGTCCGTCAAAAGTCTGTCAAAGGTCCGTCAGGAAAGACCGTCGGACCTTTGATGCTGAAAAGTCCGCCCGTGTGTACACGGCATAGGGATTTGAAAAAGGCTTCAACTGACCCTCTGACTGGGTCATCTGTGGGGACACTAAACGCCCAAGACTGGGGATCCCCCTGCAACCAGTTAATAATCAGGCTGATCCGCTGTGCTTCAGAACCAGAGGAGTGTGGCTTGAGCTTAAGGTATAGCATACAGCTATCTTTAATGTCAGAAAACATATGGGGGTCACCAGAAAAACAGTCAGGTTTATTAACTTTGGGCTCTGACTCCTCCATTACTGCTGGAGGTGCGTTTACACGCACAGACAGTTTGTGGACTTGCACATGTCAGTTTTCAAATTTCCTCAGCAAATAAACGGGCTGGTGCAGAGTCCAACTTGACAGAAAATTTTTGTTAAAGGCTTGTGATAATGTCACACTAGGGCAGACGCAAACAGAGCAAACAACAGACTACTTGCAGTTTAGCAGACAGATAGCATGGTTCTATCACAGTACAGGTAAAAGGCAGGCTGAGTTTAGGGAATAATCCATACCTCCCAACTGTCCCTGATTTCGAGGGACTGTCCCTGATTTGGAGCAATGTCCCTCTGTCCCTCATTCCTCCTCATTTAACCCTCATTTTGGTCTGATCTATATAGTTATATATAAAATGCACTGTTTCCCAGTGCTAAACCTTTCATCTAATTTCTAAATTGCTGCATTTGCACATTTTAAAAGCCAATATAAAGGAATAGTAGTGGTAAAAAAAAAGCACTTGTGGATTTAATTAACCTTTTTTGGAGTTAATTCTCGTTTAAGGGGGTGTGTCCTATGCCTACATACATTTGCTAGTAGGTGTCCCTCATTCCCATCTCAAAATGCTGGGAGGTATGATAATCCAATATCCGATCCGGGTCATACACAGGGAAATGCAGCAGCAAAGCAGGGAAGACAAACGGGAGACTTGATCAAGAACAATGCAGGTAACTCTGTCTCTATCACAGGCAAGGGATAGAGTGTTCGGTTTGCTTATATCAGATGACTGACCAGATCAATCACCTTCCAGGTGAACACAGACAGGGGGAATGGAGCAGCCAACAGCCAGATACTGGAACTGAGCACTTAAGTGATCCTGACACCAAGAGACAGCAGTCACCTGGAGGTCTCCCATGGAGGCAGAGCTGTTTTATTTTTTACTCTTTTTCGGGTCCATCGGGTGGCGTGATTTTAATAAAGGGATTGTCAAAAACTGTCTGTTGTGGTTTTTACTTTTGGACACTTTTTTTGGTGAATAGGTAGGGGTACAATGTACCCCTACCCATTCACATGGGAGGGGCGGGATCTGGTTGGTCCCCTTGTTAAAGGGGGCTTCCAGATTCCGATAAGCCCCCACCCACAGACCCCGACAACCAATGGCAAGGGTTGTCAGGAAGAGGATCTTGTCCCCGTCAAAATGGGGACAAGGTGCTTTGGAGGGAACCTCAAAGCACTCTCCCCATTTTGAGGGCAAGTGGCCTGGTATGGTTCTGGGGGGGCGCCCGCTCGTCCTTCCCTTTCCTGGCCTGCCAGACTGCTCAGATAAGGGTCTGGAGTGGATTTTGGGGGGACCCCACGGCAATTTTTAAAAAAAAAATTGTCATGAAGTTCCCCTTAAAATCTATACCAGACCCAAAGGGGTTGGTATGGATTTTGGGGGGACCCCACACCGTTTTTTTTCTAATTCTGTCATAGGGTTCCCCTTAACCACTTCAATACACTGTATTATGTACTCTGCGCTGCACTATATACCCTGCACTGTATTATATATACTACACTGACTGCACTATATATTCTCCACTGTATTTTATATATATATGTACTACACTGACTGCACTATATACTCTATATTAGGGATGAGCCGAACACCCCCCGGTTCGGTTCGCACCAGAACCCGCGAACGGACCGAAAGTTCGCACGAACGTTAGAACCCCATTGACGTCTATGGGACTCGAACGTTCGAAATCAAAAGTGCTCATTTTAAAGGCTAATTTGCATGGTATTGTCCTAAAAAGGGTTTGGGGACCCGGGTCCTACCCCAGGGGACATGTATCAATGCAAAAAAAACTTTTAAAAACGGCCGTTTTTTCGGGAGCAGTGATTTTAATGATGCTTAAAGTAAAAAAAAAAAAGTGAAATATTCCTTTAAATATCGTACCTGGGGGGTGTCTATAGTATGCCTGTAAAGTGACGCGTGTTTCCCATGTTTAGAACAGTCCCTGCACCAAATGTCATTTTTAAAGGAAAAAATCTCATTTAAAACTGCTTGCGGGTTTAATGTCATGTCGGGTCATGGCAATATGGATGAAAATCAGTGAGACAAACGGCATGGGTACCCCCCAGTCCATTACCAGTCCCTTTGGGTTTTGTATGGATATTAAGGGGAACCCCGCACCCAAATTAAAATAAGGAAAGGTGTGGGGCCACCAGGCCCTATATACTCTGAACAGCAGTATACAGGCGGTGCAAACAAGACAGGGACTGTAGGTTTGTTGTTAAGTAGAATCTGTTTGTAATTTTGAACATTTTTAACGTGTTTAGCTCCAGCCAAAAAATCTTTTCTAAGCTTTTTGGAAAACATAGGGAAGGGTTATCACCCCTGTGACATTTGTTTTGCTGTCTTTCCTCCTCTTCAGAAGATTTCACCTCACTTTTTTGTCCCAATGAAAAATGTTTTTTGAAAATTTGGGTTTTTTTGTGGAACAAGGATTGGAAAGCATCAGTGGAAAGGAGAACTTGTTTTCCCATATTAACTCTTACAGGAGAGAATTTCCCTTCCTAGGGGTAGATTTCATCTCACTTCCTGTTGTCTCCTTCCGTTTGCAAGTAGGAGTCGTTTGTAAGTTAGATGTTTGAAAGTAGGGTCCTGCCCTATATACTCAGCAGAAATTTGGGCCTTAGGTGTTGCTGTGGCCACAACACTGTAAGCCCTCACAGGGCCCTGCTGTGAAATATTAGATCAAGAATTGTAATTACATGCCCCTGTTGAACAGGAGCTGAAAAATTAGGCCTTAGGCACTGGTGCTGGTGCCACAACACTGCAACCCCTCACAGACACTCTAGTTGGAACACAGGAACGAGCCCTGCTGCAAATTATTGCTTCAAAAATTGTAATTACACGCCCCTGTTAGACAGGGGCAGAAAAATTGGGCCTTAGGCACTGGTGCTGGTGCCACAACACTGCAACCCCTCACAGACACTCTAGTTGGAACGCAGGAACGAGCCCTGCTGCAAAGTATTGCATCAAAAATTGTAATTACACGCCCCTGTTAGACAGGGGCAGAAAAATTGGGCCTTAGGCACTGGTGCTGGTGCCACAACACTGCAACCCCTCACAGACACTCTAGTTGGAACGCAGGAACGAGCCCTGCTGCAAAGTATTGCATCAAAAATTGTAATTACACGCCCCTGTTAGACAGGGGCAGAAAAATTGGGCCCTAGGCACTGGTGCTGGTGCCACAACACTGCAACCCCTCACAGACACTCTAGTTGGAATGCAGGAACGAGCCCTGCTGCAAAGTATTACATCAAAAATTGTAATTACACGCCCCTGTTAAACAGGGGCTGAAAAATTGTGCCTTAGGCACTGGTGGTGGCGCCCAGAACCAAAAATGTTCTTACAAGCTATCAGCGTGATGATTGAGGAGGAAGAGGATAATTACTCAGGGATAGTCACTCAGCATCAGCATAGGCAGTCTTTGAAGGGATCTGAGATTTCAAAAAAAATTATTCGGTTACATCAGCATCAGGTGCTTGGTAGCTGGTGGTGATCCAAGACTCATTCATTTTTATGAAGGTCAGCTGATCGACCGAGTCGGTGGACAGACGCACCCTGTGATCGGTTACCACGCCTCCAGCAGCACTGAATGTGCGTTCCGAAAGAACGCTGGATGCAGGACAGGCCAGTAGCTCAATTGCATACTGTGCAAGCTCTGGCCAGTGATCCATCCTCAAGACCCAGTAACCCAGAGGATTTTCGGTGGGAAAGGTGTCCAAGTCTGATCTTGCCCCTAGGTATTCCTGCACCATGTAAAACAGACGCTGGCGATGGTTGCTGGAACCGATCATACCTTGGGGCTGCGGACCAAAAAATTGTCTGAACGCATCGGTCAGACGGCCACCTTCTCCACCGCTCCTTCTTTGACTGACCGAAGCCTCAGCAACACGTTGTCCAGAAACAGGAGTTTGTAACCTCCCAGTCTCTGGGAACGCGTTGCACAGACCTTTCTGCAAGGCCTCCCGAAGATGTTTCATCCTCTGCTCCCTCTGCGATGGCAAGATAAGGTCCGCAACCTTACCCTTGTAACGTGGATCAAGGAGGGTTGCCAGCCAGTATTGGTCCTTCTCCTTGATACCACGAATACGAGGATCCTTACGCAGGCTTTGCAGGATCAGGGAGGCCATGCAGCGTAGGTTTGCTGAGGCATTCGGTCCGGAGTCCTCTGGGTCACTAAGAACGACATGGTCCGCAGCCACCTCCTCCCAGCCACGTACAAGTCCATGTGTTTCTTGGGACTGATCCCTTAAAGACTGCTGCTGATGCTGAGTGCCAGGCTCCACCTCCATACTGACACAATCTTCCTCCTCCTCCTCTTCCTCCTCGTCCTCTTCCTGTGTGATCGGCGGGCACGCAGGAACACTGTCTGGATAAAGGGGGCCTTGAGAGCTAAGGAAGTCCTCCTCTTCCTGCCTCTGTTCTGCCTCAAGTGCCCTATCCATTATTCCACGCAGCGTGTGCTCCAACAGATGGACAAGGGGGACAGTGTCACTGATGCATGCACTGTCACTGCTCACCATCCTCGTGGCCTCCTCGAATGGTGACAGGACAGTGCATGCATCCCTGATCATGGCCCACTGGCGTGGGGAAAAAAAACCAAGCTCCCCTGACCCTGTCCTGGTGCCATAGTCGCACAGGTACTCATTGATGGCCCTCTGCTGCGTGTGCAGCCGCTGCAGCATGGCCAACGTTGAGTTCCACCTGGTGGGCATGTCACAGATTAGGCGGTTCTTGGGCAGGTTAAACTCCTTTTGGAGGTCCGTCAGCCGAGCACTGGCATTATATGACCGGCGGAAATGCACACAGACTTTCCTGGCCTGCCTCAGGACATCCTGTAAGCCCGGGTACCTGCCCAAGAACCGCTGCACCACCAAGTTAAGGACGTGAGCCAAACAGGGCACATGGGTCATTTGTCCCTGTCGGAGGGCAGAGAGGAGGTTGGTGCCATTGTCGCAAACCACCATTCCTGCCTTAAGTTGGCGTGGCGTCAACCACCTCTGAACCTGCCCCTGCAGAGCTGACAGAACCTCTGCCCCAGTGTGGCTCCTGTCCCCCAAGCACACCAGCTCAAGCACCGCATGGCATCTTTTGGCCTGCGTACTTGCGTAGCCCCTTGAACGCCTACGGAGCACCGCTGGTTCCGAGGAAGAGGCCATGGAGGAAGAAGAAGAGGAGGGGGTGGAGGAGAGAGGTGTGTCACAATCAGCATTTTGGAGGCGTGGTGGCGGAACAACCTCCAACACTACTGCACCTTGTCCTGCATCCTTCCCAGCTGCCAGCAGAGTCACCCAATGCGCCGTGAAACTTAGGTAACGTCCCTGTCCATGCCTGCTGGACCATGAGTCAGCGGTAATATGCACCTTACCGCTGACCGCCCTGTCCAGCGAGGCATGGACATTGCCTTCCACATGCCGGTAGAGAGCCGGAATCGCCTTCCGTGAGAAAAAGTGGCGTTTGGGTACCTGCCACTGAGGAACCGCACATTCCACAAACTCACGGAAGGGGGCAGAGTCTACCAACTGAAAAGGCAGCAGTTGAAGTGCTAGCAATTTTGCCAAGCTAGCATTCAACCGCTGGGCATGTGGATGGCTGGGAGCAAACTTCTTTCGGCGGTGCAGCAGCTGGGGCAGGGAAATTTGCCTGGTACAATCTGACGTCGGTGTACCAAAAGCAGATTGCCCACAAGTACTTGGCTGTGACACACCTAATTCTACACCTTCATTCCTCTCACTGCAGGTCTCAGAGAGGACTGAAGGTCTAGTGGGGTTGGAAATCTCAGCTGATGAGGAGCAAGGAGAGATCCTCTTTGTTCTTTGGTGTGGGTCTTTTAGATACGCTTGCCAACGAACTGCATGGCAGGTCAACATATGTCTGGTCAAGCATGTGGTACCCAAGCGGGAGATATTTTGGCCACGCGAGATACGCTTGAGACACATGTTGCAAATAGCAGCGGTGCGATCTGATGCACTCGTCTCAAAAAAGGCCCACACCAAAGAACTTTTTGAATAACGCGCAGAGACTGCAGCGCCCTGCACATGTGGAGCTTTGGGGTGTGATGCAGTCAATGTGCTGCCCTTAGGCTGGCCCCTGGAGGGCATCCTGCCTCGTTGGTGATGTGCTGCCGCCTCCTCCTCCTCCTCCTCCTCCTCCTCCTCCTCCTCTCTCCTATCAGGCACCCACGTTGAGTCAGTGACCTCATCATCCCCTCCCTCCTCATCACTGGAGCAAACCTGGCAGTATGCTGCAGCAGGGGGAGCATGACTGCCAGATTGCTGTCCTTCTTGGGCACCCCCTCTGTCCGCGCTCATGTTACTGCCTTCATCGAGCTCAGTATCGTCATCAGAGCCTTCCAAACGCTGGGCATCCTCCTGGAGCATGTACCCAACACTGTGGTCAAACAGTTCGAGGGAATCCTCATGAGGACATGGTGGAGCTAGGGAAGGAGTCACTGATGACATTGAGCTGAGGGAAGAGGCCGCTGCTTTGCCAGACAAAGCACCCTGGGCATGGGTGAGAGAGGATGAGGAGGATGAGGACGGCTTGGTCATCCACTCGACCAAGTCTTCCGCATGTTGCGGCTCAACATGGCCAGCTGCCGAAAAAAAGGCCAAGCGTGTCCCATGGCCACGTGCTGATGAGGATGCACCGTCTCCACGACCAGCACTAGACACAGAGCCTGCTTGCCCTCTCTTATTGGCTTGTGACTGTCTGCCTCTCCTTCTTGGCCTTCCAGACATACTAATGGCCTGTAGCTGCACTAAGCTGGGATAGAACACCTGTAATTTTCTTCAAGTAGCTTTATATACTGTAACCAGACAAGCCTGCCTGTCAGTAGGAAGATAACAGGAACGGATCTAGCTGAACACTGTGAGCAGGACGCACTGTACTAAATGTAAATAGTCTAGCTGCCTGACCGTGGTACTAATAGGATCAAATAGAACACCTGTAATTTTCTTCAGGTAGCTTTATATACTGTAACCAGACAAGCCTGCCTGTCAGTAGGAAGATAACAGGAACGGATCTAGCTGTACACTGTGAGCAGGACGCACTGTACTAAATGTAAATAGTCTAGCTGCCTGACCGTGGTACTAATAGGATCAAATAGAACACCTTGAATTTTCTTCAGGTAGCTTTATATACTGTAACCAGACAAGCCTGCCTGTCAGTAGGAAGATAACAGGAACGGATCTAGCTGTACACTGTGAGCAGGACGCACTGTACTAAATGTAAATAGTCTAGCTGCCTGACCGTGGTACTAATAGGATCAAATAGAACACCTGTAATTTTCTTCAGGTAGCTTTATATACTGTAACCAGACAAGCCTGCCTGTCAGTAGGAAGATAACAGGAACGGATCTAGCTGAACACTGTGAGCAGGACGCACTGTACTAAATGTAAATAGTCTAGCTGCCTGACCGTGGTACTAATAGGATCAAATAGAACACCTGTAATTTTCTTCAGGTAGCTTTATATACTGTAACCAGACAAGCCTGCCGGTCAGTAGGAATTTAACAGGAACGGATCTAGCTGAACACTGTGAGCAGGACGCACTGCACTAAATGTAAATTGCAGGAACGGATCTAGCTGAACACTGTGAGCAGGACGCACTGCACTAAATGTAAATAGTCTAGAAGATAACAGGAACGGATCTAGCTGAACACTGTGAGCAGGACGCACTGCACTAAATGTAAATAGCAGGAACGGATCTAGCTGAACACTGTGAGCAGGACGCACTGCACTAAATGTAAATAGCAGGAACGGATCTAGCTGAACACTGTGAGCAGGACGCACTGCACTAAATGTAAATAGCAGGAACGGATCTAGCTGAACACTGTGAGCAGGACGCACTGCACTAAATGTAAATTGCAGGAACGGATCTAGCTGAACACTGTGAGCAGGACGCACTGCACTAAATGTAAATAGTCTAGAAGATAACAGGAACGGATCTAGCTGAACACTGTGAGCAGGACGCACTGCACTAAATGTAAATAGCAGGAACGGATCTAGCTGAACACTGTGAGCAGGACGCACTGCATTAAATGTAAATAGTCTAGATAGAAGATAACAGGAACGGATCTAGCTAAACTGAATACAGTGTATATATATATATGCAACACCTGGGATGCATATATATACACAATACACTGTAAGTGCAGCTAACTGACTGACTGTTCTGCCTAATCTATCTAACTCAAATCAAATGACACTGTCTCTCTCTCTCTCTATCTCTCAGCACACCGGAACACACACTACACAGGGCCGCCGTGCAGGCGGCCTTATATAGTGTGGGGTGTGTACTAAATCCCCTGAGCCATAATTGGCCAAAGCCACCCTGGCTTTGGCCAATTACAGCTCTCTCTACTGACAGTGCTGTGATTGGCCAAGCATGCGGGTCATAGTGCATGCTTGGCCAATCATCAGCCAGCAATGCACTGCGATGCCGCAGTGAATTATGGGCCGTGACGCGCCACACGAATTTAGCGCGAACGGCCCATAACGTTCGCAATTCGGCGAACGATCGAACAGCCGATGTTCGAGTCGAACATGGGTTCGACTCGAACACGAAGCTCATCCCTACTCTATATATATATATACTATATGCAATGTATTATATATACTATATGGACTGCACTATATACTCTGAACTGTATTATATATACTATATGGACTGCACTATATACACTGAACTGTATTATATATACTATACGGACTGCACTATATACTCTCAACTGCATTATATATACTATACGGACTCCACTGTATACTCTCAACTGCATTATATATACTATATGAACTGCATTATACACTCTGAGCTGAATTATATATATATATATATATATATATATATATATATATACTATACGAACTACACTATATAATCTAAACTGCATTATATATACACTATACAGACTGCACTATATACTCTGAACTGCATCATATATACTATACAGACTGCACTATTTACTCTGAACTGCATTTTATATACTGAACAGACTGCACTATATACTCTGAACTGCATTATATATACTAGACTGACTGCACTATATACTCTGAACTGTATAATACTGTATATATACTACACTAACTGCACTATATACTCTGAAATGTATAATATCTACTACATGAACTGCACTATATGAACTATATACTACTACACTGACTGACTGTACACTACACTACCTGCCTGATCTCCATTCATTCACTATATACGGCCGCCGTGTAAGCAGCAGCCTTATATAGTGTGGGGCATGGACTTAGCCCATAAGCCATGATTAGCCAAAGGCACCCTCCCTTTGGCCAATCATAGCTCTCACAGCACATGGTACTGTGATTGGCCAAAGCATGCAGGTCAGGTGCATGATTTAGCCAATCAGCAGCCGTCAATGCACTGCGATCTCACAGTGCATTATGGAGCACTCTGCATCTCTCAAATTTGCCACGAACGCCCCATATGTTCATTTGTTCTGTATTACATTTGACTCGAACATCGGGACCATCCCTAGATGGCAGTAAAAACATGCTGTTCTGACCACAAGTTGTGTCTAAATATATGAACCAATATCCAGACATGTATCCGACATTGTCTATCTTCTGTAATTTCTCTTTAATAAATTAAATGGTATTTTCTGTGGCTGCAATGTAAAATGGGCTGATCTTTACGACTCCTTCTACATGACCCTTGTTGGAAAAAAACATATACAATAGTGTTATACTCACAATATTGGAATAACATCAAGCTTATGAAGTAAACTACTCAAGCAGGTGAGACAGGTCACTCATCTAATGCCCCATGGTGGAAAAGCTTATGCGTTTCGGGGGACAAACGCCCTTCCTCAGATCTAGTCAAACCATATAACGAGCCACTATTTGAGCATCTGCACACTGAGAACACACCCCACTTAACAAACAGTTGGGTGGAGACAACCTTGACCCTCTCATCAGTGCCTTGGTACACTGACCGAACGTCTTCTCTTCATCTTCTTCTCTTCTTCATCTTCTTCTCTTCTTCATCTTCTTCTCTGGGCCGCTCTGCATTCTTGCTGGCGTGGTGGGAGGCTCCCGCTGTGTGACACCTCTCCTCTTCTGATGGTTCTTAAATAATGGGGGGGCACCCGGGTGACCCCGCCCCCCTCTGATGCACGGTGACTTGACGGGACTTCCCTGTGACGTCACGGAGAATGCCACAGGGAAGTCCCGTCATGTCCCATGCGTCAGAGGGGGGCAGGGTCACCGGGTGGCCCCACCCCCCATTATTTAAGAACCATCAGAAGAGGAGACACGTCACATAGCGGGAGCCTCCCACCATGCCAGCATGGATGCGGAGCGGCCCAGAGAAGAAGATGAAGAAGAGAAGAAGATGAAGAAGAGAAGAAGATGAAGAGAAGAGCGGGAGCCTCCCCCCATGCCATGGGTGCGGAGCGGCCCGAGGAGAAGAAGATAGAAGATGCCTCAGAGGAGATGCTGGACGAGAACACCGGAGGAAGAACCAGAAGAGCCAGAAGAACCAGAAGAAGAAGAAGATGAAGGAAGATAGAAGAAAGAAGAAGCATTTAAATAAAGGAATTGTCAAAAACTGTCTCTTGTTATTTTTAACAATTTTGACAGTTTTCTAGTGAAATGGTACCATTTCACACGGGGGGGCGGGATCTGGGGGTCCCCTTGTTAAAGGGAGCTTCCAGATTCTGATAAGCCCCCCGCCCGCAGACCCCCACAACCACCGGCCAGGGTTGTGGGGATGAGGCCCTTGTCCTCATCAACATGGGGACAATGTGTTTTGGGGGCTACCCCAAAGCACCCTCCCAATGTTGAGGACATGTGGCCGGGTACGGTTCAGGAGGGGGGTGCTCTCTCGTCCCCCACTCTTTTCCTGCGGCCTGCCAGGTTGCGTGCTCGGATAAGGGTCTGGTATGGATTTTTGGGGGGACCCCACGCCGTTTTTTTTTTAAATTTTGGCGCGGGGTTCCCCTTAAAATCCATACCAGACCTGAAGGGTCTGGTATGGAATTTAGGGAGACCCCCACGTCATTTTTTTAAATTTTGGCCGGGGTTCCCCTTAAAGCGGAGCTGCAGCTGCTGACTTTTAAAACATGGACACTTACCTGTCCAGGGCGCCCGCGATGTCGGCACCTGAGGCCGAACCGTCTCTCGGTCCTCGGGTGCTGCCGCCTCCATCTTCGGTAAGGGAATCAGGAAGTGAAGCCGTGCGGCTTCACTTCCCGGTTCCCAACTGCGCATGCGCGAGTCGTGCAGCGCAATACGGCTGGTCCCTGCTGTCTCTGGGACCCGTGTGTTTCCCAGCAGACAGCGGGGGAGGGGAACAGGAAGTGGCGTAAATAACCGCAGATTCTGCGGCTATCTATGCCAGAAGTGGGTACAGATACCTGTAATATACAGGTATCTGCACCCCCCTCCCCCCTGAAAGGTGCCAACTGTGACACCGGAGGGGGGAGGAATCCAATGAGTGGAAGTTCCACTTTTGGGTGGAACTCCACTTTAATATCCATACCAGACCTGGAGGGCCTGGTATGGAATTTAGGGGGACCCCCACATCATTTTTTTTTTAATTTTGGTTTGGGGTTCCCCTGTGGGGAATTCCCATGCCGTTTTTATCAATGAACTTTTATGTGTATTGTCGGACCGGCAATGCAATAGCCGCGAGTAGTTTTAAATGACTTTTTTTCCTTTGAAATGTCATTTTGCTGTCAGACTGTTCTAAACACGGGAAACATGCGCCCCTTTACAGGCATACTATAGACACCCCCCAGCTACAAAATTCAAAGGGATATTACACTTTTATTGATTGACTTTAAGCATTATTAAAATCACTGCTCCTGAAAAAACGGCCGTTTTTAAAACTTTTTTTTGCATTGATCCAAGTCCCCTGGGGCAGGACCCAGGTCCCCAAACACTTTTTATGACAATAACTTGCATATAAGCCTTTAAAATTAGCTCTTTTTCTCCCATAGACTTTTAAAGGGTGTTCCACGGCATTCGAATTTGCCGCGAACACCCCAAATTGTTCGCTGTTCGGCGAGCTGGCGAACAGCCGATGTTCGAGTCGAACATGAGTTTGACTCGAACTCGAAGCTCATCCCTATTTGCCGTGAGGTGCCATGTTAAACCTCCAGTGACCAGTATTAGAGAGTGAGAGTGATAACACCAAATTTACCACACCTTCTGCCCATTCACACCTGAGACCTTGTAACATGAATGAGCTGTGTATATTAGAAAAAGTATTGGGACGCCTGCCTTCACACACACGCATGAACTTTAATGGCATCCCAGTCTTAGTCAGTAGGGTTTAATATTGAGTTGGCCCACCCTTTGCAGCTATAACAGCTTCAACTCTTCTAGGAAGGCTGCCCACAAGTTTTAGAAGTGTGTCTATGGAAATATTTGACTGTTCTTCCAGAAGCGCATTTGTGGGGCAAGCCACTGATGTTGGACAAGAAAGCCTGGCTCGCAGTCTCCGCTCTAATTCTTCCCTAAGGTGTTCTATCAGGTTGAGGTCAGGACTCTGTGCAGGCCAGTCAAGTTCCTTCACCCCAAGCTTGCTCATTTCAAGTATAATGTTATACATTTCCCTAAATCCCAGACACACAGTGTACTGTACCTGATGTTTATAATACTGATGGCTTTTATAATCAGAATTATCTTTAAAGAATAGATGCCTATTGTGAAGTGCTTTAGCCAGGGCTTCTACTGCGTAAAAAATTCGTGGTGAGACACCTTGATTCAGAAAACTGTTTATGTTTGGATATATTTCTGCAATTTGAGAACCAACTTCAATCATTTTGCAAAATATCTTCTTCTTTTCTCTGTTTGCAGACAAACACTTTGCTAATGTTAAAAAGTACCGGGAACCTGAAGAATTATTTGTGCTATTCATCTTGTCAATGCCATCAAATAGATTTTCTTTATCTGGGAGTGTTAAAGGGTAAAGTTCCAATGCCAAGCTCCCATTAATTCCAACCACTGGAAATATATTTACCGAAGAGCTGGAAACCCAAATTGGAGGAAAAATAAATGTTTTATCACGCAAAACAGCTTCATAGAGAAGGAAAACTAAATTAATATAAACATAAGATCCACATACAACAATCACCTTAGAAGTGGATTTTTTTACAATATGAGCATTAGCTTCAATATGTCTTTCTAACCCATCATCATTAAATGAGTCAAGTCCAAATGAAACTGTAAACTCAACACAAATCCCTTCACTATTCATGTAGTTTGTTAATATTTCAGTTTCTTTCTCTCCAGCGTCATCTTTTGTTCTGAATATCCCGACCCAAGTCCAGCCAAAATGTTTCAACAACTTTGTTATTGCCAAACAATGAACGTGGTCATTCTGAACTGTTCGCAAAACATGAGGATAAAGTTGTCTGTCCATAAGAGAGGAGTCTGTAGCTCCATAACTAATCTGCAACACAGAAGAATGGTGTTATGCTCTATATTCTTTACAGGCAACATTTTCAATATAATATTAAAAAGAATAATGTTATCAAAAAGAAAAAAAATACAAATTGCTTCTGTTTTATCTGCTGCCTCTGGTGCTTGGTGGAAAACCGTGTAGCTCTGTAATTTTATCTTCCACACTGGATGCTAGGGATGAGCTCCGGCGTGTTCGCATGGCGCACGTGCCGAGCCCGCCAGGAAGTCGGCACGGGGCAGCGCTAATCACAAGCAGTGAGACATTTCCCGATGTGCGGCTGCAGAGATCGGGAAATGTCTCACTGCTTGTGATTAGCGCTGCGCCGTGCCGACTTCCTGGCGGGCTCGGCACGTGCGCCATGCGAACACGCCGGAGCTCATCCCTACTGGATGCCTATGAATTTTTAAAGCGTAAACCCACTTTTGCTGAGAAAAAAAAAACAACCCACTCTTGGTGATCAATTAACATTGCTGGGATTTTATAAAACTTTGTTGCAGATTCCTACCTGTTTCTGCTTTGAAGAAAAAATTCTGCAAGGATGGGTTTGATTAATTATAATCACTTGGGGCACTCTTTGTGCTCTGATCAGAAAAGCTGCAATGTCTGCATCCCTTTAAGAGTGAATAACACTTATGCCGTGTACACACAGCCAGACTTTTCGACCAAACTTGTCCAACGGAACAAATCCGTTAGACAATTCGACTGTGTGGGCTTCATCGGACCTGCAGCGGACCTTTTCTGTCGAAAATATGACCGACTTTAGATTTAGAATATGTTTCAAATCTTTCCGACGCACTCAAGTCCGGTCGAAAAATACGTTCGTCTGTATGCTAGTCCGACGGACAAAAACCGATGCTAGGGCAGCTATTGGCTACTGGGTATGAACTTCCTTATTCTAGTCCGGTCGTACGTCATCACGGTCGAATCCATCGGACTTTGGTGTGATTGTGTGTAGACAAGTCCGATTCGACGGAAGTCCATCGAAAAGTCCGTCAAAAGTCCGTCGAAAAGTCCAACGTGATTCAGTCCGTCTAAAGTCCGGTCATGTGTACACAGCATTAGGGAATTTCTCACCAAAATAAAATTCCTATAGCAAAAGATGCCTAAAATCTGACTTGTATCTTAGTGCAGATTGCTGTGAAAATCAATAAGCCAATCACACAAACAAAACATAAAACATGATTTTTTTTTAATAAACAGAGTGAGCACTATAAGTCCCTTTTTCTTTTATGTATGTTCTGCCAATTTTGAGCAGCATTTGAAAATTTATAAGAAAAATCTGAGGGAGTGAACCCAGGCATGCTTATCATCCCTGCTGGGGGCTAAAAGCGCTATATGGCCTCATATGTCATAGAAGGTCAGAATTGAAGTAGAGCATATTTTAATTATCATCTTGCAGAGAGCACTGTTTTCACCTGGTGGCATACTGACTAAAAAGATGCTTTGAGTTTTCAGAGTTTCCTGATATCACGCTTACCTCTAATGCAGGTGGTCAGGCACTATAGCTAGCTTCTGTGTGCTTATCCATAGCAGCCTCCTTTGCCATAAGGCAAGCAGGCCTACCAGTACTCAGTTGCTCCTAGGACACAATGCTATAGTGCCTGGCTGCTAGGGATGGGCAAATGGTTCAGACCAAGCGTGAGTTCGGGCAGAACATTTGCCTGTTCGGCCATTCACCTAACACCCAAATTTGCAGGGTGCTCGCCAGGTATTCGCCCCAACGAACACCCTGCAGTGCACCGAGTGCTGCACAGTGCATTCTACGCACTGATTAGGCAAAGCTTTGCCCAATCAGGGTGCAGTGTACGCTGATTGTTAAGGAGCGGGGCCGGGAAGCCGGCCGGGGCATCCTTAACAACCAATAAGTCATCAGCTGTCAATGGATTTCCCCACTGACAGCTAAGTAAAAAAAAGGCCATTCAGGTCTGGTATGAATTTTAAGGTGAACCCCAAGCCAAAATGTAAAAAAAGGCATAGGGCCCAGCAAAATCTATACCAGTCCCTCATCTGAGCATGCAACCCAGCAGGTTAGGAAAGGGGGGCGAGCAAGTGCCCCCCTTCCTGAACCATACCAGGCCACAAGCCCTTAACATGGAGAGTGGGTGTTTTGGGGCAGGGGAGGCTCTGCTCCCCCCACCCCAAAGCACCTTGTCCCCATGTTGATAGGGACAAGGGCCTCTTCTCAACAGCCCTGGGCTGTGGTTGTCAGGGTCTGCGGCGGGGGGGGCTTATTGTGATCTGGAAGCCCCCTTTCACAAGGGGGCCCCAGATCCCAAACCCCCCAATGAATGGGTATCGAGTACATCATACTCCTACCCATTCACCAAAAAAGTTTCAAAAAGTATTAACCACATGAAACTTTTTGACAAGTTCTTCATTAAAAAATAAAAAAATAGTGTCCCTCGATGTAAATCTGTCGTCAATCACAATGGTCGCTGAACCAGTAAAAAAAAGCTCTGCCTCCTTGGAGGCCTCCTGCCATATGCCCGCTCATTGACAGTTCTTATATAGGCAGGGGGTGGGGCCACCTGGCTATGTCACATGGTGGCACCGCCCCCTTTTAAAGTCATGCCCCCCTCCCCCACAGCACCCCCCCATGTTAAGGGCATGGGGGTTAGTATGGTTTGGGGGGGGCGCTTGCTTGTCCCTTCCCCTTTCCTGACCTGCCTGGCTGCATGCTCAGGTAAGGGTCTGGCATGGATTTTGTGGGGGTACACAAGGTTTTTTTTAAATTTTGGAGTGGGCTTCCCCTTAAAATCCATACCAGACCCAAAGGGCCTGGTATTGACTAAGGGGGGGCATTTTTTTCTTTATTTTTTCAATAGGCCGGTGACCGCTAGACATTTTATGCATGCTACAGATGCGCCACGTTACACACACATTAAGGGAACCCCCCAGGCAGTAAATTTGAAGGAATTTTTCATTTTTACTGTTGCACTTTAAGCATAATTAAAATCACTGCTCCTGGAAAAAACAATCTTTTTTTTTTTTTTATTGATACATTTCCCCCAGGGCAGTACCCAAACCCTCATACCCCTTTTATGGCCAATTACTTGCATATATACCTTTACGGTGGGCACTTTTTAATTTTTCCTGTTCTGCTACCATAGACTTCAATGGGGTTCGCTATTCGGGTTAGAAAATTTCCCCCATTTGGGAGTTCTGCTGCAAACTGAACAGGGGGGTCTTCGGCCTATCCCTACTGGCTACCATACCTGGGCAAGAGCAAACTGAGTACAGCAAATGAGTACTATAAGTTGGTATACAGGCAGTGTGATTCAATGACAGTCCAGGTACAAGACAGGCAAGGTTATATACATACAGTGCCTTGAAAAAGTACTCATACCCCTTGAAATGTTCCACATTTTGTCATGTTACATGTCATGTTACATACAAAAATATAAATGTATTTTATTGGGATTTTATGTGATAGACCAACACAAAGTGGCACATAACTATGAAGTGGAAGGGAAATGATAAATGGTTTTCAATTTTTTTTTTTACAAATAAATATCTGAAAAGTGTGGTGTGCATTTGTATTCAGCCCCCCCGAGTCAATACTTTGTAAAACCACCTTTTCTTGCAATTAAAGCTGCAAGTCTTTTTGGGTATGTGTTTATTAACTTTGCACATCTAGAGAGTAACATTTTTGCCATTCTTCTTTCTTCGTACATGAATATGCGTTGTTCTGCTGGAAGTTGAACCTCCACCCCAGTCTCAAGTCTTTTGCAGACTATCAACTCTGACCAGCTTCCCTGTTCCTGCTGAAGAAAAGCATCCCCATAACATGATGCTGCCACCACCATGATGTGTTCAGGGTGATGTTCAGTGTTATTTTTTATGCCAAAAAGTTCAATTTTGGTCTCATCTGACCAGAGCATATACTTCCACATGTTTGCTGTGTCCCCCACATGGCTTCTTTCAAACTAAAAAGGGGGCTTCTTATGGCTTTCTTTCAACAATTGCTTTCTTCTTGCCACTCTTCCATAAAGGCCAGATTTGTGGACTGCACAATTAATATTAGGATTTTTATACAGCTTATCTGTAAAATCGTTTTCTTGGAGTACATCACGGGACACAGAGTAGCCAAAGTAATAACTATGTGGGTTATACGCCACCTATAGGTGAATGTACACTGGTACACTTCAAAGACCGGAATTCCCCCTCCACATAACCCCTCTCATACCAGGAGCACCTCAGTTTTGTAGCCAAGCAATATACCAATATACTTATATCCCAACAAGAGGGGAGGGACCTCTGTGTCCCGTGATGTACTCCAAGAAAAGGATTTTACAGGTAAGCTGTATAAAAATCCTAATATTAATCGACATGTAGGATGTCCCAAAGCAATGCCATCTGAGGGGAGGGAGACACAAATAAGGCAGGTCGCTATGAGACGTGAGGATCTAGACTGCTGTCCGCAGTACACTGCGCCCAAAGGTGGAATCCTCATGCCATCTTACATCCAACTGATAGAATTTTGTGAATGTATGCACTGATGACCAAGTTGCGGCTTTGCAAATCTGAGTCATAGAGTCCTGGTGATGCACTTCCCTAGAAGTAGTTACTGCCCTGGTAGAGTGTGCTTTTACTTGGAAAGGTGGAACTTTCCCTTTTAGACTGTAGGCCTGAATAATAACTTGACAAATCCATTTTGAAATGGTCGATTTTGCTGCTGCCTGCCCTTTCCTGGAGCCATATGGCAGCACAAACAAAACATCAGTTTTCCTTATCTAAACTGTCACTTTTAGATAGATCTTTATTGCTCTCACCACATTGAGAGAGTGAAAAAGTCTTTCTTCCGCAGAACGAGGATGCAGAAAAAAGGAGGGTATCACCACGTCCTGATTCAGATGAAAATCTGACACTACCTTAGGTAAAAAGGTTGGGTGGGGACGCAGCACCACCTTATCCTCATGGACAACTAGGTATGGCTCTTTACAAGAAAAACCTGCCAACTCTGATGCCCTTCTTGCGGAGGTTACCGCAATCAGAAAAAAATATTTCTTTGTCAAGAAGGCCAAAGAAATGTCCTGTATTGGTTCAAAAGGCTGTTTTTGTAAAACTGACAGGACGAGATTCAGATCCCATGGAAACATGGGCTTCTTGATCGGCGAGATCCTTAGGCATTACCCCTTGAATAAATGTCTGAACCAAGGAATTTGAGGCCAGTGGCCTTTGAAAAAACACTGATGAGGCTGAAATTTGACCCTTAATTGTGCTCAAGGCCAATTTCATTTCTATACCCAACTGAAGGAAGGTGAGAATTCTAGCTATGACATATTTTCGAGGATGCTATCTTCTAGCCTGACACCAAGAAATATAGGCCTTTCAGACACTATAATAAATGGTTCTGGAAACCGGCTTTCTTGCTTTAATCAGGGTGGTTACCACAGAACCTGAGAGCCCAAGTTTCTTCAGAATGTGGGTTTCAACAGTCAGAACGTCAAATTTAGCGACTGTAAGGTAGGGTGGAATACTGGCCCCTGCAGCCAGAGGTCTGGACGAACTGGAAAAGTCCAAGGCTTCCCCTCTGATCTCCTGATGATTTCTGCATACCAGGATCTTCTGGGCCTACCAGAATCACTGACTTTCATTCTTGCCTGACTCTACGAAGGAGCTGAGGTAGCAGCTGAACTGGGGGGAATGCATAAATCAGAGCAAACTGATCCCAAGGGGTCACTAATGCATCTGTCCCGAGTGTAAGTGGATCTCTTGCTCTTGACACAAAGCTGTTCAATTTCTTGTTGAACCTGGACGCCAATAGATCTATGTCTGGGGTGCCCCATCTTTGGCATATAGCCAGGAAGATGACTGGGTGGAGAGACCATTCTCCCGGGAGAATTTGTTGACTGCTCAAGAAATCCACCTGCCAATTCTCTACCCCCAGAATGAAGACTGCTGACAGGCAAGGCACATGCTCCTCTGCCCAAGTCAGAACATGATTCACCTCTTTCTGGGCTGTATGACGTCTGATGCCCTCTTGGTGATTGATATAGGCCACTGCCGTGGCATTGTTGGACTGTATCCTGACGGGACAGCCCTGAAACCTGTATGTCCAGGCTGTTAGCACTAGATGTACTGCCTGAATCTCTAGGACATTGATAGGCAAGGTCCTTTCAGACCCTGATTATTTCCCTTGGATGGTGGTCTCTTCCAGGACTGTACCCCAACCCAAGAGGCTGGCATCCGTTGTCACCACCTTCCAGGTAACAGGTATGAAGGACTTTCCCTTCAGCAAATTCTTGGTTACCAACCACCAATTGAGACTCTGGAATACTTTCAGTATCAGACACATTGGATGATCCAAGGTCTGTGTATCCTTGTTCCTTTTTCTCTTTTCTTTTTGCCACCTCAGTGATTATAGTTGGAGACCTGATCCACTTAGTCAGTGTCATCTGTGTCTCTCCTTTTTTTCACATCATTTGTAGCTTACTGAACAAGTGTACATATCTTATATTCAATTCAGCAAATACAAAAGGAAAAGGAACCCCAACCCCTATCCCGCCCTCCTACCCCCCCGCCCTCCCCCCCCCCCCCCCCGCACCTCTTGTGTACATTAGATGTTATCTCTATTTTAATCAATTCTTATTCTCAAACCTTCAGTAATACTCCATGATTTTTTAAACTCCTTCCAGTTTTGCCAGTTGTTCCTCCCTTCTGCTGATTCAACTTCTCTTTCAGGTCCTCCTTCCTCCATATACCGAATCCCTTCTACTACATCAACCCACTCCCATATTGATGGGCCCTCTAGCTTCTTCCAGTTCTTTGCTATAACCTTTTTTGCCGCATTCAACAGGTGTGGTACTAGGGTGTTTTTATAAATTTTTACCTCCCCACTTGTCCCATGATGTAGCACTATCCAGGGGTCTAATTTAACCTCAATCTTAGTTATCTGCTTGATGTATCCCAAAATTTTTAGCCAGTACCGTTTAATTACGGGGCAATCCCACCAGATGTGAGCCATGTTTCCTACACCTTTACACCCCCTCCAACACTCCGCAGTTTTATCTTTTTGATATTTACTTGCCTTATCCGGGGTAATGTACCAGCCTGTTAGGATTTTGTAGTTCATTTCGGCAACACTGATGTCAGTTGACGAACTGTGGGTCAGCTCCAGAGTTTTCTTTAATCTATTACTATCTAACTGTACTCCTAATTCATTTTCCCATTTAATAATAAATGGTGGTATCTCCCTGCTACTCTTTGCCAAACCCAGTTTGTAAAGTTTTGATATTATACCTTTAGTGTTATTTGACGTACATATCTTTTCCAAGTCCGATAGCTCCTCTCCTGATCTTATTGGATGTGGTAGGCGGCTGATAAAATGGCTTAACTGCAGGTATCTCCAGCGATCTAATACCCAAATATCTGTTTTGTGCTTTAATTCCTGAAACGTGACTATCTTCCCCTCTTTAATAATATCTCTCAACTGTAGTGTTCCCTTTTTTATCCAGCTCCCCCCAATTTCCTTTTTACCAGGTGCAAAATAATCATTCTCTGAAAGTGAGATTAACGGAGAATTATAAGTGTTATTTACTTGTTTGTAAACTATATCCCAGACTCTAAAGACCACCTTTGTCAGTGAATGTGTATTTATATCTAATACCCTATAGTGTGGAGGATTCCAAATCAAATGTCCTAAGTGCGCCTTACTCAAACTATTCTCTATATTTACCCATCTTTTCTGTGTGTTCTCTCTAAACCACTCTATCGCTCTTGAAACCAGTATTGCCCTATAATAACCATGAATGTCAGGTATCGCCAAGCCCCCTTTTCTTTTTTCCTGTTTTAAGATATCAAAAGACACTCTAGCCCTTCTATTTTTCCAAACAGCTCTCATAATGATTGATTTCAATTTTTTAAAATAGTACTGAGGGATATTCAGTGGAAGCATCTGTAGTTTATAGGTGATTTTAGGTAATAATATCATTTTTATGGCGTTGATACGCCTGAACCATGAAAGTGGTTTAGTTATAATCCTTTTACTCTCTGATCTTATTTCGTCTAGTAGTGGGATAAAATTTACTTTATAGATCTTCCCTAGTGAATTGGCCAGTTTTATACCCAAATAATTTATTTCTTTTTTCCATATAAATTTAAATTCCTTTTTCAACTTTTTTTCCTCCCTCTTTCCCAGGTTGATATTCAGGATTTCCGATTTTGCCAAGTTGATTTTGAAATTTGATACTTCACCATATTGCCTCATGACTTCGAGGAAATTAGGCATCGAAATTCTGGGGTTGGTCATGAACAGCAGAACATCGTCGGCAAAGGCCGCGATCTTGTGCTCCTCATCCCCAACCCTTATACCCCAAATGTCCGGGTCCGCCCTAATTACTGACAACAGTGGCTCCAGGGAAAGAACGAAAAGCAGGGGGGACAAAGGGCACCCCTGCCTCGTTCCATTTTCCATTTCAAAAGCCTCTGAAAGGGAGCCGTTAATTTTTATCGAAGCAGTAGGGTGATTATACAGAGCACGTATCCTATTCATCATTTTTGGACCTATACCCATAAATTCCAGAGTTTGGAACATGAACCCCCAGTCTACTCTATCAAACGCTTTCTCCGCGTCTATAGATAAGAGTAGACCTGGGGGTCCCCTGTCCTTGATATGCTGCAGCAAGGGGAGTGCCCTCACGCCATTGTCTCGCCCTTCTCTTTTTGGGATGAACCCCACTTGGTCCGGATGTACCAGACCATTGAGGCTCTCTTTTAGCCGATTTGCTAAAACTCTGGCATATAATTTAACATCGGTGTTGATCAACGATATCGGCCTATAGCCAGAGCATAGTGTAGGGTTTTTCCCCTCTTTTGGGATAACCGTGATCTCTGCTCTAAGAGCTTCTCTACTCAAGTCAAAGTCTCTACCCAACCCGTTCATGTACTCACATAGTCTGGGAGTCAATATTTCTTTAAATTTTGTATAGTACCTACAAGTAAATCCATCGGGCCCCGGGCTTTTGCCTGAAGCTGATTCTGACAATGCTCTGTTAATTTCTTCTATCGTTATGGGGTTTTCTAGGATTTCTCTGTCGATCTCATTAATCTTCGGGAGGTTGGCTTTATTCAAGAATTCTACTGTTTTCCTGTCCTTTTCACCTCTTAGCCTTGTATTTTTAGCTACTGAATATAATTCACTGTAATATTCCTTAAAGGATTCCCCTATCTCTTTTGTTGTATGGAGCATTTCTCCTTTACTATTTTGGATTTTATCAATGTAGTTTCTAGTTTTTTTCTTTCTTATTGTTTTAACTAGTAGTCTACTGCTCTTATTTCGACTCTGGTAATTTTCTTTCGCCACCTTATAGAATGCTTTTTTTATTTCTAGATCTGTATGCTCCTTTAGCTCTTCCCTTTTTTTTACCAATTTTTGATAGACCTTCTTTCCTTGGCCCGGGCCCTCCTTATGTTCTTGCTCCAGATCATATATTTCTTCTGTTAGTTTTTTAATTTTTTCCCTTGTTTCCCTTTTCCTCATTGCCCCTAACTTCATTATTACTCCCCTTATGTAGGCCTTATGGGCCTCCCACAAAGATGATCCTGAGATCCCTGCTGTATCATTCGTTGAAAAATATTGTTTTAATTCCTGTTCTATTTTCTCCACATTAGATACTTCTTGTAAAAGATCTTCGTCTAATCTCCAAGTTATTGGGGTTCTCTGATTTCCTGGTATCGACAATCTCATACTAACTGGGGCATGGTCTGATAAGGTAATAACTTCTATCTTAGCCTCCCGGACTCTTTCCAACAATGAGTGTTCCGTCAATATATAATCAATCCTAGAGTACGTCCCGTGCGCAGAGGAATAGAACGAAAAATCCATTTACATACATAGTACATAGTTAGTAAGGTTGAATAAAGACACCAGTCCATCCAGTTCAACCTGAGTGAGTGTGGGTCTACAACCCTGACCCTTGTCCCTAACCCTGAACATCGCACACTCACATCAATCCCTACCCTCAATCCAAAGTCCCCATTCATATACTAGGGCCAATTTTGGACAGAAGCCAATTAACCTACCAGCATGTCTTTGGAGTGTGGGAGGAAACCGGAGTACCCGGAGGAAACCCACGCAGGCACAGGGAGAACATGCAAACTCCAGGCAGGTAGTGTCGTGGTTGGGATTCGAACCAGCGACCCTTTTTTACTGCTAGGCGAGAGTGCTAACCACTGCACCACTGTGCCGCCCATCTTCTTTGGGTTCATAATCCTCCATACATCCACCAGTTGACACGAATGCAGCTTCTGTTTTAGTTTCTTCAACTTCCCATTCAATGTCCCCTGCGCACGAGACGCACTATCAACCCCTGGAGCCATACAGACATTGAAGTCACCCATCATGATCAGGTTGCCTTCTTTAAATTCTATTAGTTTCTCTAATATTGTTACTAGAAAACCACTCGGCTCTTTGTTTGGTGCATAAATATTTGCCAGTGTAACCTTCCATCCCTCCAAAGAACCTCTCAGGAACATATATCTTCCTCCCTGGTCTATTAACCTCTCTTCGACCCTAAAATTTATCCCTCTTGCTATTCCTATTGCCACTCCTCTCGCTCTTGATGTTATTGAGTCTCCGTAAAACCAAGTTGGGTACATATTTGACTTTATCTTAATCTTTGAGTAATATGTTAAGTGGGTTTCTTGGAGGAACACAACCTCAGCCCCGTATCTCTCTAATTCCCTCAAGATCTTATGTCTCTTAGTGGGCTCATTAAGACCCTTTACATTATAGGTCATGAACTTCAATTTTCTCATCTCCTCGCCTTTTTTTTTTTTTTTTTTTTTGATTTTTGTTGGATTCGTATTACTGAGCTATTCTGATTCCTATCTTTGTTATCTTGTTTCTTTTCTTCTTCACTCTTACTTCCTTGTACACCGGGTTTCCCTTTCCCCTCTCTTCTCCCCAACCCTCCCTCCCTACCCCTCAGCCACCCCCTGGCTCCCCATTCGCCCAGCGCCATGGATACCATGGAGCCTAACGAATCACATATTTGAGGTGGGAGCCCGAGTTGTGCCCTTTACCCCCCCCCTGCCTGATGTTTTAAGCAGAGAGGGGCAAACCGGATACACACAGAGCAACTCCTCCTCCCTCCCGCCACCCTTCCACTCCACTAATCTAATTAACCACCAAACCAACCCTCCCTACCCCACCTCACCCCCCCCCGCCCCCCCCCCCACACACACACCCAGTCACCCCTCTCCCCAACCCGGCAGCTCCGGTTCTTTCATATCAAGCCTATCACAGAAGTCCCTTAGATCCTCTGGAAACCTCAATCTTGCCGATCTTCCATTTCTAAAGCCTCTCAGACACGCCGGGAAACCCCAGCTATACTTAATGTTTAGTTCTCTCATCTGATCTAATAAGGGCTTCAACAGCCTTCTCCTAGCGAGGGTTTCGGGGGCAAGATCCGCATAGATTTGGAACTCTGACCCTTCAAATTTTTCCGGGGGTTTACCTCTCATTTTGAATAGGATTCGAGCTTTGTCCTCATAGAACCTAAAACGAATTATTATATCTCTCGGCCTCTGGTGGTCCGAGTTGAGTAATTTTCCAACTCGGTGAGTCCTTTCTATTTTTGGGAATTCCTTATCCTCCTCTCCAACCAGAGGCCCCAGTATTTGGGGAATCATCCTTCTCAGATCTTCTCCTTTGTTTTCTGGGATATTACGAAGTCTTATATTTTGTCTCCTATCTCGGTTTTCCTGATCCTCGATCTTATATAAAATTATCTTCTGATTTTGTCTAGAGGTTTTAATTTGTTCTTTGAGGTTCATTATCTCCTTTTCCAATTCCTCCGTTCTTTTTTCCGTTGTTTCTACCCTCTCCAGTAAGTTTCCCAGGTCTGCTCTCACCAGGCCTATTTCAACTTTTATTGAGAGCTCCAGATTTTTAAGCATGTCTCTCATTTCCTCCTTTGAAAGCATTGGGGCACTTGTGCTTCTCCCTTCCACCCGGCTTAAATCTCCTTCACTTTCAACACTTTCCACTACTGAGTTTTCTTTTGATTGAATCGTTTTGTCCCCCTTTTTATCTGGAGTTCCCCCTCTTCCTCCTTGGGCTCCTTGCTCCCCTCCTTTTGGACTCCCACCTTGGGACATGAACTGTTTTATTGAGCTTCCAGCTGTCCTATCCCTCGGCGTTTTAGGTGCCCCTCCTTTTTTTGTTGTCGCTTTATTCATTCCTCCTTTCTTCCTCTGACCCCCTGTTGGTTTCCCCAGGATTAACTGAACCTCTTCCCACCTCTTATAGGTATGGATCCTTCAGGGGTATCAGCCCTGGTGGTTATTTTCTGAGTCCTGCTCCAGACAGTACCCCACCTTTATATTATTTAAAATATTCAGTCCGGGGGAAGGGGGGGGTAAAACGCCTCCCAGAAATGACCCAGGCCCTCTCAGGGACCAGTATCTCAGAGATGCATCACTCTTATCAGTCCCCAGTCTGGGATTTTCCACCTAGGAACCCTTTTTCACAGATTTGAGACAGGCTTCATTGCTCCATCGGGGGAAAATACCTTCCCAAAACCGAAACTTCAATCAGTTTACTTCTGTCCCCGATATATCCAGCATATGTTAACAGATATTAGTAATAACATTAGCGATAACACCCAAGCTGAGGGAATCAATCAGAACACCTGCTCCAGACACCTTGTCATTCATTAACCTCTTAGACTGTTATAGTAGGTTGTGAAGAGAATTTTCTCTATATAATCATGTCTGCAGGTTTCCAGTACAGCAATAGCTTTAAATTCTATCCTCCTTCAAATAGCTTTTGTCATCTACATATCAGATATTATAATAGATCTTACTTACAATCCCAAAGCTAAGGAAGGTTTCACATAGATACAGCAGTTTCAGCTACCATCTTTAGTCATTAGCTTCTAACGCCGTTATATCAAGCTGTTGTGGTGAAATGTCACTGAGACATATAAACTGGTACGTATGGACAGGTATTGTATGCAGGTATTGTGTACATTATATACGGAGTTATTCCTACTTTACCACCACCGGACTCAGCCGAACTCCGACGGGGTCACACGTTGCCTGGAGAATCTTGTGGGGTGACCGAGGGGGGGGGAAGCCGGAGGGGGGGAGGAGGGGGGGACGCCGTCAAATCCTCCCTTCCTCTCTGTCTGTATTGAATCCGCAGCCGCCTCTCATGTCCCAACAGCGGCGTGTGGAGCGGCGTATGGAGCGGCGTGTGGAGCTTCTGTGTTCTTCCCCTGTTGGAATCAGGGAACCTCAGCAGCGGCGCTCGTAATGGCGATCGGGGATCTTCCTCCCCTCTTTAGCCGCGGGCATGTCCTGTGTGGCGGCTGGATGAACACGCTCCGGGGATCCTAGGAGAGTCTGCTTCTCCTTCTGACACCCTCACCTCCCTCCCTCCGTGATGCGCGCTACGTCATCACGCCCTCCTGTGTGTATCCTTGTTCCAAACAGACAGGATGCTGTTTTGCAACAGTCTCGAATGGAACTGGGCATAGGGCACCGCTTCAAACGATGCCACCATGTTTCCCAGCAACCTCATACAAAGGCAGAGTGAAGGATCCTTCTTTGTCTTGACCATCTGGACTAGCTCCCTCATGGAGTTGATTTTTGGGGCAAGAACACCCTTCTTTGGACTATGTCTATGCCTAGTCCTAAGTACTCCAGCCTTCTTACTGGATGCAAGGAGGATGTTTCTAGGTTGACAACCCAACCTATCTTTTCCAAGTACTTGACCATACTGAACACACCCTTGTTCAATTCTGCCATCAATTGATCTATTAGTAATAGAACGTCTAAATATGCCATTACCGCCACACCCTGGCCCTTTAGTTTTACTAGCACAGGGGTCAGAATTTTTGTGAATACTTGGGGGGCCATGGCTAGGCCGAAGGGTAGGGCCACAAATTGAAAGTGGCGATGTTCTACTGCAAAACTTCTGGTGGTCGGGAAATATAGGCACATGCAGGTATGCATCTTTGATATCTATTGATGCTAGATATTCCCCTCCCCACAAGATGGAGACAACTGACCGAATTGACTCCATGTGAAAGGAGCGAATGTTTAGAAACCGATTCAGATTTCTGAGGTCTAGAATGGATCTGACATTTTCATTTGGTTTTGGTACCGCAAAGAGATTAGAATAGAAAACCATTGCCCGCTCCTCTGATGGAGTCTCTATTATTACTCCCTGAAACATCAATCGGTCTAGTGCTAGAAACATAGACCTTCTTTTCTCTGGATCCTTGGGTACATTGGAACTCATAAAGTGATCCAGAGGGAGCTTCTGAAACTCTAGTTTGTAGCCTAGGGTTACTGCAGAGGTGAATATTAATAAATAATAATTAATAAATGTTGGCTGATATATCATGTGACTTGTGTACAATTATTAAAAGCAATCAAAGCAATAACAAAGTGTCCAATAGTGTTGAAATATCAGGTCTGCAGCCTCTAGTTAAGGAATGGGGAATTCAATCAGCTGTGTGATCAACTTCCAAAAATGACATAATGATCAAATAAAATCCTTCCCTCTATATCAGGTCTCCCATTGCCCTTACCTTAAAGGGCTTAAGATAAAGCCTTAATGTAGATGTAGGGTGATGGTTCAGAAGTAATCTGGTGGTGTCCACTGGTTGATGGTTCCTGGTGGATGGATACTTTAACCACTTCTTACTGGGGGCGATTCCAGATCCTATGCTGTCAAGCACAAAGGAGAATCCGTAGAACTCAAAATATACAGGATATTACACAACCTTTCTCACAATCTGAGGGTAATCAGGGTGAGTCCTTCTCTTCATCATTACCAATTTTTTTAGACAAACGAATATGTTGGATCTTAAATTATAGAGATCTTAAAGGCTTGTTGCATTCGCCGAATTTTTTTCAGCACGTTTATTTAGTAGCGCAGAGGTTTTATCACTCAATACTGCAGAGGTGACCCATCTGTCTCAGATTTCTTCCTGCCAAGCCCCTGAAAACTTCAGAAGTCTTCCCCCCCACTCGATCAAGCAGGCCTCACAAGGAGGCTTTCTGCTTCACAGGCTTTTGCCCCAGGACTTTTTTGGGGCCTGTGCTTGGTCTTAAGGCCTACCTTTTGACCCTGACGATGGAGGCCATCGCGATTGCCTGGAGGCTGATGGCCCTGATACTGGAGAGGAGGCTCTTTTATATGAAGAGCGCTTACTCTTCCTTTAAATCAGTAGAAGGGTACTTTTACCACTTGAAATTTTTTGGATATACTTATCCAGATCATCCCCAAACAAACATTCCCCATGAAAGCGAAAACCAGCCAATAGCTTCTTGCATGGTGATTCAGCTGACCAGTGTTTTAGCCACAGAATTCTACGCAGTAACCTTTGGGATTGCGAGGCCAGGACAGGCTCTTCTGAGTCTGAGCCCTCAGAGGAGAAGACATCTGTCTGTCTTTCTTCCTGATCCCCCAAAGGTAACACACTATCTCCTGCCCAAGCTTGCTCCAAAGCCAGAGGGTCAGTGGCAGGAGAATGGGATCTACCGCGTTTTCTCCCAGACTGGGAAGAAGATACGATAATATTAGCTATTTTCCCTTCCAATCCAGTTAATGCTGAAGCCAAATCGTCCTTAGTGACGTATGCAGAGGCTGGAATGTTGGAAGCAGTTGTGACACCAGAAGGCTTGGATGGCTCAGCTTGGTTTGTCACTTCAGGTCTTTCAGGGAAAAAAGTACTGTGGAGGCATGACTAGGATCCTCAGACCCTGACCTCAGTGCTCTTGCACTTCTCCCTGAAGCATTTCCCCTTGTATTATGGGAAGACATAGTCCTAAACACAAAGCAGAGGTACTAACACATGCATCTACTGCTGAGCACTAGTCCAGCAATTAGTATTATGCCGGTAATAATTTCCTCAGCCTGATGCTGAGTAGATTTTGCCTTTTAAATATGCCTGTTTTCACCAACCATACAGCTTACGTGCCCAGATACGCTCTGTGTCTCTATACCATCAGCCAACCTGTTTGTTGCAGATCAAAAAAACTTTATAGGAAAGGAGCCCTGCACCTGTGCTGTGCCCTGTGCACTGCGTTCCTTGTGCAGGTTGGCCGCTTAGGCCACGCCCCCAGAATTTCCTAGGATCGCCCCCTCCTGTTTTACAAAAAAGCAAACTTCCTGCGCACGCGTGCTAAATGTGGTCCGATCTAATGGCGTGAGCCAATCGGATAGCATGGTACAATCGGATCATGGTCCGATCTAAATGGAGGTGGGGGTAAGATGCTCTCCAGGGGGCTCAACACCCGAAGGTAGGAGATCCCCACTTTAGCTGATGGTCCAGAGTAACTTACAATCTGGCACTTCAATGCTGACAGGAGCTGAAGCATGGTAATGCAAACTTAACATGTTCTATCATACCCTCTAGTGGATACAACAGGTATAGCACAATCTAATCAAAAAAGAGAAGTCCATGAGTATAATACTTCGGATCTTCTCACTTTCCAGACCTCGCCGCAGGATACTGCTGAAATACAGACAGACACAATCTTCACTCATCACGGCGAGCATGTCATGGCAGACCTTCAAGGACTGGGGCCCTTGAAACAGGCGTTCCTCTCCCTTTAACCTGTATAGCACTCTGCCAGACAACCACAACTTTATTCCTGACCTGTCTGGTGTATTCCTTGGACTTCATGGGGCTGTTTGTTCACTAAGGTTCTCTAACAAATCTCTGAGGGCTTCACAGAACAGCTGTATTTATACTGAGAATAAATTACACACAGGTGGGCTCTATTTACTGATAAAAGAAAAAAAGGCGCCTCTAAGTGCAGAATTAAAACTTTTAATATCCCCAAACAAAATTAAAAACACTTCAAGGATAAACAGAGGCATAACATGGATGTATGAAGCAGGTGATCCGGGACCAGGAGGTCCCAGTGTATCACAGCTTTCCAGGGATAATGATATGCAGCAAGTCAAGGAAGGCCAAGTCAAGGAAGGCCAACTTTTCCTCATCCATGATGGAGGTAAAGTGCAAACCCATATTATTATTGTTGCAATGTGCAACAAAATCAGAAACTGTAGATGCATTACCATCCCAAATGATGATCACATCATCTATATACCTGCCATAAAAAAAGATGTGGGAAGAGAAGGGGTTGTTATGCCAAATATGAGACGATTCCCAATACCCCATGGTAAGGTTCGCATATGAAGGCGCAAAGTTTGCCCCCACAGCTGTCCCATTAACCTGTAGGAAAAACTCATTGTCAAAACTGAAATAGTTATGGGTGAGACGGAAGGCAGTAGCCTCTACAATAATGGAGGCTTGCCTGGGATTCAGCATGGGGTCCTTACACAAAAAGGATTGTATAGCACATAGTCCCACACAGGGGCGGACTGACCATTCGGGCACTCGGGCACTGCCCGAGGGCCCCATGCCACTAAGGGGCCCCATCAGGCTTGCCAGCCTCAATAAAACCAGGGACAGTATGTAAAAATCTGTGTTTTTTTAAAAACCAAGATTATAGCTGCCCCGCCTCTCCAGTACCTTTTCAGTGTGTGTATGTATATTCTGTGTGTTTATACTGTGTGTGTATATTGTGTGTCTGTGTGTGTATACTGTATGTGTGTGTGTATACTGTGTGGCCCCATAATCTATTGCCTGGGGGCCCCATAATCTCCTATTGCCTGGGGGCTCCATAATCTCCTATTGCCCGGGGGCCCCATGAGTTGTCAGTCCGCCCCTGGTCCCACATCATGCGGTATAGAGGTATACAGTGATTGAACATCAAGGGAAACCCACAAATAGGTGGGTTCCCAAGAATAAGGGGACAGAAAATCTAACAGGTGGGTGCCATCTCTAATATATGACTGTAGGGATTGGGCAAGTGGCTGAAGGAACTGGTTTACATATTGTCCTCTTTGAGTGCAGCTCTAAGTGTTTGAAGACCACTTCATCCATCCAACAAAGACACTAACTGCCGGGTCCTGACATTCTGAGCGCCCTTGACATACATTTCATCTGGGCTCTATTTACTAATCAGGGGACTTCTGAAGGCAAGTGGTTCCACTAGATTTTAGTTATCAGACTAAAGGGGGCTGAATACAAATGCATGCCACACTTTTTAGGAATTATTTGTAAAAAAAAAATAAAAACCATTTATCATTTTCCTTCCACTTCACAATTATGTGCCACTTTGTGTTGGTCTATCACATAAAATCACAATAAAATACATTTACATTTTTGATTGTAACATGACAAAATTTGGAAAATTTCAAGGAGTATGGATACTTTTTCAAGGCACCGTGTGTGTGTGTGTGTATATATTTAATATATATATATATTAGCCTATACAGTTGCAAAACAGGTCATATTCTGATTGAATGTTAATAAAGATGAACTTTGCTTTTCGATGTGCAATACTGTAATTTTCTGTAAAATGCAATGCAATATGGCTACCCTCAGAAATATAATTTCCTGCTTGTGTGATTGGCTTACTGATTTTCCCAGAAGTCATTACTAAGATACAAAACTGATTTTTAGCATCCCCTAAACTATTGTACAGAGGTTTGTATGTGTCTGTTAGACTCTTTCTTGTGGCACAGTGCTTAACCACCGACCTGGTCATAAACCAGCCGACCTGGTCATAAGGGGGCAAATCCTTCCTGGGCTGAAGTGGTTAAAGCATACACTATACACATCTTGGGGATGTCCAGGATCTCACTGGCAGGATTATGACATCATCCTCACCTAAGCGTTTTATTTTCCACTTTAATGCAGCGATATGAGATTGGGGGGAAGTCTATGGTGATGAGTGAAACTTGCTTTTTAGTTCAAGGTCTACTTTTACAAAATGTTTTTCTCCATTATAGACATGGGCAGTCCATTTCGTTCTGAATTCGGATACATTTTTCTTTATTCGGAAACTCGGATGAATCCAAATTACCGATTTACAATAGTAACAAATTTAAACTAATCCGAAATAACAAACCAAAATTCGAACGAAATTTGATTTGAATTTGAGTTTGAAAACAAATTTTAATCAAATTCAAAAACAAATTTGAATGTAAATGAAATTTGAAAATATTAAAAATTGATTTTCTAAAAAGAATACAATAAATTAGAATATAAAATATAAAGCAATATAATTAAAATGAAAGAATTGTAAAGAATATAATAGAATTTAATAGAATAGAATGTAATAGAATAGAATAGAATAAAATAGAATATGATCGTCTTCCTAAATTCGAATAGAATAAATTAGAACAGAATTCAAAACAACGGAATCCAAAATAATAGAAAATAATATAACGGAAAATAAGAGAATAGAATAGAAAACAACAGAATAGAATAAAATATAAAGAATATAACCAACTTCAGAAATTCAAATTTTGAATAGAATGAATTTTAATAGAAAAGATTAGAATAGAAAATAATAGAAAAATAGAATAGAAAACAAGAGACTAAATAGAAAAGAATTGAAAAACAATTATTATAGAACAGAATAAAACAGAAATAATATAACCGTAATATTCTTTCTATTCTATTTTATTCTATTCTATTGATTTTCTATTCTATTCTCTTATATTTTATTCTATTCTTTTCTGTTATTTTCTATTCTATTCCAGTCTTTTCTATTCAAATTCATTCTATTTTAAATTAAAATTTTGGAAGATGGGTATTTATTTTTTCCATTTTACTCTATTTTGTTATAATTTTCGAATTGTCAGACAGTCAGTATCAATATCCTAATGCAACAGCTGCGTTTAAATGAAAAATAACTCTAATTCAATAATTTCTTTCAAATTGTTTTCGAATGAAGTCAGATTTTTTCAAAATTGGTTAAATTTTTTAATTAAAATATGAAACTAACAAAACTAATTCTGAAAACAAATGAAACAAATGTAAAACATTTAACAAACTAATTTATTTAAAAAACAAATCAAAACGAAATGTACAAAACAAAATTTTTCATCCTGCACATGTTTACTCCATTGTGTGGTACAGCACGGATTTCTTCAACATGGTATTCATTGTAAATTCAATATTGGAACAAATGTTATAGAGATATATGCACAAGACATATACCTGCGTATATCTATAGATCCCCAGTAGTTGTGCCATTGGAATTGTTGTCACTGAATAATGATCTCCAATAAAACCCAACAATGAGGCTTCTCCAGAACATGAGTAATTAGGGATCGTCTTCTGTGGTCCAGATAAAATTTGTAGAACATTTCTTATAGCCACACTGGGATGTAAAGAAGAATCAGTGATATGATATCCCAGTGTAATATTGGGTAAAATTTCAGCATTTTGGTTAATTTGGTGTATAGCAAAACGAAAAACCAAAACATTTAGGATTGATCGCAGATCGTCACTGTAAAGGTAAAGAAGTACAAGATATTAATGGCGGCACATGATACTGGGACATTATCCTACTTAAAACAACCCATACAGAAGACTTCACAAGTCAATCTGTGACTTAATCACAGTATTCATGTCTTTTTGAAACACATGGGCATGTGGCATGCAATTAGCAGTCATGTTTCTGAACTAGGAGCTACCAATCAGTAGAGATAAAATGCATGAGGCCTCAATCACCTGAACACCAGAACAAAAACAGGGGAAGAGATACGGTAGGAGAAGGTATTTTTTTGTGTTTGACAAGTAAATGGCTAATATATATTGCATAGTACAGATTTTTTTTTGAGAAACTGAAAGTTGCACATACATTATATTAATGTTAGCAGAAAAATAAAAACAAACATGCACCAATGGAAAGAGCACCAGGCCAATAGATAAATGAGTACAGGTTCCTTTATTGTTTACACTAAAACACAGCAATTAAATTCTGGGTGTAAAAAAAAAATCTTCCTCTTCATCAGGACTTCAGTTGACATAATAACTTTGAATGGACTCAAAACTGACTCAAACATTGATTGCTCATGCAGATACTGCTGGCCAGGAACTCTCCTCATCCAGCAATTAGCTTCCTACATAGATTCACATATTAATGTCCTATTCTGAGTCAATTCTAAGTTTTTATTTTAACTGAAGCCTTGGTGAAGGGGGCATTTTTTCTGACTCCCAAAATATGTTGGCTGTGTTTTAGTGTAATCTTATAAATACAGGTACTCCTCACTTAACGACCAGGTTCCGTTCCAATGACCAGGTCATTAAACAAATTGGTGATTAAACGAGGAGCCACAAGTAATCAATATTTTAAGCATTCTTGACTACTGTACTGTACTGTGAAAAAAAAGGTATAAACACAAAACTCAAGCTCAATAAAGTTGTTTTATTTTGCATAAGTACAGAACACAAACAAAATTCTGTACTATACTGTTCAATACAAGGATGTATGGCACGTTGTTTGAGTGGGGAGAGCTGATCGTAAGTTTGAGTGGTCAGTAAACAGGTAAGTCGTTAAACGAGGAGTATTTTTTATCCTTTGTTCTGGTGCTCTTTTCATTGGTGCATTTTTTTTCTTTGTTTTTCTGATAACCTGTTAGGTACCCACTGCCCTGTAGTGAGCAGCCTTTCCTGAGCCAGTGAGCTCTCTGAAGGTTTTGGTTTTCTCATTACTTTGTATGAACTCACATCAATGTTCCAGTGCCTCTTGGATGTTTTTTTCTTCATTGGATTATTTTAATGTTGGCAGTTTATTTCAACCACATGGATGTTATAGCTACTGTGTTAGACTGAAATCATTTTGTGAAAACAATTTCCAAAACACCATTTTTTTTATCAAGTGCTAGGCAGTCAATTTCTTGAAGTAGAGGTACAGGCAGGGATTTAAAAAATAAAAATGGCTTCCCCCTCCGCTAGCTTATGAAGGTTGAAGAATGCATTGCTCAATTCAAGGGGTTGATCAAACACAGAGTAATAATTTACATTAGCATGACAGTCAGTTATTTAGTCCTCCTCTATCCACTGCCCCGTGTCATGTACAATGCAGGTCCAGGGGCCACATCGTCAGATGCAGTGGTGGTGTATCTATTAAGGGCACACAGGCACCACCCCCTCTCTCATGCTACCCCCTCTATGTAAAATGGATAGATTCATGCATAGCATGAATCCATCCATGGCCCCTATAGCCACCCTCTATTCAGGCGCCCAGCCCCTTTTCGGATGCCGGGCCCCTGAATTACAGTGGAGGGGTTTTTTTTTAAGCACCTGATAGGCTTCAAAAAAGATGGATTTGGAGCACAGAGCATTGTGCTCGCAAGTCCACCCAGGTGTGTTAGAAAAGCAAATGAATATTTGCTTTTCTAACACTGAACCACCTCTCAGCCAATCAATAGGAGCCGGTCTAATACCCGTCATCTGATTGGCTGCACAGGCGCTTCGATGGGATGCCTAACGGAATAGAAGAAGAGGTGCACGAGAGGACAGAGAAGCATGGAGGATGCAGGAGCCATCGTCTGACCCACTGCATGTCCCACAGCTCGCGGCCATCACGCGCTGCCTGACCTGCCACCAGGATGGGGTAACTTCAGGGATCGGGAACTTTTTAAAAAAGTCACTCAGATGATGAACCCTACCTGCTTAGAGCCCCCAGCAAACGAAACTCAAGAATTCTGCAATGAGTTATCAGATTTTTTCATTGACAAAATCAACAACATTCAGAAAGCAATTCAACAGAAAAAAACAACCAACTTCATTCAACTAATTCAAAAAGAGGAAATTGACATGAACATCACACAATCACCAATTTTTTCTCTGACCCCAATCACCACTGACACCACCACAAACATCATCAGACGCCTCCGAGACAGCACATCACCAAACAACATCATTCCCACAAAGCTCCTGAAAGAATGTTCTGAAATCTTGGCTCCTACTATAACACACCTCATAAATAAGTCGTTCAAAGAAGGGATTGTTCCGAACGCCCTCAAGCAAGGCATCATCAAACCCCTCCTAAAGAAACCCAACCTCGACCCTAAGGACCCTAACTACCGCAGACCGATAACAAGCCTTAACACCATCTCCATGATTATGGAGAAATAGACATGTGCAGGATGAAAAAATTTGTTTAGTTTAGTTTCGTTTCGATACGTTATTTAACTAAATTCGTTTAGTTAAATTCGTTGCATTATTTACATTCGTTTTCGGAATTCGTTTCGTTTCGTATTCGAATTTGAAAAAATTCGACCGCATTTGAAAAAATTCGACTGTATTTGAAAAAATTTGACCGTATTTGAAAAAAACTATCATATACGAAAAAATTCTACCACATTCGAAAAAAACTGTGAAATTCGAAAAAATTCTACCACATTCGAAAAAAACATTAACTGAATTTGAAAAAGTAAACTATATATAACCATTTTGTGAAATTTGAAATTCGTATAGAATGAAATTGAATTCCAATAGAAAAGATTAGGATAGAATAGAAAATATAAAAGAATAGCATAGAAAAACAATAGAACAGAATATAAAAAAATATAATATATTCTATTCTAATCTTTTCTATTTGAATTCGAATTCATTCTGTACCAAATTCCAATTTCGGAAGATGGTTATATATATATTATATTTTTTTTCTATTCTGTTCCATTATTTTTCTATGCTATTCTTTTCTATTCTATTCTAAACTTTTCTATTCGCATTTGAATTAATTCCATGCAAAATTCGAATTTCGGAACATGGCTTCTAAAATTAGATTTTCTTATAGAGTGAATTCGAATTTGAATAGAAAAGATTAGAATAGAAAGTAATAGAAATCAAATAGACTAGAAAAACAATAGAACAGAAGGGATAAAATATAATATACATATATATATATATTATATTTTTTTCTATTCAGTTTCATTGTTTTTCTAGGCTATTCTTTTTTATTCTATTCTAAACTTTTCTATTCGAATCTGAATTCATTCTATACGAAATTCGAATTTTGGAAGATGGCTTCTGAAATTCAAATTTCGTATAGAATGAATTTGAATTTGAATAGAAAATAATAGTAAAGAATAGACTAGAAAAACAATAGAACAGAACAGAATAAAATATAATATATATATTATATCTTATTCTATTCTGTTCTATTGTGTTTCTGGTCTATTCTTTCTACTCTATTCTAATCTTTTCTATTCAAATTCAAATTCATTTTATACGAAATTCGAATTTCGGAAGATGGTTATATAGAAATAGAATGAAATCAAATTCTAATAGAAAAGAATAGAATAGAAAAACAATAGAACAGAACAGAAAGAAATATTATATATATATATCTTCCGAAATTGAAATTTGGTACAGAATGAATTTGAATAGAAAAGATTAGAATAGAATATTTTTGTTTTTCCTATTCTGTTCTATTGTTTTTCTATGCTATTCTTTTATCTTATTTTCTGTTCTATTCTAATCTTTTCTATTTGAATTCATTCTGTACCAAATTCCAATTTCGGAAGATGGTTTTATATATTTTTTTATATATATTTTTTTCTATTCTGTTCTATTGTTTTTCTGTTCTAGTCTTTTCTTTTAGAATTCGATTTCATTCTATTTCATTCTGTTTCTGTATAACCATATATATATATAACCATCTTCCGAAATTTGAATTTCTTATAAAATGAATTCAAATTTGAATAGAAAAGATTAGAATAGAGTAGAAGAGAAAAGACTAGAAAAACAATAGAACAGAATAGAATAAAATATATATATATATATATATATATATATATATATATTATATTTTATTCTGTTCTGTTCTATTGTTTGTCTAGTCTATTATTTTCTATTCCAATCTTTTCTATTCAAATACGAATTCATTCTATACGAAATTCCACTTTCAGAAGCCATCTTCCGAAATTCGAATTTCATATAGAATGAATTCAAATTTGAATAGAAAAGTTTAGAATAGAATAGAAACAAATAGCATAGAAAAACATTAAAAATAGAAAAAAAAAAAAAAAAAAATATATATATATATATATATATATATATATATATATATATATATATATATATAATTTTTTTCTATTCTGTTTTTATTGTTATATATATATATATATATATATATATATAAAACATCTTCCAAAATTCGAATTTCATATAGACCGAAATCAAATTTGAATATAAAAGATTAGAATAGAATAGAAAACAATAGAAAAGAATAGACTAGAAAAACAATAGAACAGAATAGAAGAAAATATAATATTCCATTCTATTCTATTCTATTCTGTTCTATTGTTTTTCTAGTCTTCTTTTCTATTATCTTCTGTTCTAATCTTTTCTATTCAAATTCGAATTCATTCTATACAAAATTCAAACTTCAGAAGCCATGTTCCGAAATTCGAATTTCGTATTTGAATTGAAAAGACTATTATAGAATATAAAATAATAGAAAAGAAAAGCATTAAAAAATAGAAGAGAATAAAAAAAATTATATATTTATATATATATATATATATATATATATATATATATATATATATATATATATATATATATATATATATATATATATATATATATTTATATATATATATATATATTCATTCTATTGCTTTATTATTTTATATTCTATCTTATTGTTTTTTTTAGAAAAACTTTTTCTATTTTTTTCGGATTAGATTCGAATTTGTTTTCGAATTCGATTCGAATATGTTTTCGAATTCGTTCTTTTTTTTTCGGATTCATTTAAATTCTTTACTTTTCTAATTCGGAAATTCGGATACAGACTTCGGATACAGACGCTCCGTGGAATAATGGACAGGGCACTTGAGGCAGAACAGAGGCAGGAAGAGGAGGACTTCCTTAGCTCTCAAGGCCCCCTTTATCCAGACAGTGTTCCTGCGTGCCCGCCGATCACACAGGAAGAGGACGAGGAGGAGGAAGAAGATTGTGTCAGTATGGAGGTGGAGCCTGGCACTCAGCATCAGCAGCAGTCTTTAAGGGATCAGTCCCAAGAAACACATGGACTTGTACGTGGCTGGGAGGAGGTGGCTGCAGACCATGTCGTCCTTAGTGACCCAGAGGACTCCGGACCGAATGCCTCAGCAAACCTACGCTGCATGGCCTCCCTGATCCTGCAAAGCCTGCGTAAGGATCCTTGTATTCGTGGTATCAAGGAGAAGGACCAATACTGGCTGGCAACCCTCCTTGATCCACGTTACAAGGGTAAGGTTGCGGACCTTATCTTGCCATCGCAGAGGGAGCAGAGGATGAAACATCTTCGGGAGGCCTTGCAGAAAGGTCTGTGCAACGCGTTCCCAGAGACTGGGAGGTTACAAACTCCTGTTTCTGGACAACGTGTTGCTGAGGCTTTGGTCAGTCAAAGAAGGAGCGGTGGAGAAGGTGGCCGTCTGACTAATGCGTTCAGACAATTTTTTGGTCCGCAGCCCCAAGGTATGATCGGTTCCAGTAACCATCTCCAGCGTCTGTTTTACATGGTGCAGGAATACCTTGGGGCAAGATCTGACTTGGACACCTTTCCCACCGAAAATCCTCTGGGTTACTGGGTCTTGAGGATGGATCACTGGCCAGAGCTTGCACAGTATGCAATTGAGCTACTGGCCTGTCCTGCATCCAGCGTTCTTTCGGAACGCACATTCAGTGCTGCTGGAGGCTTTGTAACCGATCACAGGGTGCGTCTGTCCACCGACTCGGTCGATCGACTGACCTTCATAAAAATGAATGAGTCTTGGATCACCACCAGCTACCAAGCACCTGATGCTGATGTAACCGAATCATTTTTTTTAAATCTCAGATCCCTTCAAAGACTGCCTATGCTGATGCTGAGTGACTATCCCTGAGTAATTATCCTCTTCCTCCTCAATCATCACGCTGATAGCTTTTAAGAACATTTTTGGTTCTGGGCGCCACCACCAGTGCCTAAGGCCCAATTTTTCAGCCAGGGGCGTGTAATTACAATTTTTGATGCAATACTTTGCAGTGGGGCTCGTTTCTGCGTTACAACTAGAGTATCTGTGAGGGGTTGCAGTGTTGTGGCACCAGCACCAGTGACTAAGGCCCAATTTTTCAGCCCCTGTTTAACAGGGGCATGTAATCACAATTTTTGATGCAATACTTTGCAGTGGGGCTCGTTTCTGCGTTACAACTAGAGTATCTGTGAGGGGTTGCAGTGTTGTGGCACCAGCACCAGTGACTAAGGCCCAATTTTTCAGCCCCTGTTTAACAGGGGCATGTAATCACAATTTTTGATGCAATACTTTGCAGCAGGGCTTATTTCTGCGTTCCACCTAGAGTATCTGTGAGAGGTTGCAGTGTTGTGGCACCAGCACCAGTGCCTAAGGCCCAATTTTTCAGCCCCAGTTTAACAGGGGCGTGTAATTACAATTTTTGATGCAATACTTTGCAGCAGGGCTCATTTCTGCGTTCCAACTAGAGTATCTGTGAGGGGTTGCAGTGTTGTGGCACCAGCACCAGTGCCTAAGGCCCAATTTTTCAGCCCCTGTTTAACAGGGCCGTGTTATTACAATTTTTGATGCAATACTTTGCAGCAGGGCTCATTTCTGCGTTCCAACTAGAGTATCTGTGAGGGGTTGCAGTGTTGTGGCACCAGCACCAGTGCCTAAGGCCCAATTTTTCAGCCCCTGTTTAACAGGGCCGTGTTATTACAATTTTTGGTGCAATACTTTGCAGCGGGGCTCATTTCTGCGTTCCAACTAGAGTATCTGTGAGGGGTTGCAGTGTTGTGGCACCAGCACCAGTGCCTAAGGCCTAATTTTTCAGCCCCTGTTCAACAGGGGCATGTAATTACAATTCTTGATCTAATATTTCACAGCAGGGCCCATTTCTGCACCCACCAAGAGCGAGTGAGGACTTACAGTGTTGTGGCACCACCACCACCAAAGGCCCAATTTTTCTGCCCTTGTTCAACAGGGGCATGTAATTACAATTCTTGATCTAATATTTCACAGCAGGGCCCATTTCTGCGCCCACCAAGAGCGAGTGAGGACTTACAGTGTTGTGGCACCAGCACCACCACCACCACCAAAGGCCCAATTTTTCTGCCCTTGTTCAACAGGGGCATGTAATTACAATTCTTGATCTAATATTTCACAGCAGGGCCCTGTGAGGGCTTACAGTGTTGTGGCCACAACAACACCTAAGGCCCAAATTTCTGCTGAGTATATAGGGCAGGCCCCTACTTTCAAACATCTAACTTACAAACGACTCCTACTTGCAAACGGAAGGAGACAACAGGAAGTGAGATGAAATCTACCCCTAGGAAGGGAAATTCTCTCCTGTAAGAGTTAATATGGGAAAAACATTTCTCCTTTCCACTGATGCTTTCCAATCCTTGTTCCACAAAAAAACCCCAAATTTTCAAAAAACATTTGTCATTGGGACAAAAAGTGAGGTGAAATCTTCTGAAGAGGAGGAAAGACAGCAAAACAAATGTCACGGTGATAACCCTTCCCTATGGCGGACAATCTGACTGTGTGTGGGCTCCATCGGACCTGCAGCGGACTTTTTTGGTCAAAAATCTGACGGACTTTGTCCAACGGACTTGAGTCCGGTCGAAAAATCTGCTCGTCTGTATGCTAGTCCAACGGACGAAAACCCACGCTAGGGCAGCTATTGGCTACCGGCTATCAACTTCCTTATTTTAGTCCGGTCGTACGTCATCATGTACGTATCCATCGGACTTTGGTGTGATCGTGTGTAGGCAAGTTCGTTCATTCAAAAGTCTGTTGGAAGTCTGTCAAAAATCCGTCGAAAGTCTGTCGGAAAGTCTGCCCGTGTGTACGCGGCATAATAGTTTCTTGAAACTATCAATGCACCCCGCTGATATCACCACCTGTGGAAGGGAATTCCACATCCTTGCCGCTCTTACAGTAAAGAACCCTCTACATAGTTTAAGGTTAAACCTCTTTTCTTCTAGTTTTAATGAGTGGCCACGAGTCTTGTTAAACTCCCTTCTGCGAAAAAGATTTATCCCTATTGTGGGGTCACCAGTATGGTATTTAGAAATTGAAATCATATGCCCTCTCAAGCGTCTATTCTCCAGAGAGAATAAGTTCAGTGCTCACAACCTTTCTTCATAACTAATATCCTCCAGACCCTTTATTGGCTTTGTTGCCCTTCTTTGTACTCGTTCCATTTCCAGTACATCCTTCCTGAGGACTGGTGTTCAGAACTGGACAGTATACTCTAGGTGCGGCCGGACCAGAGTCTTGTAGAGTGGGAGAATTATCGTTTTATCTCTGGGATTATCCCCTTTTCAATGCATGCCAATATTCTGTTTGCTTTGTTAGCAGCATCTTGGCATTGCATGCCATTGCTGAGCTCATCATCTACTAGGACCCCCAGGTCCTTTTCCATCCTAGATTCCCCCAGAGGATCTCCCCCCAGTGTATAGATTGCATTCATATGATGGGCACAGGCTGCATATGATGGGAACAGAGACTGCATATGATGGGCACAGGCTGCATATGCTGGGCACAGAGGATGTAAAGGGGGCACAGGCTGCATATGATGGGCACAGAGGCTGCATATGATGGGCACAGAGGATGCATATTATGGACACAGAGACTGCATATGATGGGCACAGAGGCTGCATATATATAGTGGGCAAAGGCTGCATATGATGGGCACAGAGGCTGCATATGATGGGCACAGAGGCTGCATATTATGGGCATAGAGGCTGCATATAGTTGCATAGTTACATAGTAGGTGAGGTTGAAAAAAGACACAAGTCCATCAAGTCCAACCTATGTGTGTGATTATATGTCAGTATTACATTGTATATCACTGTATGTTGCGGTCGTTCAGGTGCTTATCTAATGCTGTGTACACACAGGCGGACTTTTCGACCGGACTGGTCTGACGGACAGAATCTGGCAGACAATCTGACTGTGTGTGGGCTCCATCGGACCTGCAGCGAACTTTTTTGGTCAAAAATCTGACGGACTTTAGATTTGGAACATGTTTCAAATTTGTCCGACGGACTTGAGTCCGGTCGAAAAATCTGCTCGTCTGTATGCTAGTCCAACGGACGAAAACCCATGCTAGGGCAGCTATTGGCTACCGGCTATCAACTTCCTTATTTTAGTCCGGTCGTACGTCATCATGTACGTATCCGTCGGACTTTGGTGTGATCGTGTGTAGGCAAGTCCGTTCATTCAAAAGTCTGTCGGAAGTCCGTCAAAAGTCCGTCGAAAGTCTGACGGAAAGTCTGCCTGTGTGTACGAGGCATAATAGTTTCTTGAAACTATCAATGCCCCCCGCTGATGTCACCGCCTGTGGAAGGGAATTCCACATTCTTGTGGCTCTTACAGTAAAGAACCCTCTACATAGTTTAAGGTTAAACCTCTTTTCTTCTAATTTTAATGAGTGGCCACGAGTCTTGTTAAACTCCCTTCTGCGAAAAAGATTTATCCCTATTGTGGGGTCACCAGTACGCTATTTAGAAATTGAAATCATATGCCCTCTCAAGCGTCTATTCTCCAGAGAGAATAAGTTCAGTGCTCACAACCTTTCTTCATAACTAATATCCTCCAGACCCTTTATTGGCTTTGTTGCCTTCCTTTGTACTCGTTCCATTTCCAGTATATCCTTCCTGAGGACTGGTGTCCAGAACTGGACAGTATACTCTATGTGCGGCCGGACCAGAGTCTTGTAGAGTGGGAGAATTATCGTTTTATCTCTGGGGTTATCCCCTTTTTAATGCATGCCAATATTCTGTTTGCTTTGTTAGCAGCATCTTGCCATTGCATGCTATTGCTGAGCCCATCATCTACTAGGACCCCCAGGTCCTTTTCCATCCTAGATTCCCCCAGAGGATCTCCCCCAGTGTATAGATTGCATTCATATGATGGGCACAGGCTGCATATGATGGGAACAGAGGCTGCATATGATGGGCACAGGCTGCATATGCTGGGCACAAAGGATGTTAAGGGGGCACAGGCTGCATATGATGGGCACAGAGGCTGCATATGATGGGCACAGAGGATGCATATTATGGGCACAGAGACTGCATATGATGGGCACAGAGGCTGCATATGGTGGGCAAAGGCTGCATATGATGGGCACAGAGGCTGCATATGATGGGCACAGAGGCTGCATATGATGGGCACAGAGGCTGCATATTATGGGCACAAAGGCTGCATATTATGGGCATAGAGGCTGCATATAGTTGCATAGTTACATAGTAGGTGAGGTTGAAAAAAGACACAAGTCCATCAAGTCCAACCTATGTGTGTGATTATATGTCAGTATTACATTGTATATCACTGTATGTTGCGGTCGTTCAGGTGCTTATCTAATGCTGTGTACATACGGGCGGACTTTTCAACCGTACTGGTCTGACGGACAGAATCCGGCGGACAATCTGACTGTGTGTGGGCTCCATCGGACCTGCAGCGGACTTTTTTGGTCAAAAATCTGACAGACTTTAGATTTGGAACATGTTTCAAATTTGTCCGATGGACTTGAGTCCGGTCGAAAAATCTGCTCGTCTGTATGCTAGTCCAACGGACAAAAACCCAGGCTAGGGCAGCTATTGGCTACTGGCTATCAACTTCCTTATTTTAGTCTGGTCGTACGTCATCGTGTACGTATCCGTCGGACTTTGGTGTGATCATGTGTAGGCAAGTCCGTTCATTCAAAAGTCTGTCGGAAGTCCATCAAAAGTCCGTTGAAAGTCCGGCGGAAAGTCTTCCCGTGTGTACGCTGCATAATAGTTTCTTGAAACTATCAATGCCCCCCGCTGAGATCACCGCCTGTGGAAGGGAATTTCACATCCTTACCGCTCTTATAGTAAAGAACCCTCTACATAGTTTAAGGTTAAACCTCTTTTCTTCTAATTTTAATGAGTGGCCACAAGTCTTGTTAAACTCCCTTCTGCGAAAAAGATTTATCCCTATTGTGGGGTCACCAGTACGGTATTTAAAAATTGAAATCATATGCCCTCTCAAGCATCCATTCTCCAGAGAGAATAAGTTCAGTGCTCACAACCTTTCTTCATAACTAATATCCTCCAGACCCTTTATTGGCTTTGTTGCTCTCCTTTGTACTCGTTCCATTTCCAGTACATCCTTCCTGAGCACTGGTGTCCAGAACTGGACAGTATACTCTAGGTGCGGCCGGACCAGAGTCTTGTAGAGTGGGAGAATTATCGTTTTATCTCTGGGGTTATCCCCTTTTTAATGCATGCCAATATTCTGTTTGCTTTGTTAGCAGCATCTTGGCATTGCATGTCATTGCTGAGCCCATCATCTACTAGGACCCCCAGGTCCTTTTCCATCCTAGATTCCCCCAGAGGATTTCCCCCCAGTGTATAGATTGCATTCATATGATGGGCACAGGCTGCATATGATGGGAACAGAGGCTGCATATGATGGGCACAGGCTGCATATGCTGGGCACAGAGGATGTAAAGGGGGCACAGGCTGCATATGATGGGCACAGAGGCTGCATATGATGGGCACAGAGGATGCATATTATGGGCACAGAGGATGCATATTATGGGCACAGAGACTGCATATGATGGGCACAGAGGCTTCATATGGTGGGCAAAGGCTGCATATGATGGGCACAAAGGCTGCATATGATGGGCACAGAGGCTGCACTTTATGGGCACAGAAGCTGCATATGATGGGCACAATGGCTGCATTTTATGGGCACAGTGGCTGCATATGATGGGCACAGTGGCTGCATTTGATGGACACAGTAGCTGCATATTATGGGCACAGTGGCTGCATTTGATGGGCACAGTGGCTGCATTTTTGAGCACAGTGGCTGCATTTGATGGACACAGTGGCTGTATATGATGGGCACAGTGGCTGCATTTTATGGGCACAGTGGCTACATTTTATGGGGAATAGTGGCTGCATTTTATGGGCACAGTGGCTGCAACTGATGGCACAGTGAGGCTGCAATTGATGTTTTTTTCTGTTTTTTTTCATATTTTTTCAGTTTGTTTGCCCCCCCCCCCAAAAAAAAAAAAAATAATAATTTGAGCACCAGCCACCACTGGTTAGATTTGTTGTAATGCTATTCTGTAAATGATGATGTTAGCAGAAGGGGTAGCACAAGAGCAGTTGGAGGCCAGCAAGAACAGTGGTTTGGGGGACTGGTTATCCCAAACAGAAGCTGGACTATGAATTAGGGTAAGCATTAGACTCAGGCAAAAGTGCTAACCAATATTTTTACAAACTTGTGAACCCAAATTTGTCACTTTAAAAGAAATTCCTGTCCCATACATGAGTTTTGTAATAATACAATGATATATTTTGTACATTTGGGAGTTAATCTCATTTGTGGTATCCATACTCACTGCTGTTTCTATTCTAATTATATTAAATTGATTTTCAAGGAGAATATCTACCCAAGTTTTCGGCAGAGAGCCCCTTGTGAATTGATTTTGATTCTGCTTTTTACATATTGAAATGTTCTTTTGCAGGAGACATTAGTCGTATTTTGTTAAAATATATATACAGTATTTTACATTAAAAAAAAAAAAAAATTGTTAGAGAACAGAATGCAGAAATCCAAACTTCTGCCAAAGACAGCCATACAATGCAGAAATCAAATAATAAGTAAACTGTGTGAAGCATAGATATCACAACTACTTGGAAATATATTTGTTAGCACCTAATCTACACATTGGTCTGTTCAGCTGGGGTATCAGACATTTAATGGTGAGTATTACATATTGGAGAGATGACTTGACCAAATGACATTTCAAGTAGTAGGAACCTACAGGACGACTGCCTAACAAGAAAGAATACAGCCGTTAAAGGGAAACGAAGAAAGAGAAAGAAAGCAAAACTGAGACTGTACTGTATAACCATGGTCAATAATCACAATATATTGTAGAAAATATTTGCCTGAGGTTCTATGTAAGAAAAGCCAAGTACATGCTAAATGGGAAGACCATTGCGTGCAAATACGCATGTTTCTGAGCATAAGCTGGATTGTTACATGGAGAGATTGCTGAGTGCTCTTCAGCTACTTCCTGACTCACCTGTGACCTGACCTGCTGCTTCTTCCTTCCTGTGTATAACTAGGCTTGCCTTTGATCTGCCTTTAACTCCTGTTTACTCACTGTGACCTCTACCTGTGTTTGGTTATTGATTTTCTCTATCAAATGAGGATAGTTGAGAAAATAGAGGTAGGAAGGAACTTTATTGTGTTGTAATGCTTAGCACCGAAGTAGGCAGTGATCAAAATCACTGGATAAGAAATGGGTAATGCATGGGTACCATACACTCATACATTTGGGCATGGTGTCCAAGAGTTTTGCTGTTAATGACATTGAAGAAAATCCAGTTGTTTCTAGATTTGACTTTAGCCAGTGTGGGTGTGTTGAATAGCCATGCTCTTGCAATTGTTTTGTTTAGCATCCATAAAATGTGTAATTGGGGCAAGTTGGAATTTTGTGAGTCCCTGTGGTTTAAAATTATGGAAAGCTTACTAGACATGTGCACACTGAAATATTTTGTTTCGGAATTTTGTTTTTGTCCGAAAAATACATTTATTTAGTTACTCCCGAAATTTGTTTTTGTTTATTTTGTTTCGTTAAAAAAATGCATTCGTCCGAAAATCCAAATTAAGATCGAATCAGTCATTGAAGGCTTATGGTGTCTGTCAAATGTTCTAAAAAGATTCGATGGAGCAGCTAAACTGTACGACGCCGCAATCGTACATTTCCGGTCGAATGTTCTGCCTACAATCTATAGTAGAATTTTAATGTTGTATGACTAGTAATAATTATATTTATTAATTATTATTACTAGTCAACCAACATTAAAATTCTTCTATAGCCTAAGGGCGGAGCATTTGACCATAAATGTCCGCTCACTGCGACTGCTTTGTTGAATCTTCATGTCGAATCTTTTCTCTCTATGTCAAATAATCTTGGACTAATAGAGTTAGGTTAGGCACATTCAACCTTTTTTGCTATTGTCTCTATAATGTCGAATCTTTTCTCTCTATGTCGAATCTTTTCTCTCTATGTAGAATAATCTTGGACTAATAGAGCTAAGGTTAGGCACATTCCACCACAGGTTTGATGGACACAGATCACTATTGTCAGCATCATGTCGAATCTACTATCTATAACGAACTGTTGTCGCAATGAAAATGAAAATAAAGCATTTGTTTATGTCTGATCTTTCGGTTTTCGGATTCTGTACATTCGTTGTTGTTTCTTAAAACAATAACGAAAATACCCGAAAATGCATTTGGACGAAAACTAATGCACATGTCTAATGCTTACAGGGATTCATGTGGAAAGGGAACTTTTGAAGCTTCTAAAGCCTCGTACACACGATCGGATTTTCCGACGGGAATTGTGTGATGACAGGCTGTTGACGGAAAATCCGACCGTTTGTACGCTCCATCGGATAATTGTTGTCAGATTTTCCGTGGACAAATGTTGGATGGCAGGCTTTAAAATTTTCCTGTCTGTTGTCGGATTTTCCGAGCATGTGTACACAAGTCCGTTGGACAAAAGTCCAAAGTACAAACACGCATGCTCGGGAGCATGGACGAGCCAGAAACAGTCGGTCTTGTAAAGTAGCATTCGTAGTGGAGAATAAACATTTGTGATGCGTCAAATTATGAAATGTCGAAATGCAGTGCACATTCCCTTCTTTAATGGGATAATAATGAAGCTACTTTGTCGGTGATACTGATGGAGTTATGGCAAACACATTTTCAAATGCTTTTTTTTTTCTAGTGATATCAAGAATAATATTATTATACTTATTTTTTTTTTTTTTTGGTGCAAGTTACCACAACACCATTATCCCGTAGGTTAAGCAGGGGTCCATCATCTGGATATAATTCCGAAAATCATCTGGATTATTCTCCTGGAGCTCACGCAGCAAAGGCATATGACATAATTGGTCATGATTAATAAAGCAACCAATTTTTGGTCCAAGAAATCCTCCTCGTCCTGTTCCTGGACTTGAGTCAAAGCAATAACTCCAAGGGCAATAATAAATAACACGTTATCTCCTCTGATTCCGCAACATGGCTGGTTGATGAATGGCCGTTCAGAAAAGAACTCAAAATCACAAAATGAAAAGCGCAAAATGAAATGCACGAATCAAAAACACTCACCAAACTTCTACTAACATGAAATTAGCAGAAGGAGCCCAAAGGGTGGTGCTAAAGAGCTGAAAAAACAAGTAGTATGTCACTACATTCGTGTTTGCTGGCCGACAATCCCTTGCCGTTTGTATTCGAGACAAGTTCCTGCCAATGCCCTTCGGACAAAAGCCCAAGGTTTTGTCTGCGGAAAATCCGATGGTGTCTACGAGCCTTAAATCATTGCAAGAACCTTTATCCAAAATTCCTGGGCTATGGGACAGGTCCATCATAGGTGCAAAAATGTGCTTGGTTTAAAGCAATCCTGAAGCAGTTAGATGAGCATTCTGGCACAACATATGCCAAATGCGTAGGCCCACAGTACCATTGTTTTCAAAGCATTTACATTCTGGGAACGTGATTTGGTGGTGCTCCATATTCAAGACCACATTTCTGGTTCTATGGTTATGCTTAAATTGGATGCCCATTTCGCCATGTAATTTTGGGTAGTCAATGATAATTTATGGAGTAATAGGTAATGTAACAAAGAGATCAAGCCTGGGAAGTAAGGGCTGTCCTTGTATTTTTTTTCAAAGGGTGTGAACATTGGTCCTCATGTGGAATTTCAGATGCTGAAGAGAGTATAGTGTACCAAAATGGTTCAGAATTTGATAAATTATTGGTTACCCCTCTTGGTCTGAGTGATTTTCCGCCATCCATTGTGAAAAGCCAGTTGAAATATGTAATGCTTAGACCGATCCAGTGCTTAAAAATGGCTGAAGAGTCTAGACCCAGGGGACAAGTGAGGTTGCTGAGGAAGAAAAGAAATGGAAGGTTGGGATGTAAGAGGACCCCTAAATATTTTATCGCATTTTATATTTTTGGAGATTTAGGTGTAATAGGGTTTCATAAAGTTAGTCTACCTCTAGAAGGGAGACACAGAAGGTTGTCCACCCACAAGTGGTCACAATTAGCAGCTTTCATGGCTACCTATGTTTGTATTTGTTTATTTATTTATTTATTTTAATAGAAATGAATGTGGTTCTAAAGCCTCAAGGTTTTTTTTTAACCTAATGCATTCTATACACCTTATACACCTTATTCTTACCTAAGTCCGATCCAGTGACATGCACAAGAGCAGCAGCTCTTGCCACTGTCTCCCTCATCATTGGACAGATTGATATCAGCGGCAGCCATTGGTTCCTGCTCCTGTCAATCAAATGCTGTGATGAATGGCCGGCTTGGGAGCCAGCCTGCACGGGTGCCCCCAAGGAAAGTGGGGAAACAAATGAAGGTTTAGATACACTTTAAGATGATTAAAGCAAAAGTTTAATCTGTGAAAGAAAAAAAAGATGTGTTAACATCAAAACCTAAAAATGAGTCCCTCAGGCCCCAGTCACATCTCACATAGTGGGAATGTGTGTTCCCGTTCCCAAATTGTAGAGCAAATCGCATGTTTCTGCGCATCACTCAAAGGGCAGCCCATTCACTTGAATTGGATGCCCTATGCACATTTGTCCCAATTTGCAGGAGCACAATCTGTGACCGCTGTGTCCACCGGACACAGTGGATTACAGTTCTCAGTACCAGGCCTCTGTGATTGGCCCAGGTACCCTGTGACTTCTGTGACCAATCCCAGCAATGATATGTTTACTAGTAAACATTCATGATAGCAATCCATTCATGATAGCATTGTTTACTATTGTAATCTCCGCAGCAGCACTGTACTATGTATTAGCTGTTGCCAGTCACAGCAATTACAATAGTAAAGAATAGACATGTGCACACTGAAATATTTTGTTTCGGAATTTCGGTTTTGTCTGAAAAATAAATGTATTTAGTTACTCCCGAAATTCATTTTTATTTATTTTGTTTCGTTAAAAAAATGCATTCGTCCGAAAATCCGAATTAAGGTCGAATCTGTCAATTGAAGGCTTATGGTGTCTGTCAGATGTTCTAAGAAGTTTAGACGAAGCACCTAAACTGTACGACGCCGTGTTCGTACATTTCCGGTTGAATGCTCCGCCTACAAGCTATAGTAGAATTCTAATGTTGTTTGACTAGTAATAATTATAATTATTAATTATTATTACTATTCAAACAACATTAGAATTCTTCTATAGCCTATGGGTGGAGCATTTGATCGTAAGGGCCCTTTCACACTGGAGCGGTTTGCATAATAATAATAATAATAGCGCCTGCAAACCGACCCGAAAGTGCCGCTGCTGTCTTTCCAGTGTGAAAGCACACTGGAGCGGTGCGCTAACAGGACGGGAAAAAAGTCCTGCTAGCAGCATCGGAGCGGTGAAGGAGCGGAGTGTATACCGCTCCTTCACCGCTCCTGCCCATTGAAATCAATGGGACAGCGCGGCTATACCGCCGGCAAAGCACCTCTGCAGAGGCGCTTTGCGGTGGTTTTTAACCCTTTCTCGGCCACTAGCGGGGGGTAAAACGGCTGAGTACCAATGGTAAAGCGCCACTTACAATAGCGGCACTTTGCCGCCGACGCTGCCCCGCCCCAGTGTGAAAGGGCCCTAAAGGTCCGCTTGTGGTGATCGTATGTTTTTAGCTGCTTCATTGAATCTTCATGTCTCTATAATGTCGAATCTTTTCTCTCTATGTCGAATGATCTTGGACTAATAAAGTTAGGTTAGGCACATTCAACTGCAGGTTCGATAGACACAGATCATTATTGTCACCGTCATCTTCTATCTATCTATATTGAACTGTTGTCGCAAAATTATGAAAATATAATGGATACAAAAATAAAGCATTTTTTTTATTTTGGATCTTTTGGATTTTGGATTCTGCGCGTTCGTTATCGTTTGTTTAAACGAACACAATAATCCCCGAAATTCGGATGAAAATGCATTCGGACGACAACTAATGCACATGTCTAGTAAAGAATGAATCATGAATGAAAGCCATTCATGACAATTAAAATTATTGCTTTTACAGTGAGCATCACTGTAATAAGCAATTATAGTGTAAAAAAAGCACCCACCAGAATAGTAAAATAACAAAATTGTGATTTTTTTTTTTTTACATGCCATCACCAGTTAGTGTGCCTAATCACCCTCACCCACTCAGTGTCCCTAATCATCAATGCACCAGTCATTTTGCCCCTAATTACCACCACACCCATTACAGTGTCCCTGATCACCGCCACACCAATCCCAGAGTCCATGATCACTGCCACATTAGTCATATTGTCCCCAATCACTGCCACACCAGTTACAGAGTCCCTGATCATCACCACACCAGTCATATTGTGTCTAATCACTGCCACCCCAGTCCCCGATCACCAAGACACCACTTACAGTGTCTCTGATCACCACCAGAGCAGTTATAGTGTTAGCCTAAGAACCTGTTCACATGTAATACTCTCTGAAGAGCCATCCATGTTTGTATCTCTCTTTGGAGAGCATTTGGCAGGCTGTGAGGAGGCATTGAATCACCTGCGCACCACATGCTGTAACCCCTAGGACCCTGCACAAGCAAGGGTCCTAGGGGTTACAGAAACCCCATTCAATGAATGGGGAAGGAGTTAGCCCAGAACGTAGAAACCACAGATATCAAGACAGATATAATAATAGGACACAACAACCTAACGCTGTCCCATTTACACCTAGGGCACCCAGATATCATAATAGGTACTCCCCATTGAGGTATGATTATGAACATCAAAATACCCCTTATGGAGACATACCCCAGAGAAGGGTTTTTTTTCCGATGGAATACAGAGGAAGACCCCCAACACACAGGAGGGAACCACCAGGGTACAGGGGATCGCCAACCCCCAGGGGAAATTATAGACCTCAAAGGGAAAGAAAACCATACAGAGGACAAAGGGAATGGAGGCCTTTCAGGTTTCCCATCAGGGATCAAAACTTTGGAGACCCAAGACAAGGATGGAATCCAAGGACAACCAGAAACATGAACACAAGACCAGGGAACAGCAACCAGGAAGAAGAAACACAACAAGAGAGGAGAATAGACCAGACATACAGACCACCAAGGTGGGCAAGAAGAAACGATACAGAGGAAAGAGAGGGGGGACTAAGAAAAAGAAGAAGGGAATACTAGGAGACGGTATTTTCAACCTAAGTGAGGCAGTTTTTAGTGAAGAGGAAATTAAAGTATTGGATCTAGGCTTGAAATATGCCCCGGAAAAAGAGTTGGACAAATTTGAAGCATATATAGACTTACAAAAATTCATAAGGAAATTAAACATTAAACAACTCTATTTTTAATCCAAAAACACAACAAAATGAAAGCCTAATAGTCTTCAAAAAAATGGTGGAAGGAGACCTAAGGAAAATCAATCCACATAGAACAAGAAATACCAAAATTTGGAATACCATCAAAGAAATAGAAAAGAAGAAAAACATAGTGATACGACCGGCCGATAAGGGGGGGGCTAGTTATATTAAACAAAAATGATTACGAAACAGAAATGGAAAAACTACTAAAAACACCAGACACATACAAGAAACTAAGAGGGAACCCAAAAGGAGAATACGAGAAAAAACTGAAGGCTTATATACAAAGGGGAGAACAAAGAGGAATATTAACAAAAAAAGAAGCCAGATACCTAACCCCAGAAACAGCAAAAACCCCAGTGATTTACTATGTGCCCAAAATTCACAAAGATCAATCCAAGCCCCCAGGAAGACCAATAATTAGCGGCATAGATGCATTGTTCTCAAGATTAGGAGCATACCTAGATGGGTTCTTACAACCACTTGTACCAGAAGGAAAATCAAGACAGCAGGAAACTAATTCAGGAACTAAGAAGAAGAAGATGACATTCTGGTAACTATAGACGTCAATTCCCTGTATACAAATATTAGACAGGAAGACGGATTGAGTAGTGCTGAATGGGCATTACATAGGCAAACTGATCTGAAAGATGAACAAATTAAATACATCACGGAGGGCCTACAAATGGCCATGAGCCACAATTACTTCTGGCATAAAGGAGATCACTACACTCAAATTAAGGGAGTGGCGATGGGGGCTAAATATGCCCCCAGCGTAGTAAACTTGTTCCTCAATAGGTGGGAGGAAATTTTTAGCACACGGAGAAGAAATTTGAAGCTATACCGACGCTACATAGATGCAGGGGCGGACTGACCATTCGGTCGATCGGACGCCGACCGAGGGCCCGCAGCCAGTAGGGGGCCCGGGAGACATGCTCGTCGGATCTAGGGGTATGCTGCTGGGCGTGCTGCGGTGGAGCCGTTCTGCCGACTGCCGCGGGGGGGTGCGGGGGGATGAGGCGGGCATCTCCTCTTTCAGTTTGGGATGCAGTGAGGGGAGTGGGAGGCGGCGATCAGCAGCTCTATGGTGCTCGCAGCATCTCCCGGGGACTTGTATTTCTCCTCCAGATTGTAGAGTGGAAAGGGGAGGGGCCTCTGACCCGGGCAGCTACAAGTTTCACTCTCTGCTTGTACGCTGTTGCCGACTGCTGCCCGGGTCAGAGGCCCCTCCCCTATCCACTGTACAGAATCAGAAGGAGGACTACAAGCCCCAGTGAGATCCACAGGCACCATAGAACTGCCGATCGCCACCTCCCACCACCCCCTTGGGTTGGAGGTGCACAGCCAGGTACAGGGGAACCTCTGGGGGGGTTAAGTCTGGGGACCCTGATGTATGGGGGGTTCTCTGGGGACCCTGATGTATGGGGGGGGCTCTCTGGGGACCCTGATGTATGGGGGGGCTCTCTGGGGACCCTGATGTATGGGGGGGCTCTCTGGGGACCCTGATGTATGGGGGGGTTCTCTGGGGACCCTGATGTATGGGGGGCTCTCTGGGGACCCTGATGTATGGGGGGCTCTCTAGGGACCCTGATGTATGGGGGGCTCTCTGGGGACCCTGATGTATGGGGGGCTCTCTGGGGACCCTGATGTATGGGGGGGCTCTCTGGGGACCCTGATGTATGGGGGGAGGCTCTCTGGGGACCCTGATGTAAGGAGGAGGCTCTCTGGGGACCCTAATGTAAGGACGAGGCTCTCTGGGGACCCTGATGTATGGGGGAAGGCTCTCTGGGGACCCTGATGTATGGGGGGAGGCTCTCTGGGGACCCTGATGTATGGGGGGCTCTCTGGGGACCCTGATGTAAGGACGAGGCTCTCTGGGGACCCTAATGTAAGGAGGAGGCTCTCTGGGGACCCTGATGTTTGGGGGGGCTCTCTGGAGACCCTGATGTATGGGGGGGGCTCTCTGGGGACCCTGATGTATGGGGGGGCTCTCTGGGGACCCTGATGTATGGGGGGGCTCTCTGGGGACCCTGATGTATGGGGGGGCTCTCTGGGGACCCTGATGTATGGGGGGGCTCTCTGGGGACCCAGATCTTTGGGGGGCTTTCTGGGGACCGAGATCTATGGGGGGCTCTCTGGGACCCTGATGTATAGGGGGGCTCTCTGGGGAGTTGACCCTGATGTATGTGGGGCTCTCTGGAGACCTTGATGTATGGGGGGGCTCTCTGGAGACCTTGATGTATGGGGGGGCTCTCTGGGGACCTTGATGTATGGGGGGGCTCTCTGGGGACCTTGATGTATGGGGGGGCTCTCTGGGGACCCTGATGTAAGGGGGGTTTCTCTGGGGACCCTGATGTAAGGAGGGGGCTCTCTGGGGACCTTGATGTAAGGAGGGGGCTCTCTGGGGACCTTGATGTAAGGAGGGGGCTCTCTGGGGACCCTGATGTAAGGAGGGGGCTCTCTGGGGACCCTGATGTAAGGAGGGGACTCTCTGGGAACCCTGATGTAAGGAGGAGGCTCTCTGGGGACCCTGATGTAAGGAGGAGGCTCTCTGGAGACCCTGATGTTTGGGGGGGCTCTCTGGAGACCCTGATGTATGGGGGGCTCTCTGGGGACCCTGATGTATGGGGGGCTCTCTGGGGACCCAGATCTATTGGGGGCTCTCTGGGGACCCAGATCTATGGGGGGCTCTCTGGGGACCCAGATCTACGGGGGGCTCTCTGGGACCCTGATGCATGGGGGGGCTCTCTGGGGAGTGGACCCTGATGTATGTGGGGCTCTCTGGAGACCTTGATGTATGGGGGGGCTCTCTGGGGACCTTGATGTAAGGGGGGCTCTCTGAAGACCTTGATGTAAGGGGGGCTCTCTGAAGACCTTGATGTAAGGGGGGCTCTCTGGGGACCCTGATGTATGGGGGGTTTCTCTGGGGACCCTGATGTAAGGAGGGGGCTCTCTGGGGACCTTGATGTAAGGAGGGGGCTCTCTGGGGACCCTGATGTAAGGAGGGGGCTCTCTGGGGACCCTGATGTAAGGAGGAGGCTCTCTGGGGACCCTGATGTAAGGAGGAGGCTCTCTGGGGACCCTGATGTAAGGGGAGGCTCTCTGGGGACCCTGATGTAAGGGGAGGCTCTCTGGGGACCCTGATGTAAGGGGAGGCTCTCTGGGGACCCTGATGTAAGGGGAGGCTCTCTGGGGACTTGTTTACATAGGCAGACCACAGTTCTGCCTCTGTTGGAAACGATCGTCGGGGCCTGGCGGACATGGGGTCCTCCGGACCCGTTGGTTAGCTCTCGGTGTGTCCAATCACAGCGGCAGCAGGTCAAACAGCATGCAGACCCGCAAGTGCAGAATCAAGTACCTGTACATGATTCTGCTCACAGGAGACGCAGCCCTGCAGTAAATGTATGTGGTTAAAGTGAGTTTATTTTTCTTTCATCTTTAAACATTTATTTTGAACATGAAGTAGAGAAATTCTGTGACCAATGCATGTAATGTAGCAGTGCAATATATACGTGGGGCTTTGTGAGGGTGTGGCTTGTGTGTGGGTGGGTGGGGACTAAGGGGGCCCCATGAGCCCCTATTGCCCGGGGGCCCCATGAGTTGTCAGTCCGCCCCTGCATAGATGATATAGTTATAGTGTGGAGAGGAACGGAGGAAGAACTACAAGTCTTTTTTGACAAAATAAATTGCAATATATATGGAATCACTTTCTCGGGTAGTTGGAACAAACAAACTATATAAACTATCTAGATCTACAAATATACAAAACCGAAGGGTACCTCAACACCAGAACATACTTTAAGAGCACTGACAGGAATGGGTACATTCCAACCAGCAGTTGCCACCATCCACAATAGATTGGCAACATCCTGAAAGGACAATATAGAATATATAGATATATAGAAACTGTAGCAATGTAGGTGATTATGAAGAACAAGCAAGTATCATTATCAATAGATTTGTTGAAAAAAGATACAACAGAAAAGAACTAATGAATTTAAAAGAGAAAGTGAAAAAATGTACAGAAACATACTAATAGAAGGCACACAAAACCAGAATAGAAAGAAAAGGAAAGGAAATATGGATACGGCCTTTTTAACAGGGTATAATAGACAATACAAAATCATGGAGTCTATAATAAAGAAACACTGGTCCATTTTGCAATCAAAGTTCTGAACTCCATACTGCCAAGAAAACCCAGCTTCATCTACAGAAAAGCGGCATCCTTCAGAAACAAATTAGTGCGGAATGCCCTTGACCCACTGAAACAGATAAAAATAGCAAGGAATTTAAAAAGGTTTTTTAAGTGTGGAAAATGCCTGCCGTGTAAAAATAGTAAAAAGACAAATGAGAAGATAACAAAATTTAGATCAGCAACTAATGGTAATGAATATAACATCAAGGAACTCATAACCTGCAACAGCACCCACGTAACCTATGTTTTGGAATGTCCGTGCCGCATACAATACGTGGGCAGGACAACCAGACAATTACATGTAAGAATCAGGGAACATATTACCAACATAAAAAAAACGTGTTCCATAAACACAGCGTCTCAAGACATTTTAAAAATTATCATAATAAAGATCCAACCTGCATGGTCTTCTATGGGATTGATAAAATAAAAGGGCACTGGAGGGGGGACAACAAGAAAATTAAAATCTCACAAAATGAGACTAAATGGATTTTCTTGCTAGACACACTCCAACCTGCAGGAATGAACATTGATGTTAATTTGAATTGTTTCCTCACCAACTTTTGACCCAATATATGGTATGGTAATCATTACGAACAAAAGTAACCACCATGTCCGTAACCCCCAATGAATCATTCTGTAACCACTACGAATAAAGAGTAACCATCATGTCCTTCAATCTTTAATGAATAGACACAGAATATAATCCATTTGGGCCCAACATTTACATGGGATCCAAGAGACCATTGTCACACTGCCTCTATCATCAGATTAGGTGAATAAACCCATAAATCAGATACATCCTTATGGGTTTCCATAATAACTTTAAAAGATCACCATTTACCTATACCATGTCTCCATGAACACTATACATATATCCCCATAGGTCTGAGGTACCTAGGTGCATAAATACCTGGGCTCCCCCCTATTTATATATATATATATATATATATATATATATATATATATATATATATATATATATATATATATATATATATATATATATATATATATATATATATATATATATATATATATATATATATATATATATTTATATATATATATATATATTTTTTTATATATATTTTTTATATATTTTTTATATATATATTTTTTTTAATATATATATATTTTTTTTATGGTAATTTTTTGTATTTTTTATGTATATTTTTCATTTATATGTGTTCTTATTTTTTTATTTTATTTTCCTGTCTTTATCTTTTTCTTTTATGTATTACAAATGTTAAATATTCATTATGATATGTCCATACACATTCATGTATGTAACGGCTCTGTACAGTTTAAGCAATATGCCTAGTGAATGCCTAGACATTGTCCCGAACGTGTCACTAACCCCGGATGTTAGTTTATATGGGCCACAGAATAGAACAACACAGCGGAACATGTCAACACAGCGGAACATCGTAAACTAGGTGTTCCCAAGGTGACCATTACTAACACAGCCTATCTATACAACAGGATGCGGAAGTGTAATTGAGGCTTAGGTCTCCAAAATCTTTACCAAAATGGCCACCAATACAATAGATTACAGCCGCCCATACACAGGCACGCAGGCGCACAAGGCACAGGGCATAGTACTTAAACAGACGAGGTTCAGCAAGATGGAAGCCCCAGAAACGTACGTAGGGTGGGACTTACGGACGTCTTGTAGCACCTCTAGACAAGCTGACAACACACTCTTTCTTATGCCTGATTTTTACCTTGTAAATGTGAGTACAACTATTTTTTAGACACAATAAAGCTCTTTATGCGGTTTTTCACTATGGGCATTCCTCCTTCCTTTCACATGTAAACGGTACAACATATAAAGCACGGATCGGGAACATCCAGGGATGCTACACAGTGGCTAATACTGTGACTGCCTGCACCCCTGCAGGGGGAAGTTTATCTGGTGAGTTCAAATGAAATAAGAGCACGCCACAGAGGCACCACTAACCAGCCAACACCTGGACAAGATGCTTCCCTCACCAATTTGTTTCCCAGAGAGGGGTTTCCCTCAGAGCTTTCCCAAAATGAACTTGTTTTAAAACAATGGAAATTTTCTTATCCAATGAATACTGGTTCTATACACATATGTCACTTTAATATATAACCTAGCAAAAGTCACCTCTAGGCACAATATTGCATGCTGGCATTTTGGTTTATTTTATTTTGTTTATAGCATTTTGTTATATAATATTTTGTATACTTTGGTTTGTATTCGAGGACTGATGCACTTTATATTGGGTCTCTCTCTCACAGTACAAAGAGATCACACATTAGTATGAAATTAAATTACGCACACAATAAATGAGACCAACATTTATTGATTTTGGAAACACACAGGAATTCTTATCACCTTTTAAAAAGGCTCAGCAACATCACTAACTAACTCACGGAATACATAAGGGCCACTAACAAAAAGAAAATAGTTTCTCTCTGTTTTTCTCGTTTTTCACTTTTTTCCCCATGAGGGCAGCGCCATACCTACTTCTGCTTTTCACACCAATTCTAATACACTCCACTTAGGTGGATCTGTATACGTAGGGGCAGCAGCTCTATTCTTCAGATAAGACCAAACCACTGTGCGGATTTATCCCTTACAATCTTATCAGTACAGATAAGCATATTTATGTTATAACACAGACACAGGGGAACTTACTGTTCTAATACAGAGGGGATGGGAGTTTTTTATACAAGTGGCTTAACAACCACATTAAGCCTGCCAAGCCCTTAGTGTCATGTTTGTGATAGTGTTTGCGACACGTGCTTCAAGCTCCCCATTTGCTTGCCTTGTTCCCTTGCCGTGACCTTTACCTTTATCTGATCTCCACTCTGGCAGCTAATTTGGATTCCCTTAAAACCTTAGCTTGAACTTTGGACTAATCTCAGAACTCAGTCTGCTTTTTGACCACAGATTTGATCCTGGTCACTTTCTGAACCAGGACTGCCATTTGACCACTCTGCCTGTCTGCGCCAACCACAAGTACCTTTTTTGCTGTGCTTAGCTTATGCCTGCCCTGGCATGGTACCTAGGCACTATAACATTGTTTATAAGACCTGGGGGCAAATAAGTACCAGTAGGCCTGCTTGCCCTATGGAAAAGGGGGCTGCTATAGGTGAAGAACACAGAGCCAGCTATAATGCCTGACCATCACCGCTAAAGATAGGTGTGACACTTTTTTTCCAACAGAAAAGAAAAAAGTTACTATAGTAGCTTAAAAATGTTAGCTGGACTTGGACTTTTTTCTATGTTTTTACTTAACTCCCTGTCCAAAAGATGGAAACAATGCTGTGCAATTTCACTGCAAAAAAAAATATAATGTCACACTATTACATGAAGTGGAAAAATAGATCAACTGGGAGGATCAAGTAAAAAAAAAAATCTTACAAGTGTGTGTGTGTTAAAGCTTTTGACAATTTTTGCCCCTAGTTACTTTTTAATGGTTATTTCTTTGTGTGGCCATTTCTTTTTCTAAGCATATTACAATTGTACGATTTCTACTTCAGTCAGCCAGATCAGATGTTATATTTTTAATTTGATCTTATTGTCATGTCATTCAGATCATAAGGTCATCAGTGCTTTTAAAGGGTAATTCCACATTTGTGAAAAAAATAGCAAATAAAAAAAATGTATATATCATATACACTTGGTGCATAAGCCTAATGCCCTGTACACACGGTCGGACATTGATCGGACATTCCGACAACAAAATCCATGTTTTTTTTCTGACGGATGTTGGCTCAAACTTGTCTTACATACACATGGTCACACAAAGTTGTCAGAAAATCTGATCGTTCTGAATGCGGTGACGTAAAACACGTACGTTGGGACTATAAACGGGGCAGTAGCCAATAGCTTTCGTCTCTTAATTTATTCTGAGCATGCGTGGCACTTTGTGCGTCGGATTTGTGTACACAAGATTGGAGTTTCCGACAACGGACTTTGTTGTTGGAAAATTTTATAGCAAGCTCTCAAACTTTGTGTGTCGGAAATTCCGATGAAAAATGTGTGATGGAGTCCGCACACGGTCGGAATTTCTGACAACAAGGTCCTATCACACATTTTCAGTCGGAAAATCCGACTGTGTGTACAGGGCAATAATGTAATTGTAATGGTAAAATTCCCTTTCCTTTTACAACAACAGCACTGTATTTTTCTGTAAAATGCAATCTAAGGATGTTTTGTACAGAGTTGGTCTGCTGTATATAACCAGAAATGTAATTTCCTGCTTGTGTGATTGGCTCACTGATTTTGCCAGAAGCCTGCACTAAGACACAAGTCAGATTGTATGCATCCTCTGCAAAAAAAATGTCATTTTTGGTGAGATACTCACAAAGGTTTTATTCACTTCTAAAGGGATGCTGACAGACACTGCACCGTTTCTTATTAGAACACTGCAAATGAATCAGTTGATTAATAATGAAAAAGTCCCTCCCATTCAGATTCTCTTTGCACAATGACACAATGAAACTTACAGCTTTTTCTTAAGAACAGAAACAGGTAGGAATCTGCAACAACGTTTGTTAAAATCCTTGCAATGTACATTGATCACCAAGATGGGGTTGTTTTTTTGTTTTTTTTTCAACAAAAGTGGAGTTATACATTAAGCAATGAACAGACGTACAATCCCAGTAGTAGACAAAGGTATCCTCAAGCAGCAGCTAAAAAGATTAAATTGTCATTTGTAATCACTTATAATGTTGCCTAACATTTCTTAAACTGCTCCTGCAAAGCATCGGAGAATGATAACATAGTATAATAGTTCAAAACATTACTTACTCTACAGAGCAGAATGGTTTCTTGTAGGAATTTGTTAATTCCATATTTGATGTACCGGCACGTATAGTGAACACTCCTCCGATGATGAAGTCACCCTCTTGGTAAAATCCAAATTCTTCATCTATGTCCTTTATCCTGAGATTACAGACCGATGATGAGCTCTGAGTATTATATATGCAAAATGACATCCACAGAAAAGCCCACAAGATTTGAACTTTATATACAGTTAAAACAGACAGAGTTTGGATCTTCAGAACAAAAGGCAGAAGGAAAACTTCTATAAAAGAGAAAATCCCATAATGTCTACAGGATTCTGTGTTGTGATGCTGCACATGGATCAGTGACATCTCTATAATATGTGAGAGTGTCATTCTCTTCTCGTATCTCTCTCTGTTTTATACATTTCTGTGTGATAGATTTGTCACTGACCTGAATATAGTCGTATCATCCTAGCTCTACTTTCAGTTGTTCTTAAACTGAGCTTTCCTTATGTGAAACATACAGTTATAACAGGAGCATCACCGATTTATAAAATGACATAAAGAAACATGCATTTTTAATTCTAAATTGAGTTTTTCACTTATAAGAAGCAGCAGCTTGTGATTTTAATTTTTTTTACTGAAATGCTGAAATCTGTCTTAACCATAAAAATATATGCTGCTTCAATAAAATTACAATCTTGACACGTGCTAAATTTGAACTTTGGTGGAAGAAGTTGGTAATGGTTAAGGCAAGGTACACATTTACATAGTTACATAGTTAGTCAGGTTGAAAAAAAGACACAAGTCCATCTAGTTCAACCGATAACAAAAAAAATAAAAAAATCATACAATCCTATATACACAATCCTATACAACAATTGATCCAAAGGAAGGCAAAAAAACCCCAGCAAAGCATGATCAAATTTGCTCCAGCAGGGGAAATAATTCCTTCCGGATCCCCCAAGAGGCAATCGTATTTTTCCTTGATCAACTTTACCTATAAATGTCAGTACCGAGTTATATTATGTACATTTAGAAAAGAATCCAGGCCTTTTTTAAAGCAATCTACTGAGCTGGCCAGAACCACCTCTGGAGGGAGTTTATTCCACATTTCACAGCTCTTACTGTGAAGAAGCCTTTTCATATTTGGAGATTAAATCATTTTTCCTTTAGATGTAAAGAGTATCCCCTTGTTCTCTGTGATGACCTTAACGTGAATAACTCAACACCAAGTTCTCTATATGGACCCCTTATGTATTTATACACTGTGATCATACCCCCCCATAATCTCAAGAGAGAATAAATTCAGTTCCTCTAATCTTTCCTCATAGCTGAGCTCTTCCACGCCTCTTATCAGTTTGGTTGCCCTTCTCTTCACTTTCTCCAGTTGCCCAATATCCTTTTTGAGAACTGGTGCCCAAAACTGAACTGCATATTCCAGATGAGGTCTTACTAATGATTTGTACAGGGGCAAAATTATATCTCTCTCTCTCTGGAGTCCATACTTCTCTTAAGGCCTGATTCACACTTGTGCAGGTTGCAGTTTGTATATTGCAGGTGCATACATTTTTTCATTACACATCTTTAAACCATTAAACCAGAAAAAAACCCCTGGCTCTTTCAATAAAATGCACACGTGAATTAAATCCATAAGAAACCATGTTAAATGGACTGTAGTGTGTTTCTGCAAAACTGAAAATGCACAAAAAAATGCATAGGTGTGTAACAAGCCTTATGCAAGAAAGGACTTTGCTCACTTTGGAAACTGCAGCTTGCCATTGCATGCTATTATTAAGCTTATGATCTACCAGAAGTCCCAGATCCTTCTCCACTATGGATTCTCCCAGTTGTACACCCCCATAGTATGCATGATGCATGCATATTCTTAGCCCTCAAGTGCATAACTTTACATTTATCAACACTAAACCTCATTTGCCACACAGTTGCCCATTTAAACAGTGCATTGAGGTCGGCTTGTATTTTTTTTCCAGCAAGACCTCATCTATGTGGTCTTTTATTAAACTGTCCAATACCTTCTCTACTTTAGAAGTTAAACTAACAGGTCTATAGCTACTTGGTTAAGACTTTGATCCCTTTTTAAATATGGGCACCACATTGGCACACATCCAGTGGTACCATCCAGTCATTAACGAGTCCCTAAAAATTAGAAACAATTTATTTGAAATGACAGAGCTCAATTCTTTTAGGATCTGTGGGTGGAAGCCATCTGGTCCAGGTGCTTGCAATCAGTCACTACTTTCCTGGCTCTGATGAAGGGGGGTCACCCTGGAAACACATCAGCTGTTTGGATACCTCCTGGTCTTCTGGCAGGACCATCGGATATTAATAGACCTTGGAGGACACTTGTCATGACATGTGTTTGTACTAATTACGTTTGTGAGTATATATTGCTCTTTTAACCACTTGCCTACCAGGCCAATTCTAACTTTTCTCTCCTACATGTAAAAATCATAATTTTCTAGATGCTAGAAGATTACACAGAACCCCCAAACATTATATATTTTTTTTATTAGAGACCCTAGCTTTAAAAAATTTGACAGGTTACATGTTTTGAGTTACAGAGGAGGTCTAGTGCCAGAATTATTGCTCTCGCGCTAATGTTTGTGGCGATACCTCACATGTGTGGTTTGAACGTTGTTTACATGTGGTCGCTACTTACATATGCGTTTGATTATGCGAGCAAGCACAGGGGCACTATAAAAAATGTTTTATTGTTAATTTTACTTTTATTTTTCTAGTTTGATGCTTTCTTTTTACATTTTTTTAATCACTTTTATTCATATTACAATGAATGTAAACATCTCTTGTAAAAGGAATAGTGCATTACAGGTCCTCTTTACAGTGAGATATGGGGTCAATTAGTCCCAGATGTCACCTCTAGGCTGGGAAGCCTGAAATAATAAAAAAAAGATTCTGGCTTCCCAGCCAAGGCGGCGGCATTTTTTCAAATGCAGGGCCTGGGCATGACGTCATAACATCGTGCCCGGCCTCTGAACAATCTTCGGGGACCATCTGACCTGCCTGAAATCTCTATGGTCAACCTACAGCACCGGTCGATTCTTTCTCCGGCTCACTGATCACATGGGTGAGTCCCCTCCCGCCACCTATAAGAACAATTAAGCGGCTGAAGGAAATCGCTGGCTGTAAAAAGAAGATATCTGAATGATGCTTGTAACTGCAGGCATCATTCAGATATCACCACTCAAACTCGACGACGTCATATAATGTTGGGCGGGCGGGAAGCAGTTAATCTTTTTATACACTTTTTTATTGTGGTAATGCACTAGGTTGGTGCACCTTTTCTTATTTGCTAGTTTCCAGTTTGAGGATGCCCAATTTCCTGAGAAGCATTAAGAAGCCTTTACACTGACTATACCTCTGGGTCACCACGGTGAGCGCAGGAGAATATTTGTATGCTGTGTACCAGGTGCTTTATCCACCTTTATTCTGTCTAAATATTTCTGGACCATATCACTTTTGAGCCATTGTAGCATTTCAAGCATACTGGTCTTTATGATTTATGTTTATGATTTTTTTTCCATATCAAACATATAAAAAAACAAACAACAAAAAAAAGCAAAACAAAAATTCCCTTTCCTTCTCTCTCGCTTCCTCTCTCCTTCCCTTACTACTCAATTAAGTTCATAACATATTTGTGTCAGCAACACATTTATTTCATTATTATCCAGTATTTCAAAAGTTCCAAAAGTGTTCCAGGGCACTGAGTAGAAGAGTTGGGTAAGACAGACCAACTTCAGGGAGCGCTCTATTTGACTATAATGGTTTAAATCTGGTGTAACTTACAGTATGATACCCAGTGTTTTTTTTTTTCCTAATTAGGTATGTTTAATTTTTTTTCAAAAGGTAGCAATAGAAAAGTACAGCAAAGGCTTCAAAGGCAGACAACATCACCTTCACAGCAACATGATGAAGTACAACATTTGTCAGAAAATTACAAAATATTACACAGCAATAAGGAACAGAAAATGAGTATTACAAATCATGAAAATTATATGGAAACAGACTCTAATGCCCCGTACACACGGTCGGATTTTCCGATGGAAAATGTCCGATCGGAGCGTGTTGTCCGAAATTCCGACCGTATGTGGGCTCCATCGGACATTTTCCATCGGATTTTCAGACACACAAAGTTGGAGAGCAGGAGATAAAATTTTCCGACAACAAAATCCGATCGCGTCAATTCCGACCGTGTGTGGCCTGTTCCGACGCACAAAGTGCCACGCATGCTCAGAAGAAATTCCAAGACGGAACAGCTCGTTCTGGTAAACTTAGCGTTCGCATTGGATACAGCACTTTCGTCACGCTGCAATGTTCAAAATGGTTTAATACAGCGCACTCTCTTCTTCTTTATAATGTGACAAGAATGAAGTAGTTTTGCTGCTCATATTCACACACACTTCTCCCAAAGTTTTATTTTTGTTTTTTTATTGGTATTCCCTGAATATATTGTTATTAGTTGTCACATCTGACATAATTTTTTTTTTTTATTTAATTTTTTTGGGGATTTTAAGCCTTTTTTTTTTTTAATTTAATGTTTGTATTTTTTCAAAGGCTGATCTTTGTTCAATGTTATTTGTATTTTTACTCCAGAATATTTTTGTGTGTGTTTTGTGTGTCAAGTTACCCCAACACCATTGATATCTTTTATTATTTAATCTCCAGGAGATTGTTTGTTGTTGGTGTCCCTTGTTCATTTCACATTGTATATTTGAAATGTACCTGAATCCTCACAAGCAAACTGTCATTTTTGAAGTAAAACACATAGGAGAGTATAATTCAAAACAAAAATCCTTTATTAAGGGATCAGAACCAAACAAAGAGGAAGGCAACACTGGATCAACAGGAGAAATTAGCGAAGCCTGGGACCCCCACGGCAGACATCAATTCTTGAACATCAAAATTGGTGGCCTGAGGAGTCCATATGTAAGGGAGGGCAGTCTGGTCCGGGATTCTTAGAGATCTTGAAAGCAGCAGATGACATGTGTGTCCCCAGGCTGTGGTACCACAAGAGGCTGCATTTTTTGGCCGACCAGACTGGATCCAGGGTCCTCACTTTCTGGTCTTCCTTCCACGCTTCATTCCGGGCTGTGGCTGTGCTGTTGGAGATGTGGCAGGAGGAGGAATAGGACCTGGAGGAGGACTGGGAGGACCTGGAGGAGAGGGAGGACAAGGAGGAGGACCTGCAGGAGGAGGAGGAGGACCATCGCAAAGGTGTGTCTGAGCTGTAATTTGGCCCCTCATACCTTTGTTAAGAGCCTCCAATATGAGGGACTCACACATGACTTGTTGGCCCTCCTCCATCCTCTGCATTTTATATGCAATGACGGCAGCAATGTCCTCCTCCACAGTGTGTGGTGCTCCCAGGACCTCTGTAGCCCTCCAAAAGAGTCCTCTGGCAGCCTCCTCTAGGGCACTTCTCCTACTGCCACTTTCTCTTTTCAGGGGGGGTGGAGGGACCTGCAGATCAGCCAGCCGGCTCAGCCCGGCCACCTCCTGGCTGAGACTTCCCTGTGTATGAAAAAGGGACATGGTTTTAGTTTTTGCATCATCAATCACAATCATAAATTAGTACTCCCAACTAACATCTAGTTAACATCATTGATTGGACAAGCAGAAATATTTAGAGGAATGCTATACCTGGCTCAATCTGGGCTCCTCCACATGCGGCCTGGAAGGCCCAGGTTGGGCGTCAGAAGCCTCAGCCGGGGGGGAAGGAAGCGTGGAAGGAAGACTGGAGAGGGATGGCCTGGGTTCAGTCTGGCCTGCCAGAAAATGCAGCCTGTCATAGTACAACATCCTGGGGACATAGATGTCATCTGCTGCTCCTGATCTCTGTGAATCCTGGACCTTCTTGCGCTCCCTTAGATATGTGCTCCTCAGGCCACCAATTAATATCTTTAAATAGGTGATGTCTGCGTGGGGATCACCTGCGTCACAATTTCACACAATTGCACCAGTGCTGCCTTCCTCTTTGCTTGGTTCTTGAAATGGGGGTGTTTAATCTCCCACAGACAGGGCAGCTCCCTTAACATATCTACGAATACTGACATGAAGTCATTGTCTTTCAGTAGCATATCCATGTTCACTGCAAGACACAACACAAGACAAAGCCTAATGTCAGACAAAACTCTCCTAATCTTCTTACAATATAGGCCTCAATGTAGAAGCAGTATAGGCACAAGTTTGTCTCTTACCTTCGTTCTTACGATCGGCGCGTCCAATGCTCCTTCCTCCGCTCACAGATCGTACGTAATACGCATGCGTGTTATGCTTTATACACACTGCGCATGTGTGTAACTCCGCCCGCCCCTGACGTTCTTTCTATTCTATTCCCCGCCCCTTTTCATTCGGCGCAGTAGGGGAAGAGCACATGGTGGAGTCACAGCAGGTGTGTGATAATTGCAGGAACGAGGAGGAGGAGGAGGAAAGCCCAGATCCGGACACGTCCCGATCCAGAAGGAGACGTTTTAAGGCCACAAATATGTCCTTTGGGGAGATGTTGGAGATGGTCGACATCATGAAGAAGTCCGACTATGATGGAAAGTATGGGCCTTACCCCAACCCAAATATCAGAAAGGCCAAGATCATGGCAAAAGTGATCAAAAGTCTGCACAAGAATTTCGGGGTACGACGATCGAAAGATCAGCTCAGGAAGCGGTGGTCGGACCTGAAATTAAGAGAGCCAGAGCAGTACCGAAAGATCCGGAGAGTGCTGCAAAAAAGTAAGTAGTTGTGCTGTGTTCCTATTCTTTCTGTCTTTATTCCGTTCATGCTGCTCCATATGCTTTTCTTAATTGTAACATTTAAAAGGGCAACTTTAATGTTCATGGGCCCATTATTCGTTCGTATCAAACATTTTTCTTTCGGCCTCTAAAACACCATTGTTTAGGCCATATGCATTTTCCCACATTTTTTTTGGGTCTACTTGGATGCCAAATATTTGTTTGTGTAGATGGGTTTGTTACTAGAATGAAATGCAAACTAGATTCTGTGTAAGGAGAGGACACTGAGCAGCTGTTTTCACATCTGGACACTGGAGCACTAGTGTGGAACACAAGAACATCATTTTTATTAGGGGGGCCACACAGGTGCTCCAGTGTATACTATAGGGGGGTCTCCATCTGTGAAGCTTGTACTAAACAGGTAAAGTATTGCAGCTTGACAAAGGGCAATAAAAAAAAGACATCTTGGAACTCGGCTAAAATTGACAATTGTACCCCACTTCCAAGCAATGTTTCCTATTTCTAGTTCTGCCATCAAATATCTGTGTGCTAATTATACCATTTTTGTTTTACATAGGGGAGAAAAGACTCGGAGTACACCCCTCATCCGAGGAGACCAGAGACCCTCCACCTATGGAAGAAGGGGAAATAACACCAACCCAAGCTGAGCAGGAGGAAGAAGAAGATGTGGTGGAGATTGGCACCACAACAGGTGAGTGTCTGCGACCACAGGCTCAGGTAAGAGATGGACGCCGGCAGATTTTTGATACCTGTTTTTGTTTTGTTTCTCTCTTTTTAGGCGATCGTGATCCAGATCCTTTCACATCAGAAAGTGCCCAGATGCTGATCGGGGAGATCATGGGGTGTAATGTAGAACTGCAAAACATACAGCAAAAAATCAATGATGTCATTAAAAAAAATAATAACATCATTGATGTTTTGGGGCGAATTTAAAACCCCACAAAATCACTTTTTGGATTGTGGTCCAATCTTTTAAATCTTTTTGCAATGTTTTGGAGGATTTGGAGGATGCACACAGTGCACACAGTGTGCCAACATGTGCTATCTGCATTCACGGGAGATGAATGAGATGAATGGACGCGTTTTGGGGGTGCAACCCCTTCCTCAATTATAAAGTAGCAGTGAGGAAGGGCTTGCTCCCCCAAAACACGTCCCTTGATCCCCCCTGATGGCAGCTAGCACATGTTGACATTCGTAAATTGGTGTGCATCTTCCAAATTTGGCTTTTCCAGGGGTGATTTCCCCCCATCTGAACGCTATATGAAACCCAGTTCCTAAATACTGATGTCTGATATAGCCTTCAGGTTTTACCTAATGTGAACTTTGTAAGTTCAAGTTTTTTGGCTTTCTTGTTGGTTTTACACAGGCCTGTTTTATCTTAAATGGACATTTCTATTTTTGATAATGCTACTCCAAAAATTGTTATACAACAAACATGTTGGTTTGTTTTAAAAACCTTTGATAAATGCACATGTGATTGTGCAGGTATAAAAAAGTTGGTTACTCAAGAATGTGTGGATTATTGTCTCAACACTACAACACTTTTGGGGTGATGTAATTGGTGTTTTCAGCAAAAATGGGGGTTATTTCCTAAGGGCAAAACCACTTTGCACTACAAGTGCAGGTTCAGTGCAGTTGCAAGTGCACTTGTAGTGAAATGTGTTTTTGCATTTAGTAAATAACAGCCAACAGTGCTTTGTATAATAAGGTTACACAATCACAACATTTTCTGGACTCAACACATTTCTGTCAGGGTCAACTAAAACAAACACAAGCAGTAAATGTCCACAAAGAATTTCTTTTTTTTTTATTATAAAAAGGCTTCACAGATTGTCTGGCATATTGATAGCCCCCCACCCGCAAAGAACTCCAGGTAGCGTAACCGGACATTACGGGCACTCAGGGAGGGCAAGCCAGGACGGCCACTTTCAAGCGCCGTCAGTGTGGTTTGATGTATCATTCCAGCCTCAGGCCCAACTGAGCCAGCATAGTTGGGCGAATTTTTCCTTAAAAAGTTATGGAGAACACAGCACGCAAGTATAATATGGTTCAGTTTATACTCCGCCATATGGATGGGTGTCATAAATAGGCGGAACCGGCTGGCCAGGATTCCAAATGTGTTCTCCACCACTCTTCGGGCTCTGGCCAGCCGGTAATTAAAAACCCTCTGTTCCGGGGTGAGGGTCCTCATTGGGAATCAGGTGGTCCCCCAGCGCAAACGCTTCATCAGCAACGAACACAAATGGGAGTCCTTCCACATTGTCCTCTGGAGCTGGCAAGTCCAAGCTGCCATTCTGGAGACACCTGTAGAACTCCGTCTGGGCGATGACTCCACCATCGGACATCCGGCCATTCTTCCCCACGTCCACATACAAGAAGTCGTAATTAGCCGACACCACCGCCAACATCACTATACTATTGAACCCCTTGTAATTATAATTGTACGACCCCGAGTTGGGTGGTGGGACGATGTGGACGTGTTTCCCATCAATTGCCCCTCCGCAGTTAGGAAAGTCCCACCGCTGGGCAAAGTGGGAGGCCACAGTTTGCCATTCCTGTGGTGTGGAAGGAAACTGTTGAGGAAAAAACAATAAACATTACTATTTTTACTCTGAAACATGGCAAGCAGATTAGACACAAACATTATGGGGCAACCTCCAGATAGCATTTATTAAGGGGAATTTAACAACGCCAAAGTATAAGGTACACCTATCATATTCCCCCTCCCCCTCTCTCTTGGGCCATTTCGAACATTATAGGGGGTGTGTGGAAATCTTGGACAGGTAACCCTCTTCACTTCATTGAGAGATGAATGCCTAAATACAGGGTATTATGTGGAACAGCCCCTCCTTAGTTACACTATTGGCAGCCCACTGGACAGGTAAGAAGTGTCATAATACAAAGATATAAATATACATTGTACACATTTGAGGACATTTGGACATTCTGCTATTACCTATCAAGATAATAATAGGATCCCAAAACTTTAAACAGTACCATTTGAAAGTATACAGGCAGGCCCTTGCACTACATGCTTTGGGGAATTCATCCATAAATCTGAGCACTAAAGAGATTGGTATAGTGTGTATGGGTTGGGCAAAGTCAGCAGATAGATGATTGAGGATATAGAATTGGGATCAGCTGACTTAGCAGTTGGGGGAGGGAGGGTTACTAAAAATTATTTGGGGACACCACAAAAAAAAAAGCCTCTGGCACTCTGCCAGAATTTTAAGCAAACATAACATTTCCAAACATTTTAGGGGGTGTTTGGGGTAAAGCACTACTATGGAGCAGAAAAAATACATTGTTAAGTGACTACAGGAGGTGAATATAGGGCCAGGAGACACCATGCTGGGGAGGTTATTGAAGGGCAAATATGTATGAAGGACCTAAAATAATAATTACATAAAAATCCAGCATGCATGAGGACAAAGGGGACATTCACAGCATATTACAATCATGGTAATTAGGGAATGAGGAAAGAAATATAATATATTAGCAAACATTCAATACAATAAAATGTGATATTAAAGGATAAAAATCTTACCTTCATATACTCCTTCTGCAGGACCTGTATGATGGCAGAACAGGTCTCTGGGATAATGATCCCCAGAGCCTGGGGGGAGATGCCTGTCGAGAACTTGAGGTCCTGCAGGCTTCTCCCTGTGGCCAAATACCGCAAGGTAGCGACCAACCTCTGCTCCGGAGTGATGGCTTGCCTCATGCAGGTATCCTGCCTGCTGATATAGGGGGTCAGCGAAGCCAACAAATGGTGAAACACGGGGTCCGTCATCCGGAGAAAGTTCCTGAAATCATCAGGATTATTCTCACGGATCTCACGGAGCAAAGGCATATGAGAGAACTGGTCACGCTGAAGCAACCAATTCTTGGTCCATGAACTCCTCCCCACCCTGTTCATGGACTGGACTTGTGTCAAGGTCAGGACCCCAACACCAAGTCCCCGCACAGCACGAACTCTACGAGGAGTACGCATACGCAACATGGCTAGAAAACGGTCGGCTGCTCAGAACGAAGTAACAGAACGCACTGAAGAACAGCAAGGCCTGTGAAGAGCGATCTGAAAAACAGTAACGAACGAACAAAAATACAATGACTAATTAAAGTCACGCGAAACTTGCTGCATGCACTGAAGAGCAGATACAAACCCACAAGCATAAACTGAACGTCAGAAAACGATCTGAAAGCCACGAGTCTGAAAAAGCGCGAATCGTCTCTCACCAAACTTTTACTAACACGAGATTAGCAAAAGGAGCCCAAAGGGTGCCGCGCTTGGTTCTGAACCGGCCTTTTCTAGTCTTGTCGTACGTGGTGTATGTGTGGTTGGTGATCGGAAATTCCGACAACTTTGTGCGACCGTGTGTAGACAAAACAAGTTTGAGCCAACACCCGTCGGAAAAAATCCTAGGATTTTGTTGTCGGAATGTCCGAACAAAGTCCGACCGTGTGTACGCCCTATAACAGTGAACTCTGAGGAGTGAAAGCAAGTAAATTAGGTTAGTAACCGAATGTACAGAACAGGCTGCTTAAACAAAGACCTAAAACAAAGCCTTAGATATGAGCTGGGTATAGCAATATGAGCCAGAGGCAGTGGTGTATTTAGGTTTTGTGCTGCCCTAGGCCTGACTAAACTCATGCACCCCCTAATTTAAATATGACCCACCCTTCCTGTCAAGGCCACACCCCTTGCTGTTTAAGACCTGCCCTGAAATTTTCGAGTGGGGACACTAGTTCTGAGGGCCTGAGGGGGGGGGGGCAATAGATTCCCTTAATTTGCATAGATTTGCCCTTGTCGGCCTAGGCCAGTATACAGCATTGGCCATAGGGGATGACTGAAATGTCTAAGGCGGGGAATGGAAGGGGCTTCTGAGTTGGGGGAAGCCGCATAAAAATATACCTTTTTTAGGCAATATGGTCCTATTTATATTGCTTTAGAACACCCATTATATTATTTATAGCAGTTAAGTACAAGCTCTAAAAAACTAAATGCATGTAGTTTATTCTCACTACATTGCTGATGATGATTTTGTGTAAGGACATGTTTTAGTTATTATTGAAACGTCAACTCTAGGTAATTCTTTTATATAACTATTACATTAGCTGTGGTTTTAAATATTTTTACATCATTTGTTTTATATATATACATATATATATATATATATATATATATACACACATATATACACACACACATATATGTGTGTGTATATATATATATATATACATATTTACAAGGTATTATTTGAGATATATTATATTTGAATTATAGAAAATTATATAATATTTGCTATTGGCCGTAGATGTAAATCTATCAAGTCCCCTAACAGGGTTACTGATTTGTCGGCAGGCTTTACACCTTCTACAGGTGAAGAAACCTGCCTTATCCCAGAAAGATTGCAGCTTTTTTGGGGGGTCAAGTATTTTCTTCACTAATTTATCACCCAAATTGGGGTCTTTACGATATATGCAAGAGGGTTTTACCAGTAATGCTTTATTTAACACCTTATCCAAGCATAGAATGTGCCAGTGTTTTTTTTTTTTTTAAATGGTCTCCACCTCTTTAAACTGGGAATGAAAATTAGAGATAAAACACAAAATGCTTGATTAGTGTTAATGTTCTTTTCTTTATCTATAAATATAGACTGGAAGGGTACCTCTTTCGTTTCCTTTCGTTTTCAAAATTTTTGATATCATATCTCTTCTGGATGAATCGCTCTTTCAATATATTAGACTGTGCTAAAAAGTCTTCATCTTTCGTACAATTTCTTCTTACTCTAGTAATTTGTCCTATTGGTATATTTTTTCAACAAAGAGGGTAATGACCGCTCTATAGTGGCAAGTAACTGTTATGGTCCGTAGGTTTAAAATATACATTAGTACCTAACCTGTCTCCCTTTCTAAAAACATTGACATCTAAGTAATGAATTTGATCCTTACTCCAAGTCCAATCTGATATTATTGTTATTTATTAATATTTAATGCCTCTAGAAATTTTTCTAAAGATGATAGGGTGCCCTCCCAGATTAAAAACAGATCATCAATAAATCTTTTGTGAAATAAAAGCCCTTCATATTTCTTACCGTACACATTTTTGTCCTCCCATTCGGCCATAAAAAGATTTGCTAGGCTCGGTGTGAATTTGGCGCCCATAGCTATCCCTTTAATTTGTGAGTAAGATTCGCTATTGTACAAAAAGTAATTGTGGGATAGACAAAAATCCAACACGTTGTGTAAGAAGTTTTTCTGTTCAAAATAAATAACTTCCCGCTGACTTAAAGCCCAATTAAGGGCTAAAAGTTCATCATCGTGCTGTATAATAGTGTATAGGGACGCTGTCCCCAAGAAAAATTCCTGTTTTTCCTGTCAAATCTAACTCGCCTAAAAACTGTAGGATATTCTTTGTGTCCTTTAAATAAGCCCTAGTCTGAAGGACACTGACCTGAAGAAATTGGTCCAGATATTGGCCCAATATAGCCGTAACTGAATCAATACTTTTTACAATTGGTCCGGCAGGTAGATAAATAGAATCCTTGTGTATTTTGGGCAGTGTGTATATAGTTGGAATCCTGCATACACACGGGGTAAGATATTTCTTCTCCTTCTTATTCAACTCTCTTTTCTCTCTGTTGGAATCCAAATTCCACTAATGATGTTAATTCAGTTTTATAATAATTAGTGGGATCTCTGTCTAATTTTTTTATACCTGTCAGTATCTGCCAGCATGGTGGCTAATTGGATATGATAGGTCTGTTTATCCATTATCACCACCCCCCCTCCCTTATCTGCTGGTCTGACAATCACATTTTTCCAGTTTTACTAATTGTTCAATCCCTTCTTTGACATATTTAGGGTTTACATATTTTTGGGCACTAACTAACTAATATCCAGTTTGGGTCATACACAGGAAAATCCAACAGCAAAGCAAGGCAGACAAACAGGAGGCTTGATCACAAAAAATGCAGGTAAGTGTCTCTATCACAAGCACAGGATAGAGTGTTCAGTTTGTTTATATCAGGTGACTGATCAGATTAATCACCTACAGGTGAACACAGACAGGGGAAAAGCAAAAGCCAACACCCGGGTGCTGGAATGAGGAACAGGGTCACCCCCCTCTGAGGAAGGGCCCCCGGACCCCCAAAGACCAGTTGGACATCCAGAATAGGACCATCAGACTGAGCAGAGGTCCATGGATCCACAAGGTCAGGCTGGTTAGCAGGGGACTTGTCACAGGGGTCAAGCTGGACAGATGAAACACGAGCAGAATACAGAGCCCTGAAAAAAAGATTTAAAGCCCCACATGGTCAAATGAGTCAGTTAATCCAAAGGGTGAATTGAACTTCTTAGACCAGTTAGAGAAGTAGGGTGAGGCCAGGTTACAGAAAGCCCTGATTAAGAAAAAGCAGGAGGCACAATGGGCATGGGCTGGACCGACACAATCGATTCAGTTTCCGAACAAGCCGCATCACTGTCTGAGTTGCATCACTAGAAGGCCCTGAGTAAGAAAAAAACAGGATGTTCAATGGGCATGGGCTTAACTGGAGTAACTGGCATTGCCAGGTGTAGAGCATGTCTAAATTGCAAAAAAGAGAGAGTCTGAGAGCTGATCCCTAACATGAGACACCTCCATCCCTATATTGCATAAAGAAACAAAGAATTTTGCCCGTGGGACTTTAAATGAAGTGTCCATGGTGATCACATATGAATAAAAAGAGTATAATAGTAACAAAATTTATTGGAATATATAACATCCGGTATAGATCATACACATAGGTGACAGTTACATAGAAACAACAACATGATAAAAAGGTCCAAAAAACATGACCATCATGACATAACATCAAAGTATAAAGAGTACAGATATACATGATACATCTCTAACCCGACGCGTTTCGCGAGCTCTCCTCGCTTCATCAGGGGCTGATGTGTATATCTGATGTCTGTAATAACAAGTAAAGAGTATATTGAAGTATAATATGTAATTGAACAATAACATGAAGTCAGAGCTAGTAATCCGATACCTACTTGTCAGGTACTTGACCCCAAAGAGGGCGGCCCCAGGCAGGGGGCGGCGGGAATGCATCTCCCCCGGGAGCTGAGGGGGAGGAGACCACAACGCGGAGGTCCAGGATAAGGCACAGGGCAGGCATGGTAAATGCATGAAGAAAAGAAAGGAAAGATGGACCCGACTGGCACCCATAATAGTTGAAGAGCGTACCCACTGTAATAAAGTATAAACAAAAATATGTATATATCTAAGATAATGGCAATAGCCGTATCCAAAAATGTATGCAGTAATCTGCTTGAGTATGGTGGGTGCTGGGTGAACAGCAGGGCATAAAAAGGAAGAAAGAAGAAAATAAAAACAGAACAAAAAACAGGAGAAAAGTAAAAATGATGTCAGCCCACGTGTAACCCATGAATCTAGCAGGGCAAACTCTCTATAATAAAATGTATAGATGTAAATATATTAATTAATTAAGGTCTACTTAATCACCTGAAAGTCCTACGTAGCATGTATATAGTACTAAGGTACATGAATATGTGTATTTAAAGAATTTAAATGGTTAATGTTCCATTATAATGAAAGTATAGCATAGTAGGCTAGGGTACAAGAGATACAGGAGTGTCCTGCAGAACATGGGGAAGTGTAATGTGAAGGGGAAGGAAGTGAGAAAGAAAGAGTGGGGGGGGGGAAAGATGGAAGAAAAGGAAAAGGGGGAAAGAAAACAGAAATAAGAAAAGAGAGGAGAAAAGAAGAATGAGGGAAGTTAGCAAAGAAAGGGGACAAGAGAAAATGCAAAAGTGAAGTGGAAGGGGATACAAACAAACAATGAAGTGAAAAGAATATTAAATATTATATTAGGTGAGCAGAAATAAAGAAGTAGCAAGTGATGTATTCAAGGTGTACCTATGAATTATGGGTGCATTGGTGAAGTAACATGTATAGATATGGGTATAATAGTGATGCCTACCAGTATGGTCTCTCACCAGTGCACGAAAGGAGCCAAGCAAAGGGAAGACTGACCATGCCAAAACCCCCGCCTAAATACCCGGACGTCCGCCGTTGCCTCCGCCCCCAACGTCATACAAACGTCGGTGGGGAGGAAGCCGCTCCCACCGCGCCCGCCAGCGTGCGGCGGAACACAGCAGAGGCATCCGCCCACCATCCGGATGTTAACAGTGCTACGGAAGTGGGGACATCGCAAATGCGGAAGTCTCTCACAGAAGCACGGCATGACACCGATGCACTGGTGGCTCCGCCCCTTCTGGGATGGAGAGGCGGAGACAGCAGGGGAAAGTAAACCCCATTTGTGCATCGCAGCTCCCGGGGGAAACGAACCGCCACCCCCAAGCCCGGAGCCACACACATGGAGCCAGGTCCGCAAGCAGAGAAGGGGGGTCACCTATGAATAAACATGTCATATTGTAAATGGGTAGTCAAGTATATATGTATATTTATTAATGTATTCATAAACTGGATCTAGGAGCAGCAACAGACTGAGGGCATATGGTGTCTTCCACCTGGGTTCAATAGAAAAAAGAGAGAGTCTGAGAGCTGATCCCTAACATGAGACACCTCCATCCCTATATTGCATAAAGAAACAAAGAATTTTGCCCGTGGGACTTTAAATGAAGTGTCCATGGTGATCACATATGAATAAAAAGAGTATAATAGTAACAAAATTTATTGGAATATATAACATCCGGTATAGATCATACACATAGGTGACAGTTACATAGAAACAACAACATGATAAAAAGGTCCAAAAAACATGACCATCATGACATAACATCAAAGTATAAAGAGTACAGATATACATGATACATCTCTAACCCGACGCGTTTCGCGAGCTCTCCTCGCTTCATCAGGGGCTGATGTGTATATCTGATGTCTGTAATAACAAGTAAAGAGTATATTGAAGTATAATATGTAATTGAACAATAACATGAAGTCAGAGCTAGTAATCCGATACCTACTTGTCAGGTACTTGACCCCAAAGAGGGCGGCCCCAGGCAGGGGGCGGCGGGAATGCATCTCCCCCGGGAGCTGAGGGGGAGGAGACCACAACGCGGAGGTCCAGGATAAGGCACAGGGCAGGCATGGTAAATGCATGAAGAAAAGAAAGGAAAGATGGACCCGACTGGCACCCATAATAGTTGAAGAGCGTACCCACTGTAATAAAGTATAAACAAAAATATGTATATATCTAAGATAATGGCAATAGCCGTATCCAAAAATGTATGCAGTAATCTGCTTGAGTATGGTGGGTGCTGGGTGAACAGCAGGGCATAAAAAGGAAGAAAGAAGAAAATAAAAACAGAACAAAAAACAGGAGAAAAGTAAAAATGATGTCAGCCCACGTGTAACCCATGAATCTAGCAGGGCAAACTCTCTATAATAAAATGTATAGATGTAAATATATTAATTAATTAAGGTCTACTTAATCACCTGAAAGTCCTACGTAGCATGTATATAGTACTAAGGTACATGAATATGTGTATTTAAAGAATTTAAATGGTTAATGTTCCATTATAATGAAAGTATAGCATAGTAGGCTAGGGTACAAGAGATACAGGAGTGTCCTGCAGAACATGGGGAAGTGTAATGTGAAGGGGAAGGAAGTGAGAAAGAAAGAGTGGGGGGGGGGAAAGATGGAAGAAAAGGAAAAGGGGGAAAGAAAACAGAAATAAGAAAAGAGAGGAGAAAAGAAGAATGAGGGAAGTTAGCAAAGAAAGGGGACAAGAGAAAATGCAAAAGTGAAGTGGAAGGGGATACAAACAAACAATGAAGTGAAAAGAATATTAAATATTATATTAGGTGAGCAGAAATAAAGAAGTAGCAAGTGATGTATTCAAGGTGTACCTATGAATAATGGGTGCATTGGTGAAGTAACATGTATAGATATGGGTATAATAGTGATGCCTACCAGTATGGTCTCTCACCAGTGCACGAAAGGAGCCAAGCAAAGGGAAGACTGACCATGCCAAAACCCCCGCCTAAATACCCGGACGTCCGCCATTGCCTCCACCCCCAACGTCATACAAACGTCGGTGGGGAGGAAGCCGCTCCCACCGCGCCCGCCAGCGTGCGGCGGAACACAGCAGAGGCATCCGCCCACCATCCGGATGTTAACAGTGCTACGGAAGTGTGGACATCGCAAATGCGGAAGTCTCTCACAGAAGCACGGCATGACGCCGATGCACTGGTGGCTCCGCCCCTTCTGGGATGGAGAGGCGGAGACAGCAGGGGAAAGTAAACCCCATTTGTGCATCGCAGCTCCCGGGGGAAACGAACCGCCACCCCCAAGCCCGGAGCCACACACATGGAGCCAGGTCCGCAAGCAGAGAAGGGGGGTCACCTATGAATAAACATGTCATATTGTAAATGGGTAGTCAAGTATATATGTATATTTATTAATGTATTCATAAACTGGATCTAGGAGCAGCAACAGACTGAGGGCATATGGTGTCTTCCACCTGGGTTCAATAGAAAAAAGAGAGAGTCTGAGAGCTGATCCCTAACATGAGACACCTCCATCCCTATATTGCATAAAGAAACAAAGAATTTTGCCCGTGGGACTTTAAATGAAGTGTCCATGGTGATCACATATGAATAAAAAGAGTATAATAGTAACAAAATTTATTGGAATATATAACATCCGGTATAGATCATACACATAGGTGACAGTTACATAGAAACAACAACATGATAAAAAGGTCCAAAAAACATGACCATCATGACATAACATCAAAGTATAAAGAGTACAGATATACATGATACATCTCTAACCCGACGCGTTTTGCGAGCTCGACGTTAGGAACTTCCCGCCGCCCCCTGCCTGGGGCCGCCCTCTTTGGGGTCAAGTACCTGACAAGTAGGTATCGGATTACTAGCTCTGACTTCATGTTATTGTTCAATTACATATTATACTTCAATATACTCTTTACTTGTTATTACAGACATCAGATATACACATCAGCCCCTGATGAAGCGAGGAGAGCTCGCGAAACGCGTCGGGTTAGAGATGTATCATGTATATCTGTACTCTTTATACTTTGATGTTATGTCATGATGGTCATGTTTTTTGGACCTTTTTATCATGTTGTTGTTTCTATGTAACTGTCACCTATGTGTATGATCTATACCGGATGTTATATATTCCAATAAATTTTGTTACTATTATACTCTTTTTATTCATATGTGATCACCATGGACACTTCATTTAAAGTCCCACGGGCAAAATTCTTTGTTTCTTTATGTCTAAATTGCAACGCCATGACACTATGGTGTTCTGACCCATAAAGTATTTTTTAAGGTTTGGTTTACTTATATATTTATGGATGACTATATAGACATCAAATTTAGTAATAGTTTTTTTTTTTTTATTCCACATTTTAGTCCAGAGTTTAATACATTGATTTCTTTGTGTGTTAAATCAATCCCACTCAAATTGTATATACCAGTTAATCGATTTCCCGCCTTCTTTTTTTGGATCCTTCGTCCTGCTCTGCATTCCCTCCATTTGTATGGGTGTGGGTCTCGGGTTCATTTGTGGATTTCATCCCCCCAACCTCTCTGATGAGGGTAGGGGTAAGATGGAGCTGGCGGTCTCCCTCTGAATGCATGTAGCGATACCCCCGAAAGAGCAGCTTTTGTATGATCAGTCCATTACTCTGCCTCTCAACCCTAATAACAGCCTCAGCCCCCTCTGGCACACCTGGCAATAGTTTAAGCGCAATGACCAATGAGAAACACACACATTATGATAAAACACAGAAATTGTCAACTAGAGAGCAATAACTGAGATTTAAGAGCAATATAGCTCTTAAATCATCTCAATCCTATATTCAAGCTGCTTTCAGGGGCTTCCAAACCTGAAAATGTCCCCAAGAGCAGAGGCACACTTAAATGGTAAATAAAGCACAAAATGACATTATTTTCAGATTGGTTACATTTACTCAGGTTGGCTATATGAGTCCAGGCAGGAGGAGAGCAGAAGAATGACCCTCTTTGTGTCAGGCCTCTCTCTTCTGTCCCCTGACACCACAGGCTCCACGTTTAACACTTTATTCAAATCAACATCTAATGGCTTAACTTCCTAAATAAACTGTCCTACACACCCAATTCATATACAGAGCCCTAAATTTGTGTGTGCGGATCTGTATGGCACTAGTAGCTTCAGTCCTTTTGAAGAAAAGATAAAACTTTGTGTCTTCAGCTAGCCACTTTCATTGGTGCACTTAAACTCCTGAAATGCAGGGCCAAACAACACAACTGGCCCAGATTATCAAGTAAGGACAATGATGTCTGTATACAGTGTCCCAGAAATGGATAGCCTTATCCTTTATCCCTGTGGCACTACAAGTGTCAGCAAGATGACTACCAACAATGATGTCTGTATACAGTGTTCAATTAACTCCTTCTATGGTGCTGTGTCTCTGTTTCCTTCAAATGGGCAATAGCCCCTTCACCAGATCCTGCGGTCTACGCCCAAGCGAACGTCCTGGAACAGGCAGGCTCCAGGACGTTCCAAAAACTTTTTATCGTTTTTTTGTCTATGGAAAACATTGTTAATGATCCTGCTGCTATTTAGGCTCAGAGAAAATGGAGTCAGACATACTTCTTGATGACGCGCGCTCTAGCATGAAATGCATAGAGGTGAGGCCTGACATTTACAACCATAGGAGCCCTATACTATTGCTTGCACAGCTGAGATGCACCACGCACACTGCGAGTTTTATACTGGCGTCGGACCGGTTTCTGCTTCTTCCTGAGTGGATTGTTTGTGATTTCATGCTGGACTATGTAAGTGCTCTTTTTTTAAGCAATAAGACATAAAGCGGTATTACACTATATCCTGCCTTCTGTGGCTCTTTGTTGGCAAGCTATTTTACAGACCTACTCGATGCAAGTTGATATATGCAGTGGAGAGATGTTATAAGGTGAAGACACCTACATTGGTTAAGCTGCAAAGTGGATTGGGATCTAGCTTCCTCCATATATGATTGCTTGATTGGAATGGGATGCACAAAGGAGCTACAGCATTGAGTGAAGGAGTCCTTCCCACTAGTCATGCTTTGAGGTCACTGTGTGGCCGAAGTGATCTAGTGAGCGCATTTTGTTATCACTTTGGGAGAAGCACTTTAAGAAAGTATATTGAAGCATGTGTGCACTTTATTTTTCACGGTGTTGGAGCATACACAAGAAGATTTGTTCACATATGATTATTATGGACATTTCTGATGGTTTATTTTATTGTGCACTTTATTAATCATATACACAGTGTATATTATTAATTTGACATTTGATTTTTGTACTGATTCCTTTGCGCCCTTTATATATATATATACATATATATATATATATATATATATATATATATATATATATATATATATATGCATTGTTATGAATTTCTACTAATTTTAGGTGCATTTTTGGTATATTATCAACAAATAGTTTTTTTTTTATTGTGGCGCCGACACCCAACACTTCCCCCTTACATGCCACAAGTGCTGATGGTTATTGGTGCTGATCCTGTTAACACTTAATTTTTGGGGACACTATACTATTGTGGACACTAGTATAGTTCTGATTGTGATCAAAATACTGATCCGTACAGGCACTATCCTAGTAATGGTGGTGATCAGCAATATATAGTGTGACTGTGATAGTGTGGCGGACAATCTGGCGCTAACTGACGCCAGCTGGTAGGGGCACTAACTGACACTGCCATTGATTGTGACACAAAAACAGTGATCAGTGATAATACTGTACACTGCACTATTGACCCTGGGTAAGTGAAGGGAGTGATCAGGAAGGCAATCAATGGGTTTATTATGCGCCTAACAAGTGTATGCAAGTGTATGTGTGTTGCTTCTAATTCAGCCACATCTGTGTGTTGTTGTGTTTACCAACACGCAGATCTCTTTGCTGTGATTGGCCACAGCCAATCAGCAAATATACAGCCAAAATGTACAAACAAATGACCACTGCCCACACCTATAATAACAGTTATAGGTGAGGGCAGTGCCATTTGTCTGTTCTGTTGAAATATTGGTGAGGGGACACACTGGATACTTTTGCTGCCATTGTTCTATACAGCATGATGGGTGTTCAGTGTGCCCCTGTGCCTTTAAGGATGGATGGGCTCCCTCTAGGCTCACCTGCCCCTATCTATCTATTATTATGCATGTGCTTTCACTATGGAGTCCTAACTCTTAGGACTGGTAACTCTGCAGCTTACACATGTATTTGCAAATGTGTGCAAACTAAACCCCTGTTTTAATGCAACCTGTGTAAAGGTAACCGATCTGATTTAAAGTGTCATTTTGTGCTTTATTTACCATTTAAGTGTGCCTCTGCTCTTGGGGACATTTTCAGGTTTGGAATCCCCTGAAAGCAGCTTGAATTTAGAATTGAGAGCTATATTGCTCTTAAATCTCAGTTATTGCTCTCTAGTTGATTACTTGAATATATATTGCTACTGTCTGTTATTCTTCCACAGAAATATTGCAGTAAAGACAATTTCTGTGTTTTATCACAATGTGTGTGTTTCTCATTGGTCACTGCGCTTAAACTATTGCCAGGTGTGCCAGAGGGGGCTGAGGCTGTTATTAGGGTTGAGAGGCAGAGTAATGGACTGATCATACAAAAGCAGCTCCTTCAGGGGTATAGCTACATGCATTCAGAGGAAGACTGCCTCTTATTTTACCCCTACCCTCATCAGAGAGGTTGGGGGGATGGAATCCACAAATGAACCCGAGACCCATACCCATACAAATGGAGGGAATGCAGAGCAGTACGAAGGATACAAACTTAGTGCCCCTCCTCCTCATTCCAGCACCCGGGTGTTGGCTGTTGCTTTTTCCCTGTCTGTGTTTACCTGCAGGTGATTGATCTGACCATAAGCAAACTGAACACTCTACCCCT